>NC_056666.1:61871005-62471005 GCF_018350195.1 Panthera tigris
TGCAGACTCCGTCAGTTTGCACTCTTCTGCACATGATGCACACACAGCTTTGCAGGATATTTAGTGATTTCTTTCATACCCAGAAGTCTCCTTGGGGTTGGGCATGGTCTCATTTCCTGTAACAGAATAGCTCTCTTTGTTTCCAGAGTTCAACACTCACAGCCTGAAGTGAGACCTTGTCCTTTTATGAGGATTGGTCCCTTATAGGCCTACCAAAAGAATGCCTTCCCATTAAATAGGAAAAGAGCTATTCAATATGCATTGTACACCTATTTGATAGGTTGTTCGTTTTAAATTTGCTAGTAAGATGATGGTTTAAGTATAAGTTGAGTTTGTGGTGATGTCACAGCATCTAAATGGAAATATTCATACATACACGTAAGGGAAGGATGTCAAGAAGGGACAGAGTGGGCTGAACTATCCCAGATTGGATTTGTGATGTATGAGAAATCTGCCTTTAATGTGAACATATCTTCATCATGGCAGGATACTCTCCTATTGGAGGCCTTCCAAGACCCTTAATGAAGCCCCACCTCTAAGGATAGTTGTACAATTAGGAGTGTTAGTGACTAACCTATGAGCAATGAGCAAATCATGGGCAGATAATGTTTTGTGTACAAAATTTTTTCCATCCAGACTAAACCACTGATGTAAACTCTAGAACCCTCTCCCATGTCCCACAAGGGATTTTGCACTAAGATTCAGCACTAAGGGGATTATTGGTGACCTCAGAAACAGCAATTACTTGCATGTTTGTTGCAGGGACAGATCACTATGAAGCAGAGAGAATGTGAAGGATGGAGGTAGAAAAAACAGGTGAAGACAATTCACTCAAACAGTTTGGCTGAGAAGGAAGAAAGACATGGTAGCAGCTAGAGATGAAAAGAAATACATGAAGGACTTCATTTTTATTTCCAAATGATTTTGATGGTGGTTATCGGTATATGTGTTTTAAAATAGAAGAGAATTCACAAGAGCCAGTAGAAGGAAGAAGTTGAAGATGAAAACGAGAGGTTAAGGGATGGAATGAATCTTCACAAGAGGCAAAATCCAGAGCGGGAAGAATTGAGTACAGGTGAGTTTGTAGAATGAGTATAGGATACTGAGAGAATATCTGTTTTCTACTTTCGTTTATTCTGTGAAGGGGTGAAGACATCTACTCAGCAAGATGATAGGAAGAGATCAGAACTGCATAAGGACTGAAATCGTCATTGTGAGGTGTGCAAAAGAGCAGACATGAAGCACACAGAACAATGCAGTGAATGAATGAATGAATCAGGGAAGGAAAGAAGTTTTTTTTCTTTTAAAGCAAACCCATCTAGTGACATGGATTTCAATGGGTACTAATCACAGAGCACTTGAGAGACTGAAAGAGACATAATTATTTTCATTATATTTTATATAAAATAAACATTTACATAAATTTTATTTTGGAAAGACCTAAGCAAAGTGTACATAATTGGACTTAAATGGGAGAAATACTTTATGGGAAGTAGATTTCTAACTGGCACATCAAAAGTAACAAAAATGTACATTTATATACAACTGATCAAAGTAGGAAACAAAAACATGAACAAAGAACAGGCTGCAAGTCATTTTCTCCCTGATAAAAGGAGGGATCTGCAAGGCAAATAATTTCCACATTAGAAAAGCAAGCCATGGCTTCTACAGATATTTTAATTCCTTAGGAGGAAATTTTTAAAAATACTTTTTCCCCAGAAACATAACAAAATCACTTCATTTTCATGTGTACAGACTACAAAATAAGAGTAACTGTCTCTGCCATGTTAAAGCACTTGGGCAGTGCAGTCCCTTTTATGGTTGTTTGTGTATGTGTTTTGATGCGGTGATTATCTTAAGAATTTCTAAAATGAAGGGCAACACTAATCAGTTATCTGTTCGATGTAAAGGGCTTTCAATCTGGATTCAGGAGACACTTAGAGCTTGATAGTTTCACAGAACGAACTAGTCTCTCACTGGGTGATAAACATGACTGAAACACCAGGTAGCCTGCCCAGGGTGAGGCAGTTCCTCCGGGGCAGTACAGGTCTACCACCCAGATTTCCAGATTCTTGGACTGGTGCACCCCTCTTTGGGTTAGCAAGGCAACTCCAAAGGCATGTTATACACACTGGAAACTTCCCAATGTGACATAAATACACTCCACTTGCACCGCTTGAGAATGGGAAGAAACTCCAGGATTTCTGGACATAGACATGTCTTTCCATTTTGGGGTAAATGATGATCTACACTTACAAACTAATCGTAACCATATATTGTGATGGATACTGATTTTACAAGCTACATGCTCTAAAAGATTTTAACTGAAAGGATCTTTGGTGATAAAAAGAACACATTTTTATATGAGCCATTTGACTGACATGAATATCATCAATTCTGTTGCAGCATTTTATTTTGCTGATATTAAACCACTCCTTTGATTATAGTTATTTTATTTCTTCCCTTTAAGTTAATGGCTCCTAAAAACAAAAATAATGGAGGAGGTGCTATTTTTTGAAGAACTGTTCAACATATTTTTTTACATCAAAACTTCAAGAATAATTATAAAAGTTATAATGTTTCCTTGTATGTGTGTGTGTGTGTGTGTGTATTTGGCATTGTAAACTTTTATCTTAATTGCAGCCTAAATGCAAGATTTGATAGGTCTTTACTCTTTTAAAATGCCAAAAGATGTCAGATAATTACATTTTGTCATCATTGGGATACGAACATGCCATTTAATCAAAGTAAATGTGATCTGGAAACTAGGTGAAAAATTAAAAACAAACAAACCGCCTACAACTACATTTGCCTTGATTGTTGTTACTAATATCCTATAGGTTGATTAACGTAAGAGGCAAATCCTTAACACATCAGAGCAAAAGTTTTTTCGTTTTCCCCTCAAAAACTGATTCTAATGAGTACAATTAAGAAATAATTAACCAAAGTTTACATGTGTATAACCAAGAGAGACATAGGTTTAGGAATATACTCTATGCCATGAACACCTTCTGAGTTTTACATACTGGGTGACTTGTCTGGTGTATACAAATGGCAATTCCTCTCCATCTGAGGACCAAGAATTCTAAAAATGTAAGGTCAAATTATAGTCCAACTGCCACAAGTGCAAACTACCCTACCCAACCGACCTGTCTGTCAATCTTGAAACAATAGTCTCAACCAATCAACTGTGCCATCAATTATTCTTTAGAATTCTTTGGCTCATTGTAGCCTAGATTTAAAAGCACAACTTGAGAAGGGTTATAAAAGTCCATTAAAGTTGTTAGCCCACAGTGGTTCCGCAGCCTAGCTGCATATTAGCATCTTAACCTGGGCAGCCAGCATCTCAGAGATTTCCAAAGGTCCCCAGGTGATCCTACAGCCCAGCCAGGCTTGAGAGCCGGTATGTGTGAGTTAGTTCTCAACTATCAGCTGAATGCAGCTCGTCAACCTGAGGGGCCTGGAATGTTTAATAGAGACAGTAAGAAACCACACATTTGTTTTTATTCCCCCTCCAATTATAGCTTTTGTAGGTGGGTTTGTATAGAACAGTTTGGATTTTCTCATTTAGTCCCATTGAAGAGCAGTTGCCCAGAAGCATCGTGCAACCACTATAAACCCCTGCATCAGATGAGGTATGACCTGTGACAAATGTCAGAGTCTCATGCTAGGGGCTGTGAAGTATTATAGGAAGTTGTAATTAAAGTGCCAACAATCCTCTTTGTTTTATGATAGACCTCAAAACAAATAAGCCCAAAAGAATATATCTCAGGATTCCCTAAAATAAAATTTCCTTTCCTCCAAGGCATTTGAATCTTTGGTTTAGTTTACCTATGTTACATCACGGGACCATGTTTTATGAATACAGACTGAAAACATCTGGATCATTTAAAAAATTCTGAATAATTCTTAGGGTTGAAATAAACTGGTAAAGCCATTGTCATGGCTCCTGTGTCAAGGGACTGTCATTTCCTGGGAATTTTAAAGACAAGGAGAACTGGTTCTAGGTAGGACAGAAGGACAGGTTAGATAGACTGGCAGTAAGAGGGAACAGACATACACAAGGAACTTGAAATGTAGCTGAGAAAAAAAAGCAAATGCTGCCCAGAGTAACACAGTCACAAATAAAACTGATCACCAGATCAAGTGTTCACCCAGACTAAAGCAACTCCTGTCTTGTCCTCAGTCAACTTCCCTCCCGCTGAGGATACCCTACATATTTAAGGGTCCAGCGCAAAATGGAATTGCAGGATTCGTCGTTCAAAATTATTAAGAATTTCAAGCAGAGCCTTTGACCAAGCATGGGTGCCTGAGTGCAGGACCCTGAGGGGCCACATGAAGTGCATGCTCATGAAGCTGGCTCTGAGACTCCATCTCAGAAAGGGCTATCAACTCTCATGCCAAGCATGCTTTTATTAAGGGCAATCTAGATAGATCTCCATGACTAGCCTGCTTTTATTGATAAGAATGAATATTATTTTCATGTTACAAGAACCAAATAAAAATAGTTATAAAATACACTTAATATCTTTGAAAAATAACATGTGATTTATTTTCTTATAGGCACTATTTAACTATGAAAACTATTTCATTGGCTACATCTCAGTGACATTATTAAATCAGGATAAAAATATCTGACCCAACAAACAGTGCTTACTTTTAATGTTCAAAGAGTTGCCAGTGTGTGCACACAGAATGAGGCAGAGTGATAGTGAGAAGGGGAGGGGGAGGAGGGACAGAATGAAAGGAGAGATTGAGGGGAGGGGGAGAGACAGAGAGAGACAGAAAGACATGGGGAGAGAGAAAAGCACCCAAAAGAAGATAGAAGAAGTCTCCTGAAGGTCATGTGACCCCTTCCCTTAGAAACTTTTACACTGTGACTGCCATTTCAATTATTCCCACTAATGGACCCTCATACCTTTAGCAGCCCTTCAAGTAAGGCTGAGAAAAAAAAGCTTTTCAAAACTTGGGGCTTAGTCTTTTCCATTAATTTCCTAAGTGTGAGTTTTGGTTACAGGTTATTTTAAAAAGTTGTGATTAAAGTCTTAGATACTGTTTTTAGCTAGGCTTATGCTTTTCAATTTGGGAGTGGGCTGATCATTTAAAATAAACTCTAGTACATTTCTTGGCCTTAGGACTACACAAGTATAATTTTGAAGGCAAGAAAAATATTTTAAATAAAATTTTGGAAAAGGTTATGATATATAAGGCTAAAAGGACTATTAGAAACAGAAGATCATAGTGGTAATACATATATTATTGGATTATTGATGCATACAAATACATGTATGCCAATTCAAATTCTGTAATCCTTTGCATTTAAAGTATTCCTTCCATCATCCCTTTCCAAAGAAGTTTTTTTTTAACTAGACTTACCTTGACAAAAAGATAACAACATAGAGGGGCAGTGTTTCCTGATACTGTGCTGAGAAGAAACAGACTTTTTACCCTGCCCTGGTCTGAGCATGTGAAATCTGAGTGCCTTCAGGCTACTACATGTTTAGGCCACCTGGCCCAGAGCTGTGAACAGCACTTGGTGGTTGTTCTTCCTCCTCCTTCTCCTCTTCTTCTTCTTCTTCTTCTTCTTCTTCTTCTTCTTCTCCTTTTTTTTAAAGGTTATGATGATGGCCAAATTAGAATCAGGTGTTCCAATTTCTTCACTTCCAAAATATATTACCACCCAAACACTGATGTCTGATTCTTAATTTCTTTAGCTTCAGCAAGTGAATAATCAATACAAAATTTTTGAGGGGCTGTTAAAACTTAACTACTTTGTAATTCAGATTTGTAATTTTTGTATGATCAGTTCTGAAAGCTACTATTAAAACCAGTATGTACAGGAAAAAATGTGTGTACACATATATATTAAATATTTTATAAGTTATGAAATAAATAACACTAAAAAACAAAGGTCAAATTGTAAATTCAACTTTGCTACCTCTATCTTTTAAATATAAATATATATTTTTTAAATTACAAATTGAGATTTTTTTCCCCTAGATTTTTTCAGCATTCTCCATGAAATCTCCAAAATTATAAATACAGAACCAAGAACTCCAAGTTTCCATCACTCATGTTCTAAGCGCAGAATTCTCATTGAGACCCAGTAGACAAATCAATAGAGCTCCCTTTCCATCTGTTTATAGTCTGTGAAGATTTCTGTGATATACTGTAAAGATTTGTCAATGGTTAAATATAGTTTTCAAAAAAATAATAAATCTCTGGATGACTGAACGTTAAGATAACAAAGTAGAACATTTCTCTTAGTTAATATCTTTAATATTTCTCATGTAGAATATACTATTTTTTCTCCACCAAAATAACAATATATGTGGAGGCAGAAACATTTATGATTCTAAAAGCACTTCTGAAATCTTAGAGCAGAACCACTACTCTAGTAGTACTTGTAATAAAATTAAAATAATCTTAAACATTTCCATAAAGAATTAGGGGTACCAAGATCCTTGATTTTCCCCTAGGGATAAGAATACACATACACAATTCCAGAAGCTTCCTTTTTTTGATATATTAGGCAACAGGAAAAGATTGCATCAGAGTGGAATTTAATTTACTCTTCAATTGGGCTCTAGGGGGATTATCCCCAGGGGAATATAGGCAGAGCTCACTTAACAAGAGCCCTTTCCCCCATATATTCCAGAAGATTCTACACAAACTATTACTCATCTCCAGTTCTGGAGAATTCAATGAGCTACCTCTTGGTGGAATTTCCCAAATGGTTATCCCAGAGATTTTATTCTCTTTGAAAAAACTCATTAAGAAGAGCTGCTCTCCCTTCATAGCATTTCAAGCCCATGTATTTCTGGGACATAAAAGTCTACACTAAGAGATGGAATTAGCTTCTCAAGCTGGGAAAGCAGAGAAATAGATGAAGGGAAATCTGGAATTAAAGCCAACAAAAATCTGCAAAACGTGTAGTAGTTGTTTTCCTTCCTCTCAGGCCTAGCTCTTGCTTGCTCTTTCTGTCTTCTTCCATGGAAATGCAAGTCCCTCAGCACAGAGGTGCCAGCGGTGTCCCTAAATGTGCCCCCCTGAACGCAGAGAGACAGGAAAGCTTCTTTGTTGCCCCCCTGCTGCTGTGAAAGCGAGCCTGCATCACTTTTTCCTCTTCCAGAGGCACCAGCACTGTCCCTCGAGACTGGTTCCAGTGCTGCTTATGTTTGATCCTTTTCTCGAACTTCTTGTAATCGTTTTTCTAGGCGATCCAGTTTGGCGAGATTTTCCTGCAGCAGTTTGCTGTCTGGAACCAGCTGTAAGGCTCTCTCATAATAAGCTCTTGCGGACACATAGTTTCCCTGTGGGGAAAAGAAAGGGAACAATGATCTATTCTGACCCATTGGAACTCTCTTGGAGAACAGGGAGACTAGGAAACAGACCTTCTGGCCCACTTGAATACATATGTCCTCAGAAGGAACCCCTGACTGCATGGGCAAAATTTTATCCTTATCTGTTGGTGCTTTTGGAGAATCCATTTGTTTTAAGTACCAGGCCAGCTGGAGAATGTGAGGGATGAGAGTTATAGTGTAAGGTGAAATGGCAAAAAACCAGATTTTCAATTCTACTAATGTAGGGCTGTCATTTCATAATGGAACTATTCCTTAGTAATCACATGGAGCCATGGCTAGACATTCAGAGAGAGAAAGAGGAGAGAAAGACGGAATGGAGGGAGATCTGTGGGAAATGTTTTTGAAACTGCACAAGTTGTGATGATTAAATAGAAATCCACTGTAACTCTTTAGTGGTAGAAGTTATTTGCATCTCCAGCTTAAGACATAAAAGCAACTTTTGCCTAATACAGGCTGTAATGGAAATGTAAGTTTTTATGTAATGAAAAGAACTTATAGGAATATGGGGTTAAATTTACCCAAGGCGTGTGACAATACGTACCTGCTGGATCCTCTTAAAGCAGGAAGGAAGGCACCTCACCCTGGACCTGCTAAAGACACCTATCACCACCCTCTGTTGACCCCTATCTGCTTTGTTCAATGGCTTTCTAACTGGAAACCATGTGTGCCCCGTCCCAGATGGTTCTGAGCAAATTAGTCACAATTCTTGTTTTCCAGGCCCATTTCTGCAACTAAATTTTACCTTCCTTATTTGGTCCACCCTCTTTCAGATCCGTGTCCTGCCATGTCTCCTAACTATGACTGTGAGTGTTCTCTCCATTCCCCCAAATTTCAGTTTGCTCTATTTTATGCTCAATTGCAGCTCCATGTGGAAGAAAACCGGTTACGCTCTGAATTCCCATCACAATTTAAAACAGCATTTCTAAGTGAAAGTACTAGGTCGCGACTAGCAACTAATATTTACTGAATGCTTAACTATCTTCCAGCTGAGTGAATACATGTTAAGAGCTTGGACACTGCCTGACGCACAGTGAACACTCAATCTGATGCTACCATTGTTGTCATTATTAGAAGACCATCCAGGTTTATGCAGACACTGTCCACTTAGAGCACTGGCTTGCCATAGTGGTGAAAAGGAGGGTGGAAATGGCAGAAAAGGAAAACATTTCTGATTATTATTATTATTTTTTTTTTAATTTTTTTTTAGCGTTTATTTATTTTTGAGACAGAGAGAGACAGAGCATGAATGGGGGAGGGTCAGAGAGAGAGGGAGACACAGAATCTGAAACAGGCTCCAGGCTCTGAGCTGTCAGCACAGAGCCCGACGCGGGGCTCGAACTCACGGACCGCGAGATCATGACCTGAGCCGAAGTCGGCCGCTTAACCGACCGAGCCACCCAGGCGCCCCAAAACGTTTCTGATTATTAACCTTGATTCTCCCAAGAGGCTAAACAGAATTCTGAACAAGTGAGAACCTGGGTTTGCTACATTCAATTATTATTTTTTTCAACTCCAGCATTTAACTTCCAAGTGTCTTGTGATGTGTATCAGGCTTAGCACACACATGCAGATGACTGAACATGTGTGCTCTGAAAATATGCTTGTACTTCAGCTGACCTGGAAGTTGCTCTTCCAAGAGTTTTCCCTGAATTTAGCCCTCAGTCCGGTGCGTTGGCATTTCCTTCTTTGATCACCAGCTTTCTTTATCCTTTCATATAAAATGTACTCCTAGAGTTATCTTTTCTTCCTCAAATTGCTCTTTTCTTGATTAAACTGGAAGCCTTATTATTACTCTTTAAAAGTTATATCCCTTGATTCAATTCTGAGATGCTAAGGTAGCAAATCTGAATGATCTGATTTCTAGGAATGTGCTATCTACACTATGGGAGTCACTGACCCCACATGGCTATCTAAATTGAAATCAATTATGATAAATTTAAAAACGCTACAGAGAGGGAGGGAGGCAAACCATAAGAGACTCTTGGATACTGAGAACAAACTGAGGGTTGATGTGGGGTGGGGGGAGAGGGGAAAGTGGGCGATGGGCATGGAGGAGGGCACTTGTTGGGATGAGCACTGGGTGTTGTATGGAAACCAATTTGACGACAAATTATATTTAAAAAAAAAAAGAATTCAGTTGCTCAGTTGCACCAATCACATTTTAAGGGCTCAACAGCCACATGGGCCAGTGGCTGCTGCCTTGGACCATGCAGATACAGAGCATTTCCAACATCACAGAGAGGTCTACTGCACAATGCCATTCTAGAAAATGCGTATTCTTATCATAGGACAGTACTGAAAATAGTACTTTGTGGTATGGCCCAGTTGATGCAATTGCGTGTTTATAAAGAATGTATTTTAGATTTTTATTCTATCCACTCCATCCTTTATAGAGCTTCATAATAATTATCTTTTATTACCAAGCAGTATAAACAAGAGACAACTCTCTTCTCATCTCTTCATGCCGCCTCCTTGCAAAGCCTTATTCCAACTGGCAACCTCAGTATCCTAAGCTTCACCCGGGCTCGGGGAAGGAGCGAGCCTGGGATGGGCTGACACTGATGGGAGCACTCTGCTACTAAGGGCTAACTTTCTGCAAAAAGACAGAAAGCTAACGATTGCTCTTTAGGATCTCATGATAATACTTTTGCTTCCTAATGGTGGCATCTATATGACCACATCCCAATCCACATTTACACTGGATTGCATTGTATGGATTCACTGATATGAGGCCATTTTTAAACTCCAAACATGGCCATTTTATATTGTTTAACCTAATACGTGATGTTTGCAGAGATGAAAAGCTGCATAAACTAATTTTTAATCTTGTGCTCATTACATTTTAAAGTCATACACTTAACAGATCTTTCTTCAACCTCCAGACACCTTTTTAGGGGAAGTACCTCTAAATGGAAAGCATGGATTCACTTGTTAATCTGAGAGTCCAATGAATGTACTATTATCCCTGTATTTCCAGACTTTCTGGAAAAGTCTTGAGTATATATATTGGACTTTTTACATTAACAGGGGAACCCAGCTGCTTTAAGTTGCAGACACACTCCCATCTAAAAACATACTGAGCATGCATTATTTTAAAATGTAACTATTTAACATGCTATTTAACTATTTAAAATTATGTTACTATTTGAAAAGTAAGTTCATACTGTTGGACACCCTAGAAAATCATTAAGATCAGAGCTCAGGTTATTCTGCCCTGATAAATGTCATGTTTGGATTCGCCATCTATGTTCTTCTATTAGACCAAGGCTGTCAGTCACAGAGTAACTATCCCATTATTGCCTTCCAGTTGCGAGTCACCTTTTTGTTTTGTTGTGTTTTTGAGAATGACCAGTTTCCATTTAATAGTGAACCCTATTAGGCTTTTGTTTAAATCCTAATCACTATATTGTTATTTTATCAATATAAAGACAGGTAGAAGCCTGGAAATAGGTTAGCTAAACAAGAGTGATCCTTTGAAAACATGTCAGACCATGGCATTTCTCTGCTGAAAGTCCTCCAAGGACCCCAATTCATTTGGCATGGCATAAAAGCCAAGGACCCTACAATCCCCCTTCAAGGCTCTGCATGTTCTGGCCCTGTGTCTTCTTTGACTCTGGCTTCTACCATTTCATCTTACTTGCCTCCTCCCTGTTCTTCAAACACAGCTGGTACTCTCATACCTCAGGACCTTTGCACATGCTCTTTCCCTGTTGTGCCACACGGCTTGTTCCCTTCAGTTCTCTACTCAAAATAACTTTTAAAGTGTGGCCTTCCCAGCCACCTTAATTTTAAATTTCAGCTCTTACCCCATAGCACCATGATATATTTTATATATGTATGTATGTATGCACATATGTATATATGTATGTATATATATGTATGTATATATATTATGTATGTATGCATGTATGTATTTATTTATTACCAGTCTCCCCTACTAAACGCTAGCTTCACGAAGACAGACACTTTTGTCTTATTTGTTCAATGTTCTATTTCCAGTGCTCCCAAAAAGAGTACCTGGCACATAGCATGCTCTGTATACATGTTTGTCAAATGAATGGATGAACGAGTGAATGTGAGTCTTTGAGTTCATTAGTTACAGACAGCAGTCCTCCCCAGGTCATTTTTAATGCTTCTCTCAAAGGTAGCTTTTTCTTTTGGAAGAATAAAAAACAAACCCACAAGTAAACAGCCTTGTGTTTCAGAAAAAGATTAGGGGGTAAAAGGCGCATTCGATACAAGAAATAGTAAAGTGATATGTAAAGTAACACTGTAGTCTTGACGGTGAGTTAAACTGTAGGACAATGAGCTACGCTAAGCTCCAACAAGGACTTAGTTCACATAAGCAGATTCCACTTGCTGTGCGATGATACTTCTCCTAAGTGCACACAATTTTCTTTATGTTAAGTAAAATCATGGGATTTAATTTGTATAGATTTATTTTTAAAATGGTTTCATGATATTCAATATCACGATAATACAAGATGAACATAAACTCCTAATTTTACTTTTAAACACCTACGTTTTTGGTGTTCAGACAACTCAAAGAGGGAATAAACAATAGTTTCTCAATCTTTTGAGAGAAAAGACAGAAAGAGAAAGCGCAAAGAAAAGCCAGTCCACACGGAAGTGAATTATTCTCCTACCTTGATGTGTTGGATTCCACCCATGTTCATCCAGGCCTGTGCTTGATCTGGATTCAGTTCCACGGCTGCTTTGTAGCTCTAAACATATAAGAAACATCTTCAGGCTGAGTAACGAGAACCCATGCTTCATGCTACAGACGTGGAAACCACTTTCTTCATCAGTGAGAATTTAAATGGTTAATACAATGAAAGCAGACACCACTAGCTCACAGGTGTTCCCGTTTATTTCAATTATTTTTCAAAATGGATGATTCGGAAGTGGAGGAAACTGAACTGTGTGATTTGCTTGCAGAGCCTGAGGACACCTGTGGGGAATCCAGGTGGTTTTATTACAGTGCATCATTTCTCTCTGGTCTTGATCTGCAAGAAAACTGCTTTGGCCTTAGTCACTGTAAACGGAGTTTGTAAGAATACTTTTCTTTTTAATAATCAGCATCTTCGAGTATTTTCCCACACAGCTTAGCCCTAGTGTGGCACCTCCTTTCACAATGTCACTGGCATGTTTATTCAGCCTATGCTGAAATACTTGCCGTGACAGGATGCTCTTACTTCTTTAAGGACTTCCATTTTCCTAGGGGATAGTTTTAATCATTACAGTCTTCCTTTATCTTCTGCTGCATGAAAGGTCTGAAGAGAGTTACTTCTCCCTCAAATACTTCTTTTGGTCTGAAAATGTGTATCCCATTAAATGTAATATCTGTGCGGCATATTTGTAATATTTTGCACATTGTTTAACGTCACAGGCATGTTCTCCACTGGGTCTGCACTTAAGAGTGGTCCCCTAAATAAAGCTAAAGGCGAAGAGTGCTACTTTCAATTTCAAAGCTAAGGATCCGTGTGTATATTTTAATGTCTTTGCTATTTTCATTAGCAAGACTCCAATGGAACAGATTCGTGAAGTAAACAGAATCTGGTCCATTCCTCCTCTACTTTAGTTTTTTTTTTTTTTAATTTTTTAACGTTTATTTATTTTTGAGACAGAGAGAGTCAGAGCATGAACAGGGGAGGGGCAGAGAGAGAGAGGGAGACACAGAATCGGAAGCAGGCTCCAGGCTCTGAGCCATCAGCCCAGAGCCTGACGTGGGGCTCGAACTCACAGACCGCGAGATCGTGACCTGAGCTGAAGTCGGACGCTTAACCGACTGCGCCACCCAGGCACCCCTCTACTTTAGTTTTAACAGAAGCAAGCAAACGTGGGGCGCCTGGGTGGCTCGCTCGGTTGAGCGGCCGACTTCGGCTCAGGTCATGATCTCGCGGTCCGTGAGTTCGAGCCCCACGTCGGGCTCTGTGCTGACAGCTCAGAGCCTGGAGCCTGTTTCAGATTCTGTGTCTCCCTCTCTCTGACCGTTCATGCTTTGTCTCTCTCTGTCTCAAAAATAAACGTTAAAAAAAGAAGCAAGCAAACGATAAGAAACTATGCCTTTAAAAAGCTGCTAAAGTAAACCTGAAGGAAGTGTCTCGGGTTAATTTCTATCAACAGAGATGAGGGTGTAGGGTAGAAGTTAGGAACCTGGATTCAAATCCCAGCTCCATCTCTTACCCCCTGTGACCTTGAGCAAGTTACACAACCTCTGAGTCTCAGTTTATTCAACTGTAAGATGGAGACCATGACCATAGCTTTCTTATGTGACTGTTGCAAAGATTAAAATACTGAATACATGTAATCATAAATAAAAATGTTAATAGATTTTATCTGCTACTGTTAGCCCAAGGCCCTACTCCTACCTTTCATAGATCTAGCCACTTTAATTTTTTTTAATCTTTATTTTTGAGAGAGAGGGGGCGTACGAGTGGGGGAGGAACAGAGAGAGAGGGAGACACAGAATCCAAGGCAGGCTCCGGGCCCTCAGCTGTCAGCACAGAGCCCGACGTGGGGCTCAAACTCATGAACTGCGAATTCATGACCTGAGCTGAAGTCAGATGCTCAATCGACTGAGCCATCCAAGCACCCCAATCTGGCTACTTTAAAATGATTATTTGATCTATTAGTTAAGCAACTAGAAAATACTTTGGTTTTCAATACAATGTATAAGATACAGATATAGATACCAAATAACTATTTATAATTTAATTACACATTAATCAAATTGTCATGTGAGGTATAAGTAACTTAAGGTATTAAAAAATGTTCACAGGGGCACCTGGGTGGCTCAGTCGGTTGAGTATCTGACTTCGACTCAGATCATGATCTCGCAGTTCATGGGTTCAAGCCCCGCGTCGGGTTCTGTGCTGACAGCTCAGAACCTGGAGCCTGTTTTGGATTCTGTGTCTTCCTCTTTCTCTGCCCCTCCCCCACTCGTGCTCTGTCTCTGTCTCAGAAATAAATAAACATTAAAAAAATGTTCACAGGGCAGAGAAAAGTGCACACTTTCTGCTTTAAATATGCCACTGTTTCTGATTTAAGGGTTCACATTCAAATTAGTTTCCCCAAATATCTTTACATGTGTTTTTGAATATTTTAAAAATCACTCACTGTTTTCAAAAACAATGTATCATTTAAAATTTTACTTTCCCCATGTTGTATTTACTGTAATTTTATGACTTCATTAATTCCAACTTGTGGCTTTACCAGAAATGCTTGGTATTTCTATAACATTTCTATTTGCTTGCAATATCGTTTTGATTTCAAGCTGTGTATAAATTTTATTTGAATGCCTATAAGATGCAAGATGTTATGTTTTGGAACACAGAAGGAAGCAGTCCCCTTCTATAAGGAGAAGTCTAATCTAACTGGGGAGCAGGCATTATGCACGGGGCCCAGAGGGGGTGGGGAGGCGAGGGACGGAGAAGACAGAGGGAGAGGAGAAAGAGACCTAACAATACAGTGTAATATATGATACTTTCAAATGACCTGTAGAGACAGTAAATGTTTTAAAAGTTCACGGGAAACAAGAAAGGATAGTCCAAGGAGAAAGGATAGGCCAGATGAGCTTCCAGAAGGAGGAGGACACAGGCTGTGTCTTAGTGGATTCTGACAGGGAATCTGTGGGGAATTGGGGACGGGGGGAGTGTAGAAGGATGTTATAAGGATGTGTGGAAATGCCAAAGCTATTCAGCACTAGTCCACCCAGACTAGAGGGTTATTGCAGGCAAACAGAGAGAGTGAGGGTGGCAGAGAGAGAAACTGGTTTGAGGGAAAAATGTGGAATTGCTTTAGGCACCAAGTTAAAAGTAATCATTCAGAAAATAATGTGGAGGTATTGCAGAACTCTGAATACTAAAAATCCAAAGGCTCAATGATAAAAACGAAACATATAACATCATGGTAATTAATCAGAAAATTCACTCCACAAACATGCCAATGATCTTAAATTTTGCCACATATGCTTCATTAAAGATTGAGAGTATTAATCTGAATCCCTTCATTTAATAACATAATTTTATTAAGTGTTTATACCTCAAAAGCTTTATCCAGAAGATTCTGCTCTCTTAGTTGGTTTCCTTTTGTGAAAAAAAGTTCAGATACGACTTTAGGGTCCTTTGGCTTCAGCTGGAGAGCTTTGTCTATAGCATCAAGTGCCTATAACAGGTTTGAAAATAAGACAGAATAAGTAGATTAGATGAAGAAAAACTAACTTAAATGATAAAATGTATACTTTTTGTCCTTATGTATTAGCTGGTGTGGTAAATGACAATCAAAACACATTCTTCATTCTCTCTGATGTTCTCACTGAGAAATAATGTGGCCCTGACCAGATAATTTCCCTATACTCCAGGGTTTCCATTTATATTAGTGACAATGAAATGTCCTTGACCATCCCATAGGAAGATCATGTGATAAAGCTGAAAGGAAACAAGATCTGGCATCATTTGTTTTGCCCTGCCTGTGTCCGTCTGGACCCCTCCAATCATGGCCTCCTCTTAGGTCCTTGGTGCCAACTCTGGCCCCCTCCCACCACCGCCCCCCCCAGCACCCACTGCCCCATCCCCTGCAGCCAGGGATCCCTTCAAAGCACAAACCTCACCATGCTGCTTTTCTCCATAAAATCCCAAAAGCTTGGGGTGCCTGGGTAGCTCAGTTGTTAAGCGTCTGACTTTGGCTCAGGACATGATCTCACAGTTCGTGAGTTTGAGCCCCACATTGGTGAGCTTGAGCCCTGCTTCAAGTGAGCTTGAGCTCCACTTCAGGTAAACACGAGCCCTTCTTCTCTTTTTCTCTCTCTGCCCCTCCTGAGATTCTCTCTCTCTGCCCCTTGCTCACTCCCCACCCCCTCTCTCAAAAACAAAAAACAAACAAAAACAAACAAAAAAACCCCAAAGCTTCTCCCAAGATATGAAACAAAAGCCTTGCCCTGGTCCCGCACCCTGTGGGGTGTTGTCCCCAGCAACCTCTACAGCCATTATCTTACACAGTGCCCTGCTCCCTTCATGCCCATCCCTCAGGCTTGCTACTTGCTGCTGCCACAGGGCCTTTGCACATACTTTATCCTGCCTAGAATGCTTTTCATTGCCCTCCTTTGTCTAATAACTCCTATTTATCATTCAGCATTCACCTTCATATCACTCTGCAGGGAACCTAACCTCCCAGATCACTCAGGTCCCTGATTATATGCCTGTGAGAACCATGTCACTCTTCATGACATACTGAGCACAGCTATAATTTTATATCTGTTTTGCGATTGCTTTTTAAATCTTGGTTTCCTCTTCTACTATAAACTCCATGAGGACAAAAGTGGTTTTTGTTTGTTTGTTTGTTTTTATTATACCGCTTTATTCCTGGTACCTGCCACAGTGTCTGGCATATAGCAGACATTCAATAAATATTTTGTTGAGTCAGTTCATAAGTTTACTGGCTATGTTACTTTTAAAATGGAGATAAACAATAACAGTTGCAACACAGGGTCACTGACCTATATAAGGGCGTTATAAGGACTCTACAAAAATATACTTGAAGGAACATGGAAAATGATAAAGCATACAAATGACAGAGCATATAAAGTTAGTATTTATAGAGTTAGGTGAAAACAAACTGAGATAATAGCACGTAAAATCTTTATTTATTTTTTAAATATTTACTTATTTATTTTTGGGGGGGGATGGAGAGAGAGAGAGAGAGGCAGAGGGAGACAGGGGGAGAGAGAATCCTAAGCAGGCTCTGAGATGTCAGCAGAGCTCAATCTAACAGACTGAAGCTCATGACCTGAGCTGAAATCGAGAGTTGCATACTTAACTGACTGAGCCATCCAGGTGCCCCTCACATAAAATCTTTAAACAAAAGATTAGTCAAGAAAATATTTCAAGGGGACATATTAGCAGTTAAGGGGATATCTGCAAAAAACATCCATAAGATAGGCCATGCCAACGGATGATAGTCAAGACTGCTCCGCCTTGTAAATGTGCAGACTGGAGAGTCAGTCAGGTGCGCACCATCTTCCACCTGTGGATCCAAACGACTCCCGTGTCCCTCTACCTTGTCGTGGCGCTCCTGCTTGCTGTAGATTGCTGACAACAGGCGGTAGCATTCGAGGCATCCAGTCTCCTCTGACACGATGTGGTTGGTCATCTTTTCAGCTTCTTTTGTCTGACCCATTACAGCCAAAACCTGAGCCTGCAAAACCACATGACCTTGGCTTCAGAGCCAGTTTGTCATCACTTCATCAAATACAGCATCTCTGAATAGGGGCGTGTCAGAAACACTCCAGAAAAAAAAATGTTCAGCTTCTATCTGAGATTCACAGAGGGAGCTGAATTCCCACAGTTTACAGGTTCTAATTTTTTGTTGTTCATTTCTGTTTATTTATTTAGGAGAATAATGCATGATACGTGAATAGCAGGGACACCAAAGACATCAGTGAAATGACTTGTGACTTTTTTAAAAAGTTGAGTAAATATTTTAAAAAAGAAATGATTTCTTATGGTTTCAACAGGACATTGCATTTATAACGAGTTTGATTTGTTACAAATCTAGAAAAGAGTAACAAAAATGCAAATTTCCAAATTGAAATTAAAAAATATTGTTGATACTAATTTCCTAAACTTGATAATCATACTGTGGTTGTATTAGAGAATGTCCTTGTTCTTAGGAACTATTTGCTGAAGTACTTAGAAATAAAGGGGGTGGGGTCTATAACTGTCATGTGGCTCACAAAAAAATACTATGCGTTTGCACACATACTTAAATATGTACATAGGTACATATATGGATGCATATATACAAGGCATTGATAAACTAATTCATCAAAATGCTAAAAATTGATGGAGCTGGGTGAAAGGGTGTACGGGAGCTATTTACTATTCTTGCAAATTTTTTAAGTTTGAAATCATTTCGAACCAAAAACTTAAAAAAGTTTTTAGTGTCTGTGTGTTTGGTGAATGGCTCTAACACTGGTTACATGGATAGTCAGGAAACGGATATACTGTAGCATCCTAGTTGAAGTTCTGAGGCTTCTGACTCCAACTCTCTGCACTGCACCCTGTGTGTTCCCGCCTCATTTTCTTTAGCAATCTACTTACCAGGGCCAGGCGGAGCTCCCTTTGAGAAGGCTGAAGGGCCGCAGCTTCCCGGTAGATCTGCAGAGCTTCCTCATATCGGCCAGTGTTATAATACAGCGCTCCCAAAGGTGATAATATCTCAGCTTTGCGGGACACCTGCAGTGCGCTAAGTTTTCAGAAAGATGAAGTGACACTTCTAATAGGTACCTTTTGAAAGCTCAAAACGCAGATTTAGGGATGACAGTCCACAGTTGGAGACTCTGCTTCAACATGGTCTCTGGTTTTTATTTTTTTATTTTATTTATTTATTTATTTTTAAATGTTTGTTTATTTTTGAAACAGAGAAAGAGAGCGAACGGGGGAGAGTCAGAGAGAGGGAGACACAGAATCTGAAGCAGGCTCCAGGCTGTCAGCACATAGCCCAACGTGGCGCTCGAACTCACGGACTGTGAGATCATGACCTGAGCCGAAGTCAGACGTTTAACTGACTGAGGTACCCAGGCGCCCCTGGTCTCTGGTTTTTATAATCAAGAAGACTGTTTTTAAAAAGATCATGACGCCGCCCTCTGACTATAAGAATGTCTCTAGTGACCTATCAATATGCACACTGAGCTCCAAGGATCGTTTCCATTAATGGTGATAGGCTTGTTCTGATGTATGCACAGTCTTTCCACCACATCCATTTTTGAAACTGCTATTTATGGCTTGGGCTGCAGTCCATAGCCTCAGAAAACAATGGACTGACCAAAGCAGGAATTACATTCCAACCTTGGTTTAGCACCGTGTTCTAACCAGCAGGCAGAAAGGCCATTCACTGGGACACCATTAAGGGTTTGGTTTTATTTTCTTTGGAGATGAGACTCTGTGTTGCCTGAATTGGCAAAATCTGTTAATATTCAAAAGGCATGTCTGCTTCAATTACGTAAAAATTGGAAGGGCAACTACTGACATCCTTGGGCAACTTACAAAGTGAAGAAAAGGAATTTTACCGTTTATACCATTCTTCGGCCAAACTGTTCTCGCCCAATGACCTGTAGAGTCTCCCCAGATTCACCATAGCTACGTGATGACTTGGGCTGAGTGTGATGGCCTGCTGGTAATGGGCCACTGCCTTCTCCGGAGAGCCTGTAATCAGTGGTAGTTGGAAATAATTATACAATGCACGAGTCTCTTCAATTTCTCTTCTGATGTAGATCATTCTTCTTTGTATTACTGAGTCATACCATCAATGATTCAGTGTGTAAATTAGCTTGTATTTTGGCTTCATCTCCTTGCCACTGCGTAACTTTGGGCCATTTTACTATTCATTCCCACTTCCAAGGAAATTAATAGTAAAAGAGCAATGAAAACTAAAATCTATTTCTTTTATTACACGTATCATTTTAGCCAAAGTGTTTTCTGGCCATTGCCCTAGCAAGTATGATGTTTTGAGATCATCAATGATTGTTATTTATGCGAGATATTGTTGCTTCTCATTATACTAAAAAACAGAATAGGCTATTATAGAAACAAAACTGTCCTGAAACAATTTCTAAGGGTTGGTCTCAATTACTGTACTGCAACATAGTAATCGAGGCACTGCTTTGAAGAAGTATGTATCAGCCAGATCTTGAAAATCTTTTAAAAAATGATACATTCTTGTTAAATGGGATTTATATAATGGGGTTTTAATAATAATAATAATAATAATAATAATAATGCTACCCTGTGTGTATCCAACGCATTACATATTTTAAAATATTTTAATTAAATGATCTTCACAGGTATTTTTGATACTAGTTAGCTGCCTTTAGATACCATTTAGCTGTCTCTTGGGCTTTAAGAGCTATTATAAAATAAACAAAAGTATTACTTTAAAGATATAAACACTAAAGTGCAAGTGCACTTAGGAGACTTGACAGAAATCCCAGGGCAACTGAGGATGAAGACCAGAACTAGAATCAAGCCTCCGATAAGGTCCCCAAAGAAGCTTCCTAGTGAAATCTTATCTAAGTGGCTGAAAATGGAATGTTTATTACCTGCAGACATCTTAGGCATTAAACGAGATACCATGTATGTATATATACATAGGTCACTGGTAATAGGGAGAATTTCACTAGTATAAAACACATGAATACAAAGGGAGTGATGAGAAGGTACACAGGGTGGCCAGTGAGATTTCTAGGGGAGTGGCATTATTTGTTGTTGAAGTAGAAGGAAGAGGGCTAAGACGAGACCAACAGGGAGGGGGTCTCTTTGGGTTTTTAGATCTTCATGACACTTAATGTATTATTGTGTTGCTAACAAACCAGCAGGTGGCACTACAAAACAATTTTACATGCAAAAATAAGGGACGTTTCCCAGGAGTTTTGGAATGTAAATTTACATTCTATAAAAAAGAAAAGTTTCAGATATACTAGAAAATAAACACCCTTTTGAGCATTCATACTGACAAAATAATTAAAATAGAATTTTACCACAAGGCAGATAGTCCAATACTCAATGAGAACAAAATGGTGCTTTTGCATTAAATTCAAATATCTTTTGATTCTTTATAGGTATTCATAGCATGCCAACAGCATATAGGACACAAATCATAAAGGAAACAGAATCCCTGCTCAGTAAAGTGTTGCCTTAATAAGAGGGAGTAAGTATATTTTATATAGCATCTGTCATGTAAGAGTACTCTTATCAGTTACAATAATATGGTTTCCGTAATGTATATCAAGTAAAGAATGATGAAACAATTCTGGAGGCTTTTTTATCAGATGTGGAAAAGTATTTTCCATCTGCTCGTAACTAGATTCAGAGGCAAGTTCTGCATCATTGCCGAGGAATGTTTCATCATCTTAGGTATATGAACTTGTATAAATGATACTCAAAGGACTGCTACTCATTAAATCATCAAGGCTACTTCCTGACACCTGGGGAGTTTTCCTTAGAGCTGTATGAACTGGGCAGATTTTGCTGAGCTGAGCTTGAAGATTTGGAGAAATGACAGCCCCACAGTGCAATGTGACTGTCAACAGTGTGAGTTTCCTGCCAAGCCCAGAAGTGAATGGTACTTCTGAGACATTATTGGGGTGGTTGCCATTTTGCTTGATAGATAGTATTATCTAATCTCAACAGAACAGGTTCTCTTTAATTTTACTCACCGGTATCAACTAAGAAAACCCCATAGTTGTTGTGTAAGTCTGAGCTGTCTGGACAGTTCTTTATTCCAGCCTGGTATATTTCCTCAGCTTCCTTAAATCTCTCCTTTAAAAGAGAACAAAGGAAAATAAATGAGAAAGTTAAAAGCAAACAACAATAGGGGCACCTGGGTGGCTCAGCTGGTTAAGTGTTTGGCTCAGGTCATGATCTCAGGGTGGTGAGATTGATGGAGCCCCGTGCTGGGCTGTGCTGGGCTTGGAGCTGCTTAAGATTCTATCTCTCTCCCTCTGCCCCTCTGCCCCACTCGTGTGTGCACGCTCACCCTCTTTCTCCAAAAAAAAGCCCCGAAATACAAAAACTACAACAATAAACTGAATGACATAAATGGAAAAGGTAGAAACTAATTTACTGAGGATCTTGTATGCAATAGGCCAATAGGCACTGAGATCAAACACCATGTACTTTTAATTGAAGTCAGTGCAATGGCACAAATTCCTACAATTCATATTTATATTTAGTTTCTTTAGGGCAAACAAGCCTATGTTTACTAAGAAGGGACATCTGAAAGGATTTGCCCTACAACTGGAAAAAGCCTCAAATGGTTGTTTGAATGGGATGCCCTCCACCCCCAGTAACTCTCTGTTTGAAAATGAGGGCTAGGTCCATACAGGAGTTTCTTCAGAGGTGACAATGTGACTGGGAGCAGGGACGCCTGCAACGTTTGTCTTACAGCTGCATTGCGTATCAAGCACTCCCTTTACCTACACTGTATGGTTTATTGGCGGAGGTTTTTGAGAAAAGGGGAGGGAGGCTGATGCAGGTTACAGAGGGCTTTGCCTTGACCTTTGTTTACTCAAAATATTTCAATAGCCCACCCAACTGTTCCTTCCCTCCTTTATTCAACCTGTGTGTTCCACCTCAGAGCCACACCCTCCAATGGGAATACAGGTCTTCTCGAAGGCATACCTCCAACTCCTATCCTTGTGATAAGGCCCCGTTCAACTATTGCATCTTCAATGGGTCATTTGCTAACTGTCCTGGTCTTCTTCCAAAGATTCACTTTAGCACACTAACAATTCTGAATTAGTTTTTAGGAACATTGTTCACCACCAGCCGAGATTGTCACGTCACGCTTCCTTTTACAATATCGGAAGGTAAAACCTACATAATGAATCAAAGCTACCCAGGTTCTAACAATTACTCACAAGTGAACACTTTCATGGTTCCCTGGTCCTGCTGGGAAGGTCAGGTAAAAGGAAATGATGCGGCATAAAGCACATAGCAAGTCTTCCTTTACTATGCTCTGAGAGTGGATGTTTTCCACAATTTTATCTCAAGTTACCCCTACTAAGCATTCATCCAGACACATGAAAAGGGAATGTACAGCACTAATTTCCTCAGATGTGACACCTTTGGCTTGTGAATAAAAATGCACCGGGTGTTGAGCAATAAACCAAGGAGCCTAAATTTGATTTGACCCAGAAAGATAAAGACATTTGACCCTCTGTGGAATGACTACGGCCATCTCTTTGAATCCACACATTTAAGTACCATTTAGGAAACAAGACGTGGTTTGGATTTGGCAAATTTCAGTTATTTGAATTACAAATCCACAGCCCAGCAAAAATTGAGATCTATGTTGCTAAAAAGTATATGCATTTTTTAAAAAAAGCATATGTATTTTTGATTGCCAAACAACAAATTGTCAGACTTCAAAAAAAAATAAAGGTGAATGAAAATCCCCAAATCATCTTTCAATCTATTAAAGAGAAGAAAAATTTTATGAAGATATCATCCAGGGGCACCTGGGTGGCTCAGTCGTTTGAGCATCTGACTCCTGGTTCTGGCTCAGGTCATGATCTCTCAGTTTTGTGAATTCAAGCCCTGCGTCTGGCTCTGCACCATTAGCAGAGAGCCTGCTTGGGATTCTCTTTCTCTCCATCTCTCTCTGCCCCTCCCCTGCTCACACTGTCTCTGTCTCTCTCAAAGTAAATAAATAAAGTTAAAAAAAAAAAGAGAAGATATCATCCATTGAAGGACCAACAAATTTGTGTGTGGGTGTGCATGTGTGTGTCTTTAGTTAGACACAGGCAGATCAAGTTAATAGCTACAGAGTACTATTGCAAACATATTCATTTATTCATTCATTCAAGACATATTTACCGCAATGGCCGTAGAGAGCATGGTATAATGATTAGGGATCGGGCTGCCAGTGTTTCACTATACGGATTGGAATCCCAGACCCACCATTTACTATCTATGTGACCTTACTTCCCCTCTACGTGCCCAGTTGTAACACAGGGATACCAGTAGTACCTATCTCATAGGGTTGTTGTGACAATTAAATGGATTAAAACATGTTAAGTATGTAGAACAATGTGTAGCACATAGCACCTTGTCACGATAGGATATGTCATGTCACATCCTTATCATTACCACTCCTTAGTGCTGGCATTGCTACGTGTATCACTGGGAGACAGATGCCAAAAACACGCAGATGAATAAAACAAAATCCCTCTGTTTTAGGAGCTCAAAGATGAGTGAACTATCAAATACAACCCAATGAGAGCAGTGTTTTAAAACGATTAAGTACAGCTGCTCTTGAGCTCAGGTGTACTAGAGTTGTCACTGAGGCCACATGGAGCGTCATGGCCCTGTCCAAGTGGCATCTTAGCCAAGAGTCTCAAGTTCCTTTCCTATCAAATATGAAAAATAATTAACTTAGGTGTTTTCCTTTTAACTTTTCTTAATCATCTTCTGAAACAGAGGTCAATAAACATCTAAGATCCTGGAGGCAACCAGAGAGAGAATACGCTGGCTAATCCAAACCTGAGTAATCAGCTCCTGAAAATCTCAAGTTTCCTGTGTTAGCATTCAACTAGTGAGACTGACTGTAATGCTATTTTTGTGTTAAAGGATCAAATTTTGTATATTACATGGTACTTTTAAAACACACTAACATAGTCATGGTAAAATCAACATTTAAAAAATCCCACCCAATTATTAAAAATACAATGGATGAGGGGCACCTGGATGGCTCAGTCAGTTGACCATCCGACTCTTGATTTTGGGTCAGGTTATGATCTCACAGTAGTAAGACTGAGACCTATGTTGGGCTCTGTGCTGAGCACTGAGCCTCTTGGGATTCTCTCTCCCCGTCTCCTGCGCCCCTCCACCCCCCTCAAAAAATAAAGTGGGTGAGATTGTCAGCAGAGGAGATAAAAGAATATTAGAGCTGGAAACAATATTAAAAACAGTAACTCACCACCTTTTTTAACTAATGAAGAAACCTGGCTGCAAAGTGGTTAAGAGACTTGCCCCAAATCTCATAGCTACATGGGGACAGAGAACAGAATTTAGGTTTTCAGTGGACACACAGGGAATGGGTGAACCCTGAATAAAAGCAGTATTTCTGGAAATAAATGGCGTCTCTGGCATCAACAGAAACAATTATACTTTCGGATATCCATCCCCTCAACAAATATTTTGTGAGCACCACACACATGCCAAGCATACAGTGGAGATAGAAGAGTGAACAAGACAGACAATCCTGCCATGGCAGTTGAGTGGGATTCAGATAGGAAGAAGACATTGCAATGTACTGTGACAGCGTCAGGGGAGGAGAAGCATAAGGTACTCGGGGCAACCAGAAGTGACATGACATCCAGACTTGAGATGAGATAGATTCTCTACACCTGTCATGACCCAAATACCCGAGAATGCTGGTTACCATTAACTCCAACAGCTGCATCACATAAAAATGTGTTTGAAAAATATCCGTGGCTACTTCAGATCTTAGAGCCATCACTGTATAACTAAACTGTGGGAGAGCTGAAAGGTGTGTTTCCTAAAAAGAATACAACTGATGTCTTCACGTTCTAACTTGCCGAAGTCAAATACAACATTCAACAACAGTTTTCAAGTACAATTACTCCTTTACCTGATTTAATTTTGCTTTTCCCCACATTCTTGCTACTCTGAAATAGCCAGAGAGATCACCTTTTTCATCTAAAACTTCTCTTATTTGGGGGTTTATGAGCTGGGTTTCCTCTAGAAATGCAATTTTCAAAGTCCAAAGAAGTAATGGGACTTAAAACACCATGCGTGTCAAGGGCAAGTGATCACATCCCTGTGCCTCCGGGAATCCAAGGGCTATCTCAAGACTCTGGGTCTATGAATAATGTCTTCAATATCTGTCTTTTCCTTTCGCTTGACTGTAAATTTCAAGGAATGATTAACTCCACTTATTAAAAAACAAAAGGGAACCACCACCGTGGGAGAAAAATACCTCCTAGGTGTTTATTTAAAATAAATTCCACCTTCTCTGGAAGGGCAATGCATTTATCTTAACAAGTAGTAGTACTGAATCCCTGAAGCTCTATTTCAAGCACTCACTTTTCATTTACCCCATCTGGCTAGATGTCCTGACCTAAGCTAATCATTCCTAGTCTCTACTGACTTGTGAGATTCAGAGGAAATGAATATAAGCTATTTATAGGACAACTTTAATTAAAAATGCTTGTGACCAGAGAATGGCTCTGACAAATAATACTGTCTGCTTTACACCAGAGTCCCCAAGAACCGCTGCCTCAGCATGAAATCACCTTTGAGGGTGATGGTTAAAATGGGCAGCATGCAAGCATGGGCTCCTCTCCAAGGCTGAAGCATTTTCAGGACTGTGGAAATAAAATGGGCCTTGGGGGAGAAATAAAACATAGTCAACATCTCCACTTCTTACATGCTGTAATTACCCAACACAACACGCTTTTCACCTCAAGGAAAGGAAAGTGAAGAGTAGATCTTTGGAAAAGTCACCTTGACTGCAATTTACTCTCTTGGGTCAACCGATATGTTTGGAAAACTTCTTACAGTTCAAGTTGCAGCAGCCAGGAGGACAAATGGACATGGGCTTAATGCAGCAATCCTCAAACTTCTTGGTTTTGTGGATACTTTTATACACTAAAAATTACTGAGGACCCCCAAAGAGCTTTGTTTATGTGGGCTACATCTGTCAATATTTACCACAACAGACATAAAGCTGAGAAATTTTAAAAATATTTACTAGTTTATTTAAAATATAGGGGCGCCTGGGTGGCTCAGTCGGTTAAGCGGCCGACCTCGGCTCAGGTCATGATCTCGTGGTCCATGAGTTTGAGCCCCGCGTCGGGCTCTGTGCTGACAGCTCAGAGCCTGATGCCTGTTTCGGATTCTGTGTCTCCCTCTCTCTGACCCTCCCCTGTTCATGCTCTGTCTCTCTGTGTCTCAAAAAAAATAAAATAAAAACGTTAAAAAAAAATATATATATATATATAATAAACTAAAACATAACATATTTGTATGACAATAAAAAATATTTTTCCACCGCAAAAAAAAATACTGGCATTATTTCATGTTTTTGCAAATCTCTTTAATGTTTGGCTTAATAGAAGACAGCTGGATTCCCATATCTACTTTTGTGCTAATCTATTTTTCATGCGTGCGTGCGTGCTAATCTATTTTTATGTTTTTAGTTGAGTATGGGAAGAAATGTTGGTCTCACACAGATATTTAATTGGAAAATGGGAGAATATTTTAATAGTCTTTCCATAATTATAAATATGTCATGTATCCTCTAAAAAAATACTGTACACTCACAAAAGAACGAGAGTAAAAAAGGCAAATGACTTGTCAGTAGTATTGTGAAAACTGCATTGACCTTCTTGGACCTCAAGTGTCCCCAGTCAACACTTTGTGAACAGCTGGCTTAATGAATGGCCTGTAATGTGCACTTCCTGTGCGGAAGGTGTAAGATGTGGTATTCCAAAGCGGTGAAGGACCTACAGGGAGGAGATGGAAAGTTGTGCTAATGCCCTGACATCATGGTCATGCATCTGAATTGTTTTCTGGAAGTATTTTTATGAACACAGAGCCATAAGGTTATTTCCCCTTTAGTCCAATGCCTTTATTTACTATGACAAACTTGGTAAGTTTAGGAACAATGGATGTTTAAACTCATGTCTCTAAGAAACTCTTCAAGACATAGCAGCTCAAAACACACAGCAGAGATTGCCTGCTTTCTCACCCTCTCCTTTGCTTTTATTTTCTTTATAAAACAGTTCTTCCACCCATCAGTCATCAGCATGGACATTCATGAGAAACGAGCTGCCAATATTTGATGTCTAATTCTCTTTTTCATCCAACTAAAATGAAAATTAACTTGGCATTTCTCCTCACCAAGGAAATGTCAGGTATTTCTTAATCTTGATTTTTTTTTTTTTATCACCCAGCAGACTGTGATCAACACCACTCTGTAACAATTTAAGTATGCCAGAAGTAATCACTTTAAAGAAGAAATGCTAAGAATTGTTAAATACAAGCTAAAAGTACAACAAGAGTAAGCAACCACAGGTGTAAAACACTGTCAGGAGACCTGGAAAAAAAGGGGTGGGGGGAGCCCACATTTGCAGAGAATTGCAGTTCCCTCCATCTGCAAACTCTTCTCACACTATTTTGTACTTATTCTCTGTAGGCACAAAATTTTCTATTAAAAGAAGAAATACCACTTTTCTTCACCCCAGAGCTGTCACACGGTCTATTTCCTCTAGCCAGAAAGTTTTTCATATTCATTTTTACCTTGTTGATATCTAAAAGTTCTTTAGGAATCAGATTAAATGTCACTTTTTGGCCACTGCCCCTGTTCTCCATATGTTCCTTCCCACATTAGGTTAGGTCCCTAGAATATTCTCAATGGTACTTTCTCTTTGCATATTTGTCGTAATTGTGTTAGATATTGGATATGGATATGGGACTGTAATTCTTTGCTTAGGGTTAGCCTTTCTAATATACTCTTAAGTTCCATGAGGATAAAGCCCACACCTGATTAGCTCATCAATCCTAATGCCGGGGCACCTGAGTGGCTCGGTTAGTTAAACATCCAACTTCGGCTCAGGTCATGATCTAGCGGTTCGTGAATTCGAGCCCCAAGTCTGGCTCTGTGCTGATAGCTCAGAGCCCAGAGCCTGCTTCAGATTCTGTGTCTCCCGATCTCTCTGCCCCTCCCCTACTTGTGCTCTGTCTCTCTCTCTCTCAAAAAAAATGAATAAACATTAACAAAAAAAAAAAATCCTAATGCTTAGTGGTACCTGTGCTGAATAATTAAATCAATAAATTATTAAGGTAGGGTCTAGTTTTTTTTTTTTTTTTAACGTTTATTTATTTTTGAGACAGAGACAGAGCATGAATGGGGGAGGGTCAGAGAGAGAGGGAGACACAGAATCCGAAACAGGCTCCAGGCTCTGAGCTGTCAGCACAGAGTACGACGCGGGGCTCGAACTCACGGACCGTGAGATCATGACCTGAGCTGAAGTCGGCCGCTTAACCGACTGAGCTACCCAGGTGCCCCAAGGTAGGGTCTAGTTCAAGTTGATTTGGCCACAATATATGTGGCTGAATCTACCCAAAGGATGGCAGGAGACTTTTCACTCTTGGTCTATATTCCTAACTTATATTTTATTGCTCCAATTTCTTTTCATTCCTATATCATGTGAAGTCATATCCCAAAATACATAAAAGAAAAATATTTTAAGTGTTATGAAATTAATTAATTGAGTTTTTCAAGAGGCTATAAACCTGAGGCTAGCAACAATTTACAGTAGGTCAGGGTCATAAGCAGTGTTAATTTTTTTTTTCCTTTACTGATAGTGTAATGCAAGCTATATATTCTATTGCAAGAGTAGGCTGGTTAAAAATGATGGTGGGCTTATAAATGTTTACAATCCTATCTGTGAAGCTGGAGTACAGCCAGCTCTGAGTGTTAATGGAGACCCAGGAGAGAACAGTAAGCCCGAGACCACCTTGACTTCGAATCTAAGAGTTTATTTTCTGTTCTCAGTCTTCTTGACTTCTTTGCTGCAGTAGACAAACAGGCATATCAGTTTTTTTTTTTTCTGGATTTTTTTTTTTTTTAATGTATCTAACATCTATGACAACTCACCCTCCTGGCTTTCCTCTATCACTTCTCTCTTTCCTTTCCACTCCCTCCACACTCTACCTCATTGACCCTACCCATTACCATGGTCCAATCATGGGACCTCGGTGTCATACAGTGAAAGAGCAGTGCCAATGAGTCAAAAGACCAGGCTCTAGTCCTGGTCCTGACACTAGTTATTTGTCCGACCTTAAGAGGCACTTAATTCTCTGAACTTCATATTTCTCTCTGTAAAATAATCAGGTTAAAAAATTCTTTAAGTTATCCACCCCACCCCCAACACACACACACTATTCTTCATTTTCCCCTCAGAGAAATTACCTACTCATAATATGGTTCCATTTATTTGAAGTCCTAAGTCCATCTTCCCAGTCCTAATCTTTCTCACTGCCATCTGCCCACATGCTATTTCCACTTAAATGTTCCACTAACATTCAACACT
The DNA here is from genome assembly GCF_018350195.1 of Panthera tigris. Taxonomy (NCBI): domain Eukaryota; kingdom Metazoa; phylum Chordata; class Mammalia; order Carnivora; family Felidae; genus Panthera; species Panthera tigris. The sequence continues at coordinate 61,900,988 of NC_056666.1, forward strand.
TAAAGGCTGGATACTGTTGGCAGCAGAGAATACTGGTATCACTCTTTCAGAAAGCAAATTAGTAATGTATCTCAAGAACAATGTAGTAAGGTATCTCACTGAAATATGTTGATACTCTTTGATGTGAGAATTCCACTTTTAGGAATCTATCATTAGAAATGACTCAAAATATTGTTTTGGAAAAGCCATAAGAAAGGAAAAGTTTGGGGTGCCTGGGTGGCTTGGTCGGTTAATCATCTGACTCTTGATTTCCACTAGATCATGATCTCACAGTTCATGGGTTCAAGCTCCACTTTGGGCTCTGTGCTGACAGAACAGAGCCTGCTTGGGATTCTCTCTCTCCCTCTCAATTGCCCCTCCCCTGCTCTCTATCTCTGCCCCTCCCCTCTTCACTCTCTCTCTCTCTCTCTCTCAAAATAAATAAATCAACTTAAAAACAATTAAAAAAAAAGAAAGGAAAAGCACACTGCCACACACATACACAGAACCCAAGTGTACAAAAGTTGGGCTAATTTATTATGTAAATTAGAATATATCATTTTGATAACTAGTAAGTAGCCATTAAAATGGTATTTATGGACCTAAATGTAAGACAGGAAGCCATCAAAATCCTTGAGGAGATAGCAGGCAAAAACCTCTTTGACCTTGGCCACAGCAACTTCTTACTCAACACATCTCTGGAGGCAAGGGAAACAAAAGCAAAAATGAACTACTGGGACCTCATCAAAATAAAAAGCTTCTGCACAGTGAAGGAAGCCATCAGCAAAACTAAACGGCAACCAATGGAATGGGAGAAGATAGTTGCAAACGACATATCAGATAAAGGGTTAGTATCCAAAATCTACAAAGAACTTACCAAACTCAACACCCAAAAAACAAATAATCCAGTGAGGAAATGGGCAAAAGACATGAACAGACCCTTCTCCAAAGAAGACATCCAGATGGCCAACCGACACATGAAAAAATGCTCAACACCACTCATCAACAATGAGATACCACCTTACACCTGTCAGAATGGCTAACATTAACAACTCAGGCAACAACAGATGTTGGTGAGGATGTGGAAAAAAGAGGATCTCTTTTGCACTGCTAGTGGGAATGAAAACTGGTGGAGCTACTCTGGAAAACAGTATGAGGTTCCTCAAAAAATTAAAAATAGAACTACCCTATGACCCAGCAACTGCACTACTAGGCATTTATCCAAGGGATACAGGTGTGCTGTTTTGAAGGGGCACATGCAACCGAATGTTTATAGCAGCACTCTCAACAATAGCCAAATTATGGAAAGAGCCCAAATGTCCATTGATGGATGAATGGATAAAGAAGATGTGGTATATATATACAATGGAGTATTACTCGGCAATCAAAAAGAATGAAATCTTGCTTTTGCAACTATGTGGATGGAACTAGAAGGTATTATGCTAAGCGAAATTAGAGAAGGATGAATATCATATGACTTCACTCATATGAGGACTTTAAGATACAAAACAGATGAACATAAGGGAAAGGGAAGCAAAAATAATATAAAAAAAGGGAGAAGGACAAAACATAAGAGACTCTTAAATATGGAGAACAAACAAGAGGGTTACTGGAGGGGTCGAGGGAGGGGGGATGGTTAAATGGGCAAGGGGCATTAAGGAATCTACTCCTGAAATCACTGTTGCACTATCTGCTACCTTGGATGTAAATTAAAAAAAATAAATAAATAGAAAAGAGTTGCATTCTTAACTGACTAAGCAACCCAGGTGCCCCCTTTACCATTCTTTTTAAAAACAGAATAAAATTCATTTTATCTTGCAATCACCAGATGAGTCCAGCAGACTATTTTATAAATTTAAAATACATTATGGGATTTTGGTGATCTTATTTTTCCTGTGTCTTGAAAGCTTGCTATTTGCAAGGTGTTTCACCCTTACAAATTACCCTAAGATTATTTCATTATTACTAAACAATTATTCCCAACTTTGCATGAAGAAAAAAAAAAAGACTAAAATAAAAGAACAGAAGAATGGTGGGATCACCTAGAGAAGGATAATTTAATATTGAAATACACTGGGGGCTCCTGGGTGGTTCGTTCAGTTTAAGCGTCCAACTCTTGGTTTCGGCTCAGGTCATGATCTCACCATTCATGGGTTCAAGCCACACATCAGGCTCTGCACTAATGGCACAGAACCTGCTTGAGATTCTCTCTCCCCACCTCTCTCTGCCCCTCCAGCACACTCTCTCTCAAAATAAATAAATAAACTTAAAAAAATTTAAAAACGTTAAAAAAATGGTATTTATGAAGGCCATGAATATGTATGATATGCATAATTTAATGGCAAGTGAAAAGGATAGGACACAAATTACTTGTGAATGTATGAAAACAAAATATTTATATTGCAAGACTTGCAGGGTATTAAAAAATAGTAATATTTGTTGTTTCTAGATATCATATTAATGAAAGGTATATTTTATTTTCTCTGACTTTTCCCCACTTTTCATTTTACATTTTCATATTACTTGTGTAATAGAAAAGGAATGTGGAAGCTGACCTCTTTTCCTCCTTTCCTAAATTCTCCCTTCTCCTTGGCTTCCCCATGGTGTTCAGTGACCATGTGTCTTCTCAGTCCTTAAGGTGCTCTGCCCTGGAATTTTTAATTTTCCGTTTTCTTTTCCTTCCAGCCTTCACCTACAAACAGTTCTTAAACACAAAGGGATTCTTTTTCCACAATAACGTCTGTCCATTCCCACACTTTGTGCCAGAAACAAGGCTCTCAACTACTCACACTGCACGGCATTTAAAAGCCTCCTCACAATATCCCACATATTTCCACATATTTTCTTCCTCTCCTGTTTTATAACCCTTTGCGTAGACACTTGCCTTTGCTTCTTATTATCTATCAATGTCAAATTTGGGCTCCACTGTGGGCCTTAAAAGGCTCCAGCATGTAATATCTTTTCGACTTATTAACCCATTTTTCAAATTTCCCTTTCTCAATTTCTCTACCGTGCCCCAACAGAATTACTTGTTGCCTTCAGGTTCCAACAGAGCAAGGAATACAATGTTAGTCTCAGATAAATCCCAGAAGGGATTATCACCCTCACAGTTTTACCAGCAGTGAGGATGGGAAGAGGTGTCAACAGACAGCTGCATGCATACAGTAAGAGCAACAAGGCATGGCAAATGACACTTGTGTTTTTTTGTTGTTGTTTTTTTTAATAGACTCACAACCTTCAATCAGGGGAAGGGTTTCAGCAGGTTTCTGACACAGTGTCTCACAACATCCAAGTAGATAAGACGAGGTGAGCTAGATGCTAATATGATTTGATCAGTTAATCAAAAATTAAATAACTGTACCTAAAGAGTCTTGGGTAAAATAGAGGTCAACGTGGAGAGAAGATCCTACAAACACAATGTAGGGCTTTCTAACCTGCTACTCATCTCTGCAGCATTTTTTTAAACCAAATACGTAAATGAGTAGCTAGAAACTATTCTTAGTTAATTCGCCAAGTAAAATATCTGGAAAGGGTAGTTAATACAAAGAATGTCAGAAAAAAGGACTAAAAAGTCCTAGAACACCTGAAATTTCCAGGCTGATTATAATAAAGAAGTTGAAATTAAATACAGATAAAGATGAATCCTCTTATCCAGGCTGTAAAAACATGCCTGCAAAATGGGTGAGACCTGGACTAACAAGTGTTCACATTGTTTAGAAATTTCAGTTGACTATCACTCATCACCAGGGAAATACAAATCAAAGCGACTGAGATACCACCTCACACCAGTCAGAGTGGCTAAAATGAACAAATCAGGAAACTACAGATGCTGGAGAGGATGTGGAGAAATGGGAACCCTCCTGCACTGTTGGTGGGAATGCAAACTGGTGCAGCCGCTCTGGAAAACAGTGTGGAGGTTCCTCAAAAAATTAAAAATAGAACTGCCCTACAACGCAGCAATAGCACTACTAGGAATTTATCCAAAGGATACAGGAGTGCTGATGCATAGGGGCACATGTATCCCAATGTTTATAGCAGTGCTTTCAACAATAGTCAAATTATGGAAAGAGCCTAAATGTCCGTGAACTGATGAATGGATAAAGATGTGGTTTATGTATACAATAGAATACTACTTGCCAATGAAAAAGAATGAAATCTTGCCATTTGCAGCAACGTGGATGGAACTGGAGAGTATTATGCTACGTGAAATAAGTCAGAGAAAGAAAGATATCATATGTTTTCACTCATATGTAGAACTTGAGAAACTTAACAGAAGACGATGAGGGAAGGGAAGGGGGGAAAAATAGTTACAGAGAGGGAGGGAGGCAAACCATAAAAGACTCTTAAATGCAGAGAACAAACAGGGAGTGGCGGAGAGGGGGAAATGGGTGATGGGCATTGAGGAGGGCACTTGTTGGGATGAACACTGGGTGTTGTACATAAGTGAAGAATCATGGGAATTTACCACCGAAACCAAGAGCACACTGTATACACTGTATGCTAGCCAACTTGACAATAAATTATATTGAAAAAAGAAAAAAAAAGAAAAAGAAATTTCCGTTGACTGTATCTCCCATGTGAGCCAAAGCATCATGTGGATGCCAGATAACCAGTATCATTCGTTTTAGGGCATCATTTATTAGACACAAGGGATGTCAAGCCAGGGAAGCATTTCTATTCCACCCTGACCTTGCTGAACTACAGTTCAATATGAGAAGTATACTGTCATAGAGAAAATGGACAGTCCAGAGGCTATGCAAAGCAACATGACCAGAAGCAAAGAATTTGGAAACCAGGGTAAAAGAGAAACAAGGTGAAAGAAACAAGGTTAGCTTTGAAAGTGATAATTACAGAAGTGATAACATAGCTGTGTTCTTCAGCTATGTGCAACAAGCTCTCTGTTAGAATGAGCTCAAAGGGAGCAAATTATAGGATGACTGACTTTAGCTCAGCGTAGGAAACCATTTTCTATCATTAGATTGGCCCATGACCATAGTATGCATGGGCCATGCATGTGTCCAGGTGACACTGGAAGATAACCTGTTAAGTGAAGGGATGGTTTCACAAGTGTGTTACAGAGTGACCAAGGTTTGTGGTCACTGCTTTGATATACTCTGAGAGTCTGAAATGCTCAAAAGTTATTAAGTAAGGTTGTGCCACCAAGAAATGAATTCATTTGCTGCTGAAGAATGTTAAGCTGGTGGATTTTTCTCTACCAGTTTCTCTGTGCCTTGCTTGTGCCTCTGAAGCCTTCTTTTCTTACTAAAGAATTCAAAACATGAAGACAAAATGTTGAAAGTCAGAGAGGGAAGGCAATCCTGAGTTATGCCCAACAGCTGTTCTCTTTGATGTTAAAATCAATTGCCCAAAGGAGCAAAGAGAAAACCTTCCAATCTTTCAATTACGTTCTTAGATCTCATTGCATTTTACATTTGAACTTCGAGTAAGAAAGCCTGGCAAAAGATGTGACCCTTGTATGGAAGAAAATATGATGATTGCAGTTTGTTCTTCTTAAAAATTGTTCATAACTTCAACTATGTGACATGCAATGACTTTACCTCAATTTATCACTGTGGTTCACGAAAATGAAATATCCCATAACTGAATTTAAATAAGGCATCTGATACTTCTTAAACATAACAGAGGAAAATGTATATTTCTTGTCCTTTTCAAACTTTCACTTTCTATAAAATGTGTTAGTTAATAGCAAGACACTGCAGAAGGGACTGCAGGAAATTTCAAGGTCACATTTTTAGAAGAATAGCTTTTCATCAACTTGGAGCTCATCGATTTAGAAAGAAAACACAAGTGAAGCTTACAGATATTGATTAAGGCAAATCACTTTTCACAGTATTAACATATTAATGCTGTATTTGTATAGAAACAATAGTACTAATTACAGTGGAACCATAGAGTATTCATTAAAAAATGCCTTAGCACTAAGGGCATTGAGAGTACATGTATACTGCTGAGCACTGAGTAATGTATAGCATTATTCAATCACTATATTGTGCACCCGAAGCTAACGTAACAGTGTATGTTAATTGTACTCGAATAAAAAAAAATGGTAAAGAACAATTCTAATGAATTGCCAAGTGAAATATCTAGAAAGGGTAGTTAATACGAAGAATGTCAGAAAAAAGGACTAAAAATCACTTAGTTGACGTTAAAGAAGATTAATTTCAGGCACTCAGAATGTTAATGCCATAGATGCAGTAAAGATCATCTAGAATATTTATCAATTTTCATATTTGGAAACTGGGGCCCAGAGAGGTAAAGTACTCCTCACCCAAGTCTGTGTAGTTGGCTAACTATGGAGTAAGGTCTAGAACTAGGTCTCTTAGTCCCCTGTCAATTGCTCTTAGTATCACACTACAGAGTAACTGAATCCCAAAGTAAATCAAGTGAAGACACACTGTCTGAATGACTGCATTACACAGTAAACTATCCTAAGCCCTGGAAAAGAAATAGGTATCTAAAGAAGACACTGCTTTTCTTAAAATAACTTACGGTCTTGTAAAGAAAATAAACCTGAAAAATTGTTTAGATTATAGATCAAGATATTAACTCAAGAAATAAAAATATGTGATTGGTTTGCATGTTGGTATGTGTTCCCATTAACATTACAGGAGCCCCAAGGAGGGGTGCCTGGGTGACTCAGTCAGTTAAGCATCTGACTCTTGGTTTCAGTTTAGGTCATGATCTCACGGTTCGTGGGATTGAGCCCCAAGTTAGGCTCTGTGCTGACAGTGCGGATCCCTGCTTGGGATTCTCTCTCTCCCTCCCTCTCTGCCCTTCCCCAACTTGTGTGCGCTCTCTCTCTTTCTCTCTCTCTCTCAAAATAAATAAATAAATAAACACTTTTTTAAAAAAGGAGCTCTGAGGAAACATGACTCCCCACCAGAAGGGGAGGTGGAGAAATTTCGGAGGAAGATGTGGGAGTTGAATTGGATCTTGAAAACTCGGCAGGATTTATAGGGGATAAAGAAAAGACGGCATTTTAGGAAGACAGAAGTACATGAATATATACAAGTTCTACTCATATCTGTAAAAAACTTCCCCCAAAACAACATACTGTGTTATCACTGGTCTTAGGTAAATGACAATATAATTTATATTACTTAAGTATAATTACTTACTTTAAGCATAATTTTCATCAAGAAGGAACAGTTAAATGTTTATTATCTGTCCTGGTGAGTTGGGGAAAAAAAAGATATGAAGTGGGCACTATTGGTGGAATGCTTTATTTACAGTTGACCCTTGAACAACATAGGTATGAACAGTGTGGGTCCACTTATACGTGGATTTTTTTTCGATAAATATAGCACAGTGCCGTAAGTGTTTTTTCCTTATGATTTTCTTAATAACATTTTCTTTTCCCTAGCTTACTTTGTTATAAGAATACAGTATATAATGCATATAATATACAAAATATATGTAATCAACTATTTATGTTATTGGTAAGGCTTCCAGTCAATAGGCTTTTAGTAGTTAAGTTTTGGGGGAGTCAGTATGTGGATTTTCAACTGTTCAGGTGGCCAGTGCCCCTAACCCCCTCATTGTTCAAGAGTCAACTGTATTTACTTACTTATACCTCATTATTCCACAAAGAAATTGAGATAGCTTTTAAAAATTGAAAACATCCAAGAAAAATAATAAAAATAAAAATTGAAAACAAAAACTGAATAAAATAAATTAAGGAAAATGATAAACCCGGGAGTAAAAGCAGCACATAGAGAAGAGCAGAATATACAGTCTAGATGGTTGTTAGAGGATGGGGAAAGGGGGATGGAAATACACTTGACCCTTTTCAGAATTTCCAAGATTTTTCCTGCATTAGATTAAAAATAAAGCAAAAAGCTTGTAACTCAGGAGAAGCTGAGCCTTTCCTAACGGTGAGATGAGAGAAATTTCTCCTGAGTCCTCATAAAGAAGCCACTGAATGATGCAGCAGGTGCTGTCCTCACCCCTGACTCTATGGTTACAAAGAATAATTTCTCACAGTGGCCCTCATACTATCGCTCCGTGTAGGACAAAATCATCACATATAGGTATGATCAATTGCAAAACAGTGTGGCCCACAGGCTTAGTTGTACTGTAATGTAAGAATAAAATTTAGGCTATATACTGGATTGGAGGGACCATATGCTCTCCAGTTCATATGGATTCATTTATTCACTCAACATTTATTCATTGCATATAACGTGACAGACACTGGGAACCAGCCATGAATAGAAGAGACAGTCATTCTCATGAGTTAAATATTCTAGTGGTGGGAGAACGATCATAGACAAACATATGTTAGATGGTGATAAATACTTTTGGGAAACATAAGGCAGGGCAAGGTGAAAGAGAACATGGTGGTCAGTCAGGGTGAGGTTGCTAGTTAAGAAGGGTAATTGCAGACAACCCCTCGGATATGGTAACGTGGCAGAGAAACCAGCATGACGTGAGGAAGGATACCCTAAGATATCTGAGAGAAAACTTGCAGACAAAGGAAACAGTTAGTGCAGAGGCTCCAAGAGAGAAGCATGCTTGGCATGTGTGAGTAACTGCCAGACACCCAGCCAGACAGGGTGGGGCAGGGGGAGGGAGGGGAGGATAAAGGTCTTCTTATGAAAACGAATGAGCCAGGATGAGGTGAGAAAAAGGGATCGAGACAGTCAATCTTTGTTTCAGAAGGTTCCCACAGTGTCCAAGGGTCCCTGGGTGGCTCAGTTGGTTAAGCAGAAAGTTCCCACAGTCTCTGCTTCAACACAAGCCAAAGGTAGCTGAGGACCGCCAGTGTATAACAGAACACAATCATCATCACATCAGCTTAACCACTATGCTAAAACATGCATTGAAATCACCCACCACAGACCTGAGCTTCTGTCTAAAGCCCACCTACACTATACAGAGAATATTAGAGCATGAAAACTAGTCTTATCATTTCTGACACTTAAATATCCACAGAAAGTTCTAAATTTGCTTCTTGTTGAAACATCCAAAATTTTTTCAATGCAAATTGCACATCTATGTAATTGATATCAAATCATGTATCAGTATCAAATCATTCATTACATTTCAACCAACTGAATGCTGCAGGGCATCTTTTGAAGGTGTTGACTTTGATTTTAAAGACAATCTGGCCAATTGTGTCATAGCAGAATCCACTGTCTATTGAGGGCACTTATGTGTGTCAACAAAACTGCATCATCAGTTTAGAGAAGACAGTTTATGCTTGTTTCCCCTTAGCAGGGGGCATGCATCCAGAACACTGAAAAATAGTATCCAATCATTTAGACACAAGTGAAGAGAGAAGGGGAATAAGAATATCCCTGTATACCATGAGAAATGTTATCTCTTCAGAGCCTGTTCTATAAGCCTCTGCGATCTTTTAACAGGTATTGAGACACAGGATCTATTATCAGTAATTGGTTCCACATTGAGTTTGGAGATCTGATTCCATTAACAAGTCCCCAGAAAAATATAAGAAATAGCAATAAAACTAGCAAATACCGTGTATTATTCTTGAGAGATTTTGCCCCAAAGTGATATAGAATACATGAATGACCTCTAATGACCTCTAATCTTTGTCTAAAGGCTACCTTCAGTACACAGAGAGTATTGGGGTAAGAAGCTAGGCTTATAATTTCTGTCAAGAAGAAAACAGACATAGAAATTAGTTGCTCAATATGGGGTTACAAACTGACTCATTGGTACCAAAATCTGGGTAATATTAATTTATATATTCAACAGCAAAAACTTTTAAGTTGTTTTTTTTTTTTTTTTTTTTTAAGAGACAGAGAGAGGGCAAGTGGGGGAGTGGCGGAGAAAGGGAGAAACAGAGAATCCTAAGCAGGCTCCATGCTGTCAGCACAGAGTCCAATGTGGGGCTCAAACTCATGAACTGTGACATCATGACTGGAACTGAAATCAAGAGTCAGACACATAACTGACTGAGTCACCCAGGTACTCCTCAACAATAAACATTTAAAAAAAATATGTGAAGTTCAAAGGAAACAATTACCTGCTCGGCCAGCAATGAAGCTAAGCTTGAATATGCATCTGCAAACTCTGGGCCGTATTTAATGGAGTCCTTCAATAAGGTGATAGCCTCTTCTTTTTTCTCCTGGGACCTGGAGGTCATAAAGAGGGAAAAAACAACATCTTTTAATAACACTGTGTTTAAATCCTCTGATTAGATGTAAAATCTCATTTCTTTTAGCAAAGATTACTGATTCCCTCTGGATTACATTGCAAATGAATTAAACTAGATTGTCTCAAGGTACTAACAGTTTCTGTCTCTGAATTCTAAGTGGAAAGAGGTGTAAATGATGCTGCAGGTTATTCACTGATTTTTCTACCTTCTATTTCCTGCTATACACTTTTTGAGAGTTTTATTTAATATTTTACAAGTTTCGGGGTGCCTGGGTGGCTCACTCAGTTAAGCGTCCAACTCTTGGTTTCGGCTCGGGTCATGATCTCATGGTTCGCGAGTTTGAGTCCTGCGTTGGGCTCTGCACTGACAGTGTGGAGCCTGCTTGGGATTCTCTCTCTCTTCCTCTCTCTGCCCCTTGTCCACTCTCTGTCTCTAAATAAACTTAAAAAAAGATATTAATATGTTACAAGTTCGTTAACCAGAAAGCTTGACCACCAGAGGAGCAATGTGGAGGCACTCGAGGGAGCCGGTTTACAATGATGTGAACGATGTGCTGAGCCCCTGGAGGACGAGCTGTACCAATACAGGCTGGGTGCCACGGTGGCCGAGCCACCCGTCAGGCACAAGCCAGCCAAACTGCTCATGTGAACCTTTGCTTTTACATTGAAGAGGGATCCATTTATACATAATTTATGAAGTTAGGAGGTACTGTGACTACTGGCTGGCAAAGAACGATCAGCTATTTATTCATCACACTTTCATTGAAAATCTGGGCTGGTTCTGTCTTCTCCATTTTAGTCTTTTCTTGAAAGTAATTGTTTCTGGTTCGAAGAGGACTCGAGGCCCCAAAGTTATTACCAATGTTTTGGGTAGCAGTTCTCTTTCCTGCTAGTGCCATGGGGGAAACACCGGGTCATTATCCTGATATCGATATTTTGAAGCCAAAAATATACAGTGGCAGTGATCAACTTTGCTACACATACAATTTCACAAACACTGGACACTTGCTAAGCAGTGGAATAAAAAAATAGAATCCCTGGAAGTATAGAAAGCACACAGCTTAAGAGTCCCCCCATCTTTACCAGTTACCACTATAGACTTATGTGCCTACGTTTTCACTATTTAGGATCAACAATCACTTACTCAGCAATGTACCATATAGACTCTGGTCACTTTTCACGTAACATTATAAATTTTCACAACAATCCCACACAGCAGGTGTTTACTGTCCTATCATATTCATTTTTCTAATGAGAAAACGTGGATTCAGAAAAGTCAAGTGACTCATCATGTTCATATAACCAGTCTTCTGGGTCGAGATCCAGTGCTTTTCCATCACACCACATCTGCTTCTTCTAACTACTTAGAAACCCACCTCTCATGACCTTGCTGCTCCAAGTGTGAGTCCTGGACAAGTATCATCACCACCACCAGGAGCTTGTTAGAAATGCAAAGCTTCTGGCCCCATTCAGACCTCCTGAATCAAACCCTACATTTAAAAAAGATTCTCTGGGGCGCCTGGGTGGCTCAGTCGGTTAGGCGTCCGACTTCAACTCAGGTCACGATCTCGCGGTCTATGAGTTCGAGCCCCGCGTCGGGCTCTGGGCTGACTGCTCAGAGCCTGGAGCCTGCTTCCGATTCTGTGTCTCCCTGTCTCTCTGCCCCTCCCCCGTTCATGCTCTGTCTCTCTCTGTCTCAAAAATAAATAAACATTAAAAAAAAAATTAAAAAAAAAAGATTCTCTGGTAATTTGTTCGCATACTGAGATTTCAGCAGAATTGCTCCATAAATTAGCAAAGACAGCGCAGTGTAGCTCCTGCTGCAAGCCCCCTATGGCTTCAGTCTCTGTAGGATGAAGATCTGTAGAGGAAAAACTAATATTGACTCCACAAGCGTCAGTTCCAAGTACTAGAAGGAGCATGCTACAAGGCGATTTTACCTAGAAAGGAGTCTTCTATCATAGACCTTGAAAAAAAAGACATGTTTCCAGCAAAGACCTTCCATTTAACTGTTGGGTTTAGCAAGCATCTATCATTATCTATTATGTGTTAGCCATTTCCTAAGGGAGGTGGCTGTCCATGCACTCCTCTTCTTACTGGGGGCAGAGCTAACCGGGCTCTTCCTGATGCACACTCCTGCCCCTGGTATCAAGGTGAAACACCTGCGTCCTTCAGTGGATTATTTTGGGATGTGGCTTGAAAGTTGCAGGGTTATAAGAAATTTGCATCACAGCTGTCTTAGTGCTGCTTTTTTATTGATTCAATCATTTAGTCAACAAACATTTAAAGAGTGTCTGTTAGGCTCTATGGAAGTCCAGGATGTTTACATACTTTGCGTTTTTAATCTAGAATATACCTTGAGGTACTTCTTCCATGGGCGCTTGTAAAGTAAAGCTTATTTTTTAATCTTGATAATTTGACTATTGATCTCATGCTTAGCAGAACTCTTTTGCCAAGGATTTCATAAGTCTTTATTAACATTAATTTGGAAATCCTCCCAAAATCCACAAAAAGATTTGGATTTAGGAAATTAAAGCTGAAGATTGAGTTCCCCGGGACATAATTGAGCTTGGATATTCTTCAAAATCAGCAGGAAAAAAAACCCACAACAATTTGACAGGAAAGATTTAATGATTCTCATTGGTCAGGCTCACATCAGTTAGAACGGCAACTCAAACTTTTTATATATGATTTCAGTGAGATTAATGACCACTTAATGACATCTAGGAATCTAAATATTTGAGGCTGTCCATTACCATTCATATGACACAGTGGAAAAGTTAGCATCACAGTTATTCACAGGGAGCTTGATTCTTTTTTTTTTTACATTTATTTATTTTTGAGAGACAAAGAGAAACAGAGCACAAGTTGGGTAGGGGCAGAGAAAGAATGAGACACAGAATCTGAAGCAGACTCCAGGCTCTGAGCTGTCAGCACAGAGCCCGGAGTGGGGCTTGAACTCACAAACCATAAGATCATGACCTGAGTCGAAGTCGGACGCTTAACCGACTGAGCCAGGTGCCCCAGGGAGCTTGATTCTTTATGAAAAGCTGTATCTCTATTATTCTCTTGAGGGACTGACACATTTTCAGAAAAATAGCTCATCATGTAATTTTGTTTAGTACAGGAGTATTGCAAAATGCAAAGACCAGGCAGAAAGGACGTTTCCTCTTGGCTCTGCATTCTCGGGTGATTCTGCTTTTCCCTGGGAGCCTTTGAGAGTCATTAGACCCCAACAGGTGTCAGGCACATGCCATCTTAACAGATATTTTTAAATGTTTTTTACAAAAGCCCAAGGAATTGGTAAGCAATAATTTTGTTGTTGTTTTGTTTCTGAAAGGGAGAGAAATGGTAAGAAGAGGCATTTCTTCTGTAGTCTCTCTTTTTGCTCAGCCTTTGGTGGGAGCTTGTGAAATAGGTGTGGTTTTGACATAATAATTTACAGAGGATTAATCTCAACAGTACTTTCTTTGGTCATACATTACACGTGAGAACTGAACTTCACTTCAACTCATTTCCTGTTTCAGAGGCATCTCTTTTCCTATCCACATTACAGCACATATTTCTCTACTAATTGCCTCATATTAATTAAAAATCAGTGACCATATTACTATAATTCTATTGAATAGACTACACCTTACTCAGTTTTGCTTGCTAACAGCTTAGTTCACAACCTGCTTCTAGTCCCCTCTTTCTTCTCCTTCTACTACATGCAGAGAACTGACAAATACATATTTTCTACAGCGCTGCTTTCAACCCATTCCTTTATATAAAAATCTTCATTAATGCCCTGCTGCATACAGATAGACCGTTTAAAACCTTCCATAATATGGTTCTGACCAACATTCCAAACATAACCAGGTACACACTAGTCCACCCAGACTGGGTGGACTTTGGCATTTATCCTACAGAACCTGAGAGATAACCGACTCCATTGCTTTTCTACCCTCAGTGTACTTTAAAATCACTTAAGGTGCTTCTAAAAAGACCTTTTTGTTCTTAGGCTGGGCTTCTTAAGAGGAAACTCTCCATATGAATATGACAGCCATTCAGATTTGAGAATTATGGCTATAATCCATCCTCCTTGACGTAAACTAGTGGGAAATGAGACTCAGAGGGCCTCAGTGATTTGCCCTGGTCCCAAGTGAAAAGGAAGGCCTCATATAGGTCTCGTGGCCTCTCAGCTTGGTATTCATGCCTGACACTTCACAGATGGCTTTCCCCTCCCCTACACTCAATGATGTTTTCCCTGTGCAATGGATTATCACCAGCTGACTCACAAGCTCAAAGCATGATCCCTCATCAGACCTACTAAACATATAACAAAATTAGAAAACATACATATGCTACCTTTCTTATAGTTTTCTTTATGTATCTCTGTAAGGAAAAAGATGGCAGGGGAACAGCCATCTGGAAGCCCTGTTAGGGCCTCCAAAGGGGCAGCTGCCCATTGTTCTTCAGGTCAATATTTAAAGGGTGACTGAGCTCCAACTCATTTTCTTCCCCAAGACCCTGGTGCAGCATGCAAAGCACCCCTGCCCCTGTCTCCCAAGGAAGGAGCGTCTGTCCACCAGGGAGTGGGTCATGCAGGCAAGTTGTTAAGGCTTCCCATTTCCTGATAGCTGTTTGCTGAACCTTTACTCTCGGCTAAGGACCCGGTAAGTGATTCTTTTGCATTATTCATTTTAATTGTCCCTAAGTATAATGAATTAGGCATCAGTATTTCCATTTTTAAGATTTAGAAAACAATACCAGCAACTATACCCCAACATGAATAAACTGAGATTTGGAGAGCTAAGTGGTGTGCCTTCCAGCACACAGCTACTGTGACACCAGGACTCTAATTCAGAACTTCACATGTGTCCTGTTCCGTGGGTAGGCCACCCTCAACACTTCTGCATCTACTCTCTTAAATGTTGGGCACTCTGGGACCATTACTAGGTTTTACGCTCCTTCACAGGCAAGACCCATGTCTTATTAACCTTACTTCTTTTATACTAGCGATCTGTACACAGTAGAAGTTAAATAATTTTAGTAAAGTGAACTGTACATAGTAGAAATTCAATAATTGCTAAATTAATTTTTATAAATGTGGTTTTACTATTTTATTCCTAGATCTTTGTAAACCTTAAATAAGCATCTTGGTATTCTAATCAAATTTGACAGAGGTGGGTAATATAATCATTCATTTTATATCTCCATTTCTACAGCTCTTTCAATATTAGAGAAGAAATCCTAAGTTAGACAGAAGCATTTCAAGCTTTAGAAGCATAAGAAAATTACAAGTACAGTTTTTTATTTATTGAGCACTTCCTACTTACCAGGCACAGCTAAAGCAGCTTCACTACCTTAACTCTGCATAGCAGTTAAAAGCACAGACTCAAGGCGTGCCTGGGTGGCTCAGTCAGTTAAGTGTCCGACGCCGGCTCAGGTCATGATCTCCCAGTTCATGAGTTCGAGCCCCACGTCATGCTCCATGCCGACAGCTCAGAGCCCAGAGCCTGCTTCAGATCTGTGTGTCCCTCTCTCTCTGCCCCTCCCCCACTTAGACTGTTTCTCTCTCAAGAAATAAACATTAAAAAAATTTAAAAAAAAAAAAAAAAGGCACAGACTCAAAAACCAGATAGACTGCCTTCAAGTTCTCCTACCATTTACTAGCTGTGTTTCTTTGGGCAAATTATCAGACCTCCCTCTGTCTGAGATACACTGTAGGTACTATATATATATTTTGCTTTTTACTAGCTTGTTCAATGTTTCCAAAATCACCCATTAAAACCTATCTCCCTCTTCTTCGTTTAGTTAATTTTAAAATCAAGGAGAATGTAGTGTTTTTTGAAATTTCCTCAAAAGTAATATACGTCTACATTTCAAACTATTCACAAAAAATCAAGAGCTAGACACCAGAGTGTTTTTTCCCTCTGATACCATAATAGATTTTTAATACAACTTAAATCATAATTAAATACCCAAATGAATATGTTGCCCTAAATGTACAATCACACTTGTAAGAAACAGTCACTACCCATGGAAACCTCATTCAAAGGCAAACACCAAGCTGAAAAGACTGCAATTGCAGGCTGATGGTTCTGAATCCACTCAGCTGATGCCCGAACCACTTAAAGGAGTGGGTCTGAATTTTTAGGGGTGATTGCTAAAGGTGAATATTTGGGCAATAAAGAATCAGGAGCAATTCCGAGCCTCTTCCTCAGTAAAGCCAGGAAAGCTTCTTAGAAAAGAAAGGTTTAGGCAGTTATCCCCATATGAAAAGATATAAAAGAGGCAGAAGATTTCAAATAGACATTATAAAATTTCTTAATAACAGGAATTACTATGTACTCCCACAGTACAGCTCACCCCTGGGCCAGTATTAAAACCTACTAACACATTCATTTTGGACCCATCATAAGCAGTTTTGGGAAATCAGAAGCCCATTTTCAATGTAAGCCCCATCTATACAGGACTACTCTGCTAGCCATTTAGACTAAATTGACAGGTTGATTCAAAAGGGGAAATAGACTAAATTGACAGGTTGATTCAAAAGGGGAAAAATATGGAAATAACATTTGCCTCTGAACTGACCAAGCATGTGATTGAAGTAACCAAGTCCACAGGTTGTTTCTCTGAATCGCATAGAAAAAGCTTGAATGAAGTAGCCCATAACTTGTGAGTAGATGGATAAAATCAAACCTTAGCACATACCCCATGGGCATACCTTCGGTTAGAAGTCACAGAAAGGAACAGTCTGAATCCCTTTGGAAACTCATGTCACACTAAGGTCTGTCAGAGCTCCCATTAGGGGGTTCAACTGGCACTGGTCGAACTATTAGGGATCCTTACATAGGTAAGAGAAGCTGGGAGTTGGTAAAACTGTCCGGGATCAGGTGATATTTATTGCTCTCAGCATCCTCCATTTCCTTATTCACCAAATAAGGAAGTATCAAGAGACTGCACTAGTGGATGACCGATGATCTAAAATATTTTGTCTTCCCTTTTCCCCTAGATCAGTAGTCCTCAAATTTTAGTGCCTAAGAATCATTGTGTGTTCGGTTAGATGCAGAATCCCAGGCCTCCTAAGATTCAGTATGTCCAGGCTAGGGTTCAGAAATCAATATTCTTAATAAGCGCCTTAGGTGATTCTGCTGAGGGGGGCAGTCTTGAGCCTATGCTTTAAGAAACTCTGCCCTGGCTCTGTGTGGGATTTGCCTGTTCAATTGATCCTGGATATAAAGCGAAATATAAGAGGATGATGAAAGCTAGGAAGAAAGAAGACCCCCGGGGACAATCAGAGCCAAAGACACAGTCACAGTGGCCAGTTGATTTGGCCAGATGATGGGGAGGCTGGAAGTGGGGGCAGGTGGAGGGGGCACTGAGAAATACTGCAATGGGAAGAGGCAGTTTCTCTGTCATCGAAGCTCTGTTGTGGATGCCTCTATTCTGCATCCAAGTCTTAGTTTCTGTGTCCTCCATGCGGGCATCACAACGTAAATAAAAATCTCCTAGTAATCTGCAAGCAAAACTACTCTCTCAAGTTCCCCCCAGGACCTTCCAAAAGGCTAAAAGTCCTGAGAAGGGCTTCCCGGGACCAATAACATCTTCATCATTGATTTCATGAGAGAAACATTAAGTAGAAATTAGATCTTGCTCATAATGTGCAAATTTTGCCATTAAACATTTGTAGCTTCACAGGGAATTTTCCCTTTGGTTATATAGCAGTGGGGCTGT
The DNA here is from genome assembly GCF_018350195.1 of Panthera tigris. Taxonomy (NCBI): domain Eukaryota; kingdom Metazoa; phylum Chordata; class Mammalia; order Carnivora; family Felidae; genus Panthera; species Panthera tigris. Next base: position 61,918,832 of record NC_056666.1, read on the forward strand.
TTTTCTCATGTGTTAAGTAAAAACATTTGCATCATCTCACTTTCCTGGCTCCATCTCAATGACAGATATTTAGCGAAAGCAAATAAGGCTTCACCATATTTTCTTTTAGTAATTAAGGACCTGTTAAGTTTGTCAATTTAGAAAACTTTTTGGATTCCTGTCTAAAATCTCATGACATATTCATTTAAACTAAAAGCAGATGCTTGCTTTGAAAAAGTATTGACATTTTGGGAGAATTTAGGAAATGCCAGCAACAGAAATAAATGGAATTGGCAATCCACTTGGCAGCAGTAAAATTTCCCATTAACCACTGTGTGAACTTGGGAGTGCTGGGGAGCTCCCTTAATTACTATTCCATTGTTGGAGTGTTGTGTTGTTGTTGTGTCCCAAAATGATGTCTCTCACAAAGGAAAAAGATGATTTTTTTTAGGGTTGGGGGGAACATATAGACTTGACCAGCTGTTCTGAAAAACTGAATTGTAAAAGTCAAGTTGTAAATGTCTGATAGATGATCTTTTCAATGCATACATTTTTCTATGGTTCTACTATTGGTATTTTCTATGGTTCTATTGGATCTTACTTTATGCAGCCTCTTTTATGTTCAGGTTTACTGAGCACATCTCTAGGCAATGCCCTGGAAATATAGTATCTAGTTTACTGGTGGTCACGCTAATAGTTCTACATAAAAACGTGAGTTTTTATGGAAGCCACACAGGAAAACTGTCTGGAGAATAGATTCATATTATGTGGTGATGAAGAATGAATTTTTTTTTCAATTCAAAACTATGATCACTATAATTAGCATTCAGAGAGTAGATCACCTGTACCTCACACCCTCCGCAACACAGGTGGGTTTGCAGGATTAGATTGAGGTCAATGCAGCCACGACTGGGAGGCAGTTAGGATGCCCACGCTGTGCGGTGCGAGTGGTCAATCTTTGGTTGCCTTTCACACCTCTCTCCCCAGCTAAAAACTGAGGAACAGAATGGTGGAAAGTTCTGACGCTATCTAGTTACAGAGCAGCAGAGATGGAGACACAGTTCACATAAAAGACCTCATGCAGGAGCTGGCACAGCGTAGGTCTTGAGGAAATGTTCATCTGGGATCCCTCCCCTTTCACTGCTATAGAAGGCTCTTGATGTCTTGACCAGCTCCATGAGGTGGCTGCCCTGAACCCCAAAGCAGGATGACTGCCCCATCGTGCCCCTGCTCCCGCACATACGGAGCCAGTTCTGTGCCACGAGTGCACGAAGGTGAGTAGGAAGTGAAGGGAAATACTCCTAAGCCAGCATCACTTCGGAGCTCACACAATATCTCTGCTAAGCCCTTCCATGATTTGAAGGAATGCATAGAAACAATGCTCCCAGTGTGGTATCTGGAGAAGAAGACAGCTGAGTATAGCCTGATTTAGCCAGGATTCACTTACCCCATAGACAAGGGGTCACTGTGATGATGCAATTGATGAATGCACATTCCTGGTTTTAGGCTCAGGCTGATTGCTGTCTAAATCCCAGCTCTGCCCTCATTAGCTGTAGGACCTGGATTAGATGTTCTACCGCCACGAGCCTCAGTGGCCAAACCTGTGAAATGTGCACACGGATCCCTCCCCCCCAGGCTCCTGTTAGGGTGCAGTAAAGGCACACAGGCTTGGAGAAGTGTCTGGCACAAGGGCAGATGCAATAAATGTTAGCTCTACTTGCTCAACGTTTCGGCCAGATTCCCATCTGGAATTGCCACCGGATGCCTCACAATTTACTTCTCAGCACAAACAGAATGCTGTCCCAGTGCTTCTACTCCATCTGAAGAGAAAAGGGACTTGCAAGTTCCTTTCTGGTCTTTCTCTTCCCCTGCACTGAAGAGATCAGAAACTTGGAGTCATAGTTAAAACCACAGATTCTTGCAGCTACAGAGATTTACGGGATCGCCTGCTCCCACCCCTTATTTCAAAAAGGAGACTGAGTCTCAAGGAGGTTGAATATTGCCCAAAGCTGTTCAATTGCAGGGGTGGAAAATGCGTTATCTACTTCTGATTCATTATTAATTTTATACCAAGAAGCTGAGCTTCAAATTGGCAGTGGGAAATTATGTCCCTGGGCTAATAATTAATAACAGCTAAAACTTATTTCGTCTTCATGGGGGTCTAGGTCCTATGTTAAGTACTTATATGCATTCTCATGTTTAGTACTCATGAAAACAAGTCACAGTATTATTTCCACTTTGTAAGCGAGTAATTAGAGGCAGTGAAAAATAAAAATGTTTTCCCAAGGTCACACACTGCTACACGGTATATAGATCCAAACTCACTAAGTTCTACAGCTCCTGGTCCTGAGGAGAGATGCAGACACAGTGTGACAGATGTAACAGAAAGTGCTGGCTACTGAGTTCCCACTTCACAGAGCTTACTGCTCCCAACCCTGGCAGCCTGGTTCCGTCTGTAATGGGAGAGTGATAGTGCCTATCCCCTGCCCACCCTGAGCGGGCAGGTGTGTGAGGCCTGAGGAAGAGCTTAGTAATTCATCATTCAAGTGTCAGTTATTCACAGGCTAGTCACCTGTTGGAGGAGAGGTAGCAGAAAGGTTGGGGGCAGAGAGCCCTGCAATGCTTCCCGGCAGACAGGTGGTACCGTATGAAAGCAGCAGGCTGGGTCCTCGAGGGAGGGGAACACGGGAGGAAGACTCTAAGGCAAGCTTCATGCCCCCATGGAGCTTCCTGGCCTGACCCTGCAGGCCACAGATAAGTAGAGAACATGCATATTCCTCTTTCTGCCCTTCGTGTTTCCCCTCCTGGTTTACACAGGGCTAAAGATAGACTTGAAAGCCTCTGACGATCTTTAACAACTCACATCCCAAATTTAGCCTCGGTGTCAGGACAAAATTGATCTACTGGATTTAAGATAAAAAAATTGAGATGTTTGGTCCCCTAAGGTAACACAATGCATGCTAGGAGAAATTTCCAATGGTTACCCTCATTTCCCTCTTTTTCGAAAGTTTTTTTTAACTTTTACAAATGTTTATCCATTTTTGGAGAGAGAGAGAGAGAGAGAGAGAGAGAGAGAGACAGGGTGCAAGTGGAGGGGCGGAGAGAGGAGGAGACACAGAATCCGAAGCAGGCTCCACGCTCTGAGCTGTCAGCACACAGCCCAATACAGGGCTTGAACTCACGAACCGTGAGATCATTACCTGAGCCAAAGTTGGACGTTTAACCGACAGCCACCCAGGCGTCCCTCAAGTTTTTATTTTAATTCCAGTTAGTTAACATAGTGTTATATTGGCTTCAGGGGTACAGTGTAGTGATTCAACACTTCCTTGTTCATTTCTTTTATTCTTATAAATTGACTTGTACCTTCTTTAAGCTACATCTCCAGTGAAGAGCTGCTCCAAGTCAGCACCTGGCACAGGATCTTAAGGAGACCAGACTGCAAATGGGGGCAGGGAATGTTTGTGAAGCTTAAAGGAGGGGGGATAATTTTCAGGACAGGGGAGACCGCTGGATACTCTAGCACTTGACAAGGCAGTCTGGCATGTTTAGTTATCCTCTGTCAGAAATATTTATGCAGGGAGAGAAAAAACATTCCAATTCTTTAAGAGAATGTAAATAAAACGAGGGGTCCCGTAAAGCTTGCTCTCCCTCACAGTGCTTCCTGCACAGACTGTCTTCTGGCCTCACCAGTGTTTACTGCAGCCATTACAGCAAAGAAAGGATTGAGGAAAGGGACGCTTCTTTGCAAACCATACTGTGGGTTTAAAACAACTCACTCATGCTCAATTCATTTAGCAATCCCAGCATGAATGAAAAGAGCTTTGGTGGGGGAGAGATACTTAGAAAAATATTTTAACAATTAGCAATCTGTTTATACACAAATAACTTTCAAATCTTGAGGAAATAGGTAAACATTCTCATTATTTCCCAGATAATTCAGTTTCGTGCAAACATTGAACGGAAGATAAAAATGCAAATGAAACCATATTTTAGATACACTAGGAGAGTTCTCACTTTAAAACCTCCGTGATATTCCCTCAAATGAAGTTTGCAGGCTTGTATTTCACATTCGTTTACAAGTGGCCAGTGCGGCTATGCACTGCGGTTCACATGGCATGGGAGGGTGGTAGGAAAGATGGAGGAAAGTGGCAGCATTTATGGAAAGTCCTAAATGCTAAGACATTTGGACTCTGTGTGTGTACATAACGGGCAATCAGTGAATCTCTCAGGCACCCCTCAATTTATAGGGAAGGTGGGAGAGGAGCAGATGTTAGAAATAGAAGGAAAAAACAATGTGTTATGATACACGCAATGAAATAAAGAGCTTCAAAACAGGAGGAGGCCAACATTGTCATATTCTTCACTTCAGAGACATCAGGGGAATGAGACCTGAACGAACAGGTGAGGAGGAAGGAGAAGCACCAAATGCTAACCATTCTTGCCAATTGACAAGAGAAATTTCAGAAAGAGTTAGGAGAACAGCTTGAGGGAATAGCTGAACTGAGAAAGATTCTCTGGAGGAACATTGTGTGGGGGAGTGGGATACAGAAATTTGTGGAATGGGAAAAATCTGAAGACCTAAGAGATGGCCCACAATAATGGATGGGGGAAGGGGAAAGAAATAAAATCAAGAACACATGTGGATTTTGCACTAATGCCTACTAATGGCTAAAATAAAAAAGACTGACAATACCAAATGTTAGGGTATGAAGCATATGGATCTCTTACCATTGTTGATAGGAGTGCAAGTGGTACAATTACTCTGAAGGACAGTTTGGCAGATTCTTAAAACATTAAAGATACATTTACTTACCCACAATTCTACTCCTAGACATTTACCTACAAGAAATGAACGTACAAAGACTGGGGGACCTGAACAGTCATAGCATGAATATTCATAATCACTCAAACCTGCAAACAAACCAAGTATTCAGCCACAAGAAAATGGATAAACAAAATTACAGTATATTAACACGATGGAATACTACTCAGCAATAAAAAAATGTAATATGGAACCACATGAATAAGACTCAAAACACTATGATAAGTAAAAATATCCAGACGCCAAAAAGTACATATTAAGGATCAACTTTCAATGAAGCTCTAAAACAGGCTAAACTAATCTATGGTGAAAAGAATCAGAATGACTGCCTCGAGGCGGGAGAAATTACTGGAAAGAGGCACGAGGGGTCTTTCTGGAGTGATTTCAGGGTCTTTCTGGGTCATTTCTGGAATGCTCTATGTTATCCTGGAGGTAATTATGAAAGTATATAGAACTGTCAAAATACAGATTTGTGAATTTTTTCCATGGTAATTATGCCACAACCTAAAAAAATACAAATAAACAACACATAAATAAGATGTAAGCACTGGCCTTGTTAAGGAGGCAAGACAGTGTCTCCTCCCTTGGAAGAGTAAAAGAAGAGATAGTCTGTCGACATGCAGGGAATTTTGAGATAGGAAGAAGGGAAGCTGAAAAAATTGACCCTGAATGACTTGAATGTTCTTAGTAAAAGTAAGGGATCATGTCATCTTCTGCATGTGTTTATGAACATGGAGGAGGGGAAGAAGGATACATGTATTAGGAAAAGGAAAAAAAAAAGGAGATATTATAGGATCATAAGGGATGAATCTCTAGCAGCTTTAACTCCTGACCCTGTTTGGTTTCACAATGCTCTCTTCAGAGTTTTGTTAGCTTTGTTTTTCATCCCTAACGCTTGACAGATTACATGACAGTCTAGAGCATACATTCCTGACAGAGGTGAAAATTGCTTCTTGGATTGGAGGTAGTGCTGTGAAAACAATATTAGATTACATATAAAAAATAAAATTAGATAGGACAATGGTTTGTGGTCTCCCAAAGCTCAACCCCTATGTAACAAATCTTATTCTTGAGTATTCATTAGGGATGGAGGTGATTAGGAAAAAAATGCTTTAAAAGGCTTCGAGGGTGAGGGTGGCGGCTAATAATGAAAACGAGTTGAGAAATATTGATCTACAGAAAGCAAAATGCAGGCAATGGGGTACACTGAGTTAGGAGCCTGGTCAGGCAAGTAAATGATAGTCAAGGTGTGAAAGAGTCTATGTTGATGTCACATGCATGAGTGAAATAGACAAATTAGAGATGAGATTATAAATTATGAATATAAAAATCAGAAAGAACAGAGATTCTAATAATGGAGAAGAGCAGGGTCGGTAGGAATGAGGGAGTAAGAGGGGAGTAACACTGGTCGTGGAAGGCACAACAATACTAAGGTCTTAAAAGAAGACAACTTGGAGGGCGCCTGGGTGGCTCAGTCAGTTGAGCATCCGACTTCGGCTCAGGTCATGATCTCGCGGTTGGTGAGTTCGAGCTCCGCGTCAGGCTCGGTGCTGACAGCTCAGATCCTGGAGCCTGCTTCAGACTCTGTGTCCCCCTCTCTCTCTGCTCCACCCCTGCTTGAGCTCTGTCTCTGTCTTTCAAAAATGAATAAACGTAAAAAAAAATTTTTTAAAGAAGACAACTGAACACAGAGAAGAGCTAGAAGGTGGCAGGTCAAAATCATGACCCCATCAGAGGGTTCGTAGGGACAACAGAGGGTGAAAGGGAAGAGGGGGGAGAGGTAAGAGGTTAAGGTCAAAGAGGAACATCAGAATTTAGGTGATACAAAGTAAAAAGGTCTGTGTAAAAATCCCATGGCATGGCCATGTTGGTGGGTGCCCAAGGTAGAGCAGAACCAGAGGGTCTGGGGGTAAAGCTGGCAGAAGAAGTGGGTGACTGATTAAGTTGGGGAGGGGATGTAATAGGATTGAGACTACACATAAATAAGGTTGGAAGTACCGTGAATACTAACAGATCACCATGGTGGTGGGGGCAAGGAGTGAGATTTCACTAGAAGGAAAGGGTGCAGAACTTGCCCACCCAAAGCTGACATCCTAATGTAGCGGAAAGGAACTCCAAAAGCTTTTCTTTATCCAATGGGCTGGCATTTTGAATTCCCAGAGGCTTCAGTTGAAAAGGAGAGAAGAGAACTACCATCTTGAATGTATGAATTCCTTTTTATAAAATAAAAGGTGGTGTAGCTAGTATCAAAGCTATAAAGAAATTTATCCCAAACATTTAAATTTATTCAAAGATAATGGTCACCCTTCTTTCCATGTCCTTTTATTCTTCAGAATTTAATTTTCTAAAGTACCAGACTAAAGAAAATCAAACGTATTTTTTCCCAAATTCAACTTATATATAGTTCAATTATTGGATATCCCATTTCACTTTCTTCTAAATTTGGATTATAATATTTATTATAATACCCATTAACACCCAAATCCTCTCATGTGAATAGAAGGTAGTTCTGGCAATGAGGGAGGTATGCTATATAATTCTTTAAGAGGGTCTTTTCGTATTCTGTTTCAGTAACAAACACTAGCAGCTATTTTCCCCAAGCAGTCACAAAAATATTTTCCTACGCCCTGAATGTAAATATTCGATTATATTCTCTTGAGCCATCAGGGACTTCTGCTCTTTTCAACCATGAAAAGTTTATGCTAATCTTGCCTATTTTCTTTTATGTTTTAGGCTTCAAGCAAAGCCAACAATAATTAATATAAATTAAGAATGCTGGCATGGATAGCTGCTCCTTATCAATCTGTCACACTGTACATATGCTGCACAGAATCATAATAGATTAGCTTCAAAGTCCAGTGAGATGGTCATGAAAGAGGCCAAATATATTTGGATAGCATTCATTGAAATCTATTGCTATGAACAGGTCTAAAGCTATATGTCATATAATTCCAAGAATTCAAGTGACATTTGTCCTCAGTGCCACACGATTTCTGGGATGGTCTGACAGAATCACATTTTATTTAGAGCTTCTGGCCTGGACAAAGACTTAATTTCTCTCTAAGTCAAAGTCATTAATAAAGGTCTATGCTGTGCAATACAGCAGCCACTAACCACACGTGGTTACTGAACACTTGAAATATGAATAGTCTGAAAGTAAGAAACATACACTGGGTTTCAAAGATTAATTGTAAAGAAATACACACTAGCTCAGTAATATTTTTACGTGTTCAATTTTAAAATTAATTTTTAATACGAATTACACACTAAAATGACAAAATTTTGGATATACAGGGTTAAATAGAATGCATTATTATAATAATTCCACCTTTTTATGTTCTGAAATATGGCTGCTTGAAAATTTTAAGTCACAGATTCTGGCTCTCATTACATTTCCATTGGGCGATGTGGCTCTAGGCTGTATCCCAGTTTTGAGGCAAGCCACAAAGAGGCAGTCGAGTGTGGTCAGACAGCTCTAGGTTCAATTCCCATGCCTTCTGTTACTTCGCTAAGGGACCTTGGTACATTACTTCTCCAAGCCTTAGTCTCTTCATTTATAAAATAGGAATGATGACAGTGCCCTGCTCTCAGCGATGAGCAAATCTAACACTTGTGCCTAAATAGGTGCTTGGGTTCTCAGAATGCACATTAAGTTCTAGATTACAAAAAAGGGCACAATTTAAAAAATTAGCTGCCTGATGAGAAACAGATAGGGCAAAAATCTTAAATAGCAAAATGGATCAAATCAAACAAAATTTAAAATATTCTTATTTATTTATTTATTTTTGTCTTTGACCCACTGCTAGTAGCAGACATATATTAAGGTTAAGTAGAAATGAAACTCAGAGTTAACTAAATGTGGATTAGCTCTATTTTCTGAGTTACCTCTCTCTGCTACTGAGGGATATAATGTAAACAAATGTCACTATCCCCCCCCCCACCCCCCCAAAAAAAACCCATGACGGGTCTTTCTCCCAGAAGGCAATCACATGCTGTCAAATAGCTGAATATGAAGTAATTCTTGGAATGGAGAGGTATTTGGGCAGCATGGGTCAAGGTAAGTGAATAGAATAGGAATTCAAGGGCAGGCATTCAGTCCTAGGTCTGACAAGGCCTAGGCCAATGTCACACGAGATCTCTGAGCCTTGGTTTCTCCATGTGTAAAACAGGGATGCAGATGATAATACCTCTCACAATAGATTAAAGATTAAATAATGCATATGAAAACACTTACCTGTAAACCGGACAGTATTATATAAATGTTAACTATTAGCATGATTTTATTCTACTGAATTGTAAAAGGAATCTACATAGATACAGCCACTCTGCTTTCTGGTGTAAATGAAAAGAACAAAAGGCAAACAATGGTGACTTTGTACACAGCACTCAACTTCGCAGGACCCTGTTTCCTCTTCTTCCCTGTCTACTTTAAGGAGTCACGAGGAGGGCCTCCTCAAAAAAACATGCACTCAGAAAAGTACAGTCTTACACAAATGTAAAGCATTGTCTTTGGTTTGGATAATCATCAAAAGTTGATTTTGACAAAATCTCTGATAAAGAGAGAAAAAGTCCGATGCTCAGTATCCAGGAATCCCTCCTACTGTGAAGAGTAGCCATTGCCATGCTCCAAAAAATAATCCCTTATCCTTTTAACTCACAGATACTCATTCAAGCTAATAGTGGAATAATATGTGAATTGAAAAAGGAAGGTTAGAGTGTGCATCTCTTGTTCGGGTCTTGGCAAGATGAAATTTAAGGACCGTCTAACCATTATTTTCAAGTAGAGGCCCATTCAGCACAATATTGTAACCATAACTGCAGGACATCATTCCTAACAAGAACTGTCATTAAAGCTGGCTCTTTGGGGAACAAATACTCATATGGTCTTTAAAATCAATACTATGTGGCACAAAAACAGACACATAGACCAATGGAATAGAATAGAAACCCCAGAACTAGACCCACAAATGTATGGCCAACTCATCTTTGACAAAGCAGGAAAGAACATCCAATGGAAAAAAGACAGTCTCTTTAACAAATGGTGCTGGGAGAACTGGACAGCAACATGCAGAAGGTTGAAACTAGACCACTTTCTCACACCATTCACAAAAATAAACTCAAAATGGATAAAGGACCTGAATGTGAGACAGGAAACCATCAAAACCCTAGAGGAGAAAGCAGGAAAAGACCTCTCTGACTTCAGCCATAGCAATCTCTTACTTGACACATCCCCAAAGGCAAGGGAATTAAAAGCAAAAATGAATTACTGGGACCTTATGAAGATAAAAAGCTTCTGCACAGCAAAGGAAACAACCAACAAAACTAAAAGGCAACCAACGGAATGGGAAAAGATATTTGCAAATGACATATCGGACAAAGGGCTAGTATCCAAAATCTATAAAGAGCTCACCAAACTCCACACCCGAAAAACAAATAACCCAGTGAAGAAATGGGCAGAAAACATGAATAGACACTTCTCTAAAGAAGACATCCAGATGGCCAACAGGCACATGAAAAGATGCTCAACATCGCTCCTCATCAGGGAAAAACAAATCAAAACCACACTCGGATATCACCTCACGCCAGTCAGAGTGGCCAAAATGAAGAAATCAGGAGACTATAGATGCTGGTGAGGATGTGGAGAAACGGGAACCCTCTTGCACTGTTGGTGGGAATGCAAACTGGTGCAGCCGCTCTGGAAAACAGTGTGGAGGTTCCTCAGAAAATTAAAAATAGACCTACCCTATGACCCAGCAATAGCACTGCTAGGAATTTACCCAAGGGATACAGGAGTACTGATGCATAGGGGCACCTGTACCCCAATGTTTATAGCAGCACTCTCAACAATAGCCAAATTATGGAAAGAGCCTAAATGTCCATCAACTGATGAATGGATAAAGAAATTGTGGTTTATATACACAATGGAGTACTACGTGGCAATGAAAAAGAATGAAATATGGCCCTTTGTAGCAACGTGGATGGAACTGGAAAGTGTGATGCTAAGTGAAATAAGCCATACAGAGAAAGACAGATACCATATGGTTTCACTCTTATGTGGATCCTGAGAAACTTAACAGAAACCCATGGGGGAGGGGAAGGGGAAAAAAAAAAAGAGGTTAGAGTGGGAGAGAGCCAAAGCATAAGAGACTCTTAAAAACTGAGAACAAACTGAGGGTTGGTGGGGGGTGGGAGGGAGGGGAGGGGGGTGATGGGTATTGAGGAGGGCACCTTTTGGGATGAGCACTGGGTGTTGCATGGAAACCAATTTGACAATAAATTTTATATATTTAAAAAATAAAATAAAATAAAATAAAATCAATACCATGTAATCCAGTTACCCCAAAAGACACTGATAGGACTTTATCCAGCCATTAAGTTACTTGGGCTCGAAGTTAGGACATAAACAGACCCAACAATGACTTTAAAAAAATGAGTCCATAGAGCTTCACATAAAGAAATAAGAGCTCATAAAAATAGCAGAGTAATATAAAAGCACTCTATTGACCTGCAACTAGTTATCTGCAATAACAGAGAACTCATTTTCCCCACATCTCTTGATTTGTTATTATTTTTAACGGGAGCTAACTGGTAATAAAATGGTTTTTCTGTCACAGTGTGTACCATTTCATTCATAGTTGTTTTTCATCAATCTCAATTTGTATCAAGTTGTAACAATAAATTATCTGATTCAAAAAATTACGTTTATTTGTTTTTTGCTGACTTATAGTTTTATTTCTTTCATTTTAAGTGTATTTTCCTCACATTTACTTATTTTTGTATAGTCTTCCTTGATTTTGTGCTCCTGTAAATGGATAAAGCCATTTCTAAACATAAAACTTCAGACTCAGGGGGTGCCTGGGTGGCTCAGTTGATTAAGCATCTCGCTCTTGATTCCAGCTTAGGTCCTGATCTCATGGTTTGTGAGTTCGAGCCCCACATCCAGCTCTGTGATGACAGTACAGAGCCTGCTTGGGATTCTCTCTCTCCCTCCCCCTCTCACTATCTCTCTCTCTCTCTCTCTCAAAATAAATAAATAAACTTAAAAAACAAACAAAAAAACCCTTCAGATTCAGGATGATACCTATCACATCATACCATATTAGAATGTTCTGTGATTAATCCACCCAATGCTTCTGTCTAAACGAGATTAGATAAAAACACACATTAACACACACATTAGGAGAAAGGACTATTATCTATCTATATATGTAAAATTAAAGGAGTAAACAAGAAGGTGGAGAAGCTGCATCACACTGAGTTACTGAGATAATTAGAGGACAGTCCTGCTGGAGCACCTGGGTGGCTCAGTCAGTTACTCTTGGTTTCAGCTCAGGTCATGCTCTCACAGTTCGTGAGTTTGAGCCCCACATCTGGCTCTGAGCTGACAGTGTGGAGCCTGCTTGGGATTTTTCTCTCCTTCTCCATCTCTCTCTCTCAAAAATAAACAAATAAACATTAAAAAAAAAAAAAAAAAGACAATCCTGTTAGGGAGAGGCCAAAAGAACAAAGCAAACCATTTGCTTTAAAAGTACCAGATAGATAATACCTATCCTTCTCAAGCTATTCCAAGAAATAGAAAGGGAAGGAAAACTTCCAGACTCATTCTATGAAGCCAGTATTACTTTGATTCCTAAACCAGACAGAGACCCAGTAAAAAAAGAGAACTACAGGCCAATATCCCTGATGAATATGGATGCAAAAATTCTCAATAAGATACTAGCAAATCGAATTCAACAGCATATAAAAAGAATTATTCACCATGATCAAGTGGGATTCATTCCTGGGATGCAGGGCTGGTTCAACATTCGCAAATCGATCAACGTGATACACCACATTAACAAAAAAAAAGAGAAGAACCATATGATCCTGTCAATCGATGCAGAAAAGGCCTTTGACAAAATCCAGCACCCTTTCTTAATAAAAACCCTTGAGAAAGTCGGGATAGAAGGAACATACTTAAAGATCATAAAGGCCATTTATGAAAAGCCCACAGCTAACATCATCCTCAATGGGGAAAAACTGAGAGCTTTTTCCCTGAGATCAGGAACACGACAGGGATGCCCACTCTCACCGCTGTTGTTTAATATAGTGCTGGAAGTTCTAGCATCAGCAATCAGACAACAAAAGGAAATCAAAGGCATCAAAATTGGCAAAGATGAAGTCAAGCTTTCGCTTTTTGCAGATGACATGATATTATACATGGAAAATCCGATAGACTCCACCAAAAGTCTGCTAGAACTGATACGTGAATTCAGCAAAGTTGCAGGATACAAAATCAATGTGCAGAAATCAGTTGCATTCTTATACACTAACAATGAAGCAACAGAAAGACAAATGAAGAAACTGATCCCATTCACAATTGCACCAAGAAGCATAAAATACCTAGGAATAAATCTAACCAAAGATGTAAAAGATCTGTATGCTGAAAACTATAGAAAGCTTATGCAGGTAATTGAAGAAGATATAAAGAAATGGAAAGACATTCCCTGCTCATGGATTGGAAGAATAAATATTGTCAAAATGTCAATACTACCCAAAGCTATCTACACATTCAATGCAATCCCAATCAAAATTGCACCAGCATTCTTCTCGAAACTAGAACAGGCAATCCTAAAATTCATATGGAACCACAAAAGGCCCCGAATAGCCAAAGTAATTTTGAGGAAGAAGACCAAAGCAGGAGGCATCACAATCCCAGACTTTAGCCTCTACTACAAAGCTGTCATCATCAAGACAGCATGGTATTGGCATAAAAACAGACACATAGACCAATGGAATAGAATAGAAACCCCAGAACTAGACCCACAAACGTATGGCCAACTCATCTTTGACAAAGCAGGAAAGAACATCCACTGGAAAAAAGACAGTCTCTTTAACAAATGGTGCTGGGAGAACTGGACAGCAACATGCAGAAGGTTGAAACTAGACCACTTTCTCACACCATTCACAAAAATAAACTCAAAATGGATAAAGGACCTGAATGTGAGACAGGAAACCATCAAAACCTTAGAGGAGAAAGCAGGAAAAGACCTCTCTGACCTCAGCCGTAGCAATCTCTTACTCGGCACATCCCCAAAGGCAAGGGAATTAAAAGCAAAAGTGAATTACTGGGACCTTATGAAGATAAAAAGCTTCTGCACAGCAAAGGAAACAACCAACAAAACTAAAAGGCAACCAACGGAATGGGAAAAGATATTTGCAAATGACACATCGGACAAAGGGCTAGTATCCAAAATCTATAAAGAGCTCATCAAACTCCACACCCGAAAAACAAATAACCCAGTGAAGAAATGGGCAGAAAACATGAATAGACACTTCTCTAAAGAAGACATCCGGATGGCCAACAGGCACATGAAAAGATGTTCAATGTCGCTCCTTATCAGGGAAATACAAATCAAAACCACACTCGGATATCACCTCACGCCAGTCAGAGTGGCCAAAATGAAGAAATCAGGAGACTATAGATGCTGGAGAGGATGTGGAGAAACGGGAACCCTCTTGCACTGTTGGTGGGAATGCAAATTGGTGCAGCCGCTCTGGAAAGCAGTGTGGAGGTTCCTCAGAAAATTAAAAATAGACCTACCCTATGACCCAGCAATAGCACTGCTAGGAATTTATCCAAGGGATACAGGAGTACTGATGCATAGGGGCACCTGTACCCCAATGTTTATAGCGGCACTCTCAACAATAGCCAAATTATGGAAAGAGCCTAAATGTCCAACAGCTGATGAATGGATAAAGAAATTGTGGTTTATATACACAATGGAATACTATGTGGCAATGAGAAAAAATGAAATATGGCCTTTTGTAGCAACATGGATGGAACTGGAGAGTGTGATGCTAAGTGAAATAAGCCATACAGAGAAAGACAGATACCATATGGTTTCACTCTTATGTGGATCCTGAGAAACAACAGAAACCCATGGGGGAGGGGAAGGAAAAAAAAAAAAAAAAAAAGAGGTTAGAGTGGGAGAGAGCCAAAGCATAAGAGACTGTTAAAAACTGAGAACAAACTGAGGGTTGATGGGGGGTGGGGGGTGGGTGATGGGTATTAAGGAGGGCACCTTTTGGGATGAGCACTGGGTGTTGTATGGAAACCAATTTGACAGTAAATTTCATATATTAAAAAATAAAAATAAAATAAAAAAAAATAAAAAAAAAAGTACCAGATAAGCACTCTAGAAATTTAGAGATATGGAAACCAATTCAGTAAGTGTGTGGACTGTCAGCATCCTAACGAGCATCACTACAATCTCATTCCAAACATTTTCATCCTATTTCCACTTCTGATGTACCATCACCAACATACCAAGACTCTGTATTAATAAAAAGACAAGATGCAAAAGTATCCTTGTGTGCTTTAGTCTTCAGTGACACTAATCAACCTTTTACTGGGCAGTGACAGTACCCGGTGACTGGTGACTATACCCGGCAGGTCTTCCTAAGAGTAAGACTTACCATCACTAAGTCCAGGCAGACCTTACTTTGTTTTTTACTGCTAGTACAGTAAACACTGAACACAAGCTGTGGTTCTGTCATTTGCCTACAGTTTTAGAGCAGATTGCTCTTTGTGGATAAGTACTTTTACAAAGTATACTCATGGAATACCTGGGAAACACCTTTCCAAAAAAAAATTGGGAAATGTGGTATTCCATATTGCCTTCTTCAAGATTCACGGGGCATTTAGGATATTAAAGGTTCTTGCAAGAGGGGAGTCATCCTTGTCTAACTTGGCATTTCCTAAGTTTACCTGACCAAGGAGCCCTTCCCTATCCCTACCCCTCCACAGACAATCTGTGAACATATCTCAGAACTAACATGTCCAGAGAGACACTCTCAGGAAACACTCTTTTTGACTGCTAAGGGATAGAGTTAATTTAGACGAATATGACCTCTTCTCACAGCTTGGAAACGTTTATTATCCTACTCTAAGAAGAGGACTGAAGCACGACCAAATGAGTGTTGAGAAAGTAAGGGGTGCCTAAAATGACAAGCGCACCTAATCGAAGGTCCACCTTGTACTTACTTGAGGAGATTCCCAAGATTGAAAAGAGCTCGGTTGTGCTGTGGATTTAGCTGGAGAGCCCTCTGATAGTAGATCTTTGCCTCTGCTGTGTCTCTTGTCAGAGTTCCGAGGTTGTTCAGGGCACTGGCGTGGCGAGGATACAACCTGAAAAATTAGAGATATTAAGCCAGGATTGTTCAAAAACTCCTAAGGTGGGCACAACAATTCGCTTGTTTTCCTCCCTCCTCCATCCTAGGAATGTCACAACCCAAACAAAACACTGAATTCTTCCTTTATTTTAATGGGTTGTCCATGTGAAATTTTAATTATGTATGCAGCTGCAGGCATATAAACGTGGCTGAGAAGTACCTATTTGACAGGGGTATATGTAAATAACCCCCAAATGGTGCAAAAATAAACAGTATACAAATCTATCAGGGTTAACCAAATTTTAGTCCTTTGGATCCTACAATTACTTTCAATTTGCTTTGACAGAAAACCCCTATTGCCTCACCACTTCTGAGTTTCTGGGCTGGTAGGACTGCTGACCAGCTGCCCGTACAATGCCCACTATGTACATAAGATGCTGGGGGTTCTTTGGATGAGGGCATCTTCATGAACATATTTGGATTAGAAGATGAGTCAGACTGCCATTATTGGGAAAGAATAATACACACGATTTTCCCATAAAAATAAACTTTACTCCCGAAATGGCTTTTCATCTTGGCTCTCTTTTTCCATTTTACCCCTTCTCTCCTCCTATTATAATTTGGGTGGCAACTGGCCTGAGAGAGTTCTCAGAATGAAAATCCTGACAAACACTTTCAAAAAAATTAAGTAATGCACAATGAAGTGAAAATGGCATTCCCAATGTTCAAAAGCAAATGTAAAGGAGGACTGGGGATACATCAGTAAGTCAAATTTATGCTGATTAAGGAGGGAAGGGATTCAATTTAGTTCCGTAACTCAAAACCATAAAGAAGGTAAATCCACACAGCTACATAGTTTAGTTGTTTCTGCTATATTTAGAGCAGAATATTTAGCAGACTAAGAGGTTCACTCCATCTCTGTCACCCAGAGTACTCAGAATAACCCTGTGAAGCTGCCTGTTAATGTAGGAAAGCTAAGATAATGCCCAAATAAAAATAGGATGTGTACTTGTCAAGTCTCTTGACAATCAAATGACATGCCTGGCCTCTCCCACTCTGTTCCACACCTTCTAAGATCAATTATATTTGGGAGCAGAAGGGGGTCCTATTTAAAAGGCTGACAAGACAAGTCTCATGGTTTGTCTTTTTAAACCTTTGCTTAACCCAAAGTTTCCTAGGTTTATTTGACCATGCAATCCTTCCCTACTCCCTTTTAGAGCAGCGATGAACACGATGAACATCTCTAAGAACTAGTATTTTCGGGAAGACATTACAGGTAATGCTCCTCATGACCGTCAAGGACTCTTCACAGACATGTTATGCCCTCCCAAAGCTGGAAAGCCCTAATTACTCTCAATGGCTGCAGAGGCTGCTGGAGAGAGAGATATTATGAGAGGAAGTTGGGGAAAAGAAAACATGCTGGGCCAGCACATGGCACTATTGTTTGCTTATCTCTGGTCACCTTTACTCAGGCAAAGACAACCTGAGGTCCCTGGTGGTAGCCCCACAACCCCAAGCTTCACGATCCTGAAGTATGCCAAGTCCTTGGCCTGAGGGACAGCAAGTCCTTGGCTCTCTTTCTCTGAGATGCCGCTATGGGACATCAGAGCTATGATGAGAGACAGAATGTTCTTGTACCTGTTCATTCACTACATGCCCACAAAAGTCTCCTGAGAAGCTTATGTCTAAGAATGATTTTGGAAGTGGTTACAGAGAGGATATCACTGCCAGCACTCAAATTCTTCTAAAGATTTTTTATTTTTTTATTTTTTTTGCGCAGGTGAAGATGTTGAGCAAAGCTCTCTGACTTCCCAAAGATTTAAGGGATGTCCAATGAACTCAGTGAGAGCAGTTCTCATTTCCCTGCTGACCAGCTGTAACAGAAAGCTTTCCGGGGACATCTGTCTTCTTAAACCTTGATCTTTTCCTTGATTCTTTAGGCTTGGGAGCCCTTGAAACAAATATGTGAGGTGAAACCACTACCTATGGGAAAGACAGTCTAAATTCAATAAGATCTTCCACCATGGGCTCACCCATCTCCTGCTGCACCCATCTGCACGGTCAAGCAACTGCCCTCGGCACTGGCTCTCAGCCCACCTTCTCAAACTTTACGTTCCCTCATGATCCACTGTCACTTAAATAAATAGTCATGCACTTCCAATTTCACTGAGTACAAAAATGTTTCTCTCTCTCTCTCTCTTTTGAAATCAGAAACAATATAAATCCACACCAAACTCAAAAACAAAAATAATCAGTGAGAAGGAAATAAAAAACAGATATAAGAAACAGATATAAGCACTATGAGGGAAAAGGCCTTTTTATGTCCCGTGTTCCGAGAACCTGTCTGCAACTGCAGAACCATGAGGCTTAGGACAGGGATTCACGGCCAACCACAAATCCCTGCCAACCATGAATCAAGCCAGGGAAGATGCTCGGTGTTAACAAAGAGTCCTGATCCATCGAGGAAAGGGATTTCTAGCATCTACAGTGGTTTACTTAATCTAGTACCACTCATAGCCCTCCACTTGAAAAATGTGCAATATTGTTTATTCCTAATAGTAAGGGTTTGCTGGCAATATCCTCTCTCACTGGGTATCCGATTAGGTTCACCTAATCACAAGCAAGCACTGCATTATTTATAAAACAAAGCTGAATTTCATTAAAAGAGTTCTTCAATAACCAAGTCGGCAAAAAATACCACTCCTTATTTTGAGTCTTAGATAGACAGAAATTTTCTTCGAACACATACTCTTTTTTTGTTTACTGAAGATCTATAGAAGGACAAGAGTTATTTTGTGCTTTTACTTTCCAAATAAACTTGGGTTTGAATTAGCTTGGGTCTAATTCAATACTGAGGGCTCCAGGAAGGGAATTTTCTACTGGAAAAAGGAACAGTTTAAGGGCTGTTTATGTTGCTACATTAATGGTCAGAATAAATTTAGTCCATCTTGACTTTGACTTCTACAGGTATGTTTTACAAAAGTTCTGTTACTGATTGATTATTCCCTTCCCTATCTAAAAAATCTCAGCAAAAGCTTCACTGAACTAGAGTGGAGTGGTGATTTTCAAACCTTTTTTTTTTTCACATTTTAGTAGCTTTATTTACTTTTTAAAAGTACCCACCCAACACCCTAGCAATCCTCAGTTTGTTCTTTCTTTTTTTTTTTTTTCAGGAGTAGAATTTAGTGATTCATCACTTACATATAACACCCAGTGCTCATCCCAACCAGTGTCATCCTTAATGCCCCTCAGCCCTTTAGCCCTTCCCCCACACCCAACACCCCTCCAGCAACCCTCAGTTTGTCTCCATATTTAAAATCTCTTATGGTTTGTCTGCCTCTCTGTTTTTATATTATTTTTGCTTTCCTTCTCCTATGTTCATCTGTTCTGTATCTCAAATTCCACATGAGTGAAATCATATTTGTCTCTCTCTGACTTATTTCACTTAGCATAATACATTCTAATTCCATCCATGTTATTGCAAATGGCAAGATTTCATCCTTCTTGATTAGTAAGTAATATTCCATTGAATATATATACCACATCTTCACTATCTATTCACCAGTCAATGGACATTTGGACTCTTTCCATATGTTGACTATTGTTGATAGTGTTGCTATAAACATTGGGGTGCATGTGCCCCTTTGAATCAGCATTTTTGTATCATTTGGATAAATACCTAGTAGTGCAACTGCTGGGTCATAGGGTAGTTCTATTTTTCATTTTTTGAGGTACCTCCATAATGTTTTCCAGAATGGCTGCAACAGTTTGCATTCCCACCAGTAGGGCGAAAGGGTTACTCCTTCTTCTCATCCTTGCCAACATCTGTTCTTGCCTGAGTTGTTAAGGTTAGCCATTCTGACAGGTGTGAGGTGGTATCTCACTGTGGTTTTGATTGTAATTCCCTGATGATGAGTGATATTGAACATTTTTTCATGTGTCTGTTAGCCATCTGTACATCTTCTTTGGAAAAGTGTCTATTCATGCCTTTTGCCCATTTCTTCACTGGATTATTTGTTTTTTGGGTGTTGATTTTGATAAGCTCTTTACAGATTTTGGATACTACTCCTTTATCTGATATGTCATTTGCAAATATCTTCTCTCATTCCATCACTTGCCTTTTAGTTTTGCTGATTGTTTCCTTCACTGTTTCTTTCACATCCTTCAAAAAGATTTTTATCTTTTTTTTTTTACTGTCATGGCTTAAGATTTATTCCAGCAAAGGATACAGTGAAGGAATAAAAGAAAAAGTATATATACAGTAAACCTTGGATTGCAAGTAACTTGTTCTGCAAGAAGATTTTTATCTTAATGAGGTCCCAATAGTTCATTTTGGCCTTGCCTGCAGAGACATGTTGAGTAAGAAGTTGCTGTGGCCAAAGTCAGAGGTTGTTGCCTGTTTTCTCCTCTATGATTTTGATGGTTTCCTGTGTACATTTAGGTCTTTCATCCATTTTGAGTTTATTTTTGTGTATAGTGTAAGAAAGTGGTCCAGGTTCATTCTTCTGCATGTTGCTGTCCAGTTTTCCCAACACCATTTACTGAAGAGACTGTCTTTTTTCCTTGGATATTCTTTCCTGCTTTGTCAAAGATTAGTTGGCCATATGTTTGTGGGTCCATTTCTGGGTTCTCTATTCTGTTCCATTTATCTATGTGTCTGTTGTTGTGTCAGTACCATACTGTCTTGATGATCACAGCTTGAAGTCTGGAATTGTGACGCTTCCGGCTTTGGTTTTCTTTTTCAGGATTGCTTTGGCTATGCGGGGTCTTTTCTGGTTCCATACAAATTTTAGGATTGTTTGTTCTAGCTCTCTGAAGAATGCTGGTGTTATTTTGATAGGGTTTGCCGTTCTCTATATTTAAGAGTCTCTTATGATTTGCCTTCCTCTCTGTTTTTATCTTATCTTTCCTTCCCTTCCCCTATGTTCATCTCTTTTGTTTCTTAAATTTCACATATGAGTGAAATCAGATGATATTTATCTTTATCTGACTGACTTATTTCGCTTAGCATGATAAACTCTAGTTCCATCCAGGTTATTGCAAATGCAGGATTTCATTCTCTTTGGTTGCCAAGTAATATTCCATTGTATATAATACCACATCTTCTTTATCCATTCATCAGTCAGTGGACATTTGGGCTCAAACCTACTTTTTTTAAGATCAATGTGAACAGCTCCTGGATTTTCTTTCTCATAGTCTTACCCAACATTTGTGTTGTTTATGGGGACTCTCTTGCTATTTCTTAATTATTGTCATTTTATTTCAGTGAGTTAAATTCTTAAAAATGTATGATAGAGGAAATATGTTATATTGTCAAGTAGTTCCAGGGTATAAGGAAGTTTATTTTTTCTCTTTAACAATGAAACCTAAACATAGAGATAGAGTTCCTATGAACTGAAGAGTTTTTTTTCAAATATCAGATAATTTGTATTCTTTTTTGCTAATGTTTATTTTGAGAGAGAGATAGCATGAGCAGGGCAGAGACAGAAAGAGAGAGGGAGGGAGAGAATCTGAAGCAGGTTCTGTGCTATGAGTGAAGAGCCTGATGCGGGTCTCGATCCCAAGAACTGTGAGATCACGAGCTGAGCTAAAACTAAGAGTCAGACACTCAACTGACTGAGCCACCCAGGCAACCCTGGATAATTTATATTCTTGATAGGAACACATCCATTTGAGCATTTAAGGGGTTCTTAATTTTTACCTAGCAGTGTTTTCTTAAGCAGGATTGATAAAATAGGTAGTTGAGGATATATGATTCCCCTTCATTCCCAGTCACCTTAACTCTGAGAACCAACATTGACAACATCACTGGGGGGTGGGGGAGCAGGAATAAAAGAAAATGGGTCCAAAGGGACCTGGGATGTATTAATGATACTTCACATTGTAGAATACTTTTTCTTCCATTATCTCCTTTAAGCCTCCTAATTCTTTAAGTAGAATTACTGTACTACTTTAGAGTTGAGGAAAAAAATTGAGTAGGTAATAGATTAAAAAAAAAAACAACAAACTCAGACACATGTGTTCTGTTCCTGTTCCTGTAAATCTATTTATTTTCCCCAAACATTATGAGTCATTTGACCTTCAGCAAATAAATAAACTGCTACAAATTAGAGCTTCCATTTAGAATAATTTCTCCTCTTTTTCTTTGGCCAATCCATTCACCTATGATCTTATAGGAACTAGTTCTCAGTGACAGAAGTAGAATAAACTCAATACTCAGGACACTTGACTATTGAGATTCTCATGCACTGGAAAAATTTGTTACCTGCTGTACAAAATAATCCTGGTACCTCAGAAAAGCATAGTATTAGAAAAAGCTATTCAGTGAGTGCACAAGATGTACACACTCTCTCATCTACTGTTCTTAAGCTTTAACCTCCAGATCACCTGAAGATCCAGAGACATAAGATATATATGACCAAAGTTTGGTTTTATATTTTCTTTCAGTCATTTACTTGGAATTTTGTACAATGTGTTCAAAAGTTAAGGATGCTCTTAATTTTTTATCGTTTGATTACCCTATAAGGATTTCACTATGCAAGCAATATTGTATCATGTGCTTCAGTTTGCAATTTCCTTTTAGAATATACACACCGTTGATTCATTTGTCTGATTTTCATTCCACACATTAATTTATTTGAGGTTAACTATGCCAAGGGCAGATGTTTATTTTCTATTTCCTGCTGAGAAAAAAAAATCCAAAAAAAAAAACATGGCTGGGAAAAAAATTCCACCATAAAATCTGAATTTCATTGGACTAAAAAAATGTCCAAAGCAAACTTTAATTCAGGAGTCAGCAGCATATTTTCAACCAGATTAGTCTCTGGCACTTTTTAAGTGCTTTCCTGTTATAAGATTTGAACTATCATGTCACTAAAATGTACCAGGTAACACTGATTATTGATCTGCTTTTTTACTTTTTTGAAATTGCCATTAACAAACAAGTCTTACCACTTTCTTTTTGTACTATTTAAGATAGCTTTGGAAAAAACCTCACAAGCAATTTTGGGAAATGTGACACACTCTCTAAAGAGGGCCAACTAAATTATCTGACCTCTCACAATGGATGACTTCTCACAGTGATCCAGAAGGACTCCGCCCAATTGATTTTCCGAGATAATTTAGAGTAGAACCCTGTTCTCTGATGCCCTCAGGAAATGAGTCATTTTAAGTGGCTGAATTTTCCTGATTCCTGACAATTTAACTCTAGAGGTTGGGAAATGTATTCAATTAAATACGTCTCTGCTTTTTGAAATAGAAAATGGTAAACATAATTTAACCTTTCTCAGAGGCTTGGTGTGATTGTAGTGACCTTTGGTTTTTGTGGCAGATGGTGGGGAATTGCTCTGGTGGAGTAGAAAAAAAATAACTGTATTTGGAGTCAGAAGCCATGTGTGACTTTCTAGCTATGTGATTTTGAATTTATGTCTGTCCTTTAGTTGCTTTCTCTATAACAGTAAGGTCAATAACATAATGACCTTCTTAACTTTTCATACCCATCATCATACCTGTTCCACTACAAACATTTAATGTTTTGGGATCGGTTGCAGGACCTCTGGGTAGTAGTACTTGGCTGCCCCTACAGCCCTAATGAACCCATGTCAGGCTGAAGCCACCAGCTCTCCTTCTCTCATGGATTTCTCACCCTCCAAAAAAATCATTGTCTCCACTGTTGTCAATGGCCTTCAGCTTGCTCCCATCAGTTAGAATAACATCCATTATTTCTTCATCACTAATCCAGTGAACACTCAAGTCATCTTGTATCTATCTGTCTCTCCTGTGCCGTGGGTTCTCAGATGTGAAGGACGCATCACTCTCTCCATTTTAAGAATGTAGGAATGTTCTTTGTCAAACCCTTATCCCAAAGCCTGTCAATCCTTCATCATCTAAAGCAAATGATCCCCACAGGCACCAGAGGCACTTCCTCCAAGCCTTTCTGATATGCTGAACACCAAGTGGAATTTCAGACACATGCAATTTTAAAAGCTACATTGAAGGTTGTAAGGAAATCCAAAGTCCTACGTGACAGATCAATGTGCGCATGGAATCCTTACTGTAATAACACTTTGTAGCATGAATAGTACTCTGCTTGTTGTATCAACTTAGAAAAAGGCAGTGGTGGGCAGGAAAAGTGTGTCCATATTCCTAATCAATAACTGCCAATGAAGAAGATCATGAGGGACAGGGAAGGAGAAGGGTACATATCCTGAATATCCACCTCAGGAATTGGTGGTCACCACTGGCAGAAACTAGGGGTATTAAATGCCTTGTGATACATACGACAGCCCTGAATAATGAAGAGCTGTTCCATCTAAATCGTTGACGGCTCTCCCACTGAGAAACAGTGCTTGTTATTACAGAGGGGTCCTCCGACTCTAAGGGAGCCTGTGATATTTTATGCATTATATTCCCTCAGTCTTTCTTTCAACAATCACTTATTGGGCACTTAGTAAGGGCCCACAGGAATAAAGAGAAAGCAGTCCTTGCTCTCAAGGAGGTCCCGTGGCAGAAGAGGGAGAGATAAGGACACCAACTTACTTTAGTGCACTATGGTCAGAGCACACAGGGCAGAAAGAGACAAAGCAGAAGGAGGGGAGTATAAGAGACAGGAGCTCATGGCAGGAGCCATGGTAGTAATCACCAAGGTGTTGCCAGGAGAGATGAGAGAGAGAGGCAGTAAGAGTTAGGGGGAAGGGGAGGAGGGGATACAAATAGGAAGAGGAAGGAAGGCTGCCTCAGAGAGAGAAAGCAAAACCAAACAGAACTCAGGAAACAAAACATTTTACTCCAGCTTAAGCACAAACTAGAAAGGAAGGCAATAAAGGGAAAGGAGCAGGTTTGGGACAGAAGGTGGTAATGTGAATCTCAGGTGCAGAGAGGGTAATTTGTGGAAATGTCCAGGAATCAGATGGATAGATGGCTCTGACAGAAAAGCTATGTGGTGAAATTACAGATCTGAGAGTTAATCAACACACAGACATTAACTAAAGCCTTTGGAACTCAAGAAATCCCTTGGGAGGAAAGCAAAGATTGAGAAAAGAAGGTGACCTAGCAGAGGGGTCTGAGGACTCCTCTATGAAGGGTTTGGAGGAGAGTCTCAAGAAATAGAAGAAAAACCATGACAGCATAAAAGCTGAAAAAGAACCTGTCTAAAAAGGAGAGAGCAGTCAACAAAATTAATGCTGCCAAGCATCAAGTAATTTACTGATATATTTATTTTTAATGTTTTATTTATTTATTTTGTGTGTGTGTATAAGAGAGAGACAGAGAGAGAGGGAAAGAGAGAACAAGCAGGGGTGGGGCAGAGAAAGGGAGAGAGAGAATCCCGAGCAGGCTCCACACTGTCAGTGCAGAACCCAAATGCTGGGTTCAAACTCACAAACCATGAGATCATGACCTTAGCCAAAGTCAAGAGTCAAAAGCTTAAATGACTGAGCCACCCAGGTGCCCTGAGAGTCAAGTAATTTAATTGCCAAGTAGCGTCCTCCTCAGGAGTTACCCACCTGGAGGCAGCTGGTGTGCTGGAGGAAAGCAGTTTCAGTGGTGGAGAGGGAACCAACTGCAGTTGAGTGATGAGAAGGACACAAGGGAGAAGAAGACACTGAGACTTGCAGGAAATTTCACTACTTGAAAGGTGGGAAGAGACAGACTGAATGGCAGGAAGGGCTAACAGGAGATGCAGAGGCTGGTTTGCATATTTATTTAAAGATGGCAGGGACGCCTAGGTAGCTAGTCGGTTAAGCGTCTGACTTCCACTCAGGTCATGATTTCACGGTTCGAGCCCCGCATCGGGCTCTGTGCTGACAGCTCAAAGCCTGGAGCCTGCTTCACATTCTGTCTCCCTCTCTCTCTGCTCCTCACCCACTCACACTCTATCATTCTCTCTCTCTCAAAAATAAATAAACATTACAAAAATTTCAAAAAATAAAGATGGCAGAAGCCTGAGAATATTTAAGTATTAATGGAAAAGTGCCCAGTAAAGGAAGGGTTTTAAACGAAATCCTGAGGAGCTGGAAATGATGCACTCCTGAGCACAGGAGTCAGCCTCAGAGGAGACAAACCAGAAGGGTAGGTAATTGGAGAGGAGGGGGGCAAGATGGGTTTGGAGGCAGATTAAATTTATGTTCTGTAGAAGCAACTAAGGATCTACTTTTGATGGTTTTTAGTTTTTACACTGTATTTCAGTTACCATTTTTAAAAAGTGGTTTAATTAATTTATTTTGATGGGGGGGGAAGGGGCAGGGGAGAGAGAGAGAGAAAGAGAGAGAGAGAGAGAGAGAGAGAGAGAGAGAATTCCAAGCAGACTCCATGCTGTCAGTGCAGAGTCTGACGTGATCACACGAACCATGAGATGATGACCTGGGCTGAGATCAAGAGTCAGATGCTTGGGGCACCTGGGTGGCTCGGTCGGTTAAGCGTCCGACTTCGGCTCAGGTCATGATCTCGCGGTCCGTGAGTTCAAGCCCCGCGTCGGGCTCTGTGCTGACAGCTCGGAGCCTGGAGCCTGTTTCAGATTCTGTATCTCCCTCTCTCTGACCCTCCCCCATTCATGCTCTGTCTCTCTCTGTCTCAAAAATAAAGGTTAAAAAAAAAATTTAAGAGTCGGATGCTTACCCAACTGAGCCACCCAAGCACCCCCTTGATTACCATTTTAAAAAATTTCAGGTAATTCACAAAGAAAAAGAGACCGTTAAAAGATGTCTACATGCAGCATTCATCCATCCAACATGCATTTACTAAGAGCCACATTCCTGGCATTGTTCTCCAGGCTGGGGGAAAGGACACAAATCTCTACTCTTGTGGGGCTTTCCTTTTAGTGGAGGGAGACAGACAATTAACAAAATGATAAGTAGGTTAGAGGGTGATAAAGGCAGTGGAGAAAATGAAGCAAAGAAAAGGAATAGAGTACGTTGGTGGTGACCGCACTCCTAGGTGGGGTGGCCCGGGAAGGCCTTGGGACAAGATGACATAAGTAGGGAGCCCTGAAGGAAGGGAGTGAGGCAGCTGTTTAGAGAGTGAGAGGGTGTTCTGGGAAGAGGGAACCACAAATTCAGAGTCCCTAAATAGGAAAGTGGCCTGACTGATGTGTGCCTGGAGCCCTACATGGCTGGAGCTGAGTGGTCAAGACAAGGTGCAGGAGGTGAGGTGTGAGAAAGACAGTGCAGGGCATGGAGCCAGCTGCAGGGGCCTTGAGAGACAGGAATCCAAGTGAGAGACGATGGGCTGTGGAGGTGGAGAGAAGGGTCAGATTTGCGATATAGTCATAACATATAATGAGTTTATCACTGCCAGATATACACACACTGCTTTAAGCTTTGAAATAAATTAATTATCTTATAATATTCCAACCCTATGAAGTAGGTAACACCACTATTTTCATTTTAATAAAAAATCTAAGTGATATTGTTTAAACTGTCATAATTGCTTATATACGAAATTGTAACGTAAGCTAGTGTAGTGAATGCTGTCTACAGCACCCAGACAACACCCATGTCTGAAGCACTCGCTGACAGCTCACTTGGGGGTCTTCTCTGGGCATTGCTCTCCGCCTTGGGGGAACTGCCTCACTAGAGGCTACCCGCCCTGCCTGGGACAGTGATTGGCTGATAAGGGGGCATAAAGGTTCCACCTCTTGCCTCCATTCTTGGCAACCCTGAGGGGCCCTCCCAACTCCAGAGCTTCCTAAGGGGTCAGCTGAAGCCCTGGGACGGCACTGCCCTCAACCCTCCCCCACATTGCCCATCCTGCTTCCCTGGCTTCCTTCCCTGGTGTTCCTCCCAACTCCAAAGCTTCCTAAGGGGTCAGCTGAAGCCCTGGGACTGCACTGCCCCCAACCCTCCCCCGCATTGACCATCCTGCTTCCCTGGCTTCCTTCCCTGGTGTTCCAGAGAGCACTTCTTAATAGACTTCCTGCATGCAAATCCCTGCCCCAGGGATTCTGTTTCCTGGGGAAGCACAGCAAGTTTTTAAAGTGAAAGTGGTATAAGGCAGGGAAAAGAAGAAGAAGAAGAAGAAGAAGAAGAAGAAGAAGAAGAAGAAGAAGAAGAAGAAGGAGAAGGAGAAGGAGAAGAAGAAGAAGAAGAAGAAGAAGAAGAAGAAGAAGAAGAAGAAAACGGAGTGAAATATTTTTGTTGTTATTTTAAATGTTTGTTTATTTTGGGGAGAGAGTGTGAGCGGGGGAGGGGCAGAGAGAGAAGGAGAGAGAGAATCCCAAGAAAGATCCATGCTGTCAGCACAGAGCCTGAGGGGCTTGAACTCACAAACCATGAGATCATGACCTGATCCAAAGTCAGATGCTCAACCGACTGAGCCACCCAGGTGACCCTGGAAATGTTCTTGAGTAGAAATTACACAACCTTCATTCAGAAATTTAGTCCATAAGTATGGCCATAATATGAGTCAATTCTAGTTTTCTAAATGAAATAGGGCTTAACTTCTTGGATTTAAGGAATAAAACTGCTATTCTTAATTAACACAAAATATATACAGTAAAGTTATAATTTCATCAACAAAAAAATAAAACTAATTTCAACTGTCTACTTGTGATACTGGAAAGTGTATTTAGACTTTTATAAACGAAAATACCACACGGGCAGAAAAGCCTATCTCCACTTGTTAAACCTGGCTAACAAACGGTCCTGGAATTTTAATTCTTTCCAGAAATACATGGCAGCTGGTATCCAAGGTCACTTTCACTCATAAGAGTTATTTTAAGTGTTCACTTAAAATGGGCTGTGTAATGAAGGACTTTTAAAACAGCCAATAAATCCTGATTTAAGAAAAAAAAATGTTCACACGCTACCAGCTTTACAGACAGCATTTTTCAAAGGAATTATATAAAGCAATCTTATTGATAAACTAAGAACATTAGTGAACAGTGGGTTAATTACACATAGTTAGATTTCTTTAGACTCTAATGATAATGCTGTTTCTTCGATTCTTTTATTACTATCTGTTTTCCCCATGCACTCCTACAGTCTAATGGAGTCTCCTTGCAGAGTTCTGGTTATCCACGCAGGAGAGAGTGCAAAGAATGCTATCCGTGGTTGCTATTATCATGACAAGTCTCTATTTTTTGCATTAAAAAAATGCAGTCAGTGGCTCCTGAGGGGCTCAGTTGATTAAGCATCTGCCTGTTGATTTCAACTCAGGTCTTGATCTCACGGTTTGTGAGTTTGAGCCCCACATAGGGATTCCTTGCTTGGGATCCTCTCCCTGTCTCTATGTCCCTCCCAGCTCGCTCTCTCTCTCTCTCTCTCTCTCTCTCTTCACCCCCCCCCCAAATAAATAAACATTAAAAAAATTCCAATCAGGAAGATTTTTAGTTCTATGCTGTCCCACGTGTTAGCTAATTAAATAGCTAGTAGAGATTTCTTTGGTACAGGAGCATTAAAAGCACATTTCTTCCCCTTTAATTATGCAAACAGAAAAGAGCTTGGTCAAGGACTTCTATCCCCTTCGAATAGTCCATTCATTACCTTCAGATTTTCTGTTTAGAACATCAACAACAGATGTATTGGGAATGGAAAAGGCTGCTCTAAGGGTCCCCTGGCTGCCCAAGCATATTTGAGTACCCTCAGGAAAGGGTAATGTATCTCCTGCTTGATAGGAGTATGGGAAGGTGGAAATCTCAGATGATTTACTGTGTATTTCATGTTGAAAGCATACCTGTGAGAAAGAAACAGCTGTCTGGGTGACTGAAGATCACAGCCCTTGTATTAGGAGGGAATCCTACGTAGCACTGATATCTAATCACTGGAGATACTCTGGGTGTAGTGCGCCAGGAGGAAGAGGGCATCTACATGAACAACTGTTCCATAGAACATGGGACAATTTGCTGCTGACAGTGGGGAGGCCTTCCTGACTCACCTGAACAAAGGTGAACTCTATTCATTCCCAGGTGAGGGGGCTTTTGATGGCCAGCCCATTTTAACCAACCAGTAACTGAGTCATGCAGGGAATTTAAATATAAAATGAAAAATAATTTCCATGACTCTATCACCTGTAGTGAAAAATCTTTTAAAATAGTCTCTTCACTATGCCATCAGATTTCCAGATGTTCTCTATTCTCTGGAAATATCCACAACTTAATAAACTTTCTCTATAAGCCTGGGCCTTTTTCATCCTGTAAGTTGAGTTGTATGAGTAAAAGCCAGTTGTGTTTATTGACAGATTTGCTGCAGTTTTAGTTTTTATTGCAACTGTACAATGTAATGAAACATTTTGCAAATTGACAAAATATAAATGTGGAAAAAAAGAGAGCTGTTATTTATAGAGAAGCTAAGGAAATACTCTGGAAATACTCAAAAAAGAGAAGCTGCTCAAGAAATTGCTGTGGAATTAGATGTAAGAGTAACTGTAAAAGACTGCAGGAGGAAAATCAGAAAAAGCTCAGTCATTACATTTTTACTCCCCTTTAAAGTATCAAAACCTGATCATCAGAGAAATGATTTATGGATGCGATTTTTGCAGATTATAATCAGTAGACTCTTACCCAAAGGAAAAAGCTTGGTTTGATATTTGAAGATTGGTGAATGTATGTACATGTGAAACTTGAGGGTACAATAAATCATTCAAGAATGTGCATAATTTGTCTTACGATTCTCCACTTTTAACTGACTTTTGAAGCAAATCAACGGGCCACTGGCCAAGGGCACATGCAGGATCTTCTGCACTTTATCCAGGCAGGGCCACCATCTCTCCTTGTGGGCTTCCTGGATGAGTCATTTCATGGAGTTTTTGTGCAGGAAGAGGTAAGATATTGGGTGGTCTCTGAACTTTCTACTCCCCTCACGTGAGATGGAATGTGAGAAACTTTCTCCAGGTTTTGAACAATGGTCGGCAAGCTCTGGAGGCAAATGGCAGATCCACCAGCGCTGTTCTGATATTCCACCATATGGAATCCCGAACTTTATAGAGCCTGGAATAGGTATAAACATGAGAGCTGCCCCTCACAGCAAAACAAAGCTAACACTTGTGTTCACTGAGGATTTGAGAAAAGAGTTTTGCCATTTTCCTCTGCTGATTTGGGTCTTAATCTGAATCTATAACCTCAGCTGCAGCATTTTCCAGGGGAGATTTTCCTTGCACTACAGAAATATAATAAATGAGGTACACCAAAAGGGAGGAGAAGTTAGTGGTGCTTCTTTGTTGTCTAAAACATAGAATAAGGTTTAAAAGAAGCAGAATATTCATGGCATATATAATTACCAATTTAATGTAGCATTATTTCCAGCATTGTAAGCCAGCCAAAATGATATTGGTATAGATACAACCCTAATGACTAATTTCATCATTGCCTTTGGGATCTACCCAGTTATTACAACAAAAATGGATAATTGTTGGGACTGATTTCAGATAATAGCGCCGTTAGCCCTGCATTTTCCTAATCATTCTCTTTCTTGCTGTGTGCAAATATGGAAACCATCAGATACACGAAAGTTGAAACACGGAGGAAGGAGTCAGAGCGGGGGGTGGGGGAGAGCTCTGTCTCAGCAACTTCCACAAAGAAAGAACAATATTAAAATAAGGGCAGGGGCGCCTGGGTGGCTCAGTTGTTTAAGCGTCTGACTTTGGCTCAGGTCGTGATCTCACAGTTTGTGAGTTTGAGTCCCACATCGGGCTCTGAGCTGACAGCTTAGAACCCGGAGCCTGCTTCAGATTCTGTGTCTCCCTCTCTCTGCCTTTCCTGTTCACACTGTGACTCTCTCTCTCAAAAATAAACATAAAAAAAAATTAAAAGATAAAATAAAATAAGGGCAGTCTTCCAGTCATCTCGGATAAACAATCATGAAAATGATGAATAGTCCTGGTATTTTCCTTTTCTCTCTAGCACAAAGAGTGACAATTTATTTAAAGGCAAACAAACAAAAAAACAAACCCACATCCATTGAAAATTCACCACAGAGGTATCCACACAAAAATGATGCTACTTAAATCAGAAGTATTTTGAGACTGGTGTGAGAGGATGAAATATTTCACTAATTACTATGCAGTGTATTTATAGCTTTAATTGTTTTTCCCCCACTTCTCAAGGGACATGTTTCTTCCAGAAGCACAGTTGCTGAAGCAAACATTTATTTTTATTGTTTCATGGGAAAAAAGCGGTAGTACCCAACCAGCTACTATAATTCTGTAAAATCAGCTGCTAGAGAATTTTATGTAATTTATACTTTTGCCCCAAGCGGTGCCTTAGGGTCTGCCTTATTTTTCTGTTTGAACTTGACAGAAAATAGTCTGCTGGAATGCAATACATTTTAAAATGTACTGATAATACTTCCTTTCAACGAATACTTTTCAGGCAAACTTACTGCTCTTTTCTTCTCTTCAAGAATGCTCACCTGAAATCCTGAAACATCAATTAACCATTAAGCCAAAACATACTTTATTTGTACCCTTGAAGGAATATGCCTCTTTAAAAAAGATGTCTCCTCATTGCAAAAATAATACATGTTCATTGTGGAACATCTGGAGTACAAAATATACAGAAAAAAATTAATCTACTCACCAACCAGAGGGAAGTATTGTAAACATTTGGGTAAACTGGCTTCCAGTGAAAGAATAGAAATCTGAATTAAATCTTAAGAATGATCTTTTATTCCTAAATAAAAAACCTATTTTCCTTAAAAAAAAGTTTTGTTACAATTTTCCTCTGGAACTTCCATTTCTTGGATCTTTGGAATAGTATTTGATACTGAACTTGACGTGCACAGTTTAAAATTTTTATCATATTGAATGCTAAATAAGAGACCCTGAAGTCTAAAATATTTCAATTGATGAATAATATACTTATGTAAGAACACCGTTCAAAAGGATAATTTAAAAAATCAGGCCAGTGACTTTCAGAATGATGATTTCTTTTTTTTTTTTAATGTTTTTATTTATTTTGAGACAGAGAACATGAGCAGGGGAGGGACAGAGAGAGAGGGAGACACAGAATCCGAAGCAGGCTCCAGGCTCCGAGCTGTCAGCACAGAACCCGACGCGGGGCTCAAACTCACGGACTGTGAGATCATGACCTGAGCCGAAGTTGGATGCTCAACCGACTGAGCCACCCAGGCGCCCCTCAGAATGATGATTTCAAACTAAGCTTTGAGACAATGCTAGTACAGGCTTCAGAGAAATATCTATTTGTTTGGTATGCATACTTTAAGCATATCCCAAAGTGGAACACTAGCCCAAAATTCAACCAAATGGGGGCCAATCTGCAGGGGTATGGAAACCTCTCTAAAAAGCTTCCGTGAGTCTCATAGTACTCAATAAAAGAGAACACTCACCTGTCTGTGTTTTGGCCATTTGGAGATTCCAAGCTATGTATAGTTCTCCTGCCTCCACATGTTCCAGATTAAAGACGTTTATCATGTGGGATCTTTTAGATAAGACCATCTTGAAAGCCAGGATTGCAATTGTGAGTACTCAAGAGCAATAGAGACTGCCACTGGTAATGTAGGCTTACGTTTGTAGTTTCTCTTAAAGTGACATGTAAAGCTCTGTTTAGTATAGTCTCTTCCAAATGAATACAAGGAGATGAGTACAAGAAGAGTGTCAGAGCTGTTTATATATATATATACATATATATATATGTATACACACATATATATGTATATATATATACACGTATATATATATATGTGTGTGTGTATACATATATATATACATATATATATATATACACATATATATGTATACACACACACACACACACACACACACGCCCCTTATTAACATATTCCCAGCATGGTAATCAAGTGTCTTCTAGTACTCTTTCTGTTGAATACAACTATCAGGGTATTTATTTCATTTCCATACTAAAATGCCTTCATATAAATCCTTTCTGATAACGGGAAGCCTGAAGTGAGAAGAATTCACTGGAATGAATACACGTTCTCAGAGTTTACTGGTGTATTTTTGACAACCAACTCCTGTTCTCCTGCATATGTGTATTTGACCGGGTGTCACTTGAGTATCGTGTAGCAATGGGAACTTTTACAGGAAAACACCAAGAATTAGTAGCAAGGCAGAGTTACCACATTCACAACAGACTTGAGCACTGAGCAGAAGATGGGGAGTCCAGGATCCATACCACCTCCAAGGAGATGTTCACTGCCCGCCCCCCCCTCCCCCCCCACACACACTGGGAGGGTGAGTGAATGAACCTGAGAAGCACAGCAGGGAAACAGTCCTAGGGCGCTTACCTGAGGGCTGTTCTGTAGTGGTAGATCGCTTCCCGGTTCCGACCTTGATCCTTCAGGAAATTGGCGTAGTTGTAGTGAACCTTGGCATTGTGGGGCAGAGTTTGAACTCCAGACCTACAATTAATACATTAAAAAAAAAAAAAAGAACAACAAAGAATACTAGTTAGGAATACTGTCAGTTTCTTTCACGTTTTACTCAGTTTCATGAACCTTCATTTGAAATGTCCATTGCATCCATCTAAGTCAGGTTTTCCAAAATTTGTGAATCGTGTCACTTATTAAATATGCTTCTCTGGAAAATAATGAAGGCAGTGTGTGGTTGTGCACAACTAAACAAACATGCTGACTGCATATGAAGCAGAGGGGGTGGGATGGGATAATTCTCTGGAGAACAAAACTGCATGCTCAGGTTAATTCAGTTTTTTCCTTCCTTGCTTCTTTTGTTCACTTACAACCTTCCTTTAAAAAAAAACGGAGAGCATCTACAAAAATATATCATTACTAGACTGGCCTCCCTATTACGTTTTATTGGAAATTAACATTTCCCATGTACCAAGCCTGGGCTAATTAAAATAAATAAATAAACAAATGCAGGTATAATTATTATTTTACAAGTTGCAGACAAGGAAATGAGGTTTTGCTCAAAAAGGTAAAAAAAAAAAACAAAAAAACCTTGCTTAAATGTCACTGTATTAGTCTGCTTGCACTGCCATAACCAAATACCTGGGGAATCCCCACAGGATAGCACTGAAATTTTGGAGACGATTCAAGGGGCAAGTGGGGGCAGGAGAGGAGCCATTTCTCATTCATAACTAGCCCACACATTTAACCTGTACACAACTACACAGCTGGTAAGTGGCGGAAATGGGATCCTAGAAGATTCTAGTTTGGTTCTAGAGTCCCTCGTTCCCTCACATGCAGGGAGGTGGGAGCAGGGGAATGATGAAAGAAAATGGGCTGGAGGGCCACTTGGAAAGAAAACTTCCGGAATTCTTGAGGATTAAATGCGGGAGGGGGACAGTTGATGAGAGAGAGCAATGAGAAAGCATAACAACCTAGTTTCTGGGCAACTTTAATGCACTACTACCTCTCCCAGATAATGTACTTTCATTCAGTTTTTAACTTATTTTTTTTAACGTTTATTTATTTATTCTTTGGAGGGGGAGGGGCAGAGAGAGAGAGGGAGAGAGAGAATCCCAAGATCGCGGGGCTCAATCTCACAAACTGTACGATCGTGACCTGAGCCAAAATCAAGAACTGGACACTCAACTGACTGAGCCATCCAGGTGCCCCTAGTTTTAAATTTAAAGGTAAGATTAATAGAAGGATTTCATACAAAGTGTTAAAACCCTGTTGGGGAAATATGTAAGGGCACTGTAATCTCTGTTGAACGTTCAGTGAAATAACCAGCAGAGACAGTCCCACTTAAAATCCACTGGCTGGACATCTGAGGAACTCCCCAGAGGACAGAACGTACAGCGTGCAAGAGGCTAGAGACCAATCCAAGGGCAACATCATCTGAAGCAGCAGACTCCACACTTACCCAGGTTGCTTCAGTGACTTCAAATGTATGGCAGGTAGCTGGGATTTTTTGGTGGGTGGGGTGTGGCTGAACACAGACTAAATCTGTATCAGGAGCAGTTAAACCTCAGATCCTCATCCCTACCCTTAAAAGCTAAGTGACTTTTTTCATTATTCTTTCCCCATCCCAGCAAAAGGCAGGAGTTTTACTCTCTGGAAAAACAGAGTTAGAGAGATCCTGCACTCAGGAACAGGTACAGCCGAGGGAAGGGGGAAGAGCTGTACCTTAAAGGTAGATTATGGGAGAATCTGTATTCTGAACAGTGGGATCTCAGTTTGTCCTCCTTAAAAAGCTCTCTGAATAGCCAGGATTAGACTTCTCCGGAGGAGCCTGGAGAAATTTTCTCAGAAACTGACCCACCCAAGACAAAAGATATACAAATGCTGACATTTGGGTTCTCCGGTAAAATCATCGGTATCCTTCAATCGCCCTATGGTGAGGTCCAACAGCGGCCACATAGAGCTAGAATTTTAATGTAATATTTAAAATGGAAATTACCCAAAGTGTTTTTAGTCACAGGGGAAAAATCTGGGTCAGAGTGGTAATAATGGCTTTAAAAAATTCCAATTTTTAACCAGGAAAACTTCTGATTTTTCTATCCAGAAATAAATAGTGCAAGGTAATAGGCAGATTTTAAAGGTAACTTTGATTTCAGCGTGGATATAACTGGCATATTGGAATTGACCCTTCCCTCTGTGTGATTAGCATGGTGACTCTCAGTTATATTTCACCCGAGGAACAGACAATTAGGCCTTGTGGAAGCATAGTCCCTGCTCGGATCAGGCATTGTTTAATGATGGCCAGAGGAAGTAATAATATTCATAACAGGCAAGCTGATGTGGGTGGAGTAACTTGAATCCTAAGAACACACTGCTTTTTCCATTGTTGTTTTTGACCTTTATGTTCTCTCTGTGATATTTTTCTGCTATGTTTTTCCAGTCTCTCATTTTACAATGACTAGTTTGTGGATAAAGGGAAATAAACAACTGGCCAAAGGCAAAACTTTCCACGTTGCTGTAACTGGCCAGGCTGCTCTTGCTTCCAGAACCAGGCTTTTCTATTTGCTCTCTTGATGCTATGGTTTCATAATCCCAACTGTTTTAGTGGAACCAAGCAACTTATATGCATTTATTCTACAAAGACATGCAGTATTCATTAATTACACAGCTGGATCCCGATCCCGATTAATAATCCCAGTGATGATTACAAAGAAAAATCTCCCATTCAATTCAGGATCCTAATTCATGTACCTCATAGTTCTCCTCCATGCCTCTTGAAAAATAACAGAAACAGGGGAGCAGGACTGGCTCAGTAGGTAGAACATGTGACTCTTGGTCTCTGCGTTGTGAGTTTGAGCCCCATGTTGAGTATAAAGATTGCTTAAAAATAAAAATCTTAAAAAAAAAAAAAAAAGATAATGAACAGAACCAACAAGAAAAGCCACTGCTCTCAGGTGTATCTCCGAGTTTATAGAACATCAATTTGTTTTATTGGTATCACTGGACAATAGGTCACAAGAACCATCCCCAAATTCCTGATTAGAAAACAAACATTAAAAAAATTAATGAGCAGCATCCAACCCAAGGGTAACAGGAAAGGAAAGTAAGGATTGGTGGTTCTCTTCAATTCCAACCCTGCTTTGATCTGAGGCAGCACAATGCCTCACTCAGGATGGCTGGTACTCACAGAATGGAATGCTCAGTTTGAATCAAGTTCTGGGCTGAGCACCCATTTCCATGGACTGACTGTCTCCTTTTATCCCTTCAGTAACTTATCGGATGGGTAGAATTATTGCACCTCCATACTACAGATGAGGAAATTGAAGTTCAGAGAGATTAAGACCTTTTTTTCTAAAGTTACAGACCTAGAAGGCAGTTGAGAAGAGATTTCAACCAAGGCCAATACGTGGTCAGAACCATTCCTGAAGCTGATCAACACTTGATGCTAAGCCAGAAAGGTACCACAGGATATAGTAACATTATAATTTCACTATCACAATGTTTATCTTATTGGTAAGCAAACTATGGCCTTGTGGGCCACAGGCGCGCCAATGTGTTTGCCTATTATTTTTGGCGTCTTTCCCGAGACAACAGCAGGGTTGGGTAGCTGCAAAAGAGACTGTATGGCCCACAAAGACTAAAATATTTACCGTCTACTCCTTTACAAAGGAATCTGCCAATCCTCAGTATATATTCTCTGCCTTGGGAGGTCTGCTGATCTCTGGCTTAGCAATTCAGAAAGCAAGAAACACAAATGTGTTTCCTACAGAGATGGAGAATAATCTAGGCCGTAAATTCTTAATTGGTGGTCCATAGATCACTTAAATACTTCATGAATGGGATTCAAAGAGACCCTTAACTACATTGCGAATAAAAGAAAAATGCAGCCTCTGCCTTTTCAGGTATTTCTAACATTTGGGGGGTAGAAGGGATTTTACCAAATTGTGTTACTACAGTATTTTTTACTCCAAACAATGTAAAATTGTGGGCTGTTACCAGGCTCAGCTGGAGCTATGCAGTTACCCTCTTTCCAGGTTAGGATATCAGAATAGTTTCTTGGCACAAAGAATTAAAGAAAATATACCTTGCAGCTATTATTATGAACCAATCCCTCCCCCCACTCTCCCACTCTCCCTCTCTCTCTTTTTTATACTGGGCTTATTTAAGTTAGAAAACATAAAAGTAAAAAATGGGTGTAGCAAAGCTTACATATTCTTGTATATCAAACTTGGGTTCAAATCCTGGTTTCTCTTCACAGCTATTTCAGTGTGGACCAATTACTCTCTTTGAGCCTCTGATAAGACACAAGTTCAGGCTTCTTACGCTTTTGTGTGTACGATTCTTGCCAGTGGAACTACAAAGCCGTGAGGGGGGCCTGCATCTGTATCTCCTAAAAATACATCATATGGTGAGATCTTTTTTTGTAAGAGGAGGCCTCAGCTGGAAAGGCTGGGACTTAACTGAAAGTTGGATTTTCTCCAACGCAAAGGTCTGTCCTAAGACACTCTGTAAGACTGTTCACAGCATTGCCAAGCAAAACCACCCCATGTAGTAAGAGAGGCCTTAATGAGACCATATGTCCAAGGGACGGTCAATAAGTTCACTGTTTAGAACAGAGGAGTAACCAGAAGGAGGGCCTCTGACACAGGGACATCGCCTTATCTAGAACTATTACAAATTTTTCTTAATACAGCCAGTTCTTGATTTTGATCATTATGGCTAATTTGGGTTGTTTGCATCTTTACATACTCAGTTCAGGTCTACGAGACAACAGTTCATGAAGGGCCTGCGCTGTTCTTAGCGCTTACGCACTGTCCTGCTCTACCTCTGTCTACCAGTGGCTACATTATGTTAACATGTGTTTATGTGTCTGACCCTCCACAGACTTCCAGCTCCTCCTCCTCTTTCCCTCTTCCCCCTGTCAACACCAATCTCTTTCATACACTAGAACAGAGCCTACAGCCATAACTTGAAAACCTTACATAGTGTTTACCATACTGCCTTCTGCATCTTTTACATAATCATTTATTCTTACACTACACCTGAAAGATAAACATTCTTGTTATTACTCTAAGTTTCAAAATAAAGAAAACTAAGGCACGGAGTCGTTAAGTAACTTTCCCAACATCATACAGCTATTAAATGATGGTACTTGGAGAGGACCCAGAAAGTCTAACTCCGGCCCCCACACTCAACCAGTAACCCTATCTTCCTTCAAAGATTCTTGATAAATGTTCACTCAACTGATTCCAGCATGACTCAGCACAGATGAATACATACAAATATCTGGTCTTTGAAGAGAAAGAATATTCTTAACGTCTCAGATTCTTAAAACTTTTCTTGGGACATACATAAATTATAATAGGGAAAGTTTTCAAAGAACTATCAAAAGCTTTGATTTGCATGTTATACAAAACTCCATTTGATCACCAAAGGCCTCTTAAGGGCACAAAACCTCTTCAAGCACATATGCGGAATGGTTATGTTTTAGTAATCCACTGTCACTTACTACATGCTTCCATCTGGAAAAACAAAAACAAAAACAAAGCCTCTGGATGAAAAGTCAATGAGCTTTTTGTTTTTCTGTTTTCAAACTGCTGGCATCAGCTGTAGAGTGTTGGAACATGAACTTGTTATCCTTGAAATAAACTGCTGCCTGCCAAAATCCACCCCCAAAAGTTGATCTGATTAAGCAGTAAACATAATTAGAAGACACGACCTCTGTTAGTACCTTTATTCAAGCAAGGGGTTTAGCACAGGGCAGAACCATTTTAAAGTTTCTCATAAAAGCACCAACTGTTGAAAGCAAAAGAAAAAAAAAAATTGAAGCCAACAGAGACTAAGAGGAAGTTGTATCACTGGATGTCCATGCCCCTGTGTTTGCAGATTGACCTCAGCATGGGTAGAAAGAGGGGACAAGTCCTTTGTGGTCTGTGGGGACCGCATTGAAGGTGAAGGATGTGACAGAGACTAAACGGAATCTGGATCCTCAAAGTGAAAAAACATTAAGTTAAAAAATCCCCACAAAAAACTTTACATGCCAACAGGTCTCTACAGTATCCACTGTGAAAATGATTATGACATTGACAATGGTGGTGATATAATAATAATAAAAAACCAATAAGACTTGCATGACAAACTAATATTTTTCTATTAAAAAAAAGTTAAAAAGTTAAATTGCCAAGTAGCAAAATCAAATATATTGTTTTGAAATAGTAAAAAAGTGCAGTGAACATTTATCTTATTTATCTGTTCGTTCATTCATTCATTCATTCCTGGCAGCCCAGAGTCTTTGCCCTCCTCCAGTAGTTGGATTCCCTGTGGGGAGTTCTCCCTTGCCTCACTTTGTGAAGTCTCAGTGGTACCCCAAGGGGCCGGGCCTGCCCTAACTCCCTCAGTGGAAGTCAGAGGGGCTCCTTTGGCCAATCATTCATTTCGGTGCCTGGTGGAGACAAAGGGCAGGCACATGACCTAAAGCTCAAGCCCAGCCAGAGGACTTAATTTCCCTAGGACTTTGATGTGAAGATAAAAAACAACTTGGTATAAGTCTCCTCATTTGCTTCCGGGCGGGCGCTCAGGTGCTCTCAAGACACCATCCAGACGTTTTTCCCATCTGCCACATGCCGGCTTCTTCACCGGCCCCTCAATGCCGTGCACTTCCCTATACTCTCCCAGTATGTTCCCTTTTATTTTCTCGAGTGATCCTAACTCTGTTTCAGTTGTTTGCTCCCAAAGTAGAAGTGTTGGGTATCAGCTGGCCAAGGAACCAAGTAAAAACCACAATGACCTAACTGGGCAACTGGGTCCTAAGTGAGGACAGAAGCTGGAAGAGGGGACACAGATGGGGGGGATCCCTAGAAACTGGGAACATCAGCTGTGGCAGTGTCAGGGAGCTCAGCTGAAGGTCACTGGGGCAGTGGCATTAGGGAGACAGCCTAAGCTCCAGAAAACAGAGCGATGAGCAGGAGTCCCAGAGAATAGTTTATACTTCACTACAAATTCGGGGCTTTAAGTTGACATCGTTATTTTCAGAAACAGCTTCTACACTACATAAAAACCTACCAGGAGATGAAAAAAGCCTCCCATTTCTTTGTTCACAATTAATGTTCAGAATAAAGCAACTAGATCACAGATCACAACTTGATACGCTGGAATATTCTAAAGAAAATGTATTGTATTTCTCTTCCTTCCTGCTGTGTGCTCACCTTTCTCATTTTCTTGTCTGC
Source organism: Panthera tigris (assembly GCF_018350195.1). Lineage (NCBI taxonomy): Eukaryota > Metazoa > Chordata > Mammalia > Carnivora > Felidae > Panthera > Panthera tigris. The sequence goes on from NC_056666.1 coordinate 61,960,288, forward strand.
ATAATGAAGTTAGGCTTATCATTTCGTTTGGTTTATAGCTGATTTTACAGCCCAGCTCATCATTAACGACTGTCTCACAGACCCAAAAACCTTCCCGTGAGCCTTATTTTCATAAATTCACTTAGAATGAGCTCACATTAAACTTTATACAATACCATTTAAAAAACTAAAGCTAAAACCCAAAATAAAATTACATCTCCCACTTAAAACTTTACTAAAAAAAAAAACCTGTGGGTTAATGATTATTGCCAGACCCATGTTACCTCATTTGTTTGGAAACAAATATCTAAGCAAAAAAATACATGGGAAGAGATTTGCTTTTATCCACCTAATCGTACCTGAATAGGGACTCTCTTGACAGCCAAATTTCATTCTGTTTCACCGTTTTCCAAGAGAAAAGCAACAGCAGCAACACAGTGGACACAGTCAGGGTGGTGGCCCCACATCGATTCAGCCAAGTGCACAGCTTGCTCAGTCCGTGCACAAAAAGGATGCAGTAGCCCATGCTGGAAAACAGTGTGGGAGAAGCAGGATTACTCTGGGGGTGCAGTGGAGGCCCCCTGTGCATTCTGTCCCATATAACTAGCTTTCACATAAAGCTTGTCCTGGGATGGAGAAACAAACATAAACACCCCTCTCTCACACACATTTACATGTCGGTTCTCTGATGGGCTGTACCAGCACATTGCTAGTCCTTTGGCATTTGTGTGGAGAATAATAGGTTCATCGTTTAGGCTCAGACTGCCCTGGATTTCAGAGCTCAGACATCATGAGAAGTCCCTTATGTATGTTCTTGGGTCCTGAATAGACCCTCTGACTCTTGCTTCCTTAGGTCATTGACATCATATAACCATATTGGTATCATGTGCCTACATTTACTGTGCTGCAGCCGGTCACATCATGGCTTTGTGACAGGCAGTCCCCAAGACTTCCCTAGCAGGTCCTGGGAGGGATGCTGGTTACCAAGGAGCACTGGTGTCTGTCTCTAGGGATGTGCTGCCTGCTGTGTACCCACTCTGGTCAAAGTCCTTATGCTGATGGAAAATCATCTGTCCACAAGCCAACTCCTGAGTCTTGCAGCTTGGAGCTCATCACAGACAGACTGTGTCGATATGATTTTCTTGCTGACTCTGGCTCAGCTTTCTAAACAGACATAAGAATTGCTCATTATCTGAGTGGCATGTCAGTATCACATTTCTAAAAGCCTCTGGCCTGGTGGATGGAATGTGGTGCTTCACATTATCTGTGCAGCCACAGAGATGCTTCCTGCTTGTTGACTGGCCTCAGAAAAACACAAACATTTAATTTGTACCCATTATTGCCACAGGCATTTTAGTTAAAACCCACTTCTTTCCAAAGATAATAAACTACAAATTATAACAGAATATTTTAAGGATGAAACAAGACTGTGTAAAGAAATCCTACAGGGTGCTGGGTGGCTCAATTGGTAAAGCGTCCGACTTCGGATCAGGTCATGATCTCACAGTTCATGAGTTCAAGCCCCACGTCAGGCTCTGTGCTGACAGCTCAGAGCCTGGAGCCTGCTTTGGATTCTGTGTCTCCTTCTCTCTGCCCCTCACCTGTTCACACTCTGTCTGTCTGTCTCTCTCTCTCAAAAGTAAATAAACATTAAAAAATTTAAAAAAAAAGTAATCCTATATTAGACATTAATGCTATAAGAACTCCAAATTAATACAGCCCATTTACTTGTTCAATTATTTACTCATTCTCTCTATGTGACTGGCAATAAACTAGGCACTAAGGATGCAATTATGAATAAAACACATGTCCTGCCATCAAACAACTCCAATCTACTGAGGCAGGTTGGGTTTGTAAAGGAAAACACTTAAATCGTCTCATTTCTAAACATACCTCCTTTAAAAAATCTCTCCACTTTCCTTCTGTTCACCTTTCTGAATACCTGTGCTTTGGTCTCAAGGACTGAAAAACAAGAGAAGCATCTGAGGTTTCTGATGTGGAGATGCTGGGAATCAGTTCAAGTTAGAGCTCCAATTCCATACTTCAAATCCCGTAAGTTGGTTGGTCCAGCTCCCTAAAGTTTTGGGGTTCACTGTTTAGCCAAAGAGAGTCACCATCCCACTTACCAGTGGGAGACTGTGGTTTGAGCTAAGGAGGCCCATACCTATTTACTGGATTTGACTGCCATAAACACTGTGCAGAAGCCCTGAACATTCCAGAACACAGAATCACTGGTGCAAAAAACAAAACAAAACAAAACAAAACAAATAAAAACTCAAAACCTCTTTCCATTTTCACAAGTCAGGTTTGGCCTTAGAGGTATCAAGGTTTTCTAAATGTCTCTCATTCTGTACAACTTGCCATGCTGATGCCATTACAGGCCATCATGGTTGCTCAAGTTCATGTGGCTGCTTGCCATTTGTCCCTCTAGCCTCATCCGGATCCCAGCCCTAAGTGAGCAGGATGTAGCTCTGGCCACAGGAAAGCCTTCTGGGCTCCATTCTTCCATTCAACAGATATTTAATAAGCACCAACCGTGCCCTGACATTGTTACAGGCACCAAGAACACATCGGTGGACAAAACAGACAATAATGTTTGTGCTTGTGGAATCCACCTGGGTGGGGAGAAACGGCCAATAAGCAAATAAAACACAGAGTATGCCACACAGCAGGGTGTGTTACATGGGGGAAAATCTATCAGGAAAGAGGAAGAGGGAGTCCAGGGTGGGGAGGAAGTTGAGATTTTAATGAGTGGTCAAGAACGGAGCCATTGAAAAAGGGACATGTAAACAAAGTCCTGAAACACATGAGCAGTGCCCCGTGCAGACACCCACATCTCTAGTGCCAGCTGACTTCTCCCCCTGCTTTCATAAAACAGCCCCACTGAGAACTACTATTTACTGAGTACAATCTTATGTGCCAACCACGCTCTATAGATGGGTTCAGCCTATCCTCACATCCCCGTGGGTCACTCACTGTGTTTAACCATAAAGACACTGACGAGGAGAAAGGTGAACTGATTTCCTGAATTGGGTCACATGGCTCGTACATAGAGAGCAAAGATACAAACCCAGGAATTTCAGATTTCAGAACTCACACTCCATATGCTGTCCTGCTTGTCTGGGTTCTGACCTGACTAGCTGATTCTTGTGTTCCTCACAGCTTTTTTTTTTTTTTTTAATGTATATTTATTTTTCGAGAGAGAGACAGAGAGAGACAGACAGAGAGAGAGAGAGAGAGAGAGAGCATGAGCAGGGGAGGGGCAGAGAGAGAGGGAGACACAGAATCCAAAGCAGGCTCCAGGCTCTGAGCTGTCAGCACAGAGCCCAATGCAGGGCTCGAACCCACGAGCTATGAGATCATGACCTGAGCTGAAGTCAGACAATTTACCAACTGAGCCACCTACGTGCCTCTTGTGTTTCTCATACCTTAGCACACAGCTTCATGTACTTCCCTCCTAACCACTCCATTCATAAAATTGTAATAGTTGTTATCTGTCTCCTTGTAGGAAAAAGAGCTGCCCATCTGGCAGAGCACTAGGGAAGGAAAACACTGGGATCTCCACACTGGATCTCAGAGCCAGGGCCACAAAATGGCAGAAGACAAGAACAATGAAGACAACAATAACAAAAAGTAATTAGCTAGTTTATACATTTATATGTTTATATTGAGTCCTTTCTATCTGTCAGGCACTGTGCTAAGAGCTTTGTATGGGCCTGTCCACAGGATAAGGACAGTATTGGCTTTAAATATATCATCTGATTTATGGGGCATTTAGGTGGCTCAGTCTGTTAAGCATCCCAGCTTCAGCTCAGGTCATGATTTCTTGGTTTGTTAGTTTGAGCCCCGCGTCGGGCTCTGTGCTGACAGCTCAGAGCCTGGAGCCTGCTCTGGATTCACTGTCTCCCTCTCTCTCTCTGCCCCTCCCCCAATCACGTTCTGTCTCTTTCTCTCAAAAATAATCATTAAAAAAACATTTTAAATATATTATCTGATTTAAAAATATAATCCTCAGTATTTTACATTTCATAGATGAGCAAACTAAAGGTAATAAGTGTTAAATAACTTGCCTGTAGCACCCACAGCTAATAACAGAGTCAGATCGGAAGACCCATGACTCTAACACGACGCTGTACTCCAGAAGTTGGCAAACTTTTTGTGTAAGGGGCAAAAGAGTAAATACTTCAGGCTTTTCTGTCCTTCCCACTCTATCTTTGTAGCAGGAAAATAGCCATCGACACTAGGTAAACGAACGGGCATGGCTGTGTTCCAATAAAATTTATTTATAAAACAGGCGGTGTGCCAGACTCCACTCAGGAGCCACAGCGTGTTGACCCCTGCTATAACCAAAGGAAGGAGAACGCCATTCCTTTCCACTCAGCACAGGCATCAGTATCAAGTAACACGGTAATTTTTTTTGGAAAGTCCTTGTGTTGACATATGGTTTAAAGAAATGGTAAGCCATATAAAATAATCTCTACTTAGGTTTGCAAATTTCTTAGAGAGTATCACATTCTCAAAAACTTGAACACAATATCACAAAGATTAAGATGCTTCTCTATTATGACATTTCATCCTTCAACATCTGCTTTAATACAGATCTCAGCAGCAGGGGGTGGGGGGAATTTCTCTCTCCATTGCTAGGGGCAGGGCAAGTCCTCATTTTGAAAGCAGAAAAATCAAGCAAATGAGAAGCTACATGCTTTTGTGGCCTCCAAGGAAATGAAACCAGACTCCAGATTGCTTTGGTTAATCTGGGTAAGGGGAAATCTGGGCTCTGAACAGAGACCTCTCCACAGAGCATGAAGGAGTCAGTGCAAACCACTGACATGTGACAAAATCGTAACCCGAAGAACCAAGAGCCAAACTCTGGCTGCTGATTGGATTAGCTCATTACTAAGATGCATTTTTTTTTTAATGCTTATTTATTTTTGAGAGAGGCAGAGCGTGAGCAGGGGAGGGGCAGAGAGAAAGGGAGACACAGAATCTGAAGCAGGCTCCAGGCTCTGAGCTGTCAGCACAGAGCCCAATGCAGGGCTTGAACTCATAAACTGTGAGATCATGACCTGAGCCAATGTAGGACTGCTTAACCGACTGAACCAGCCAGATGCATCTCCTGACCTGAGCCAAAGTTGGAGGCTTAACCAACTGGGCCACCCAGGCGCCCCGCTAAGATGCATCTGGAGAAGCACTGCTGCTTTTGTGAATGGAATAATTATCTGATCTCTCATTCACAGGCTGAAGGTATCTCCATTTCAGTGCATATTATAACTAGAGACACGGGCATCTCTCCTTATACTTTTATGGTGCACATCCAAAGGGAACTGAATAGGAAATGCAGGTCAACAATGTTGGTCCTTTCATATTAGAAAAATGTTTAAACCTGTTATTGGAGAACTTTGTGAGAAGTTCATCATTGTGTGAATAGTACAGTTGTACTTTCATGAACCTGGCCCCGAAGCTCTCAAGCGATAAAAGAAAAACACTTCTCCTTCCTGTTCACATCAACCTGAAGAGATGACAATTTTCTATCTTTGGGGCAAGCATTTTATGATGCTTACTATAGCTTCACTTTTTGTTTAGTTTTATGGAGCAAAGAGAATCTTTTCACTGCTAAGTAGAACTGAAATTCTACCTTTTAACAAACTCAAGCCACTGAAAGTATCTATAAATAACATTAGCGATATAAGAGAGACACAATCTCACCATTTTATTACTTAAAAAACATTCCCAACTTTAGATAGTTGAAATGAAACATATCCCTGGTTAACTTCATTCTGGTCTGTTGAGTCCCCACCTGGCAAATTATGGCAGTAAGATCTTACTCTGGTCTCATGGACGGTTAAACAATAAAGCCCTGGAATGCTGAGCCCAGAACAGGTGTTTGATGCGGCAGCTGGGAAGCAGCAGGGAGCCAATGGTGCCGCCTCAGATCAGATTTAACCCGGGAAGGGGGGCTGCCAGCTTCTGGTGAGCCAAGGTTCCCCCCCTGTTCTTTTTTTATCTCAAATATTTGATGGGTGGGAAAATTTCTCACAAGGTTGAATATATTTGGATGGGAGTTTATTCATATTCCAAGAAAATGACTCCAAAAGCATTTCTTGTACATTTCCCTCTTGTGCAGCTACTTGTCCTATGTGCTGGGCTCCTGCGGTAGGTATGAAGAGCTTCTTTCTATTGACTTCTCCACGAAACAGGTTTCTTCTGTTCTTTCCTCAGCGTATCTACGGAACACCTGAGATAATAATGCCATTGCTTTCACCTTCCAAGAACCTGATTCTCTTTTATCTTTTTGAAGATGAGATGTTCCTCTGAACCTAAGTCACCTACTAGCTCCAAATTTGTAAGACTTCCTGGGTTAAATAAGGCAGGGGTCTGGCGTCAGAAAAAGCCCTGTTTGCATTTCAGTTCTGACACTGTTGTTTGATCTCAAATTATTTAAGTTCTCTGGTTATTAACAGTCTTATTTGTAAAAGAAACTAATTTCACACTGTGCACAATGCTTGGTAGACAATAAACAGCAAGTGATAACATGAACATGATGTTATAATAATAATATTGCTAGGCAATTGTTTTCTGCTAAATAGAGTATGAGGCAGGAAAGTTGTACGGTCTGCACATAATCAGGTAGAAACCAATGTCTCTCTCTGCCAGGCTCCTGTCAATGTAGTAACTTCCTGGGGCCCATAAAACACTAAAGGCTGCTGTGGAACAAAAGTGTTTTAGTGCGAACTTTAAGTCGGGAGTTCACAGCTAGGAAAAGGAATTCATTGGAGAATGAAGAGTCTGGAACTGGGTCTGAGGAGCTGGGTTCTTCTCTGACACTTGTGAGTTCTGTGGCTCCGGGAGATTGACTCAACCTTGTGAAGCCTTAGTTGTTTATTGTACAAGAGGTTAATAGTGCCTGCCTTAGACACATTAAAATACAGCTACTTTAAAGGGTTGTTGGTTGGAGTAAATGAAATCAGGTATGTGGACATAGTCCATGAACTGAATACAATGTGTGTTTTCAAGTGTTTATGTGTTCATGTGTGTATTTAGTATGCCATATGCTATCACATCAGTAAAATGTGCTGTGCATATCATGAAAATATGTGATGAGATCTGGAAATACAACTTGAGAAATCCAGTTTATCAACGTCCAGATAGACCCAAACTATGTAATTTACAGGACAATATAAGTCTTTTAAAAGCATTCACAGACAGGGCCTGGAAGGCTTAGTCAGTTGATCATCTGACTTGATTTCAGCTCAGGTCATGAGCCCAGGGTTGTGCCAAGTGCGGAGCTTGCTTAAGATTCTCTCTCTCTCTCTGTCTCTCTCTCTCTGTCTCTCTCTCTCTCTCTGTCTCTCTCTCCCTCTGCCCCTCTTCCCCACTCCCACACTCTCTCTAAAGCAAAATAAAAAATAAAAATAAAATATTCAAGGAAACTCCCTTAAAATTACAAACTTCTTGTACAGTATCATTTGGTTCAGAAAGGTTTGATTGACACATCATTTTATAGAACAATACACTGCAGAAAGTAAGATACACTTGTAGTGTGTTAAATATATGTAGCTATGTATTTCCACTAATGTGCATTCATAGTTCTGGAATTCAAAAAGCACTTAAGCAAATCCTCCCTTATACTCATTTCAAATCTTTCTCTCTACTCTATCTTTGTGAATTAAAGAAGAAAGAAGAAAGGGAAGAAAACACAAACTATAATCTCTCTAATGATTTAATGCACAATAAAGAAGCTTTTCTCTTCAACTTTCATATGAAATAAAGTATTAACTGTTTGAAAGTTCAGGTTGGTTATTTAAGGATAGAGTAACATTTTATTCATTTTGCATCTTGAGCATCAGGTATGACAGGAGCTGTTTCACAGGTGTGGTTGAACAATGAGGTTAAAAGTATCAGAAATTAACATGGAAACAAACATAAACTTAAAAATGAATCAACCCAAGTCAGGGGTGAAGATTTTTAAAAATTAAATTTTTAAACATTTTAATGTTTATTTTTGAGATAGAAAAAAAGAGAGAGAGAGAGAGAACAAGCAGGGGAGGGCCAGAGAGAGAGGGGGAGACACAGAATCTGAAGCAGGTTCCAGGCTCTGCACAGAGCCCTATGTGGGGCTCAAATTCACGAACCGTGAGATCATGACCTGAGCCAAAGTCAGATGCTTGACTGACTGAGCCACCCAGGCACCCCGATAAGACCCACTTTTATCATCAGGAGAACTATCCATCTACAGAGTATGGATGTTTCCCCTTGGGAACCTTCCCCCCGGGCCTGGTTTACTTCCCTCCCAGCCTGGTGCAAACAGTCACAACCAGATTTTCTATCTGGGCATGAGAGGCCTTTCAGCCAAAGCCAAAGACCTCCCCCAAGTAACTCTAAAGCTACTCCTAAAAAGTTAGAAAAACCACCTTCTCTCTACCCTCCCACAGCATGCCCATCTCTACGACCTGAATTCTATCATTTCTTCTTCCGTAACCCACCGTATTCAGCATCTTCGCTTTTGAAGTGAAGGCATAACGGACAATCCATTAGTTGTTGCTGCCCCCTCCTCTATTCCGTGTGTTAACACAGAGCTGACCGCACAAGTGTATGATTTGTCATGTGTCCAGTGTTCTTTAACTCTACACAATCCTCTTTTATGAAGCATCTGTTGTGCCGGGTACCATAAGAAAACACAGACGTACAAAATGGTGGTCCCAAACCTCACGAGAGAAGAATACTCCAGGTTTCCAAAAAGAGTAGGGAGGATATTTTAAGATTACTAAAATGTGTAGAAGTCACTGGTGTAGTGGTAATCATTTGGCCATGTATAAATGTATCAAATCATGTTGTACACCTTAAACTTACACAGTATTGTATGTCAATTGTATTTCAATAAAGATGAAAGAAAAAGAAAAAAAAAGAAGTCACTGGTTTGAGATGCATTTCACTGTGCAGAATCGGAGAGAAAAGAAAAGAAATGAATTCACTTATAAGGACAAGATGGCCACACTTCAGTCAGTCCTGTGTTTCAGAACACTAACCTGTGAGGGTAGGGCTGCAGACCCAGGGGAAGAAGAAAAGAAGGAAGGAGAGACCCTTACCTATGTTGCTTTACTCTCCTTCAACTTTGCTTCCTCCAAACTCCTCGTTTGCACAGGGTAGACTGAAATAATGACTTGCAATTACCTAGCATAACTTATGGTATTTTTCACATATATTATTCCACCTAGGCTCATCTGAATCCAAATTATACTCTCCAAATTTTACTTTCAAATTGTGGTTTCCAGACATTTGCTGTCCATCACTTAGGACTTAATAGACATAAACATTCATCTTTTATAACTAATAGGATTCTGTAATATGAAGGTCATGATTATAGTTCAGCAAGTAACTGCTCAAGATTACCCTCCTTTCCTGCCCCAGGCCACCCTGAAGATTGGCCAAGTGATCTACGGCCCACAAGCACCCAATCTGCCCTCAGCTCACTTCATTTTCACTGTGGCTCTCTCTGTTCTGTTCTGTCTGTGATCTACAATCTCCAGTTTTAGTTGGTTTTTTTTTTTAATGTTTTAATGTTTATTTATTTTTGAGAGAGATAGGGCACGAGCGGGGAGGGGCTGAGAGAGAGCGAGACACAGACTGAGCCACCAGGCGCCCCACACTATGTTTTAGAAGAAAGCTGAGTCTGTCCTCCTCTGCTGCTCCCCCTCCCCCCATGTCTCCCATCTTCAATGGGAGACACCTCCACTGTCATGCAGTCGGAGGCTTCTTGCTGGTGTGATAGCCTACTCTGGGTTTCAAAAGTTGATTAAGGTTATCCTTCAGCATATGATGGAGTAAGGGTGGGAATATCTTCATGTCAGGTTGCTTGTCCTTTTCCTCTTGCTGTGCCAGAATACACTGTTCCGTCCAGCCCTCTGACACCTGGATTCAGAAGAGGTGTGAGACCTAGAAGCCAGGCCTTGTGCAGTGAGGCTGCTCTCGAAGGCAGTGCCCAGGTAGGAAGGGTCCTTGCACCAGGCTTGTGCAGGGCTGTGTGAAGAGCACAACCAGGAAGGAAAGAAGGAGGGGTTTACTGAGGGACTCAAGTGAATGTGTTCTAAAACTAGAGGCTGTAGGGGTGCCTGGGTGGCTCAGTTGGTTAAGCATCTGACTGCGGCTCAGGTTGTAATCTCACAGTTTGTGAGTTTGAGTCCCACATCAGGCTCTGTGCTGACAGCTCAGAGCCTGGAGCCTGCTTCGGACTCTGTGTCTCCCTCTCTCTCTGTCCCTCCCCCACTCTCTCTCTCTCTCAAAAATAAATAAACACTAAAAATTTTTTTTTTTTTTAATATGGTGCGGGACACAGAAGACACTGGATTTAAAAGGATTTGAATACCTCTCCAAAGTAAAAAGACCTATTTACTTCTTTACTCAAATCTTGGAGCTTCCCACTGTTTCTTCTCCAGTGGTATCACTGACCTTCACTCTTTCTTTTCAGATCATTTGCTGACATCAATTTATTGCCCCTCATTTAATAGTGCACTGCATTTCCGCTTTTCCTTTCTCTGCTCTCCTTATGAGAGAACTTTATCTTAAGACGACATGATAGAAATACACACACACACAAAATGGATTCAGAGCTAAAACTAAGTAATGATTGAGAGAGTTTGGGTAATTTAGCCAACACATATGCACACCTATACACAGGTGTTCTCAAGGAGCAGGTGCTCTTGACCTTGTAACTGAAAACTCCTTCTCAACCTAATGTTTAGGTTTTTGGCAGAGTGGCTCTTTGCCAAGCCCAGGGTGCTTTTCCCATCTCTCCAATGCATAATACAATGGGAATTTCAAACAAAAATCAAGCTAAAAAGCGAATATCTGGCTTTGCCTGGTTCCTGGGTTTTCTACTATTTTTGTGACTTGGCCCCATCAAAATCTAGTTACTTATGTCCTCTTAAGTGACTCAGTCTTGTCACATTCCTATCAGCCATGGCCTCAAAGGGGCTCAACTTGCTCTACAAGGTATCAGTTACTTTGGGAGCAATCTTACTGGTGCTTCAAGCCCCTGTTAAGATTCTACTAGGCTTCAACCCAATTGAGCCGCTTTCCGTGACATCATGTGGATGGGCAAACTTTTGACCCATTCTCATGGACTGCAACCTCTCTTAATAAGCTGCCTGTACAACTGCTTCTTGGAAAAGGAGGTCTGGCATTGCTCTTATTGCCATGGCCCCATTTCCTCCTGACATAAGTTCCTTCTTGATGCTTTCCCCACGAACTTCTAAGCATCAGCTATTCCTGCTGCTTATAAGGACACCCCATTATCTCAGAGTAGGGGCTCCATACCTGTGCTTCCCGACCACTTCCTGGTACCCACCTCCTGGCCCTGCAAAGTGCCTGTCCCCATGGCAAATATACTGCCTTCTTTTCTCCTTCCCCCCCAGGGGACCCATTGCCCTTTCCCTACGAGGCCCAGCCTGTTGAAAAAGAGCAGACAGAAGTGATCACATTCCAATGCTTGACAACAATCTTTGTTTAAAATCTTAAGCAGTTGGGGCACCTGGGTGGCTCAGTCGGTTAAGCGGCCGACTTCGGCTCAGGTCATGATCTCACGGTCCGTGGGTTCGAGCCCCGCGTCGGGCTCTATGCTGACAGCTCAGAGCCTGAAGCCTGTTTCAGATTTTGTGTCTCCCTCTCTCTGACCCTCCCCTGTCATGCTCTGTCTCTCTCTGTCTCAAAAATAAATAAACGTTAAAAAAAATATTTTAAATCTTAAGCAGAAAAAAAAAATTCATACTCTCCACAAGATTATTCTCAATCACAAAACGTTTGAACTTGGGAGCTGAAAGAGACCTTCAAGATCACGTAGCCTAGTAGTTACTGGAGTTTTAGGTTTCCCAAACCTGCAAAATTTCTAAGAAAGGGGAGTTGGGTGCAACCCCTGCTGCTCTTATCATCTTGTCATAGGAGAATATTTTAATGCCAAAAATATAAGAAAGATGTAATTCCATAATTTAAAAACTGCATGGATTTAACTTTATGAAACATTTATTACATTGTCTTTCTCTCTCTCCTCACCCCCTAATTTGGCCACAGACCTGAGAAAACTCTGTCACAGAGATCTAAGCAACACTCGGGGACCACTGAGCAAGGCCAACCCTCTGGTTTTACTGGTAGGAAAATGGGCAACCCAGGGCTGCCAGGTAGTAGGGGACAGATAGGGCTATGCTGATTCCCAGTTCAGTCTTCTTCCTACTGGATTTGCCAAAGTAAGCTTGGGTTGATATCAAATGACGGCTCTGCTGATTTTAATATTTGGCGAAACTTTGATTCAGTCTCAAATAATCATCATTCTCCTCCAGGAAGTTTGAAGAAGCCTATGCACATATGGCTTATCAGAAGGGGTTCCCAATATCAGATAACGGAAGTAGTACGACTTCCCGGGTATGGTTCCTCATTTTGCATTCTGAGAAAGGAATACTGCAGTATTGCTTTAATAGCTACCTGTGTAAAATTAAAAATTCCATTTCAAATTGACAGGTATGATTTGAAGGTATTTCTCAAAATCCAAAATGAATGGGAGTCATCATTTTTCCAATAGTCTGTGTCTGATGTGTCCAGAAGCTTAGGGATTATACAACAGAAATGGCATCTTTCTAAGAGTAGGGTAATTTTTTATTTTTCTTTCTTTCTTTTTTTTTTAAATTTTTCAATGTTTTTTTATTTATTTTTGAGACAGAGAGAGACAGAGCAGGAGCAGGGGAGGGGCAGAGAGAGGGGGAGACACAGAATCCAAAGTGGACTCTAGGCTCTGAGCTGTCCGCACAGAGCCCGACATGGGGCTCGAACTCACGGAGTGTGAGATCATGACCTAAGCTGAGGTCGGATGCTCAACCGACTGAGCCACCCAGGCGCCCCTATTTTTCTTTCTTTCTTCCAACACATGTTATCTAACTTCTCCTTCTGTGGTGTCAATTCTCATTTTTTTAAATAATGTATTTTATTTTATATTATTTTATTTCATTTCATTTTATAAACTAGAGAAAGAGAGGGAGAGGGAGAGAAAAATTTAAGCAGGCTCCATGCCCAGTGCGGAGCCAACACAGGTCTTGATCTCACGACCATGAGATCATAAACTGAGCCAAAATTAAGAGTCAGATTCTTAACCAACTGAGCCACCCAGGTTCCCCCGCAATTATTCTTGATCAATGCTATCCACAATATTGTTTCTACCTTCACTTATTCCCATCCATTTCTTCTCTCCACTCATTCATGTTTTCTTAAAGTAGCTTAGAAATTTGCTCTTTGGTGCTAAAGTGAATAAATCACCCTGAATCTGGCATATAAATGGATATCTGATCACATCCTGTGACTTCATTTGAGAGCTCTCAACAACTATTTCTGCTTCATTGATTCAAAGAAATTTTAGTCCTTTGAAGCATTCTAATGTGGTTTTTATAAAATACAAAAAAGTAGCCATAAAATTATATCCCTCTCTGGAGATAAGAATAAGAGATCAAAAGTTCTGTTAGAAAAGTGATTTAAGCACCAAACTCTCCTGCCTGTTCAAAAAGGAAATCCACAAAATAGGCACATATCACCAGAAGAAAAGATTATTCCAATTTCTTTTGGTGGTGAAACTCTGACCCTAAAGCCATGCAATGACAGATGGATAGCCTATTTCTGTCCCTTTTATCCATAGATTTCAAAGTGCAAGTGAGAGGAAGGTGATATTTTGGGTCTTTTCTAAGTTAGGTTGGAGGGAGGACAGAAGCCTGAAGATTCAAGTGGCTTGTTCATTGTTAGGCATAATGGCAGAGATAAAAGACCACTTGGTCTGACTCATTCTGGGCCGTCTTATAAAATAGCCTAATCAGCTCCTGGGATGGATGGGACTCACCCAGGCTTCAGTGAGGGTGTACATGACTTCTGTGGTTTCATGGATGGGATCTAAGGCCAGGATTTAGCTCCAAATAACTTGAAATAAACACTTAATGAGTAGGAAGTTCAACTTCCTCAGAAGAATTACCAATTCAGCTTTTTACTTTATTGTCCTATTGCTTGCTAAAGTTTTTGGGACAACACAGATTTCTGCATAAAGATGACTGTGTGTATTATGAAACTGCCACTGAGGACACTGTGCATATGCTTTCTTCAAAGACCTTGGAGACTTAATGCTGTGGAAATTGGCTGTTTCTTGTCAAGGACAATAATGCAAGGAAAGTCACACAGAGAAGACTCCTGTGTGTATAAAAGGCTTGGGAAATGTTCTTCACCATTGCCAAAGCCAAATGCAACAGGCAACATCCAGTGTTGTGACACTTTCCCAGGGATGCCTGAAGCATGTGCAAAATTTCCTGTGGCCCCAAGGCAACTTTCAGCAGCTCTAATGACTACATCACAGCCAGTTTATAATACTGACAGTTTTGTATGAAAATGGGGGACTTTCTCTGGAAAATATTTTACCCAGCAGAGACCAGTGGCCCCATCTCAGTGGAGAATAGTAAATAGTTGGGCAAAGACCTGCTGAAACCCTTGGAAAATGATGACTTAATGTCAATACTGCAATGCATAGATGCAGGCACTTGGGGAGAAAAGACAAAGACAGTCATCTTTTAAATGAAGACCAGCTTATTGACACTGATTTTGGAGGACCCAGCACCAAGTATGCAAAATGCAGCAAAATCCAGGTTGTTTCTGAGAGGTGGGCACTTGTTCTTGGAAATACTGAGGTCTTCTTCATATTCAGAACTTTCATTTTAATCCAAATGAGCTTAGTCCTAGCTGGAAAAGGGCAGGGACACTACTTTATTTTAAAGAAAAGAAGTAAAGTCAGAGTAAGGTCTATTGAAGATATGGCAACCCAAGAAAAGCCTGAGCAGGCATGATTCTGCAGGCGTTAGGGAGACATGCCTACCTTGGCGAGAGGAACCCCTTATTTAAGTAGGACACCCCACAAACGGTTGATAACAATACTATGGGCTTCCATAATGTTTATAATAAAGATCTCTTCCAGAAAAATGACATTTTAACTTCTTGTTTAAAATTCCTGCCCTTGGGGCACCTGGGTGGTTCAGTCGGTTAAGTGTCTGACTCTTGGCTTCAGCTCAGGTCGTGATCTCCTGGTTTGTGAGATCAAGCCCACATCCAGCTCTGCGCTGATGGTGCAGAGCCTGTTGGGGATTCTCTATCTCTCTCTGCTCCTCCCCTGCTAGTGTGCTCTCTCTCTCTCTCAAAATAAATAAACATTTAAAAAAATAAAATAAGAAAATAAACTCTGGTACTTTATTCCCTCAGAAATTGTTCTCTCATCTCTAGATTAGACAAGTTTACTGCACAAGCAATTCTTTGTCACCCAGACTCACAGATTCCTGAGGATTTATAACACAGGACTCTTAAAGTACAAGTCCTAATTACCAAATGGAGTTGAGCTGAAAGTACATTACAGTGTTCAGAATTTCTCCTTCTTTTCACTTAGAAAGAATACTGAGATGTTACTAGCAGAGAAGCAATATAGTTCAGAGGTGAGAGGATCCCTGACTTCAGTGGGGAGCTATGAACCACTACACAAACAGTGTGAATTCACTGACAAAGTAGAAGATGTTTAGCACAGTGACTGACACAAAATAGACGTTCAACAGAAGTTTTGATACAATTCATGTTCATTACTGTTTATCTGAAGTTAAACCCTTTGAGGGCAGAAACTGAAATTCAGTTATTTTTGTAGCCTCAGATTCCAGTACAGCCTGCAAATGTGTTCCGTGAATGCCTGTTAAGTGAAGAATGAACACAGATTCCACTTGGAATCCTCAGGACTACAGAGAAAAGCTGACTGAAGCCAGTTTCAGCTGGTCTAAGCAAAAACATATAGAACAGATACCAATGTCCCCTTTGCCCTTCACATCCCCTATTACTGGCAAGGCTTTATAAGCCTGTTATCTTAAAGCAACATAGAATACAAAGAATTTGTTGTATTTTTGTCCTAACGAACAGTATTTTTCAAGAAATCATTTCCTTCCCAAATTGTATTAAAGACACATAAAGAAAATTAAGGACTGCCCTCTCTCCTTGACCAAGTCAAAACAAGAAGTTGCAAAGACTTTGAGAAACTGTTAGGCACTTGGTTTGGGAGTAATCAAACGTTATGAAATTAATTTCTAATTATACATATTTTTAAACTTCTAACTCAATGTCAATTAATGAAACTAAATTTTATTGATATTTAAATTATTTTTAAAATAAAATGTAAAGTTAATTAAAATTCCTAATTCAATACCAATAAATAAAATAATGATTTCCTTATAAAATTTTGGTTTAGGATACTGCCTTTTACAAAAGTTCATTCTTATATAACATTTACGATACTACTTAATTTTAGGAAGTTTATTAAAATCCCTATTTTAAAAATGAGACAGGGTGCCTGGGTGGCTCAGTCAGCTGAGCGTGGGACTCTAGATTTTGGCTCAGGCTGTGATCTCAAGGCCCTGTATATGGCTCCATATACAGGAGCCTGCCTGGGATGCTCTCTCCTACTCTGCCCCTCTCCTGGGCTCGCTCTCTCTCTCTCTCTCTCTCTCAAAAAAAAAAAAAAATAAAGATATAAAAATAAAAATGAGAAAGCCTGGGTTCAAAAAAGCTTCATATCTTGCTCAACGTTACACAATGGATAAATGGCAGAACCATTTAGGGGACATTTCCAGACATCTGAAAAGAGATGTGGCCTTGAAACACTGACATTTGAATAAGACAAGAGAACAGACAAGCTGCAGCACAGTTGAAACATTCAGAGATAAGTGGCCTTATGTAATCACACATGGCTGAATACCCTTTATAATTTTTAACCATTTTTTTCTCAAGGACAAGTTTTCTTGAGATTGTTCCTATTTTTAAAATAAAAGAACAAAGAGAGACAGAGAGAAAGAAGGAAAAAGATAGAATTACAATCATGCTACTTAACATAGTTAATAACTTTATGCAAATCAAATATTTCTAGAAAATTACTACAATTACATTTAATGAAACATAGGTATTGTGGTAAGTGCTGCTAAAATCCTGAATATACTCAATACTTCATATTACCCAGCCAGCTTCCAACTGGAGGTAAGCCATTGTAAACTAGGGTGTACACGTGCGAAGTTGATCTCCCCCAAACTTCTCTGTGGCTGTTGTTAAAGCTGAGCTAATAAACACCTCCGCTCCACAAGGACCTAATTGTTACATGCGCAAAGGACCGTCCCTCTGGAACTATCCGTGTTGGAGACAGAGGGCAGGTCTCGCAAAGAGGAAATCACGAGCAATAATTACCTAGGCATGTAAAGGACTCTCTCGGCCACCACAAAACCCACCCTGAAGAAGAGATTGCTGG
This sequence comes from Panthera tigris, assembly GCF_018350195.1. Taxonomy (NCBI): domain Eukaryota; kingdom Metazoa; phylum Chordata; class Mammalia; order Carnivora; family Felidae; genus Panthera; species Panthera tigris. Next base: position 61,977,599 of record NC_056666.1, read on the forward strand.
CTGGAATGAACGGGAAAACCAGGAACAACAAGCCCACTAAAACTTCCTTGTGCTCCAGTCTCTGAAACACACAACAGTGAAGGACAAATTAATTTTTAAAAAATTTCACTCCAGTCTGCATTTAACCATCTCTTTCATTCTCAAGTTCTCATTGAAGGCATGAATACATTAGACAATGTAAACCTTTCGATCAGTGTGCTGAATTCGTCAGAGAAAGCCCTCGGGCTAAAACCTCTGGCACGTTGCACGTTTGCCACCCAGAAACATCGGATAATTGCACAACACGATCCGTGACCATCACTCCTTGTTCTGTGCCTGCCCTACAGCAACCCTACTTCTTGGTTCTGGACCCTTTCAGAATTTCTGTCCCCCCCAGGCAACTGGTTTCCAGAGAGTAAAGCAGCTTGATAGAATCCAGCTCACTAGGACATTACTGTCCTCTCAGAAATAGAATGCATTAAAAAAACAAACAAACAAACAAACAAACACAAAACACAAAACCTAAACACAGAGCTCACCAGGAGCTTAACATAAATGAAATTAAATGCAAATATGGTAAAATTCAGGGAACCAATGAGAGATCATTAGAGCGGAGGAATTTTTAACTCAATTTAGCCAGTATTTATTCCATGAAATTTTTTGGTATCAAAAATCATTACAGTAACTCATTATATTGACAAAGCACCTTTCTCTAATATTATATATATTTATTGTGTATATTAACTTGTAAAGACTTTCCTGTCACTTCTAGTTAACAGAAAAAAAATATGTGTTACTAATAATTTGTTGTAATGGACACTGTAAAAATTAGTTTGTATTCCATGAATACATGGTATGGACACATTTGAAGGAGGTCTATTTAAAACAAAACTTAATATATGGATGAAATTATATTTTCTTTTTTAAAGAGCTTAAGAAAACCAAATAGAACTCTGCATACTATAGTCACAAACATTTCACAGTCTATTACTTTAATAACTGTAAAATACCAAATAAAAGAATTTTAAAACTATAAATAAAACCGCCTAGCAGAAACTACCAATGCTTTAAGTGTACAAAGATTTTTAACATCTTGAGAGATTTGTCACCTGGATTTTATTAAGAACTTTGTTTTGCTGACTATAACATATAGAGTAATAAAATTTTAGAGAGCAATTCCATACGAATAAATGTGATCTGGACGATTTCTCTTAAATAATTAACAGTTCTATAAGTTCCAATCTCATTTTTTAACCTAGCGGAACCCTCTTCTTTAGAATTAAAAGATGAAAGGGAAAAAAAGGCTCTCGTAACAAGCCTTCAACTGAAATGGATGCAACAGGATGGTATATTTTCTCGGAACATCTAAAATTGAGGGAAAAAATAGGTGAGGAAAGTAGCAAGTTCATTATATTGAAAAGCTGCAACCTATTTTTTTAGTTTAGATTACACTTTGAGTTTACAAAGTACATTTCATCTCAAGAACTTAAAGTTTACATAATTTAAAAAAGAACCAACATAAGAATCCTGTGACATCAAAAGCACGTATTTCTTGCTAAAATTGAAAATGAATCCCAGAGAATGAGTGTCTTGTCCAGTGCCCTTCATGAACTCCCCGCAAATTACTGAGTACAGAACTGGTGTTCTATTTTTATAGATGCACTTTTATTTTTTAGCTATAGTTGAATACTTCTTTCAAACCTGTCAAAAGCTGAAATATTTTTTTACAAAAGAATTCACATATTGTCCCACAGAAATTTCCAGAGAATTTAGTATGCTCTATTTATTAATCCTATAGAATTATGAAGAAAAGAGTATAAACAGAACTCCAACCAGGCCATCATCCATGTCCCTGGATAGTGTTACAGCCAATAAGTCACCTCCCTGCTCCTCTTCAAGGTTATCAGAAAACAGTCCCCTTGGGATAACCTTGAGGGAGGCATCACTTCCACATCCCTGGTGTCACACCTTCTTGCCTGAGCAAAGGCTGCCCTCCTCACTGTGGTGGGCATGCTTGTGCCCCTTACTCACAGAATTCCCAGGGCTTCGGGAGCGCCGAGGTTGGGAGGAGGCAGGTATCAGGAGACGGCAGACACCCAACTCTTACCCCCCCCCCACTCTTCTCCCAGCCCTGCAGGGGGGCAGGACCACCTTCCCCACCACACTCCCCACCCCCTGCAGAGCTCTGGACTCCTGGGCACAGGGAGATGAGAGGGGAGAGTGGAAGAGTCCCTAGCCTCCTCTGGGGACTGACTTGCACACTGAAAACCCACAACCCCATGTATTCGTTGTTCCCCCACCGGGCTCTTCAGGCCCCAAGTGCATCTTTATTTCCTTCATGGCCATCATCCCAGCTGTAATTACACATTTATCTCTGTGTTTACTGTCTTTAATGTCTGTCTTCCCCAGCAGACTGTGAGCCATGAGGGCAGGGAGCTGGTCGGCTGTGTTCACTGGTGCACGACCTGTGCTTAGCTCAGTGCCTGGCACTTAATGGGTGCTTAGAAATATTTGCGGAATAAATCAGCGAATGGATAAACATACTGGACAAGAGAGAAACTGGATGCGAGAAGGGGAGAGGGTAGACAGAGCATCTTGATGAGGTGATGATCTGAATTTAAAAAAGGAATGCATGCTTACGAGGCAGACAAATGTGGTTGTGGCTGGGATGGGAGGGCAGGTCACAGCTGGGCACACTCCAGGGAGAAGATGTAGCATGTACAAAACAAGGAAAAGACTAGACATGTTGCTGGGTGACAGAAAGACAAGCAATTAAGTCCATGTCCAGGAGCTGATGTCTAGATTCAAGTTGTGGCCCTGCCACCAACACACCATGAGTCACCCTGAGCAGGGTGTCAGCCCTTTCACCCCGAGACTGTAAAATGAGACACGTGAGGCTTATGGCTCAGTGGGCTGGATCATCCGGAATATCCCTTAGTGAACGGAACCCCACATCATCGGAGGTGTGAGTTGTGAGCTCAGAGGCCACGGCTCCATACTGCTGGTAGGGGGGGCTGGTCCTACAGGGGGCTTTTCTGTTTTCAAAACATTCAGTTGAAGACAGCACCCAACCTCAATAAAGTTTTATTATTTTATTTTGTCTTGAGAAAAATAATATTCACGAAAAACTCTATTCTCAAATTAAATTGACCATAATGCCCTTTGTCTTTAAGCCTCTTTGGCATTCAGACAAGAGAGAGAGAAAATATTCAGAAACGTATTTCTTTAAACTGCAAGTCAATCAACCAAGCAGAAAGTTGTAAAGTGGGGGGAAAATGTCATGGACGTGGCTGAATTTCCTAGAATGAAAAAGACTGGGAGGGAATCCAATTTTGTATCTTGTGGATTACAGATGTGACAAAATTGGCTAAATAATTTAAAGCTTGTTTTAGCCTAATAGATTCAGATGAAACTCAAACAAAATATGAGTGGGGGGGGAGGGGGAGAGAAACTCTGTGGCACTTTCCAAAGTACACAAAGTGCATTCCACTTCTAAAATAGAGGCAAATGGAAATTTACTTATTCAAATTACAGTAGGGCATGAAAAGACAGGATTAAAAGGGCTGATAATATGGCCATTGATAATACACATTATTTGTCCAATTAACCGTCCAACTTCAGAGAAATTTATTTCTTTTTTTTAAAATTAAAAAAAATTTTTTTTAACGTTTATTTATTTTAGAGACAGAGAGAGACAGAGCATGAACAGGGGAGGGGCAGAGAGAGAGGGAGACACAGAATCTGAAACAGGCTCCAGGCTCTGAGCTGTCAGCACAGAGCCCGACGCAGGGCTCAAACTCACAGACCGTGAGATCATGACCTGAGCCGAAGTCGGACGCTTAACCGACCAAGCCACCCAGGCGCCCCAGAAATTTATTTCTTTGAGCTTTAATTTGATGATCAGTAAAACAACAGAAAGCATATTGATACCCATGGCATCTGGAGGAAGAATGTGTGATAGATTCAGTATGACAGACGTTAGGTTTGATTCTTTTCTGCCTTGGGACAATGTGGAGAAGCATGCCCCTGAGCTGCACAGAGATGACGACCTTGCAACACCTCTCTTAGGGTGCTCAGAGAATTGACTGACCGCCATCTGCACAGCCACATATCTGACCAAGCAGCTAAGGCAAGAGCCATGGTTTTCTCAGGACCGTAATTGACCTCAGAGGAAATGTCGCTCTAGAATCCAAGTGTAGCCTAGCCTGGCAGCTTCTTGTTTATCTCTTCCCCTTCTCACAGTGCACCTGTGCACTGTGGCCAGCAGGGTGTGGGTGAGCGTTCAGGAGAAGACCCCTTTGTGCCCCATTCAAAACAGACATCTACTGCAGGCTGTCCCCTTCCAGGGAGGCAGAGAACGGGACTCATTATGGTAATTTTTTTTAAAAAGATTTTTCAAGTTTAATTTTTTATTTTGTTAATGTTAATTTTGAGAGAGAGAGAGCACATGCACGCATGCAAGCAGGGGAGGGGCAGAAGAGAGGGAGAAGGAGAATCCCAAGCAGCTTCTGCGCTGTTAGCATAGAGCCCCAATGGGGCTGGAACTCGCGAACTGCGAGATCATGACCTGAGCCGAGATCAAGAGTCAGACGCTTGACTGAGCCACCGAGACACCCCCATTTTTTTAAGTAATCTCTACACCCAATGTGGGGTTCAAACTTAAAACCCCAAAATCAAGAGTCGCATCCTCTACCAACTGAAGCAGCCAGGTGCCCCCTCATTATAGTAATTATCATCATCATCATCATTATCATATTTTCTCCCACCTCTACAGTTTACAGAAAAATGCTACAGTGCCTTTAGGGTGAGAGCGTGTTCTCCTAGTTCGACGTGTAGCACAGTTATATTTCAGTCCTAAAGATGTATTTGGCAGCTCTGAGCTCTAGCTGTCTGCATCTAATTTATCAATCTTCAGGGAAGGTGATGACAGTCAAGCTCCCCTCTTCGGCCCCAAGAGTAAGGCATTTGCCAAGCTGACAACCGAGATGGCTGAATACTTATGAGGCCCTCCTTTTTCCTTCTGCTTATGGGTCTGCTTCTTCCATTAGACTATGAATTCCTTGACAACGGTCACCATCTCATTTAAATCTGTTACCTAGATACCTGGCACACACATAACTGGCATTCAACAAGTATATATTATGATAGTAAAGATCAGCGATGAAAGCTGGATACACATCGTCGGGGTTCTTGAGCACACCGACGGCCATTTCGGGGACTGCCCACTAAGGAAATCTTTTACTTTTGGTAACGCTCTGAAACACAGTTTTTGCAACATTAATTTGGGGTGAAAAGTCCTCAGACTTTGAGCATCCAAGAGCATCTTGTAAGGGTCTGGCCATACTGACCAACAGTACTGAGGTGTTTTAATCAAAATACACGCACACCTTGGTGTGCTGGATGACTTAGTCGATTAAGTGTCAGACTTCGGCTCAGGTCATGATCTCATGGTTCGTGGGTTCAAACCCCGTGTCGGGCTCTGTGCTGACAGCTCAGAGTCTGAAGAAGCCTGTCTCGGATTCTGTGTCTCCCTCTCTCTCTGCCCTCCCCTGCTCGCGTTCTGTCTCTCTCTCTCAAATATAAATAAACATTAAAAAAATATATATGCACACCTTCGGCACTGCTCTGATTCTGTTCACTGCTACTTATTACTACTCTGTCTTGCCTGGTCATATGACTTGTGTGCTCCAGAAAAGTAACATCTTTCACTTTACGGACATTCAATTTTAATTTTTAAAATACTTTAGCTTATTAAAATATCCAATAATATTACTATCACTGTCATTGTGAAAGTTCTTTTTAATTGAAGAAGACAAGTTATTTAATCCATTAGAGTCCCCTATTGTTTTATGTGGCCCTGTAGTACTGCCTCATATCTTGTGAGGGGCTTGTCCTAAATTCCCAGTGACGGAGCTGGGCACTGATTTAGGCTCATCATCTGGCCAAGTGACTTCCTAACTGCAACCCTACAGCAACCAATCCGAATTTGTTCAAGTTTAATGTTTATTTTTAGTTTTGATAGAGAGAGTACAAGTGAGGGAAGGGCGGAGAGAGAGGGAGACAGAGGTTCTGAAGCAGGCTCCAGGCTCCGCACTGACATCAGAGAGCGCGATGCGGGGCTGGAAGCCACCAACTGTGAGATCATGACCTGAGCTGAAGTCAGACGCTTAACTGACTGAGCCACTACTCAGGAGCCCCCAAATTTGTGCAAGTTTAAATAATGATTTAACCTTATAACAACTCTGTGGAGGTTTCACTACCCCTGTTGTAAACCATTATATATATGTCTTAGACCTTTGGTCCCTTCACTAATAGCTATAACCATAATCAGCACAAATGCCAGAGTTCCTACATGATTTCTATGAGAAATATTTCTCAAGGTTGCACACAACTTCAGATCTTCTTCCTGAAAAACTTGTGAACCTGGGCTCCCCCTGTGCAGCTTTTGTACATTGCAACAATTCTTTTGTGGCCCAACACTTCTGCTGTCCACAGGAAATGGATTGGTGAGTCTCCACTTGAGCAAATCGGAGGCTTAGGTTTATTTAAAACATCAGGGACTTTAAATCTACAAAAGCCCTTAGACACTCTCAAGGATGGTGATAATACAGACTGCATCAAATGAATATAGAACTGGTCCCAAAACACTAACCCAGAAGCCACAAAGGATGATTTCGAGACCAGAATGGGAAGTGTCAAGTGAGAAGAAGAAAGACAGAGCTTGGCTTTTTGGGGCAAGAGGATTCTGTCTGAGCTCTGCACAATCGTACCTTGAACTTATTCTGCCTGAGTCGTCCTCAAGTCTACCTGATGTTCAGTCTTGTCTGTGTTTGCCTTTGAGTTTTACAGCCCCTCCCTCCTCTACCTCTGTCTGGCAGTGGCTCATTTCACCCATCTTCAGGCACAGCTCCTGCCTGGGGTTCCTCTCTGTGGTTACAGTTCTTACCCCTTTGCCTCCTGGCGGCAGTCTTCTCTTTTGCCTCTTTAGGCCATCTAGTAGGTGTCACTTTGCATGTTGGTCCGTTTATCACTACAAACGGACCCTTTGTAAACTCTTCAATCAGCCCGTTAGCCGTGCCATGTACTTCCTGCTGGGATACTGACTGACAGATCGGCTCAGAGTGGAGGCTGCAGGGATGGAAGCAGAGCTGTGGATGCCAAAGAAGGATCAGAACTCTGGCTTTTGTGAGCTGACAGGAGCCACCTCCAGCCCACTCTTGACTTGGTCCCATCCTTACATTGTTATATTTCCATTACGTTCCAGCCCGTGGCTAAACCACTGACATTATGGAAGATTTTAAATGTTGTATAAAAACAGGAAAGACAAATACCAACCCGAGAGAGCTTTTTATCTGGCAAATGAGATTGAGACCAATCTCTCAATAGTTGAAGAGGAACTTTTGAATTTTTACTGCTATTGCGATATCCAATACAACAGACCGCTTGTTATACCTCAGATGAGACCTAGAATCTAAACTCCGTAAGAACAATGCAGGAGGCAAGAGGAATCTTGGGGCGGTCTTAAAGGTAGAGAGAGTAAGGAATATTGAAAGCTGATTCTCAGAGCTTCAGTCATAGTGGCCAAATCCCTAGGATTGTATCTTCAACTGGGACCCTGAGTTAGATCTAAAGACCACAATGCTGCACTGTGAGAGGTTGAAGGACAGTCCTCCCATGACTTGAACACCCCTCACACCTCACATGTAGGCATGGAAAACACCACTTGTGATGTTTCTCTCCTAGTCTGAGATCAACGGGATAAGCTGAGCTGGGACAGAAAATGGCGTAGATTCAGGATCTCAATGGCATACCTGCCAACCCACACTCTCGCTGGCTCGAGCTGGGGATGTCATTTCCTCACTTCCATGTGCTCTAAAATGTACTCATAAATGCACAGGGAGAAAATTGTTAAAGGGGAAATGAATGAAGAAATTATACCCCCTCAGAGACAAAAGCAGATCTGTACACTCCGTGTCTTCTCTGAGCCAATTTAAACACTGAGTCTCCCCACGCCAAGCTTTCCTTCACTAAGAAGCTCTGCCAGATGCACTAATGACCAGAGCCGAAGGCAGATTAAAATCAGAGCATTCATAAATGGACATTTTCGATTTCTGGTCTTTGGTTCTGAACTTCGTTTTTCTGCGCCATTTTTGGTCTGATTTGTTTTTAATCAACAGTCCTAACCTCCTTGCCAACACTAGTTCCTGAGATTGAAATTCCTTATCTCACAAGAGCACACAAGCACGTTTCAAAGTTAAATCAGGTGGAAGGGTGAAACTCTCAGATTACCTTACTCTAATTGAGGATAAACTAATTCATAACATTATGGGAAATGGATGGTACGTTCTGCATACATGTGTTTTAAAGGAAAGTAAAAGCAAAAATCTTTTCAAAGGCACTTTAGAAGAGGCACGATCGGTAAATATCGGTCTAGTGCAAAAAACTGCCATCCACTTCATCACGCATTACTAAGGAGTTAAAAAGGAATTAAGTAAATTAGAAAATGTTGCTCAGGAAAGCTTTCCCTGATTAGAATGAAAATTTACAAGAATTTTTGGAGACATGGGAGAAGTCACAGAAAGGAACTTTCTTCATCTCTATCTGTGGTTCTGAACAGAAATGGAAAAGGCACTAGAAAGCCACAGTAGAGGGATGAAAGGTCACACCGAGAAATGATGGTCTGTGTGCTATCATCCATGGGGAGACATGTGGCGGCGGCATGAGAAGGCACCTGTAAGTTGCAAATGGTAGAGGATATGGGGAAAACAAGTACCTCTCAAGCACAAACCATATGCCAGACCTTTGGCTGAAATTTCCCCACTGAAATTGCATGATCATATTGAACACAGGTAATTAACCCCAGTTTTATAGATAAGGAAATTGAGGCGCAGAGGCCTTAAGACAGATCTAAGGTGATACAATTAGTGAGAAACAAGGTTTCAAACTGAGGTCTGGGTCACTCTAAAGCCTGTTCTCTCCCAGAGTCCAACTGGTTTTTGGAATCCAAAGTGTGTGTTGGGGGTGTGGGGGGATTTTAGCCCTTCACTGCCTTCTGGTTTTGCAGCAGAAATACACTGACAGCAGATGAGACCCTGCAATTTGGAGGTGACCAAGTAAGGCACTGCTAGGGTAGTCTAAAAAATCATACCCCGAGGCCTGCGACAGAAGGCACCACTATTCACTTTGCCAGATCAATGCAGATGCCAGTGTTCTACAATCTCCAGGAATGCAGCAGGATGTGCGGACAGAATACGTGTTCCCTGTCAAGTCTTAGGCTGGAATGAATGGTTTCAAGCGGTCCGTCTACTCGTTCTGCCAGCCAGCCTCTGGAAGAAAGGACATACCCATGTCTACCAGCTGCAACAGAATAAGACATAATTTATTTGACTGATCTTGGTTACTGAATTATAAGTCAAATTTATACTTGAGAAGTCTTGAGGGGGAAATAATGGTTTATTTTGACATAAGAAATCAAATAATGTAATGAAACTGCCCTCTTTAGTAAGGAAAATAAGAGAACATTCATATTCTAGTGACCACAGAGGCACAATGAATAAACTAAGTGGGCAGCTAAGTGGGACAAGCCTTCTAAATTTTAAATCTATACATGCTCTGTAACTTGTTACTGCTCTAAACTTCCATTTTTAATATTCAACCATTTATCTGTGAACTGTTTATGCATAAGTCTTCCAGGAATATAACAACGTGATAACCACTTACTCTTATATATTTATATAATATATACTTATATATATAATATATACTTATATAATATATACTGAATATATACTTATATATATAATTATATATATTATAATATATAATGTTATAATGTGTTATATAATATGTTAAAATATTATATATATTATATATAATATGTTATAAGTGGTTATCACATATATATTTATATATATAAATAAAAATCAGGATTTGGAAAATCAACAGTGGTGTTGCTCTGAGGGGTGTGTGTTTATATGTGTTGAGATCGAAGCTCACTGAGGAGGAAGGAGAAGGGGGAGAGGAACCTGAATTGCCATCAGACACCCCTGGCTTCAGGGGAGGGGCCCTGTCCAGAGGGTCAGTGATGCACTACACAAGATACCTGTGCAAAGCAAAGACAGAAATATCAAAAGAAGCTCAGTCTTGTGCCTGGAGCCTGCCCAGACAAAGTGGGGAAGAGAGAGAGAGTATGATGCCTGGAGGCCCTGGTCTCATGTCATGTTCTCTATGTCCAGCTCTGGCTGGCAAAATGGAGATGACACAAGTAACTCCCCAGAATCCTGGGCAACTCCATAGGGTGACCCGATGTGGGAGGGAAACAGGAACAATGAAACCTCCCCTCAGTGAGGATTCGGTTAGGGACCAGGATGGATTTAGCCAAGCAAGTAAAGTCAGGAGTGAATTTCACCTGTTTCAATTCGCATTGATGAATTCACTTGTGTGAGCAAACAGAAACACAGAATCAATTAGAAGCGTTTTCATAAATTGCTTTGTTCTGGGGCTGCTGGGTGGTTTGTCAGTGAGGCATCCGACTCTTGATTTCGGCTCAGGTCATGTTCCCAGGGTCATAGGATCGAGCCCCACATTAGTCTCCAAGATGAGCATGAAGCCTGCTTGAGATTCTCTCTCTCTCTCTCTCTCTCTCTCTCTCTCTCTCTCTCTCTCTCCCTGCCCCTCCCCCACACATGTGCTCTCTCTCCCTCTCTCTAAAATTAAACAAATAAATAGTTTTGTTCCTAGGCAAGTACATATGCTGGGCCGAACTGGGTGGAAGTAGTTTTCTACATATAGCTACTGCTCAAATACTTCTGTTAAGGAGATGTTCCTCTGCCAAAATCTTCCAAAGCAGGATGCCATAGACTTATTTTTTAGTTAAGAAAAAGACAAGGTGTTTTACTTTCTCACACAGTGAGTCACACTCACTAAAAAGTATGATTCACCTACTCACTTGGGAATGTCACAGAGGAGACAGACCTTCCCTCTGCAATCTAAAATAAATAAGAGGAAACCACAAAAATCCCACAGTTTCACACAATAAAGATCCAAATATTTTAGAGCAGCATTTCTTAAAATAACTCACCATACTTTATCAAACAAATTACAGAGAAATATTCGGCTTGCTTCAAGTTTATAAAATATGGAGTAATAAGAAATTTTGAAGGCTTCTCTCTTAGCAGATAAAAACAACAAGAAAGTAAGAGTTACTTGTATAATTGAGTTCTTAGAGGAACTACTATTACGAAGTGGATTTGAATCTGCTTATCCATCAAGGTAGTCATCCCCAAATCAAAGTATCTTCTATAAGCAAAATATGTGGTGGAATCTGACTGGATAAGACCCACTTCCTGCTTCTGAAACATTTAGTGATAAAAGCTGGATGGATCATTTTGTTTCATCAGAAGTCATTGAAAAGCTTTTTCCAAGTAACCGGCATGATTAAATAATGCTCTTCCCTCATCCCTAACTATGCATTCAAACAGCCGACCTACCACAGCTTAAAAGGACAAATTTAATAGACTAATAAAAGCAATGAAGGATAGAAACAAAGCCTGTGTTTTAAAATAGTTTTAAATATAGACGGACCCTGACTTCGGACGGTTCCACTTACCATTCTAGACTCTACGATAATGTGAAAGTGATAGGCATTCAGTAGAAACCGTTCCTTGAATTTTGCATCTGGATCAGTTCCCGGGCTACAAATACACGGTATTGGTAATACATAATACACGGTATGGTCTTCTCTGTGATATTGGGCACAGAGCTACAGCTCCTGGTCAGCCACAAGGGTAAGCCACTGATCCACTGACAACCATTCTGCACCCACACAACCATCCTTTCACTTTCAGTATAGTACTCAATACGTTACAGGAGATATTCAATGCTTCATTATAAAATAGGCTTTGAGTTAGGTGATTTTGCCCAACTGTAGGCTATGTTCTGTGTTCTGAGCCTGCTTAAGGTGGGTGAGGCTATGCTGTGATGTCCGATGGGTTAGGTGTGTTAGATATATTTCGACCTATATTTTCAACTTGTAACAGGTTTATCGGGACGCAACTCTATTTATTGTAAGTTGAGGAAGATGTGTAGTTGTAATTCCAAGTTCAGAAATTCAGACGCCTATTATTATTGTTTCATTAGGACTGCTTTCCACCAAACAGCAACAACAACATAAATCTCCGAAGTATATATGGGAGAAGCAGTTTAATATATCTATATGAGGCTTAACAAAAAAATTAAAGAATTTGACCACATAATTACTAACTAGGAGCCATTTTTTCTCCTTGGTTAATTCTTACAAGGTAATAGGAAAAATGTTTTAGACAAAAAACACAAAGAATACAAGTTTTCCTCCAACAAGCCCTGGCCTGGAATTATTCCCCGGTGAAAACACCGTCATTGTGAGGACCTAAATGTGTAATAGGCAAAAAACTAGAGTTCACTGCCAAAGCCACCCAAATCAAAAGAGACTGTGGTACGCTGTAGTGGAGAGAATTTTCAAGGCAATGCCAGAGAGCCTGACATTAATAAATGTTCTTCCTAATTAATCACTTTTTAATACCAAATGCCAGAGTCCCGAGTCACAAACTGATGAAGCCAATTTGGCCATTTCAAGTCGCCAAGTCCTTTTGTAAATACTGGTGGCCTCTGGTGATTAGACCCGGACAGGATACAAAAATGAACGCCGACAAGTTGCCAAAAGTGCAACCATTTATTAGGAAACAGTCACACACACTGGCTTGTCATAGAACTCAAGGAAGTCCTTTGTCCGCCAGCTCTCCTACAAGGACCACCCATGAAAGGAACCATATTCTGAGGCAAGAACTACTCAGGGAAGACACACAGCACTGTCTCAGGTGGCTTCTTGTAAATCAACGCCTAAGCAGGTAAAGACAGAATTTTTAGCTTTCTCCAGATACAAGAAAAACCACATGTGGAGAGATATATGTGGTGTCACTTTGGTCTTACCTTTGAAACTGCCACTTAACATACCAACGAATCGAGGTGATACTTGCTTCCCCAAACTGTAAAATTTTATGGATAGCCTTGTAGTGTCTCTCATCCCTCACCAGTCACAGTCACTGTTGTATCAAATGCCCACATACGCATTTCAAATTACAGCCTCAATACAGTGAAAGCCAAGATCCCACCGATCTTTTATTTCACGTGCCGTTGACTGGTTGTAAACCCTAACTCTCAAAGAAATGGTTTCAAAGAAATTCTTTTTTCAGGTGGTATTGACTCCTAAAGGGATAATAAACAGGAAAACTCTTTTGATGATGCTATGGTGGTGGTGGCTATTGTTTTTGAAAGTACAAATAAGGCAAAAATTTAAAAAAACGTTCAAACACTGCCCACAAATGGACTCTTAAAAGTTCACTCATCCACCTATCCTTAAATATTTAAGCCAACACTTCCCAAAGAATATTACAAGAACACTGACACTTGACGTCCCTAATAAGGCTAGCAAATTCAAATAAATTTGGGAAATGCCATTCAATGTACCCCACATTTGGAGACTCAAAAGGCTTAGAGCACAGTCAAGGCTTTTTGAAGTCCTCCAGCAGAGAACTATGTTTAACTTTTTAAAACCTAGTGCTTCTGAAATGCAGAATCTTTATTTAGAGTAACCTTACTTAATGACCTGGACGATGCTATTTTGAAAAATGGTGGTATAAACCGATCATGCAGCATGGAGTTAAAAGGAAAGTTTATGCCTTTGGAGTCTTTATAAGCAGTACCAAAAACTATCTCGCTGTCTGCAAACAGAAAATTTTCCCTGAATCTCAGCTGTGGCCTTTATGCTACAGTCAAGACACATTTTTTTGCTACTCATTTTTGGTAGATGTAGAATAGCCAACTGCCATTTTCTGAGTAGAAAAAACACTATATATTTAAAGAAATTTATTAAGTCATCCACCTGGCTCTAACCAGGATAAGTCTTGAGAGCAGAAAGGTTTCTCGGCAGCTCAGAGGCATGTTTAGATCATATCTGTATTTAGAAGAATAATTCTCTCAGAGGTGGGGGGATGGAATGGGAATAAAGAAAACTGAGTTCTTCAAGCAGCTACTGGGTTTTACTTTATCTTTATTCTCCAAATTCAGCATATTGTTTGGAACCAGGGAGTGGTCGGTAAGTTAAATATCTAATATTCTGTCTCTCTGTTTTCCTCTAGGCTTTTCCTCTGTGAATGCACCTTCCTGCATCTACATATTCCCTACAAATTTGTTCTGCTTATCTCTAAACGCTTTGTTGGCTTTTGAGACCAGTTCCTATTTCTTTTTTTTTTTTTAATTTTTTTTTAACGTTTTTATTTATTTTTGAGACAGAGACAGAGCATGAAGGGGGGAGGGGCAGAGAGAGAGGGAGACACAGAATCGGAAGCAGGCTCCAGGCCCTGAGCCATCAGCCCAGAGCCCGACGCGGGGCTCGAACTCACGGACCGCGAGATTGTGACCTGAGCTAAAGTCGGACGCTTAACCGACTGCGCCACCCAGGCGCCCCCAGTTCCCATTTCTATCTCATAGCTATATACATGGCTGCTCACTGTGAGTCGTCATGCAACTCACCCCCTGACCTCCTCCTCTGAGAGACACAGAAAGTGCAGGAGCATCAGGGCTACTATTGGACACTTCCCCCAATTCATTTGCCTTGTCAAAGTATCCTTGAAAACTTTCCCATCCTCAACAATGGTGCTCTTGGTTAAACATGGTCACTGATTATTCAATCATTCAACAAATACACACCGTTGCCGCCTCTTTTAGAATCTCTTTGGGCATCGTGCTTATAAGCAGTCGCTTCAAGAATTCAGCAATTACTTCTATCTCCTGGTTATTTTCCAGGCACTATTCTAGGTTCTTTGGAATGCATCAGTTGGCAAAACAGACGAAAAAAAAAAAATCCCTGCCCTTCTAGGGAGGGAAAAAGAAAGAGAGCAAGAGAGCCTGATAAAGGGTGTGTGCAATATGTGGTGGGCAAGAAGTGGGTTGCGATTCTAAACATGGTGGTGAGGGCATTCCTCATTGAGAAGCTGGCAACCAAGCAAAGGCTTGCAAGAGTTAAAGGAGTCCATAAAACTCACTTCATAGCAAAAGAGTTCGGGAAGGAACAAGAGAGATGATGAGGTGGGGCCAGAGCACACAGAACCTTTAGAGCCGTTATAAAGGTTATGATTTTTACTTTGAGAGCAATAAGGAGCCACTGAAAGATTTTAAGCATAAGAGGGACAGGCTCTGATTCACATTTTTAAAGAATCATCTGGTCACTCACTGTGTTGAGAAAGTCTGGACCAGCGGCATAAGGGTAGAAGTAGGGAAGACCAGTGAAGCAGTTCTGGCAATAACCCAGGTGACAGATGGTGGTGGTTTGGACCAGGATGGCAGCAGTGAGGGTGGAGAGAAGTGGTCAACTTCCAGATGTATTGTGAAAATACGGTTGCCAGTATTTATTGACAGATTGGATCTGATACTGGAGAGACAGACACACAGAAGAAACGACGAAACCTCAAGAATTTTGGCTTGGGCAACTAGTAGAATGCACTGAGATGGCAAACATCGTTAGGGAAGCAATGAATAGGCAAGTTCAGGAGTTAAATTTTGGAATGTTGACTTTGAGACATCCGTGTGGAAACGCACTTGTATAGATAGCACTTCCTTCCTGAACAACGGCAGGTACCATGTACATTACTTCATTTATGTTTATTAGATTCAAAAAGAAGATTGAAGACCTTACCACCAACATTTTAATGTACAACAACATAAATATATAAACATTTAAGCTCATATTACAAATATGCTTGCTTTCTGGTATTCTGCGCTGCCTCTTTAGGCAAAGCATATGTTAAAATAAGTATGCCTAGGTTTGTGTGAAGGGAAGGGGTTACTCTCCCCAGGCTGTGTTTGTCACCACTTTATAGGCTTTATTGGCATTGTACTGATAGCGAACCACCTAAAGAATGTGAGTAATGGGCATTGAGGAGGGCACCTGTTGGGATGAGCACTGGGTGTTGTAGGAAACCAATTTGACAATAAAATTTCATATTAAAAAAAAAGAATGTGGCCATCAATCACTTCAGCCTCCTTTGTATTTTCCAATACAATGGCAAATTCCAACGGACCTTCTGTTCACAGGGACTTGTAGCTCCTTTTATCTCTGAGAGTCCTAATTACACATTTCATGGTTTTCTTACAAAACGATGCTCCTTTAAATAGAAATTTCATGTCCTGAATGGAAATAGAAAGGACAGAATGACTCTAGGAGTTACAAAAATGTCTTTTGACCTTGGTAAAAGTTTAAAACAATCAAAAGCATTGCAAGTCTTAGTAGAAACAAGTTGCTTTTATGAGAGTATGAATCATTAAGAGAAATTAACATGTTAAAAAAGTGTTAAGATTATAGGGGTGCCTGGTTGGCTTAGTCAGTAGAGCATGCAACCCAGTCTCAGGGTTGTGAGTTTGAGCCCCACGTTGGGTGCAGAGCCTGCTTAAAAAATTTTTTTAATTAAAAAAAATTTTGAAGTGTTAAGATTATCACTCAAAAGGTGTCAATTATTCTGAGTAAAAGCCTATAATAACATCAACTATAAAAAATTTTTTTAATTAAAAAAAATTTTGAAGTGTTAAGATTATCACTCAAAAGGTGTCAATTATTCTGAGTAAAAGCCTATAATAACATCAACTATGAGATCTTGCCAAGAATCATAAAGTATACATTCAAGAAAAAGAACTACAGCTGTTACTGACATGCTTGAAACTCCTTTTTCCATTATGCAACTATCTAACTCTTCCATTAATAAATCCAGTGACTCTTCCAACTGAGGTATAAACATCAAAAGGGTAGGTAAGCCATTTTCTTATTAAAGAGTGTGGCTTGTGAAAACATAATTGCCTGGTGAAGGCAAAGAATAAAACAAATTATTTAATGATGTGGAAAAACTCCTACCAGGCCTAGATCAAAAGCCAAGCAGAGCACCCCAGGTACATTACATAGAACATGAGAAAGAAGGATTTGTATAAGGTTCCGATCCTGTACAAGGAGAACGACTTCACACGTGACTTATTAATAATGGACAGAAAGGAATGCCTGGGGAAGACTTTGCTCAAGGGCCTCTGATTTTTAAGTAGCCACTGAATAAAAAGGTGCATTTCTAGTGTCTATTTTGCTCCAATGGTCACCACCGAGTGGAATGGAGAAATCCAGCAATGACAGGAAAAGGTTTGAAGAACAGCAGCAATAAAAGAAAATGATTTCTTTCTTATATCCTGTCTATTTTGCTAAACTCTCAAAAACCTTTAAGGACATCCACTCTATCTCTATAGTTTGGACGTTTAGATGATAACTCCAATATTCACTTACAAATAGGTCAGTGATATTTGCCACGATTTTCTTCCCTTAATAAACATTCATTTATTATTATTATTATTATTATTATTATTATTTTTACTAAGCGTTGTTTTATGTTAGGATTCTGCCCTTCTGTTACATTTCAACATACCTACTTACAAATTCCAAAATATGCTGAAGCATTAAAAACTTGTATGTTTACTAGTAAACATACTAGTAAAAACTAGTATGTTTCTACCATTAGCTGTTAGGTCAAGAATTTAATCTCTGTTACATAGGATGGGGGATAAAACGAGGTTTGGTGGGCGGGGGGTGGGGGTGGTGGGAGATTAATCTTCAGTAGCATTACAAGTATTTTTTTTTATCGTGAAAAGCATGACTGTATATTGAAATATACAGGATCAAAAAGTCAGTCCAGCTGGATTATGTTTATTTGGTTTTTGGTTTTAGTTTTTATGATTATTCTTACAAATAAAGATGAGAGACCTAATTGTGCTTCTGACTTTAATCTGTGACAATTTCATGATGGTGGTGGTGATGATGATGATGACGATGACGACGACAAGGACTACAAGGACAGCTGAGAGGTATTCTGGGTTTCCCATGTGCCCGCCACTGTGCCAAATATCTTATGTGGCGTGCTCCGGTTAACTACACAATGACCCTACACCATGATGTAGGAACATGGCTGGATGAGGTGAGCCCACCCAGTTGGTCAGTGGAGAGCCTGGCCTTAGATTCAGGTGAGTGCTGCTAATCACTCTACTCCAGACTCCCTCCTCCCAGTCTCAGAAACCCTTGATCTAGAACTCAGAGCAGCTTTCTCCCATGTGCATACCTGGGCTGCCTCCAATATGAAAGGGACTGGCTCCCATTTGAGGATGACAGTCATGCATTGCAAGTAGACTACCAAACAGAAATTAAGAGACGGAACATACGTCAGAATTTGTATCACATACAGCAAAGTGATGACATAAAAGGATGTGGAAAGGGGCGCTTGGGTGGCTCAGTCAGTTGAGCATCTGACTTCGGCTCAGGTCACGATCTCGCAGTTGGTGAGTTTGGGGCCCGTGTCGGGCTCTGTGCTGACAGCTCAGAGCCTGGAGAACACTTCAGATTCTGTGTCCACCTCTCTCTCTGTTCTTCCCCCACTCACAGTCTGCCTCTCTCTCTCTCTCTCTCAAAAATAAAGATTAAAAAAAAAAGGATGTGGAAAAAGGCAGCTGCAATGGATCTTTCAGTATTTCCATCTTACAGTGAGGTGCAAATCTAACTTTTCTAATTTCCAACACTACATCTGATGAAGCAGGAAGCTTATGTTCACATTCTAATCAGAAAAATAATATAAACAAAAATTTCAGCTTTGGAGTATGGCCTAAGGGGCCAAAGTTGACTATAGCCACTGACCTGAAAAACTATGCCACTAAGGAGTAAGATGCTATCACCATGGGTAAAACAGTGGCAGGTGGAAAAGCCAGCTGAGACCAGTGACAAAAAGCTGGATCGACTGATCTGGTCAAATGTGAGATAGAGAGACACCCTAGACAATGGCTACTCCCACGGCACTGGTGGTCAGGGACAGATGGACCATGTCAAGATATCATTAGGATTTCTGTCAGTGATTGCAATGGTCCCAAAGCAGGACACTGGATGGGTAGTAAATGGGCTAGAAAGACTGGATCTATAATAGTATGAAGAGGATTTTCATGAATTGAGGATAGAAAAGGATGGAGAACATGGTAGTCTGCAGAAAATGGGAACAGAAAAGAGAACTGTAGGCCAGAAGGAAAAAAAAAAAAAATCAATCATGGCTCAGAGCCATTCACCATTAAATGCAATCTTCATTCCTCAAGTTCAATTTTATTTTACCACTTGGCATATTAAAACAAGATGCTTATTTTACCAGGTTTCATAATGGCTATTCTGGAATTTAAAAGAGTTGTTCCACAGTGACCCATGCACCATGATAATTTAACCTATTATCCGGCTGAACTAAATGCAAAACAATATCCAGAAATCTGAAAGCTTGTTCAGTTCAGCTGCATGGGTCTGTGGTGGTACAGTCCACAGTGGCAGAGGTGAATAGTTGTGATGGACAGTGAAGCTCCTAATATTTACAATTCAGTTCTTTTCACACACAAACACACAACAGTTTTTCCATCTCCTGGTCTACTCCACTGTACTGTAATTATAAGCTGCTTCAGTTCTTTCTGAAAAAAGGTAAGAATGTCAATGAGTAAATAATCACTCTCCAAAAGCGGTTCTTATTCTAATCTTACCTCTTTGTTGAGATGTGTGGGCATTTCAATGAAAGATCTAAGGCTCACAATCTGTTTGTCCATTGGATATCTATCTGTTATGTTATTGAGAATGTTGATGGAGGTTGTGATACAGACTAGCACAGAGGTTAATCAAGGGCAAGGCTGGGGGACAGGCATGAAGGGCGGTCCCGAGATAAACATAGCCACCTCTGTAGATGAAGAGATGCCCCCCCATTTCTACCAAGCTGTCACTGGAGGTCACCTCCACTGGCCAGGCTATAGATTTGTCCCCATGTAGACTTAAGAATTTGACTTGTTTTGAGGCCCCTGGGTGGCTCAGTCAGTTAAGTGGTTGACTTTGGCTCAGGTCATGATCTCACTGTTCATGAGTTCGAGCCCCGCATCAGGCTCTGTGCTGATGGCTCAGAGTCTAGAGCCTGCTTCAGATCCTGTGTCTCTGTCTCTCTCTTCCCCTCCCCTACTTGAGCTCACTTGCTCTCTCTCTCTCAAAAAAATAAACATAAAAAAATTTTTTTTAAAGGAATTTTACTTGTTTTCCAGGACTCAGAGATATGGCCTATGATTTATGTTGGTTGCAAGGGAATGATGTGTAAGACTGGGAATAGACAGACTGGGACAAAAACTGTGACCTCTACTAAAAATGAAACAAACAGAACAAATAAACGAAAACACAGCCCTGAAAGCCACATACCTGGAAGAGGGGACCTCCACTGTCTAATGTCCATTCTTAAAGGCATCTCATGGTTGAGGTCATTATGGGAAAGTCAGGTATCACTAAATTCTCTCTTTTTTCTTCAGGTTTTACTTTTACAAGTCTGCCACAAGATTATAAAAGATATTTAAAATAGCTTAAAATGTCTAGACACCCTGTGAGAATGTAATGAAGAATCAATAACAAATAAATTACTCTTAAATATGATTTAGTGATATTTCCTCTGTAATGCAGGGAAATCACATTAGAGAGCAGGGGAAAAGGGCAACTCTAAAGAGTAGGACCAACAGTATTGATTCCTTTAAACAATCCAAATTACACGGGCTGCTTTCCAGATATACATCACTATTGCAAGTCAACAGTCTAACATATAGTCTGTAAGAGGAATAATGAAAAACCTAGGTGCATTTTCAGCCTATGGTTCTCCTGGTGCATAAACAGTCACTATTCATCACAAACAAAAAAAGAACAGAATAATAAGCCTTCATGGTTTAAACACTCTTTCTCTACTATACATACTTCCCAACAGAGTGATTACCCTCAACACAAAGAGTAAGAGCAAATTAGTTCACTTTAAAGTTCACTGTTAAAAAGAATTCAATGCAATAATGAATTTGTAGATTGTTCTGTACGTCATGTAATGTAAGTTCAAATGCATTTTTGGTGAATAAAGGGTGTGAATGGGAGGTGGAGATGGAGGGGAGGCACAGAATACGGCAAATTCTACATTTAAATTTGCAAAGATGCCAAGTATATTCTTTTATGATAAATAATAAACTACTCCTTGAGTACACTGAAATATGTACTTGGTATGTCTTATGCCATGAAATCAGAGCAGATTAGAAACAATCTCTAAATTCATCCCGCTGTTACTGCTACAGAAAGAAAGCTTAGCTTTAGCTTCTGTGTCCTAGCCCTCCCACTCAGTAGTAGACAAGAGTGTGTCAGAAGTCGAACATCTACTCTTCGAGCTGCTTCCTGCAGGAATACTCCCGACTGCGTGTGGAGGTGGCCTGGAAGAGTCTGCAATCTGTAATGGCATATGACTTAACTTACTTGCATAAAGAATTTGTTTTTGTTTTCAGCAAGTGTAAAAATGTACAAGAACAAAATGTTCAAAGAAGGCCTATAGAGGGTGGGATTGGGGAGCAGGGTGGGTGGGGATTGGGAAGTAACACACCTGCTGTTTTATTCATTACAAGTGTTAATTTTTAGCTTTGTAAAGTCAATGGTTAAAATCGTCAAATAAGTGTCAATATAACTGTAACAGGGTAGATTACGCCCCCCTCCTCCAGAACCCTGGTTAACAACGAAGTAGGATGACAGAAGAAGAAAACCAGACAAAACCCACCTGACTATCAACATAGCCACAGGCCAAGTAGAAGAAGCACAGCAGGAGAGGAGAAAGTAGTCAGAGACTTAAAAGATAGAGGCTGAATCCTATGTACACACACACACACTCCATCACCTCTTTGGCATCATTTCATTTGGCTCTACGTTTGGCCCACTCTGTGCCACCCATGTCAGCTTAATTGGCTGTTCTGTGAACGCTCCAGGACTCTTCCTGCCACAGGACCTTGGCACTTGCTTTCCCTCTATTTGAAATGCTTTTCCCTAAATAGCCACATGGCTCACTCTTTTACTTTCTTCATGTCTCTGTTGAAATGTCACTTTATCTGAGACGCCAGCCCTGACCTCATTCAGAATGCTTATCAACACCTCGCAAAGAGTGACATATTTTAAGTATTTAAATATAAGCTCTAAGTAGACAAGATCTTTGTTCTGTTACTGCTCTAATCCTACTAACAGTTACTCAATCAACATTAAGAGAATTAAATTTGTGAAGCTAAATAGAAAATAGTCTCCCTAAAAAAAAAAAAAGAAAGAAAAGAAAAGAAAATATTCTCCCTGAATACAAGCCAGGGTGTCTGTTGTACAATTGAGAATTAGAGGTGAAAATTAAACAAAACAAACAAAAAAAAATGTCCACGATTTCCTGGACTCAATGTCTAGGCCTCTTTATCCAATGTTTCCCCCGCCCCTGCCACACACACCAGTAATATATTATATGGCCTCACTACCTCAAAATTTAAGAACACTGAAAATAATTTCAACCCCCGCCACATAGAGATGCAATACACATATCAGTTGGGAATACTCTGGATGGAAAAAGCCATGTTTCTTTTGCTGCCATTATTACAAACATTTTATCCATTGTTTTCTTTTAGCACAGGAAAACATCCATAAAACAGGACTTCTATTTTCATAAAAGCTTAATCCTACTGTTTATTGTCTTGGAGTCAGAGCTCTGAAGATCATGTCCTTAGTAACTGATCACCACATCGAAAAACTAGCATTATCCCCATTTTAAGAGGTTATTTACTAACTAGCATAAGAATTTGACTTTTAAGACTTTCTAGTGTGTAAGCAGATCAAGAACAGAGCACAAATATGAGCTAGATGCTAAACCTCTGTGTATGAACTATGAAAGAAGAAAATGTACAAAGTGTAGTGGCCTCCAAGAATTGCTAGAAGCTTCAGTTAATGTTTGCAAAGAACTTTCAAGATGAAAGCCACCATCAAAGAGCTAAGTCTTACTATTTCCACAGCTGGAATGCTTTGCTAATTTTTTTTTCCGGATGCATTAAAGGGATTTTGGAACAAATTCCATGAAAGAAAAGGATTAATAGCCTTCCAAAGAAGTTTCCATTCATTCATTTTGTTATCAAAGACACTCTCGAGAGGGCCAAGGCTCGCCTGTGTGTGGGGTCCATTGTCATCATGGAGGTTCATATTTAATACACCTGACCAAGATGACAGCCTACGAATACTCAATACTACCTTTAATCAGTTGGGAGAAAACCCTTACTGACACACCAAGCCAGTGCTCTACTACATTTTCTCCTGTACATCAATAACAATATGGCAGGCATGTCAAACTATGAGCTAAGGCCAGATTCTAATAAAACAAACCTCATCATGACCCCAAACAGTTCATACTCATATTGTGTGTGGTCCTTTTATAGCCTTTAAAAAAAAGTTCTGCATTCCAAAATATAATTGAACAGAGTTGCTAACTCTTTATAGTTTTATTCATTTAGATGATATATACTGAGCAAAAACAAGAAAATTTAGGTGATAAATATTGGATGTGGCAAGCTCTTGATGCTAGAAATGTGGCAGTGAACAAAAGAGAAAAAAAAATCTCTGTCCTCATGGGGCTTACGTTCGAGTTGGAAAGAGACGTTACATAAAATAACAAAGTTATACAGCATTTTAGAAATTGGAAGTATAGTGAAGAAAAAAGTTAAAAGAGAGAAGAGTGGAGGGTATATGATTGCATTTTAAATAGAGTACATATGGTAGGCCTTACCAAGAAGGTGAAATTTGAGCTCAAGTTTATGTAACTAATTGGCATGCTAGAGTTTCTTGAGGATAGTTATTCATACCACACTTGCTTTATCAACTTGATTTACAAAATGATTAGGAAGTGGATTACTTTAGGTAAGGTGTTTGGGGGGAAAAGAGTTTCTTGCAGAGATAAGTGGATAACTACCAGCAAAAAAAAAAAATGAAGCTCAATTCCCATCCCACTACATATAAAAAAATTAACTCAAAAGGGATCAAGGACCCAAAAGAAGAGCTAAAACTATAAAATTCTTATATTAAATAGAGTCATAAATCTTCATGACCTCAGCTTTGGCAACAGATTCTTAGGTTTGACAACAAAAGCAATCAGTAACAAGGAGAAGGAAGAGAAGGAAGAGAAGGACGGGAAGGAGGAGGAGGAGGAGGAGGAGGAGGAGAAGAAGGAGAAGAAGAAGGGGGAGGGAGAGGAAGGGGGGGGAGAGAGAGAGAGAGAGAGGGAGAGGGAGAAGGGAAAAAAAGAAAAGAAATTGGACATTATTAAAAACTTGTGTGCATTAAAAGGACACTACCGAGACTGTGAAAAGACAATCTAGAGAATGGGAGAAAATATGTGCAGATCATTTAGCTGTTGGGGATTTAATATCCTAAATATATAAAAAACTCTTACAACTCAACAACAAAAAGACAACCCAACTGAAAAACAAGCAAAGGACTTGCATAGATATATCTCCAAAGATACACAGATGGCCAATAAGCACATGAAAAGATGTTCATCATTGGCCATTAAAGAAATTCAAATCAAAGCCATAAAGATATATCTCTTCTTACCCACTAGGATGCCTTTAAACAAAGTAATGGAAAATAACAAGCATGGATATGTAGGAACCATTTGTTCCATTAATCCAGGTAGGAAATTAAATGGTGCAGCCACTATGAAAAATAGTTCCTCAAAAAGTTAAGTACATAATTACCATATGACCTAGCAATTTCATTCTTAGGTACATATCTAAGAGAAATGAAGACATAATGTCCACACAGAAACCTGTACACAAATGTTGTAATACAGCAATGCTCATAATAGCCAAAAGGTGAAAACAACCTGAATGTCCATCAACAGATGAATGGATAAACAATTTGTGGTGTATATATAGCCAATGGAATATTATTCAGCAATTAAAAGGAACTAAGTATTGGTATATGCCACAACTTGGATGAACTTCAAAATACTATGCAAAGTGAAGGTCACATATTGTATAATTCTTTTTATACGATATATCCAGAATGGGCCAATCCATTGTGACAGAAAGCAGATCAGAGTTCACCATGGGATAAGAAGGGGAGAGTTAGGAGTGATTGGTGCTTTTAGTGAAGTAATGAAAACGTTTTGAAATTAGAGAGAGCAGGAGGCACCTGGGTAGCTCAGTTGGTTGGGAGTCTGACTCTTGGTTTTGGCTCAGGTCATGAGCCGAGGTCGAGGTTTCTTGAGTTCAAGCCCTGGGTTGGGCTCTGCACTGGCAGCGTGGGGCCTGTTTGGGATTCTCTCTCTCTCCCTCTCTCTCTGCCCCTCCCCCACTCGCACTGTCTGTCTCTCTCAAAATAAATAAATAAACTTATTTAAAAAAAAGAAATTAGGGAGAACTGATAGTTACACAACATGATGAATACATTAAGTACCACTAAATTATACACTTAAAAATGGTTAACTGTGTGTTGTGTGAATTTCTCCTTAATATAAAAAAAGTTTTAATATTCAAACATATTTTTCATCAAATTTTCAGGATCATGTGTTTGTGTTTTATATTCAATAGTCCTGTATTCATTCCTGCTTTTGATGTTTGTAACATTTTAATCTTTTTAAAAAACATAGCTTTATTGACATATAGTCCACATACAACAGAATTCACCCATTTTGCATGTATATTTATTTTGGGGAGTTTTGGTGAACATAGGTCGTTTAGCAACTACCACCACAATCAAATTTTTAAAAAGCAATCAGTATCCTAAAAAGTCCCCTTAAGTCTTTTTACAGCCACATCCCCCTCTGCACATCTTTTTAGTTCCCATTCTCACATATTTTGTCATAATTCTGCCTTCTCTAGGCATTTCTAGGCAATTCTAGAAAAGGTAGAATTACAATGACAGACATTTTGTATGAACGGAATCTTACAGTAGTAGTTTTATAGGTCTGACTTTTCTTTTTTTACTATTTTATTTTTAAGTAAACTCTGCACCTGATGTGGGGCTCAAACTCACAACCCCAAGATCTAGAGTCACATGCTCCACAGACTGAGCCAGCCAGGCACTCCTGTCTGGCTTCTTTTATTTACTAAGATATGTTTGAGGTTCACATATGTTTTTTTATGTATAAGTAAATTATTTGTTCCTTTACATTTCTGAATAACTTACTATATTAAGTTTACCCATTTACATTTTGAGATCCACTGGATTGTTTCCATTTTTCAGCTATTATGAATACTTACTTACAAGACTCATATGGACCTCTTTCTATCTTTCTTTGAGGAGAATTGCTTAGCTTCATATTTAACTCTTTAAGAAACTGCCAACATTTTCCTCATCAGAATGAGGGTTCCAGTTGACCCACATTCTGGCCAACACTTAGTCTCATAAATCTTTTTTTTTTTTTTAATATATGAAATTTATTGTCAAATTGGTTTCCATACAACACCCAGTGCTCATCCCAAAAGGTGCCCTCCTCAATACCCATCACCCACCCTCCCCTCCCTCCCATAGTCTCATAAATCTTTTTAATTGCAGTCATTCTAGTGGATATGCAGTGGTATCTTCGTGTGGCTTTAATTAGCATTTCCCTAATGACCAATAATGCTAAGCATCTTTCTGTATGTTTATTAACCTTTGCATACCTTTTTCTGTGAAGATTCTGAATCTTTTGCCTATTTTTAATGAGTTATTTGTCTTATTTCTAAATTTTAAGAGCTCTTTAAATATCCCAGATCCAAGTCCTTCGTAGATATGTTTTGCAAACACTTTCTCCCAATGTGACTTGCCTTTTGAGTGACTTAACATTATCTTTTGATGAGCAAAATTTTTAATTCTAATGATGTTCAATTTGTCATCTTTTTCTTTCATAGTCTGTACTTTACGTGTCCTAAGAAATCTTTGCTTAACCCCAGTCTGCAAAGATTTTTCTCCTATTTCCTTTTAGAATTTTTGGTATTATTTAACTCTTTTGTTTAAGACCACGAGCCATTTAGAATTCATTTATAGGTATACAGTATGAGGGAAGGGTTAATGTCACATTTTTTTCCTTATTGATATTCCATTATTTCAGTACTTATTATTTAAAAGACTACCCTTTCCCCATTGAATTATCTTGGTCACTTTGTCAAAAATCAAGAGCATGTAAATGTGAGCTTATCTTTGGATTCTCAATTCTATTCTGTTTTCTACTTACTATTCCCAGCACCCCCCACCCCAAGTTTGAGTCACACTCTCCTGCTCCTTTACATGTCCAGAATCTGATAAAAAAAAACACAAAAAAACTAGGCATTGTGTGTCATACATTGTAGTGACTCTATATTCCATTCTGTTCGACTGAAATCTGCTGGTTTTACTGTTTTAATATATAATGAATTTGCCTAGACTCAAAATGAAAAATCTACTTCCTCTGCAGAGAGCTGAAATTTTTGCTCAGTTTTTTATTTTTTCTTTTGCCCGAATCTCTGGGGGAATCTCTCTTGTGCCTACACAGCTTTTTGATCAGCCAGTGATTTCAACAGAGGTTATACAGTGACAATTCAGGCCAATGAAGCTTCCCTCTCTGCTGACCAACCCGTGTATGGGTTAAAAAATTCATTCAAATTTGCAGCAAATAAATAAGTCTCCCCAGGCTTTCAGTTTTGCTTGTGCTCCCTGGGGAGGCCCACGTTGTTTAGCAGCCAGCCACGGATGCATGCAGAGTATATTACCTCAGCCCTTCTATAGCTCTCTTGTTTCCAAAAGTTCCCCCTTAAGTTTTCTGCTGCTGTGCTATGCTCCCAAACCAAATCAGCCACCTCTAACCAGTAAATTTCTGGTTTCTTTCACACCAGCTGGTGGGGGTGTGTGTGGAACGGAGTGGGGTGGGGATGGGAAGACCCTTGGGCAAGAAGCATCTCATCCAATGCAGTAGCAGTTTTTCATAAGTAAACATTTTCAAGTTCTTTGCTGTCTTTGGTCATTTTTGAAACGGTTGCATTTGGTAATTTTTTTTCCAGCTTTATATCATTTTTTTTGAAGTGAGAATCACCCAACCAACTCAGGCAGTCAGGCAGTCATTAGTGGGAGTAGCATCTTAACCATATTTTAAGCACTTATGAATATATTATCATTATCTCATTTATCATTACATGAAATCAAACAAGTTACTTCAAAAATTAGTCAACTATAGCAGGAAAAAAGTTTCTTGTTTGCAAGTATTAAATTTCAGATCCAATTTCTACAGGCTTGGTAGAACAGTAAAAGATATCATATAATTAAGGTGGCCATGATCTGTTAAGTCTACTAAGGTCTTTAAGACATATATTACTTACCTAGAAAAATTTAAATTTTTCAGGTTTTTAGACAAAAGAGTAGATTGAGTTTAGACCCAGACCCCTGTGGGGGGAGGCACTACTAAGTAAGTTTAGAGTATCTGTCTTCAAATGCTGAGAGTTCATCTGGATCTTAAGAAAATTACCTTGAAGGCTGCTAAACAATGAAGGCTCAGTAAGGTCATCACAACTGCCAGAAGGATGGTGGCCAAGTTCCGTGTGTCCCATATGGTCTCTACCAGGGGAATACTGCCCACCTGCCAGTCATAGCACAGGGTAACAGGTGCAAGCAGAAGCCACACGTTGAAGGCCAAGAGGTAGGAGTAGGTAAGGAACCTACAAAGAGAAGAAGAATCATTGAAACACGACTCAGGGTCCATGAGATGTCACTAACATTCATTTACCAAAGTTTAATTAAACAGCATTTGTATACTGTCAACAGGGTCTTACAGGAAAAGACAAAGCAAGGTGGAAGGCCGTTCATTTAGTCATTAAGTAGATCATTTTTAAACCGATTTACTAGTGCCAGGCACTGTGGTAGGTGCTGGTCTTTAAAAAGTGAACAAGTAAAGACAGTTTCCATGACATATATTTAAAAATTATCATATATATATAAATACATTACAACCTGAGATAAACGCCAAAAAGGAGAAGTCTGATGAAAGTTTACGACAGAAATGCTGTCCTGCTGCGTATGATTCCCTGGGTAAGAGACATTTAAACTGTCCTTTTTTAAAGTGCTCAGAAAACTGCAGTAGGTAGTAAAATATGTCATCATCTTTATAACAGATTGATCCATACTGAATTATTTCTTTTAAAAAATCAGAATATCTATGGTAGGGAGATGAAGTCTCTTATTCATAAGTGAAGGTGCTAGGCTTCAAGAAAAGGGAAGTACAGCCATCATCCCTGCGAAGGAGAACGGCCAGTTAGACCCAGGGAAGGAAGGAAGATAACAAACGCAGGTGGTGCTCCGGTCTCCTGGCTGTGTCTAGGCACTAAGAGAAGGTGAAAAGCATTCCAACTGACCCCATTCCTTTTCAGGGTAGAGGAAATGGAATTGATTTAAATGTGAATTTATTGGGGCGCCTGGGTGGCTCAGTCGGTTGAGCGGCCGACTTCAGCTCAGGTCACGATCTCGCGGTCCGTGAGTTCGAGCCCCGCATCAGGCTCTGTGCTGACAGCTCAGAGCCTGGAGCCTGTTTCAGATTCTGTGTCTCCTTCTCTCTCTGACCCTCCCCCATTCGTGCTCTGTCTCTCTCTGTCTCAAAAATGAATAAACGTTAAAAAAAAATAAAAATAAAAATAAATATGAATTTATTAAAAAAAAACAAAACCTGAATTTATTTACATGTGTTCAGTCAACACAAACTCATTAAGTGGTGGTCTAGACCCTTAAGAACTGCAGAACTTTCAGCACACCACAAACTTCACGCAAACCTGTGCACCAGGAGACACCAAACTCCAGCGTGGCGTCTAGCGACGTGAGGCTCATCCCAGGAGGACCCCTGCCCCCCATTAGAACCGTGGCCTGAGAAAGCTCAATGCCATCGGGAGAATTTACTATTGGCTCTAGCTGATACCTGACGAAAGGCCTCTGACCTCTCTGTCTCAGATCATTTTCTCCAAAGGGTTCACAATTGTGAATACGTATCTCCTACAACTCACAAGTCTTTCTCAAGGACCTGAGAGCCATTCCTTTAAAATGCAATCATCAGGAAGGAGAGGGCCTGCCTCCTTGTGTCTGCAAGAGGATAACTGCCAGCCAGCAGACACAGCCAGCCTAAATGCACTTAGATGACCATTCCTTTGTAATTTTCCACTTCTTGGCCTCTTCTGAGTCCCAGCTTGCCCTGCTCTCTCACTGTCCCTCTAAAATGCCCAATCACCTCTGCACAACTGAGAATGGCACTCAGCTCTCTCCTCTGCTGTCAGCAGTTACTGAATAAAATCTATTTTCACTGCTTTAACCGCTGTGTTTCTGCTTGACACCCTATATTAAATAGGGTTAAATAGAATAATTAGATATATTCCTCGTCTTCACAAAATATATAATCCAGTAGTGAAAACAAGATATACAAAATTAAAGCAGAATGAGATGAGCACTGAAACAGTATAAAATGTGAAGGTAAGTCTTCTGTCAGTTGTTGAACTCTTGGAGAGATTCTTAGATTAGCAAAGAGATTAGCTCAAATAACTTCTAAGTTAGCTTCCAAAGTAGAGGATTACTTCATCTTGAATTCCTCTCAGCAAGTAGCTACTGGTTGGGAACAGCCTTCTCAGACCCTGCCAACTCATCCTCTTCCCTTTCCTCCTTTCCCTCCAAAGTTGGCAGTAAAAAAGTCATCAATGATAGCCAGGTGAGGCTCAGGGATGAGGCTTTACTCATTGCCCCAACACTCAAACCCCAACAGAGAACTGGGTTGAAAGAGTGGGGATATTCCAATGGTGTTTTCCAACCCCTTCCTCTCTGTTGGTATTTTTAATAAAATGTTAACGTACAAATCGCGCAGTATACACTGAAAGCTTGATGAAGTCCAAGCTTTGTTATTTGACAAAAATAAAAACAAAAATACTGCCTTATCCCTTTTAGGCTTGGGGCTGAGAAACTGTCTCCTGAGAGAATACTAACTCCACAGGAGGATGATTGGGTCACTTTGGGCTTTGTTTTTTCACAGAGCTTCTAAGCTGATGCAATCTACTTCTTACTTTAGGAAAGATTCTCTGTGACTTGGCTTTAAAAGAGAAGGCAGAACCATCAAACTTAGGAAAATCACAACATTTTGTCATTCAGTTACTCTCCAGGTCTTAAAAATTACTTTTAAAAATGGTATCTCTCTTGCTTGATATAATAATTAGCAGCAATGATTATAAATGGCTGCTAAAATTATTAGGTGACGAGCTGATAGGATACTTCATAATGGATGGATCAGGATAAATGAGGTGCCTAAAGCTGACTAACCAATTTTAACATCATAGAGAGGGAGATTAACATCCAGATGTCCTCCTGATGAATACATATGTCACTACCTATGAAGTACTCTTGTCTAAAAAGAAAGAAAGAAAGAAAGAAAGAAAGAAAGAAAGAAAGAAAGAAAGAAAGAAAAGAAAAGAAAATTAAACTTGAGCAAGCCCTTTATTACCAGTTTACATCAAATACAAAGAACACCAGAACACGTTATGTAATTGCACAGGGCTGCAATGTGACAAATCCAGAAAGTTGGCATTCTACAAAACAAATGATGTCAGGTTCTTCAACAAATATATTGTAGTAGGGGCAGAGGTGGGGGGAAGGAGGGAAGAAAGAAGAGGGCATCTGTAAGTTAAATGAGACATAAGAGGGATTCTGGGTGGCTTAGTCAGTTAAGCATCTGACTTCGGCTCAGTTCACGCATCTCATGGTTAATGAGTTCGAGCCCCACATTGGGCTCTGTGCTGACAGTTCAGAGCCTGGAGCCTGCTTTGGATTCTCTCTCTCTCTCTCTCTCTCTCTCTCTCTCTCTGCCCCTCCTCTGCTCATGTTTTGTCTCTCTCTCTTTCAAAAATAAACATTAAAAAAAAAAGTTAAACGAGATATAAGAGATGTATCAAACAAAGTGCAGACATTGTTTAGATGCTATCTCAAACAAACCATTACTAAAAATACCCACTTATGAGCAGGAAAACTCGAAGCATTGATTGGAAATATGATACTAGAGAATCACTGTTAATTTTTAAAGTGTGATAATGGTATATAATTTAAGGATCCTTACCTTTCAGAAACCCATACTAAAATATATCCATATGAAATGAGATGATGCCTGGGATTTGCTTCAAAACGAAGGACTGGGGGCAAGGGCACAGAAGAGGGTGGGGGTAGGAATAAAGCAAGACTGGCCATGAGTTATGATTGTTGAAACTGGTTAATGGGTGTGTAGAGGTTCTTTATGCCCTCTGCTCTATTTTTGTACATATTTGATATTATCCATAATAACAACTATTTTTTAACTTGTGGAAAAAGGCAACAGAATTGCAACAAGAATACTTTCTTATGTCTAACGGCAGCTTGAAGGAATAACTGTAAATGCTAATGTGGAAATTTGTATTTAAATTGTGAAGTTCACATTTTGGCCTTACCCTGCAAGTTGTCTTCAGTTTCTTATATTTTCTAGACTTGCAATGCCATATTAACAGAAAAGAAATAATAAATAATATTTTTTCAGTTATAATCTCAGTATTGTAACTTGGATTTTTTAAAAAAAATATTTTTACACAGGCTACAACCCAAATACATTTAAAAAGTAAAGTAAACCACAAACCTAAAAGCAACTTACCCTCCTATAACACTAGGAAGGTCAACACTGTTAACTTACCCCTTTTAATACATATGTATTGTCTCCAGAAACTCAAGAGACATCACCTAGTGCATATGAATTCAGATCAATGTTGCTAGTAAACTCTTTGAAAACTATTTGAAATACTGAAACAGCGTCAGAAAATTTTTTGCAAATTTAAGTGTAAAGAAGCCATTTGGAATCATGCCAAAAGCTAATTACATTTTAGGGGGCTAGTTGAACTAGCTGTAATCAGCAACTCAAGTCTTTTAACTCACTGACTATGAATTACATTTTAAACTAATCATCTTGTTTATTTCTGCTAAAATTTTAAAAATGAAATAATCTGTTGAATATCTCTGCCCTGCTGGGTTCTTTTTTTAAAGCAGGAGCAAAACCAAAATGAATTATTCACCAATTTTCTACCACGAATGCTGCTAACAGGAGGAAAGCCGCTAGAATATCTTGCCAACAAAATGGATGGAATACACAGGGATTCAGCTTGAACAATTTAGTCATGTAGTTGCATCGGCAAGCCAGGAAACATATGTGAAAGGGAAGAAAAGGCTTTGGGGGAGCTGGCATGTATCAAATGGCACCAAAGGAAACTGGGTGGCCCTGAAAATGTAAATCTTCATTTTCACCAAGAAAAAAATGAGAGTGTTGCAAAGGCAAAAACATACCTGGAATCTGTTCTTTGCCTTCGAAAAAACCTTTTTGGCTAAGAAATAACACGAGCCTAACATAATTCCTTATCCTAGGAAGATGTGTATGATAGGTACAGATGAAAAAATCATGCATTGCAAGCACAAATATACAGCCCTTGCTTGTTTTATATAAAATGTTACTGCTCCAAGGATCTTTCTTTCTCATTCACCAAAAAAGCCCTTCCATTGTTTCATAAGTACAGGACATTGTGCCTACTGTATACACAGAGTCCTCCTGGGAAGGACACTGGCTAACACTGTCGATATACCAGCGTCAGTATAAACCACCTCTACCACCACAGTGATACCCCTCATTGCCTAGACTGTGCCTCTAGCCCTAGGTTTTGGTGATCCGTCTTACCTGTCCCTACACTGTCCCCTATTTTCAACTCTTGAATTACCCCTGGTGCTTCAAAAGGGTCTCCACGGTCTTGCTGTGCCCCAGCAGTAACAACAGGCCTTTTTCAGGCATAACCGGCTTATTATTATCATTAGGATCTTCTCCTACCTATTACCTTCTCCAGAACTAGCCAAAGGAAGCCACTTCCTGTACCACCCTTCTCCATAGACAGGACATCCTCACTGGAATTTCATAAATGTTGACTAATTACTCCGTGCACTTTTCTAGGTGCCAAAGGGTAATAAGATCTAGTCCCCTGCCCTCCAAAGGAGGACATTCAGCATTGGTAGTAAGAATGCAAACACGCGTTACATGGCTGAGTAATTGTGAAATATAAAGGTACAATTTCAATGGAGTTCTAAGAAATGAGAGATTAATGAAAAACAAAGGATTAATGACATCCTAAGGGGGTCTGGGTGGCTCAGTAGGTTAAGCATCCGACTTCAGCTTAGGTCATGATCTTGCAGTTCATGGGTTCGAGCCCTGCGTCAGGCTCTGTGCTGACAGCTCAGAGCCTGGAACCTGCTTTGGATTCTGTGTCTCCCTCGCTCTTTGCCCCTCACCCACTAATGCTCTGTCTCTGTCTCTCTCTCAAAAATAAATAAACATTAAAAAATTTTTTTAAATGGCATCCTAGAATCTATGGAGAATTTAAATAAGTGGAAAGATGGGAGACAGAGAGTCCAGGCAGGGCCACCAAATGGCTTCAAGTTGTAAATGAACATGACACTTTCTGCAGAGAGTTAAGAATATGGATCACATTGGGACTCCTAGGTGGCTCAGTCAGGTAAGTGTCAGACTTCAGCTCATATCATGATCTCATGGTTCATGGCCTCAAGCCCCACATCAGGCTCTGTGCTGACAACTCAGAGCCCAGAGCCTGCTTGAGATTCTGTGTCTCCCTCTCTCTCTGCCCCTCCCTCACTTGTGCATGATCTCTCTTTCTCTTTCTCTCTCTCTCTCTCAAAATAAACAGACATTCAAAAAACTTTTTTTTAAAGAATATGGGTCACACTAAAGTAGAATTAAAAATGTGTAATATAAAAAATTATAAAATGATTCCAGCTAAAATGTCTAAAATGAAAAATATCACATCAGTGTTGGGGGAGGATGTGCAGAAACTGGAACTTTGAAAAACTACTGTAAATTGATGAAGCCACTTTGGAGAACTGCAGGGAGTTTCGTGAAAGCCTAATAATAAATGCACGGATGATCAACCAAGTCTACTCCAGAGTTCATACCCAATAGCACTGCAGACAGATGTTGACCAAAAGACATTTATTACATTGCTCGCAACTCTTCTTAATAGCCCCAAACCAGAGATAACCAGATATCCATCTACAATAAAATGGACATATACATACAC
This sequence comes from Panthera tigris, assembly GCF_018350195.1. NCBI lineage: Eukaryota > Metazoa > Chordata > Mammalia > Carnivora > Felidae > Panthera > Panthera tigris. The sequence continues at coordinate 62,012,618 of NC_056666.1, forward strand.
TGTCGTATATCCATTCAAAGGAAATCTATTCAGCGACAAGAATGAGTGCAACAACAGGGATCAAGGCCGTAACACAGACCAAAATACAGAACAAAAACAGAAGACACTGAAGAAAAGGAAATCAAGGAAATCATCTATAGACAAGGGCAGGGTGACTGGAAGGAGGACCTGGCCCCTGTGACACAGGGCTGGGGCAGAAAGCCACAAGGCAACCCCAGCAACATGGACTATGTAGATGGTGGTTTGTCCCCTCATCCCCTTGCTCCTCCGTAACAGCAGAGTAGAAGGTGCCAGGACCTTCCAGGCATTCTGGGACCAAGGCCCAGCAGCAGTACCACTCAGTACTTGTTGCTTCAGCACCTGGGAAGAGAAACAGCAAGCCTATTTCCGAATGGTGAATCAGAAAAGAGGTCCAAATGACTCATACCTTCTTGTGTTTTATTTTTAAAGTTCTCCTGTATTAAAAGAACCAATGGTCTAATCAAAGCACCTCAATTTACGGTAGGGTTATTTTTTAAATTCGCATAAGAATCTAAAGACAGGAAAGTAAGAGTATAACCAGGCTTCTCACAAACCCAAACCAGGTGCATACGGGAAAGCAGGGCAGCACCCTACCCTCCCTTTGGGCCACAGGCCTTCCTCACGGCTGCCCTGCTTCCCTCTGTCACATGAGGGCTTCTTGCACCCGTTCGGAACTGAGGCTGGAGTATGGTCAAAAGGGCAGCCCCTTCTCCTTTTCTCCTGTCCTCACACACTTATCACTACAGTCTTCACGGCTCTCTCTCTGGTGTCCAGGTCCTGAGAGCAGTGCCTGTCAACTCCCCTCACCTTCTGGGACCAACTCTTACAAGTCGCTGAACTCCAGCCCCCGCTGACCCTTCCGGTCCCAGTGAGGATGTCACGTCCTCTGACAAACCTGCCCTGTCACAGCCCACTGCTAGGCCAGGTGGGTCCCTCTCTGTGCTCCCACAAACTGCCATCCCACATACTCCCCATACTGCCCGGTAACTGCCTGTTCACGTGCCTGTCTTCTCAGCAAAGCAGAAGCTCCTGGGGGACCGGGCTGTGTCTTGTGGGTAGCTATTTCTCCTGCACCTAGCTCTTCAAATGGATGGATTCTGTGGGTTTTAAAACATTAACCTGATATTAAAATAATACCTAAAAATCTGAAAATATTCCCGTTTTATACTTTTGGTTTTGGCCTGAGGCAACCACACAGTTTTCTATGGTCCTACAAAGATACCTGCTGGGTTTCTAGTTGTCCAGGTATGTAGCTAAAGGGTCCAAACTGGAGATTCTGCTTTTGTGTCTCCCTACCCCCTCAGTGCATAGCTCATGGCATACCATCAAATAGTGAGGAATGTATGACTAAACACACCTCCTCTCCTTTGCCACAGAAGCATCATTAAAAAGAGATGCCAGCCTTACATTTTCTTATTTTACATTCAACTGCAACGAATATAGTTTAAGTGAGAACTCATGTTACCATGGATAAACGATAAAGTGAATCTGAAATGTCATTAAGTCTCTCTGACCTTTTTAATGTGCCATTAATACAGTTTTCTTATTAGCAGAGGCAGCTTCATCAGGATAGAAAAAATGAATTTCAACATGTAAAACTGTCAGCAACAACTTCTAACCCGTACACCCATTTAAAAGAAGTAAATAACACCTTCTGCAAAATAAATACTTGGTTCATTTCTTACCTAAGGTCTGTTTCTTTCTGTAAAGCATTTAACAAACACCTTTATTTCAAACCAACATGCTTTCTCTCATCGAGCACAGGTTTGCCTTCCACTGAGCAAACATGTACTAACTGCTTACTATGCAGCAGGCATAGATTTCCAGATTTCCATACAAGAATTCTGTTGGTATACTAATGAACCACATCCAATAGCATTAAAACTCCCTTAAACATGTACAGCATTTTCTAGTTCTCAAAGTATTTGCATATAAGGATTAGCTGATCCCAACACCATCTCTATGAAGTGGGTATTACCCTCGTTTTTTGCAGTTGGGAAACAGCCTAAAGGAGGCTGTGACTTGTTCAGTGTCCTGCAGCAACCCCACAGCAGAGCCTATACACAAGACACTGTTTGGGGACTTCACATGGAACCCCCCACCCCCACCCCCACCCCCCTGCATCATACAGTCTTCCATTAGCACATCTTTATTAACAGGGAGAACAGAAAGGAGATATAATGGATCAAATATTGGCGTTTCATGGAGAAGAGCCTGCCTGAGACCCTGACTTATTTCTTGAACAGTGAAGCCCAGAGGAACTTCAGTTTTTATATAACACAAACAAACAAACAAACAAACAACCAAAACTCTAACTTTTGGTTAAAGCGGGGCTGACAAAAACTTAAAACCAGTGTGTGATCCCAGCTACAGCACAGTAAACAGATGACTGCACTGATATAAATGTTTGTCAGAGCACCACACAGCAAGAAATAGAATCCTTACATAAAAAGCTGAGGCTTGGCATTTTACTCATTATGAAAAGCAATTTTTGTCTTTATGTTCTAATGTTAGGAAAAAAGAAGAGAACTGTTTCTTTAATTTTTATCAGCTTCTCAGGGATTTAAGATTATAATGGAAACACTATGTAGATTTATTTTTTCTTTTTACTGCTTATTTATTTATTTTGAAAGAGAGAGAGCATGAGTGGGGTAGGGGCAAAGGGAGGAGAAAGAATTCGAAGCAGGCTCTGACAAAGGGCTCGAACTCATGAACCATGAGATCACGACCCAAGCCGAGATCAAGAGTCAGATGCCCAAAGACTTGTATAGTTTTTTGGTGTGTCTTTAGATGTTTATTTATTTACTTATGAGAGAGAGAGAGAGAGAGAGAGAGAGAGAGAGCAGTCGCTCACTCAGTCGGGGAGGGAGGGAAACAGAAGGAGACATAGAATCTGAAGCAGGCTCCAAGCTGTCAGCACAGGGCCTGATGTGGGGCTCGAACCCATGAGCCGTGAAATCATGACCTGAGCTGAAGTCAGAAGCTTAACCAACTGAGCCACCCAAGAGCCCCTTATAGTGAAGTATCAATAAGTGATCCAGACCAACAATTTCCAACAACCTAGAGGTAACGTGGGCTACCTCCATAAGCTGCCCCTTCTGGCTGCCACCCTTTCTTCTTCCTTGTATTTCTCTCCTTCATTCCAGAGTCCAAGATAAATTAGGTCAACTACTATTACATAGAGCCATTTCACTTGGGAAAACTACTCTCAAAGCCTTGATAACCTCTTTCATCCCAAAAAGTTACTTTCTTTTTTTTAATGTTTACTTATCTTTGAGAGAGAGAGAGAGAGAGAGCACGCGCGCGAGAGAGACAGAGCACAAGCAGGGGAGGGACAGAGAGAGAGAGGGAAATACAAAATCCAAAGCAGGCTCCAGACTCTGAGCTGTCAGCACAGAGCCCCATCTGGGTTCGAACCCACAGATCACGAGATCGTGACCTGAGCTGAAGTCAGAGGCTCAACTGACTGAGCCCCCCAGGCAACCTCCTAAAAAAAAGCTACTTTCTATGAATGTAATACAAAATCCATAATGGAGACAAGAGTCTCCTTGCAGAGAGGTCTTCAACCACAGAGGACATAGTTTACACCTGAGGGTTTCAAAGAGGGCGACACACCTGCCTCCAGAACCACTTAGGCTGCTGGTCAAATCAAGACTCTCTTACCCACTTAATTCTTTCAGAATTTCTGTGACATGAATTAGAAGGCTTTGCTTGTAAATACTTCTCCGGGTAATTCTGATATTCACCCTAGTTTGGTAATCACTGATTTAAATATCAGAATGACTTCAGTTTCATTTTAAAACACACACACACACACACACACACACACACACACACACACACACACAGTTTCATTTAAAAAAGACCTTCTAGGGGCGCCTGGGTGTCTCAGTCGGTTAAGCGGCCGACTTCAGCTCAGGTCATGATCTCAAGGTCCGTGAGTTCGAGCCCCGCGTCGGGCTCTGTGCTGACAGCTCAGAGCCTGGAGCCTGTTTCAGATTCTGTGTCTCCCTCTCTCTCTGACCCTCCCCCATTCATGCTCTGTCTCTCTCTCTGTCTCAAAAATAAATAAACGTTAAAAAATATATAAAAAAAAATAAAAAAGACCTTCTAAAAACAAGGCCCTGCTAATTGCTAAACCAAGAACAGAGCATCTCATTTTGCATAGCTCACCTGGAACACACAATGCATTTTAAAATGATAATTTAAATTTTAATTCAATTTGTTCAGAGTTTATTATGAAGTAGCCCTTACATTAGAGAGAGCTATAAAGATTAGGATGGCATAGTGCCCTAAGACTGTAACAATCAAAACCTAAGGTTTTGTTTGTGCCTATTTAAAACTACCAACTGAAAAAATGGAAAGAGAAAAAAAGAAGCTTCTTTAGAAAGAAGATGCTGAGTTCTACCTTCATCTTATTATTTTGTATCTTGATGTTTTCCTACAAAGTAATACAAGCCTTTGTCTATGTTTCTGAACAGCAGAAACAGATCTACCCACTTAAGTAGATACATTCTATTTGCTTATCCAGGACCACACCTCATGAAAATACATGATGCTGATAGGGGGCCTTTATATTCTTTCACTGAAAATCCCATTTTATCTATTTCCTGGATTTGAAAGACAACCATTTACAATATTATAAAGGCAATACTTCCTCCATCAAGTCTACATGGCTTTACCTCCTGTCCCCTTCCAGTCTGTGGATGGAAAACCAATTACTAGGCAGGAGCCACCAAGAGGGGCCTTAATAGCAGATCATTACGTTATTTCTTCCGCAGGCTCCAGCCCTATGCAGAAGCCATACTTATCTCAGGCTTTTGTTCTTATTTTTAATCCAAGATTTACAAGATTGAATGTCGAAGTATCACATTTCTGAAGAGACTTCCGTAAACAGATGAGTAAATCCTGGGCCAAAAGACAATTCTGTGCTGGAACAAATTGCACGAAAACCTCTTCCATCGTTTCTCAAATGCAAGTGCACTGAAACCACTGAAGCAGAATCTTAGGGCATTTGAAGCAGAATCAACCCCAGAATTGATACTTCAGTGTGATCCTCAGGTGCTTTGGAGACACATGCAGGTTTGGCAATCCGGCTGGAGTACAATCATAAAGGCCCTGGATGGCTGCAGTCAGGGCACAATTTTCGGTGGTAATTTACAAGAAGCATCATAAGTGTCCACGGTCTTGGGTTCTAAAGGACATTTTGTTCAGATGGGACTCAAATTCTAAGTGAACCTTCACACTCAAAGGTGGAGTACAGTACAAATCCTCCCACCATTCAGAATCAGCTGAGCTGGCAGATTGAAAGAAACCACCCAAACCAGAGGCAGAGGAAGGCTGTGGAGTGTGTGGTGTGGGCTCCACACGCTGTTTACTCCTCGCCACCCCACCCATCCTTTGTCCTCCTGTGAGGAAGAGACCTCCGGAAGAGACCCAGTGCTGGTTCTAGGCCAGGGCTGCCCAACGGAAATACAAAGAAGCATGCATCATTTCGAATTTTCTATGAGAGTAAAATTTACACAGAGTAAAATCAAGCATGATTAATTTTAGTAATATATTTTGTTCAATGAATATACTCAAAGTATCATTTCAACATATAATCAATATAAAAATTATATTGTACTTTCTTTTTTTCTTACAGGATTTCATCTCCAAAATCCTACATAGACTTTTATTTAATCACAGCACATTTCAATTCAGATTAGCCACATGTGAAGTGCTCAGTACCCTCATGTGACTCGTGGCTCCTGTAGTGGCCAGTGCAGATCTAGACATCACACTGGCCCTCAGCCCCATCCTTCACCTCTCCCATACTCAACTTTTCTTTCAGGATTCTTGCTACAAACCCATAACTCAATCCTTGGCTCTAGCCACTTTCCATTCTGAAATCCAATCACAAAATTTTCCAACCTCAAATTTCCCAAATCACTAACCTGATATTTATTTTTATTTTTATTTTTATTTTTATTTTTATTTTTATTTTTATTTTTATTTCTTGTCCCTCTGTTTTAGAATGTGTTTTTGTTTCTACTCCCTCTCTTTCACCTTCTGGCCCTTGTTCCCACTGAAATTCCATGTGGGATGGGAGGGATGGAGGGATTTGGACATAAGAAGGCAAAATTTCCTGAACTATAAAGTGGTTTAAAAAGTCACAGCTATAGCCAAGCTTTCTAGACGTTCAAAGTGCAAGAACTGTGAGAGCACAGGAGGTTAAGTAGGAGAGCCAAGCTGACAAACAGGAGGGGGACAGAGGGTCCCACAGAGCGAGTTCCCTTAGACACTCCTGGCTAAGGGCTTCACCACCTCACAGTGAAGGAGATGAAAATTAATGCCAGAGCCACCACACTGTATTTGTATTGTTGTGTTATGTGTAATCACGCAAATTGACCAGATACCCCACAGCATAAATCCCATCATTCTCAAGGAAACATTTTGTTGCTTGTACGAAGTTACAAGTAAACAAACCCTTACAGATATTTTTGAAAACAGAAAATTGAACAAGGCATTGAGTTGGGGGGGAGGCTGCAACTGATAATTACAACCACACTTCTCGTGTTCCTGAAGGGAACTACCAGGTGTGCAACAATCTCCTCAGAAGGCACCTCAACGAGGCTCACTCCTTTCACTGGGTGCTATAACCAGGACCACCATTCGTCCACTCAACAATACACTCAAGATTGATTTTGTGCCAGGCTCCGAGCTCAAGCCTAGTAAGATAATGAAATAGCGTTAGGAGTCACCAAGGCAGCCATTGCTCACAGGGCTATGAGCAAAACTATTCCGTACCCCAAGTCTGCTTTTAGAACACTCTCCTATCCAACTTCCTGATACCTACTTCTGCGAAGTGGTCACCTCTCTTCTTGAATGGAAGACACCAGCCCCGAGGTCACCCCAGCCACCTACCCTAGACCTATTCCTCTGACAAATGCTCCCACTGCAAAGCTGCCAGGCTCCAGGTTCCCTCTCCCTTCTAAGCCAACACACCAGGTCCTAAATGTCAAGAAAGGAGCAATCTTACTGAAGCAGTTCACACTCTGGTAGAAATAACTAAGTGTACAGGCTGTGGGAGGTGGGCAGTCATATGAGTTTTCTATCAGGGAAACCTTCCTGCAACAGCTAGCACTTACCTGAGCCTTCATGAATGGCTTGGGCTTAGACTGGGAAACAGATGTCACAGGCAAACAGGAAATGGATGGGGGGCTGTGAGGGCCCCAAGACTCTGAGATGTTCTGTTGTAGTGGTTCAGGAAACATGCTTGAGAATCGTTATGGATACACGATTATGGGGGGGGGGTAAAGAACATGTTATTAACATGTTTTTGATTTTTTTTTCCTTTTCTTTTTTTTAAGAAAATACCATCACAGGTTATATCAGACACAAAGCTATGTACTCATTAAGTCTGTTTAATTCTCCTTCCCCTGAGTACTGAGGAGACTCTATTTCCCAGTACCTCTGCAGTTGTCTGGGGCACAGGTGCCATGAATCTCTTGAAGCTTAAATGATATTGATAAGGTATGTGGCTAAATGAATGCCTGATGATACTAAGGAATTAATGACAATATTTTTAGGATATCATTAAGATACGGTAGTTATATTTAAAAAAATTTTTTTAACAGTTATTCATTTTTGAGAGACAGAGAGAGACAGAGCATGAGTAGGAGAGGGGCAGAGAGAGAGAGGGAGACACAGATTCCAAAGGAGGCTCCAGGCTCTGAGCTGTCGGCACAGAGCTTGACGCAGGGCTTGAACTCATGGAGTGTGAGATCATGACCTGAGCTGAAGTCGGGCGCTTAACCGACTGAGCCGCCCAGGTACCCCTAGTGGTTATATTTTTAAAGACATTCTATTGCTAGGGTATGAATGTTTGGATGAACCCCACCCCCGTCCCAAAGTAATATGTGGAAACCTAATCCCTAATGTCATGGTATTAGGATGTGGGGCCTTTGGGAGCTGATTAGATCAAAAGGGTAGAGTCCCTAGAAATAAAATTAGTGCCCTGGGGTGCCTGGGTGGCTCAATTAAGTGTCTGACTCTTGATTGTGGCTCAGGTCATGATCTCACGGTTTGTGAGACAGAGCCGCATGTCAGACTCTACACTGACGGGGAAGAGAAGAGCCTGCTTGGGACTCTCTCTTTCTCTCTCTCTCTCTCTCTCTCTCTCTCTTTCCCTCTCTGCCCCCCCCCCCCCGCTTGTGTGCACTCTTTCTCTCTCAAAAATAAATAAATAACCATTAAAAAAAAAGAGCTAAGATTAGTGCTCTCATAAAAGACGTGCCACAGAGCTCCTTCACCTCTTCCACCATGAGCAAACACAGTGAGCAGGAGGGGACTAGGAACCAGGAAGAAGGCTCTCACCAGAATATGATCATGCTAGTGCCCTGATCTTGGACTTCCAGCCTCTGGGACTAAGAGAAATACGTTTCTGTTGTTTAAAAGCCACCCAGTCTATGGGATTTTGTTAGAGCAGCCTGAATGGACTAAAATATGTTTTAGAGGCACTACACACTGAAATAATGATAACTGAATTGACATTATATGTGGGACTGGTCTCAGGACTGTTTGGTGATGGTTGGGGAAAATGGAGAGGGGTTGTAAGTGTGGGGGGTTTGATGAAACAAGGCTGAACACAGTTGATAAAGGCTGAAACTGGGTGATGGGAACAAACATGGGAGTTTGTTACAGCAGTCTCTACTGTTATGTATTTGAAAGTTTCAACATAAGATGTACGGGACCCTCTGACTCTCTCTTCTTCTGCCTACACTGACATAGTCATTCCAGATGGTGGGACTCTAAAATGCAAGCAGCGTAAAACCCAGGGGCTGCACTAGGAAGAGAGCTTCCCTAGGGAGCGGCAGAATTCACAGCCATCTCCCTATGATCAAAGACTAAACCTTCTCAACGTCAAGCCATTTCCATTTTGGAGCTTACTATTACATCAGTATATATGGTTTCAGAGATGATTTAGTCTGAGATGGCCTATGCAGTCTAGAGTTGTATAAGAAATTATTAGAAATTTGCAGGGAGGAAGAAAAGAATAGGGAATAGTAGGCTATTATTCCTACTAATAGGTAGGACTAATAATAAATAATATATAACTGAGACCAGAGACCTGATGAAAAAAGTCAATGAGAACTCCCCAGGGGAGGAGTAGCTGAAGGATTCTGTCATACAACGATGTCTACTATAAATTATTTGTGTATGGCTTTACAATATAGTTCTGCTCACTTGTCCTCACATTTCAGTAAAATCTCTTATATGCAAATGCCTTACATAAGTGATACTTCAGGGGATATTAAGGTGAAAGGTCTATGATCTCTATCTTGGTTGGCACAAGAAAAGGAAATGAGAATGGCCACAGGCAGTAAAACATGGGTGAGGTGGGAAGTTTAGCAGGAAAAGGAAAAGGAAATGGGAAATGCCCATGAAAAGATAAGGTTCTTGGGAAGGATTAAAAATCAGGAGAGGGTAATAATGGACACCCAGCAGGTGGGAAAAGACTTGAGCCAATTTTCTTTAAATCTCAAAGAAGAGTCAACATGATATTGGGGTTCCATAATCACATGCATTTTTAAATATGTCATTACACTCTATGGGTCATTCTCATGATGGAGCAGAGTTATTCTACGATGCCTTATGATAAAATGAGTAAGACTACGTTTTCCATATTGGAGTGTACAAAGGCATATCCAGCTGAAAATGTCTTAACGCCAAAAAGCAAGGCAAGGATAAATCCAGAGGTAGTGGTTTGAAGTGGCCATTAGAGGCAGAAAGGTAAATGTAGGTATCATGTTTATAGATGCAACAGACATATGAGAGTAGATTTAATCATGTCTTCATCTATTATACAATAAAGTTATTGTGGCTCTGCCCTGGGCTTAGCACTGGCTAATATGCTGGAGATCCAAAGGAATATGATACGGTCTCCACCCTTGAGAAACATATATTTAAGTGGGAAATAAAAATTAGTAAATAGTCCATAAAGTAAAGTGTAATAAGACACAAAAAATATGTGGCCAAGATTTGGAGGTAAGAAGGTTCTGGCAAGATCTAGAATCAACAATGGCTAAAGAATGAAGGAAAGGGCATTATAGGACTGGAAAAGCACCATGTAAAAAGACTCTGAGGTAAAAGGCAGGGCTGCATTTAAGGAACTGAAGCAGATTAGGATAGTTAATGGCTAAGGTTAGGGAGGAAGGTGGTGGGGTACCAAGAGATAAGCCTGAAGAGAATAGCTATGGCCAAATTCCTACTGCTTATTCTAGAGGTACAGGAAACCACTGACTTTTAAAATAGCAAGCCAGTGAGAAATACCATCTGGAAATAGTGTGGAAGATGGATCCAAGGAGAGCAAACTGTAGGAAGAGAGACAAGTTACAAGGATTTCAGTAATACAGGAGAGAGTCCATGAGGACTTTAATGAAAATGGCAGCAGCAGGGGTGGATGTAAGTAAAGAAATTCTAGCAACATTAAGATCAAAGGGACAGGACTGTGTGATGGCTTAGAGGTGAGGAATAATAGGAAGGTAGTAGTCAGTCATGATTACTAGGTTATTTGGCTTGGACAATTGTGCCTGGGGGAATCTGCTTGTCCAGAGAAAGCTGTGCAATCAAACTACAGTATCTCCTCCATTCTTTAAATTCTTACACTTTTCTTCTCAGGCCTAAGGTAGAAACATTTAATTCAATCTCATGCCATTCAACTGATCCACACAATCTCAATTAACTACGAGTTGAAAAAGTTATTGATCAGTCACACAGAATTCTTGACAGCTAATACAATCTGAGTGTTTGGGTTAAAATGGAAAGATGAAAAATTAAGAGCCTCATTGCCAGTGTATCGTGATAATGATGATCCTCCAATTCTTTATCAGTTTACCTTGTGCTCTGACATGCCCAATGATCAGGTGTAAGAAGTCAAATTCTAAATGGCTTCCAAACTACTGTTAACATAAACTGTACCAATGTACGGTTTTCAAAATATTTTTTTTTTCAACGTTTTTTATTTATTTTTGGGACAGAGAGAGACAGAGCATGAACGGGGGAGGGTCAGAGAGAGAGGGAGACACAGAATCGGAAACAGGCTCCAGGCTCCGAGCCATCAGCCCAGAGCCTGACGCGGGGCTCGAACTCACGGACCGCAAGATCGTGACCTGGCTGAAGTCGGACGCTTAACCGACTGCGCCACCCAGGCGCCCCTCAAAATATTTTTAAAAACCTTAATCCTCATACAAATACACAATGAAAATAAAGGTGTGTATAACTTTTTAATAAGGGAACCAGAAACTTGATAAAGTCAGTTTAAAAGAAAATTTGAGTTAGGCAAAGCCTTCTTAGATAGAAGCATGAGCAACAAAAACAAAATAGACTGAATTTCATCAAATTTAAAAACATCTGTGCTCAAAGGACACCATCAAGAAAGTGAAACAACAACCCATAGAAAGGTAGGAAATGTTTATAAATCATATATCTGGTAAGCAATCTATATCTAGAATATATAGAAAACTAATACAGCTCAGTAATAAAAAGATTCAGTAATAAAATAATAAAATGCCTCAATAATAAAAATAATTAAAAACCGGTCAAAGAATCTGAATAGACACATCTTCAAAGAAGATACAGAAATGGCCAACAAGCATATGAAAAGATGCTCAACATCATTAGCCATTAGGAAAATGCAAATCAAAACCATAATGAGATACCATTTCATACCTGCTTGTATGGCTGTAATTAAAACAACAGAAAGATAATCAAAAAGACAAGTGTTGGTGAGGATATGGAGAAACTAGACCCTCACATAAGCCCTGCAGGCATGTAAAATGGTGCAGCTGCTTTGGTAAATAGTCTGGCAGCTCCTCAAAAAGTTAAATACAAAGTTAATACATATGACCTAGCAATCCCACTCCTAGGTACATGTGTAAGAGAAATGAAAACATACATTCAAACATTCATACATGAATGTTCACAGCAGCATTATTCATAGGGGTCAAAAAGTACAAACAACCCAAATGCCCACAGATGAAAGGAAAAATTAAAAAGTGGCATACCCATATAATGACATATTACTGGGGAATTAAAAAAGAATCAAGTATGAATACAAGTTACAACATGGATGAATCTTGAACACACTATGCTAAGTGAAAGGAGTCAGTCACAAAAGATCCATGATTATTTGATTCCATTGGTATGACACATCCAGAACCGGTAACTCAACAGAGACAAAAAGTTGTCTAGGAGTGGGGGACAGCTAAAGGATATAAGGTTTCTTTCTGGGGAGATGAAAATGTTCTAAAATTGATTTTGATGATGGTTGCACAATTCTGTGAGCATAACAAAAATCACTGAATTGTATACTTTAAATAGGTGAATTGTATGCCATGAAAATTGTACCTCTGCTGAAAGGGAGGGCCTACACTGGCCAACCCCATCTTGTTCTGTGTCCTTCACCTTGACCACGCCTCCTCCCCTTGAGTAACCTCCCGCTCACCTGCCTAACAGGACTCTGACCCTTCCCCAGCCAATCGGCTGAGGCCACAGCCATTACCTCACCAACTGCCCCTAGGCCCCAATAAAACCTTTGTCCTTTTGAAACTCGCTCTCTCTCCCAGGTATCTCACCGCTGTGTCGGTGCAGGTAGGGGATTGAGCTCGAGCTAGCTCGAATAAAGGCTCTTTTGCTTTTACATCGGACTCGGCTCCCTGGCGGTCTTTGGGGATCACGAATTCTGGGCATAACAGTGCAAAGCTGTTATTATGCATATATATGTATACTTATATCAATATATACAAATTAAATTTGAAAAACTAGTGTTACAATGTTCATGAAAAACAAAAAGGAATGAGATTGGTAAATTAGATACAAGTTTGTCCAATGTCCTACAAGGCAATAAAACTGTAACATTTGAAGCCTTATTTCCTACTAGAGAGAAAAGAAATAATCACTGCTATCATATTTCTGTATGTTAAGTTCTAAGTTGACAGAGTTGTAAAATATAGTAGTATAGATATAAATAAGTCAATCAAAGTTGTATTCCTCTAGGTTTGTTAGACAATGTCTTACATTACAGTAAATGTCACACAGTCATCTGTTGTCTTATTCCCTCATCTTTGATAATTTTTAACAAACTATTCTCAAGAGCAAACCACAATGATTTTGCATCCCAGTGTTGGTAAATAGAAAATGACAGGGTATTTCCTCCTGGCTAATTACATGGAAATAGATTATGTAAAAGTGAAGGGGGGGTGCCTGGGTGGCTCAGTTGGTTAAGCGTCTGACACTTAGGTTTAGGTGATGATCTCACAGTTCCTGGGATTGAGCTTGCCCAAAATTCTCTCTCCCTCTCTCTGCCCCTCCCTTGTGCTCTCTCTTTCTCTCAAAATAAAGAAATAAAACAAACAAACAAGCAAACTGAAGGAATCTCAGAACTATAAAGTCACAGGAAATCATTTGAAACAAAGGAAAACTTGACCAAGCAACTCTTAAAACTATTAGGATTTTTTTAAAACTACATGGAATTAGTAACTATAGGAATTATTAAAGAAAAAGTCTGAAAACTCTCACCTGATAATAGAATAAGTTATTATAGAAACTTTAAAAGATAAAATACTTGCAAGATGGAAGCAAAGATGCTACAAAAGTTGTTTGGAATTTACAAACCCAGTGAAAGAGGTGAGGCATTAATGAGACAGACTGACAAAGCTGAATGACAAACCTGTGATTAGTAATGACGGGCTCACAGAGCCAGCCAAATCATAGCTAAATTGCACAGCTAATGAGAAGAAAAGAAAAACCAACAGGACTAGGAAACAGACCAAGGTAATCCAATTTAAGAATCATCAGCCTACCAGAGTTCAAACAATTATTCAAGCAGAATAGAAACCTTACTTGAGAAAGGAATTAAAGACAATTTTCTGGATGCTCAAAAGAGACAATTATAATGCAGCTATCTTAGAGGAATGTGAAAAGCCATTTAGAGGAACTGTCATTGAAATGTCCCTGGGTTTCTATGTATTTTAAGCATGAAACACAAAAACAGAAAGATATGTTTTTTGAAAGAAAAAAAAAAAAAAGAGGATATTGTGTTCTATCACATATTGATTGAATCACCTGAGAACAGTCACTTAGATGGAGTCATATAAAGTCCTAAATGAAATATGTATCAGATCCCTCTGAAAAAGGATACATATGCCTTGAAAGTGAAAGACAGAAGCTGGCAAGTGACTGGCCCAAGGTACTAATTTTGCCAGAGGTTCCACCAAAGAATTTTTTTCTGCCACCAGAAGAGATAAAAAATGCAACCGGCAGCTAAGCAGTACAGGTAGGAAAGCAGTGAGTCAGAGACCAAAGGCACCTTGTCCTGACACTAAGAACCGTGGGGCAGGCACTTGTTTACTGATGACAGAGACAGGAATGAAATAATTGGTTGGTGAGTTCAGAACCTTCTGTTCTGGAGGTCAATGTAGCTATTTAAGGAGGTACAGAAACTGAAACAATTTATCAGTGAGCTAAAAATATCCACAAAGGGATCCCAGAAATTTTGAAAGCCAGGGAGAACTAAAAAGGACAAGTAGATTGCAACATTAATAAAAAGTGGGTTAAAGATGTCATGATTAATCAAACAACAACGTTTTTAAAAAGATAAGGTATAAACAATAATGTATAAGGCTCCAGACTACCTCGAAGAGATAAGCCAACACTCGAGGCTGGATATCATATGATTTCTGAAGGCAGAGTCAAGATTCTTTAATATAAATACATGACAGAAGTAAATAGAAACAATTGTGACATAATGTTTTTGTAAAAACGGATTAATCAAATTGGAAGTTATCTTTTTTGAAAGGGAAACTGTCTTTGAAAAAGAAGAAAATAAAGAAAAACATAAAAGGCAAAGCAAGTAGAAATGTATCAATTAAAACAAATTAGATAAATGAGTCAAATAAAGCAAAGATAACCGCCCGGCAGAGAAACAGAATCCAACAATGTGCTGTCCCTAAGATACAAGTAAGCCAAATGGGCAATAGGTCAAGGTTTAATTTAAGTTTTATTGTGTCTTTGCAAACACAAAAAGAGTGAAGGTTACTATTATGAAAATATTATATGTGAAAAGGTATATATAAAACTATAAAAATTTAATAACGGTGCATCTTAATGTTTTAACGTAATAGCAGCAATATATCCTGAAGAAAAGTTATGAAAATTGCCAAATATAATTATATCTGAAAGCCTTAGCAGGACACCACAGCTGACTGAACAGGTAAGGAATTAAAAACCTTTTCAATAAATCAGATCCCCTGATCAACATCACTTCTTAATCCAATATCTCTAAATCTCTTAAAGACAAATAGTGTGATAGAATTGCTCTATCTTAGCAAAAATCGTTCATTTCTGTTTTCCACTTTCAACCTCTCCACTGATTCTACAAATAGTTTTAATACTCAGTCAACCTCTATAGGCTTGGCGGTGCACTGTTCTGTAACATTTGCCATATAGGCCACTCAGTAGACATTTGCCATTGATCATAAGTGCTCAACAAAATACTTGCTGAAGAGCCAAATACATACCAATATGGGAACAGTAGCAATAAGCCTGGCAACACAGCACCACCCGCTGAAACAAATTCCAAATGTATGAATAGTAGTTTCCCCCCCACCCCCAGGATGGAATACAACCCTTCTTTCCTCAAAAGGCAAAGGCAAACTCTCATTTAAGACTATTTAAAACAATTGAATGAGTACCACGTTAAGTTAAAAAAAAATATGTTTACTGACCTTGTAAGAATGTAAGGCGAAAATGAAGCTGGATTATCCTGCTCTGAAAAGAGGGGCATAGATCCTCCCATTATCCACAGACGGAAGTACAAAACGACAATCACCTTCAAAGAAAAGGAGATTTGGTAAGAAAGTCATTGCTCGTTGGGCGTAAGCCCCACCTTTCTGGAGGACGCTTCCAGATGCTTTACAAATATTTTGTTTCATAATGAGCACTTCTATAAAATCCTAACACTCAAGATGAGTACGCAAGATGGGAACAGCTGGGTAAGGAGAAGAGTATAAACAATGAAGGTGTAGAGGGAGAGGCAAGCAAATTCTTAATTACAGCTGTCAGTAGCAAGCATTTATCAGCTGTTATCCACTGAGCTAAAGAGTTTCCATCTTCCCTGCGGCCTCACAGAACCTAGAGGTAGATGAGACAGCTGAGGCTTCCAGGTAATTTACCTAGGATCCCACAGTTAATAAACTGCAAGATCCAGGAGTTGAATCTATGTCTTGTCCAACCGCTTTCTTAACCGTTCCATTTGAACAGCCCCATGAAAGTTAATTTAAAATACAATAAACAATACTGCTGGGTTTTGGATAAACACATTTGAAGTGTTCCAACCCTCCAATGCCCTGAAGGAGAACATTCATGAAGGGTTATTTCTACAAATTCCGGGGCACAGCTTTTGTGTCACCCGCTGGAATTCTATCACTAAATGGTGCTATCCTGTTGCCAAGGTGAATAAGAAAGCCAGAAGGATAGACATTTCTGTGGGGAGGAGAGTTCGCCCAAACAGGCCTTCCAGATGCTTCTCATTTCAACAGGACCAATTACATTGTTTTTATTAAAGTCAGAGGAAAACCTTTGCTTGAATAAAAAAGCTAAAGGATTAATTTTGGAGGTAGTTAAGGCTGGATTTTTTTCCCCATGAATATCACTGACTTCCTTTATAAATATCTTTTATATAAATAACCTCAAATCTAAAATCCTAAAATAAAAGTATGGTGTCAGCCAAAAGCATAGCAACAGTAAACAATGCCTAGGCAGCCAATTAAAAATCGTCTTAACACTCGCAATGTCCTGCTCAAACTGAAGTTAAATTCTTACAGGCTTTATAATGGAAAATATCAACTACAAATGTAACAGCACAAGTATCCTGAAAGAATATAAATTCCCTAAAATACTATGAAGAGGAAAAAAGCCGTGATAATTAAACAAGAAGAGTAGGAAGATAAATAGTAGAAAGGGCTTTGATAATAAATTTTTAAAAGAACAAAGGGATTAATAATTTACAACTTTCATCACTCCAATGATGTCAGATTACTTGCATTCCCATACAATTCTAAGAAAATAAATCACTTCTGAAACCAGTGATGAATCATCCTAGCTCTGTGCAAAGATACTAGGGAACACTTTAGAGAAATGTTTTGTCCCTTTTGTTGAGACTGTCCAGTCAAGGCTCTCCACCTTCATTGAAATTTTCCATACTCTTCTTCCATAAACACGCTTTAGCATCAAGAAGAAAATCACATTAATTGGTGACATTACAATTCAAAGACTTTTTTGTAAGTTTCCTATCAAAATCTATCATAAATTTTGACAGAAATTTATGGGAGACAGCAGTGGCATAACAGACTGATCTCCTAATCATGAATTCTTGAATCCAAGAATGTAAGAAAATAATTATTGGGACTGTCACCAGAGATGGCCACCAAAAATTCCTGCCCCCTTTGCATGTACATTCTGCTCTTCTCATCAAGAATGAAGCCAACTGCCCCTCCTCTTAAATCTAAGTTGGTTTTGTGACTTGCATTGACCAAGACAATGTTGTAGAAAGTGCACTGCATCAGTTCTGGACCTCACCCTTGAGAGGTCCTGCAACTTTTGGCTCATTCTTTTAGAACCCAATTGACATGTTGTAAAAAAAAAAAAAAAAAGTCCTGGCTACACTGCTAGAGGGAGGTCACAGGGAGAGACTCTAGAGAAGGAGATACCACAGACAGACAACCTCACCCAGCTGACAGCTACAAGAACCTGCCTGTGCAACCCCAGTCAAAAATCATGATGAGCAATTAGAACCATCCAGCTAGATGCTGTCCAAGCTAAAGCATTCAGGGTAAATATATGTGGTTGTTGTTTTAAGCCACTAAGTTTGGGGGTGGTTTGTTTTGCAGCAATAGATAACTGATACAGCCAGGTTTGTGCTACTGAGACAATTCAGGATCAGCACCTTGAAAGGGACTCATAAAATACTATAATTCATCCGGTCTGTCTTTGAGTTACCATATTCCCAGAAGGCTTTCATACATACCTTCCAAGGCGTTGTAACATTTATGGCATGTAAACTCTTTGAGCCTAACATCATGTTGTTCGAATATATTGCTGATTCTATTAAATAATCTGGATCATGTCTCTGAGCCAAGTTAAAATAAAACACTTCTTATCAGATATTTCAGAAGCATATCTATACTTACATAAGTTATGACCAAAGTGGCCCTTTTTAAGAATGGCCTCATGGTAAGCAGGAAATTTCTATTGGTCCTTGCTGTCAAGTACCTGAAACAGGACAGAAAAAAAAAATTAAGTAAGTTTTAGAGTCCACCACACATAATGTTCTCCATTCAATGTGAACAGGTCATAGCTTGAGAAAAGACTAGAAAGGATCATAGCTAAGAGCATGGCTCCTGGTGTCAGACCACCTGGGTTTCAGTCCCACAGCTGCTTACTGTCTGGAAGGCCTGGAGCAAGTTTCTTAACTTCTTTGCACATCTGTTTTCCTCACTTATAAAAAGGGGGATAGTAGTAATATCTACTCCACAGAAAAGCTGTGGGCAAAAATGAAAGAATAAATGGAGCAGGACCTAGCACTGTTAGCTATCAATATTACTAGCCCATCTACCCAAATAACCCAGGCATTCTGGCAAATATAGGGTTACACTGGTCAAAGGGATGATCTTAAACAAATTAAGAGTTTAGCTATTTAATTTGAGAGACACTACATCTTCAACCTACAAAATATCTCACAAATATCTTACCCCTAAAAAAATAAAGGATGCCAAGGTTGCCCACGCTAAGAAATTTACCCAAGGTAACAAAGGTAGTCAGCATCAGTGGTGGGATCACAGCTCCCCAATATGCAGTGGGCAATTTTCTCACCTGCCTATGGCCTCTGGAACCAAACTAGGTTACAAGAATGTCAACTTCTAGAGGGGCAGGAAGTTATAAGGACTCTGCGTCTGCCACAGCTCACTCACTTGTACAAAGTAGGAGCTCCATATTTCCACATATAAGGCACATGATTGGCTGGTTTTAATAAAGACCATGAAAGGGAAGCCAAGAGAAAGTTATTAACAAACCCCAAGCAAAAACCTAAAGCAAGTCATTTCACCTACATGCAAATTTCTGTATTTTAATCTACAAAGTGAAGGAAACAAGTCAAATCGAATCATGTAATCCAGGAAGCAGTTCCCACCTCATCCTTATTTTCCCTACTCTTTTTCATTTTTTTCTTTTACCCTACTTAATCCAATTTCTCTTCAAAGTATTTCTTCCCAGAATCTCTTAAAATCTGCACTTGAATGAGGTCCCTTTACACAACGGGAATATTCCCATTATTCCCAATATCCCCAATATTCTATTGGAGAGAGATCCCTTTATAAGGCCTGAGTGGGTTACTATCACAAAAAAGCGTCTATCTTGACAACTGCTTATAAAACATATATGTCCAAATGGTACTGCAAGGAGGTACTATAATGTCACTCAGAAGTATGTCCTCTCTTCTTGCTTCCCTTTTCCTCTTCCTGGTTCAGAAACAGCTGTGGATCTGACCTTTCAAGTTTTTAATGAGTGGAGAAAATGAGGTGAGCCCAAAAAAAACCACTAGAGTCAGCTTTTAGCAAAATCTGGACTGGATCCATCCCCAAGCACTGCACTTAAACCTTGGCAAGGAGGACGGCCAGGGATACTGTCTGCTCTCACAACACAGGTGCATCACTAATGTCCCCAAAATAGGCTTAAGGGAGTCCACCACCTCCTGAATCTGTATACAAGATTTGTGTATGTTTTCATCTGTGCATTTCTCTGAAGCAAAATCCTTGGCTTTGATCTTTAGTGTCAACTGGATCTATGATTCCAAAAAGGTTAAAGCACTGGTAAGTGTCTTGTCTCAGCTCTGCCTCCACTATTACTATCATTTTCAGGATGACTCAACAAAGATCAACCTGGATATTTCTGCTGTTCCTTTACAGGATGTAATGTAAATGGCAGCAGGGAGGGAATAGCAATGCGGGAAGGAAAAAGGTGCTGGGGAGGCCTGAAATTGTGACACATATGAATGAAAAAGTGTTTCTTGGGTTGGTCTGCTCTTGGAAGCTTCATTTCTCAGGTTCCCTCTGTTGCTGCTTTATTTTAGCACAGTGTTAAAAGTCAGAAGTGGCTTCCTCTCTATAAAACAACAAACCGTAGGGTTTAGGGTGTTGTTTTTTTTTTCAATGTTAAACTTAGGCAAATTCCCAAATTCTGCATTTTGTTTCACTGAAAGCTCACTACAATGGTTATTTCAGGGAGTGATATTTATAAAGTGTCCCTTTGTTAAGAAATTTTTCCTCCCTGATAAATCTCATTTCCTTAAGAGGTTAAGCTCTTTCAGACATCAAATAATTTGTTCTTTAAGATGTAGTATCCCAAAGCAATGAAAGCCTAGAATGATACATACAGCACTGTTGAAAAATGACCTCTTTGAAGATTTCTATTTCTAGTTTCTGTCCAATATTAAAAGAGAAAATAAGCCAAAATGATATGGGCCCTTTTTTGGTAAACACTAGGTCAGAGGCTGAGATTCCTAAGCTCATACAGGAAGTACTCCAAGAGCTGAATTCTCTGTATCCCTTCCTCCTACCCAACTCACAATAAAATTAGATAGTGAAATTCTCCCCACTAATTTATGACATACGTATGGTCTGTAAAGTAGAATCAAACATCAACAACAAATAATGACAATATTATTATTAACATCATTAAAATGCGAAATAATTCATATGCCAGACACAAATCTAAGTGATTCAATTGTAATTATTTACTACTTACAACCATTCCGTGAGGAAAAATATTATAATTCCTTTTTTACAGAGAAAGAGACCAAAAAACTAGAAGTAATACTTAGCTATTCTATCAGATTCTCTCAGCTATTCATTTCAATCGCAAGCTTAAGTATCTATAAGTGCCTTATAAACAAAAGGCGCTATGCAAATACCACCACTGATAATGTTCAATTTCAGTCTCTGCTGTTTTCCCTGTGACCCAGAGAACGTTCCAACAACAAAATCAAACCACTGAGGAACCCTCTAAGATGGGAGCTAAGGGTTCTACTCCTGTGCTTCCAATTCATTGGTTATATGACTTGTAACAAGTCCACAAGGAGCTTTGTTTCCTTCTTTTATCAGCGAGAGTTGGACTTAAATGGTTTTAAAGTACTGTGATCCTTGGATGTTCTCACCAGCTGATGACATCATAAAGTGACAACTGAAGAAAAACAGAGAGAACCCTACTGAAAAATTTAAAAAGAAATGCCAAGGGATTAGGAGGAAGCAATTGTTAGTTCAAGTATGAGACTTGAGAGACCCTTCATAATCTGCAGTTGCACATGAAAAAAATATTTTAACATCAGTTTGGGGTGTTGGCATTATCACCTCTGCATTTTTAACAATTTCTGATTTTAGGCAAATAAAAGCAAAAGACCAAGATTATCCAAAGTAAATTCCCTAACCTGTGCTCCCCTACATCCTGTACTTTCTATTTTTCTGACATCAAATTTTCTATTAACATTTACCTTCTCAGTTGATTGCGTTCAAATATTCAGAGCTAAATGGGATTTCCTGAAGTTTTCCTCCATAGTTTGTCAGTCATCAAATCCCAGGGAGGTCCCAGCTGAGACCAGGACAACCAACCACCCTGGATCACCCACCATAATCTTCAGTGTTAAATAAATGCTCATTATTTCAAGCCACTGAACTTGGGTGACACAGAATTATTGTGTCAGTGGATAATTTATATAACACAATGATCAACACATGCTTACAGACCCAAACCGAGTTTTTAAAATATTTACCTGCCTCCACTCAACTTCCCCTCCCTCTCTCTCTCTCTTTTTTTTTTTTTTTTTTTTTTCTGTGTGTTCCTTATCCTCCAATGGTAGACCAGGGTGCAAAATAAGAATGCTCAGTTTGGGATATAGACAGCAAGCTGGAGGAGGAAAATCACGTGGATGGTACTATTTCCCTTAGCCTTAAATCCTGCTGGTTTAAATAAAATGTTATACTTTCCAGCCCTTCTAGGGATCTATAAAAATCTGTTTATTTTTGCCTTAATACCAGCTCCTGTGGCAGACATCTCAGATACAAAGAGTTGCTACTTTTTAACATTATCCCAATAAATTATAAACTGCTTGAAGGGGAGCAGAATACATGACCCTAAAATTCACCACTTTGGCATGTGGATTATTTTAAGCTGAAGACAATCAAGACCCAGCAGACTCCAGAAAATCTTTTATTTCTCCCTTAGAGAGGGGGCCTTCCTCAGAGAGAAAGCTATACCAGAGAACTGAAAGACCTATCTGTCCGAAAGAGCAAATATGTAATTACCAAACATCTGCTCTTCCTATTGTCTTGTGAATTACCCTTCTCCTCTTCAAAGTGTCAGGCTCCTATCCAATTCCTTAACTCAGGAAGGCAAGTAAGCCTCGACTGCCTGACTTGCCTGTGGGTCTCAAATTTTTATAGGGCTCCCACATATATGAAATGAAATTTGTTTTCTCCTGTTAATCTATTTTATGCCAACTTAATTATTAGAGCAAAGAAGCTAGAAGGGTAGAAGGAAAATTTTTCCTCCCATTAAGCTATATACAAAATTCCTTCTAGAACACCAGTCATACTAATTTAATTTATCTTGTTCATTCAAGGTAATAAAGGAGATTAATAAAGAGTCATATACTACAACCAATTGTTGTTGTTTTTTTTAAATTAAATTCAGAGCTCTATTTTTTTTTTATAAATTTTTTTTTTTTAACGTTTATTTATTTTTGAGACAGAGAGAGACAGAGCATGAACGGGGGAGGGTCACAGAGAGAGGGAGACACAGAATCTGAAACAGGCTCCAGGCTCTGAGCTGTCAGCTCAGAGCCCAATGCAGGGCTCGAACCCACGGACCGTGAGATCATGACCTGAGCCGAAGTTGGATGCTTAACCAACCGAGCCACCCAGGCGGCCCAATTCAGAGCTCTTTAAAATAGGAATTCAGGAATGTGCTTCCATTTGAAACACAAGTAAAATGGGTTTTTGTTTTTGTTTTTTTTTACTTGACCAAAGTAACAAAGACAAGGCTCACATTAGAAAAGATTATCAGATTAACAAAACAACAAAAAGAAACTTATGTGTCTTTGGGTTCTTCTTTAATGCACTCTCCTTGAACCCATAAAGTGCCTCATCTAAATCTTAAATAACCAAAGGCATTCTGAAGAGGAGTGAAACAACCTTTGATGTGTCCTTTGATATTCAAATGCAGAGTCTGAAGGAAAGGAGCTAACATTTCTAAGAAGATAAGATGCATTTCTCAGTTCCATCTATTCAAAAACCCCAATTGACCTTCAATACCCCATTCTGTGGCTGTGGTAAAGTTTCTTCCAGAAATTTTAAACTCTAACCTCTGTGTTATATACAAAGTAATACGTGGAAATAAAGACAAAGAAGACATAAGGGAATATCATTTCAGTTCTCTTAACCATTCTGAAAATCAAAGTTAAAACTGGAAGGGATCAGAATGGCTCAGGGCGTTTTAGGGAGAAAAAAATGAAGTCCAGAAACTAATTTGCATAAGATCAGGGTCTTTAGGTATCAAAAATCAATGAGTTTAGGCTTTATTAATTAAACTTAGGGTCTCCTTTATAGTCCTTCTAAAATGAATTTAGTCTCCAACTACATTTAGTCTCTGACCCCAATTTTTATTTCTTCTACATGTAACAGCAAAAATTCAGTTCTGATGGTATCATCCTGGTCTGTCATTAACAGTCCCAGAAAAGTTTCAATTCATTCATAATAGAGAATACTTAATGCACTGAATATGTGCCATTCACTGTGCTATGCACCTTTTTTGTTTCATGCAATCCCACACTAGCCCATGAGCCATGCTCGTCTCCATCTTGTGAATGAGGCTGAAGGAAAAACTTCTTCAGGATCTTGCAGCTGGCAAGTGGCAGAGGTGAGATACAAATCTAAATCTGAAGCATCCACTACTCACTATAGCCATGTAAGTAAAATACAGCTGGTTTATTTAGCACACTTTCAACATAGATTATTTACTAAGTGCATTTCTGCATGTAAACAACACAATGACTTCTACTTAAAAATGATCCTCTGCATCTTCAACCATTCTACAAGTCTACAATGAAATTTTGAGTACAGGTTTTTTCATACAAATGAATGAACTGAGGCAGTGCATAATCTTTAAAGGGTCTTTCATGAAGACCCTTTATGTCCTTAAAGGTGAATGCATGTAGTGGTTACTGCAGGTTGAAATGCAAGCTCCATGTACTGTGGGCTGATTCAGAAATTCTAAATGAGAAAAGATGGCCAAAAGGAGAGTGTGAAGAGCTCTGCAGGTGTCACTGCACTGTGAAACAATCAGCCAGCCAGCCCACAGAGACAAGTGGCAAGCAGGAACAGAGAGTTAAGACAGAAAAGGATGCCCCAAAAGAGTGACAATGAAGCTGACACCTGAGGAAGATGAGAAGTGAATTAGGTGAGGAGAGAAGGAATATGATACGTATACAGATGCCTAGGATTGAGAGAGGGCAAGCAAAATGAAGAAAATCAAAGTTCATTCTAGCTGCAGGATCTAATACTGGCAGAGTGGTGACAGACAGGGAGGCTGCAGAGGCAGGCAGGGGCACTTCATCGTTGACCCTCACATGCCACTGTGGAGTTCAGACTTTATTCTAACAGCAGTGAGCAGCCCGTGAAGGGCTTCACATCGTGATGACCCAATCTGATTTCTGTCAGAAACTGACACTATATGATGTTGCTACAGCAACCACTCTGTGGTCCATAACAAAGAGCAAAGGGCCCAGCAGTCCCAATGGGGGAATGGTAGGCAGCAGCGATTCTGGAAGTTTCTGAGATATCAGATTCAGATATGAGAGGTTCTAGTCTAAGTAGGTAGGCTTTATGGTAGGGATAAGTAAGAAAGTATGTGTTATTACATTTATTTAGCAGTCTAATTTACTGTTAAGTCTTTTCTTAATGTATTTCAATTATGTGTTAATTGGCCATTAATTTGGCATCTATAAAAACTTTCTACTAACCAGAATATTAAATTGCCAAAATAAAAACGCATTACAAGAATATACATATTATGCATCTGTATGGCATTTTCTATGTCAAAGGGCTTTTCAGTCCAGTCTAACATTTAATCCTTGAAAGATCCATATGTGGTTGGCAGAATAGAGAATACCATCCCCATATATCTAGACCTAGTGAGCAGTGGATCCTGAACCAGGATGTTTTATGGCCAATTCCATGCCTTTTGGCTGTGAGTTTTCCCTTATTTCTACCAGTCCAAAATTCTTGCACATGACAGACTCTAAGGAACCCATGCAAATGAAATCACTGCTACTTGCAATACACATTGGTGTGGGTACACAAGTAAACTTTTGCACAAAGAAGATTACAAACAGCCAATGATACCATAATCATATTTTTCTGAACCTCTTATTGGAATATACGGGCTGATAAATTCAAATACAATTCAGCTAGTGAAAAAGAGTATTTGGTATTGGGACTGTCCTGGTAAACCAAGGAAACACATTTTCTGTTAACAATGACAACAATAAAATAGCTGACGTTGAGTAAATGCCTATGGTACCCAAGCACAGTTCCTATGTATAAATCCTTAGCACAATCCTAGAAGATGTGCACTATTAATAGCTTCATTTTACCAATGGGGAAACCAAACTATTAATGGTCAAGAAACTTGCCCCAAGCTCCCATAGGTAATAAGGAAGGAGAGACAGAATGTCAATCTAGCTTATACCCTTAATCACCAATGCTCTGCCAGCTCTCACATCGTTGCCAACTAAATCTCTGTTTTCACTTTCCCTTTGCTTGGATTTCAAACACCACTCTGATGTACAAACATGTCAATAACACATGTTTAAAAGGATAATAATTCAGGATACCATACACACCTGATCAATTTAGAAAATTAACAAAAAGCCTTCTGCAACTTTATCTCTATGAAAAATGACAAGCTATTCCAACAGTAATATTTAATTGGCAAAATATTGGGCACTGAGTTAGGTCCTATAAACAACACATCAAAGAAATAAAAGCAGACATTTAACACTTAAATAATAGCTAACACTGAATGTACACCATGGGCCAGAAACTGTCCTAACCACTTATATTAGCTCTTTCAGCACAAACAACAACAAACTATGAAGCAAGTGGGGTTTTTTTTATGCCTTTTTATTTATTTTTGAGAGGGAGAGACACACACACATACAGAGCAGGGGAGGGGCAGAGAGAGAGGGAGACACAGAATCCGAAGCAGGCTCCAGGCTCTGAGCTGTCAGCACAGAGCCCGATGCGGGGCTCGAACTTATGAACCGTGAGATTATGACCTGAGCCGAAGTCGGACACCCAACTGACTGAGTCACCCAGGCACCCCTGAAGCAGGTGTTATTTCCATCTCATTTTATGGAAGGGGAAGCTTGGGGTGCCTGGGTGGCTCAGTCGGCTAAGTGGCTGACTTCAGCTCAGGTCATGATCTCACGGTTCGTGAGTTCGAGCCCCACAGTGGGCTCAGTGCTGACAGCTCAGAGCCTGGAGTCTGCTTCGGATTCTGTGTCTGCGTCTCTCTCGGCCCTTCCCCTGCTCATGCTCTGTGTCTCAAAAATAAACATCAAAAAAAATTTTATAGAAGGGGAAGCTGAAGCATAACGAAGTGAATGAACTTGCCTGGGGCCACAAAGCCAGTAAGGAACAGAACTGAGAATTGGACTCATGCATTTTGCTTCCTGAGCCTGTTGCCCAACACTCCACCACATGGCCTTTCTGGACTTGCTGTCCTGCCCCAAGGACAGACGCACACAATAAAGGATGAAAAGAGATCTGGAAGGTAAGAAGTCAGCATGGGCTGGAAAAGGAGAGGAAGCTGTGGGGAACACGTGAGATATGACCTGGGTCTGGAGGGACAGAGAAGATGGAAGAGCGGGGGAGGTAAGAGGGGCCCAGAGGAGAGGTGCCCAGGAAGCTGCAGAGGGACCGGGAGTGAGCACACCGCCCAGGACAACGACGCTCCCTGCAAACACAGCGCAGCAGCCCCTCTCCTGTATCTGGTGCACCCTCAGTGTGTCAGAGTCAAGTGTCTGCAATGTAAATAAGGAAATGTGAAAGTGGAACTTTCGAAACCATGGCGGCTTGAACAATAGTAGAATATCCCCATATATAATTGATGTCATTTCCATCTCCCTTTTACTCAGCCACAAAAATGGGCAAGGGATCTCACCCAGGCAGCTCCCTCTCCCCTAAGCCTTCCCCAGTCCTTACCCGGCATCAAGCTTGTCACTTGGGCTCTTTTGGTACCTGGAGCAGGACTGTGTCTCCCCATGGTCCCTTCTGTGACCTCCTCCTTAGGTGTTTCAAACCTTAGAGTCAACACCCAGGACATAAATTGGGCCACCATACCAGCAGGGTTGGGGGTCATCCTATGCTGCAGCTCTCCTGATCTCTCTTGCACTTGTTACATCCATGTAAAACGCAGGCCAGGTCAGCCCAGCTGGGACTCTATCCCACTTTTACACTTGTAAGTGGGTGAGTAACTTAGGTTAGGGTGTGTGCTACAGATGCAGACAGCTTAGATTTTAGACATGCGGCAGAAGAAGTCTCAAACCTTTACGAAGCCACTTTCTCCAATCCAATTCCAAGACAGGGCCGTCAGGCACATGCCCTGAAGCAACTTGCAAAAACAGACAGTAAACCCTGAAGCTCTGTAATACACTTGGTTTCGTGTACAGAGTTCGTGCAGAGGCCAAGGAGGACATTTGGCAGCCTGGGCTTCCTGCAGACACGGGCTCCTCCTGAAATAGATCACCTCCCTGCAGCCAAGGCCATGTGCGGTCAAGATAGGTGGCCTAAGAAAACACAGCACCACTCACAGGGAGGTAAGCAATGTTGATGCCAAAGAGAAACCTTTTCTTGGTCCAAACAAATTCATCCAGAGAACAGCCCATTTCCCTGGCCCCACGCCCTAATGCCATTTAGAGGGAAGGTCAGAGGGCTGACTGTCACAGCTGCAAAGGCTAGAAAGTGGGGACTGGTCATTCCTGCACAATCTTGGCAAACACCTTTAAAATTCACATTTCCTCCAAGAATCTAACTTTAGGGAGACTCAAGTTTTATTTCACTTGGAACTCTTTTTTATGCTGAGGACAATTACGCTACATTCTTTTAAGGTTTAATTCTAGGCACTTTGGTTTTAAATTCCAGCGCTCATACGTGTTGAAAGCGCCAAAGATTTCAGAGTAGAAATAAGAATCACAGTGGCTCTTAGCACAGAATATACATAACATGGGAACAATCATTATTCAGGTAACTGTCATGGTTTTAATGTTTGTGTAAAATGTTTACCAGTATTGCGGAAGTTAGGGATACATAATAATGAAGTCTATTTTTTTTTTTCAAATACATGCTTCTTTTGGTTATATCATTTTTAAAAACTTTCTCTTGATTTACCTGTAGACCTGAGTCTCATTTTAAAACATAACATAAAAAGCTATAGTAGGAAAGTTGCCAAAGGAACTAGAAATTTCAGTCCCAGTCATATTTTTCATATATATACTCATATCCAATTATATTTGTTTATATTTTTCAAAGTAAACATTAGAAAAAATGTAATAATGTCAGTTTGCTAGGTCTTAATTATCTCTGGGTATGATGCCTTGGTTGCCAGAGGGATCTCTAAAATAGCCTCTCAACAAACTGAGGGTTGATGGGCGGTGGGAGGGAGGGGAGGGTGGGTGATGGGTATTGAAGAGGGCATCTTTTGGGATGAACACTGGGTGTTGTATGGAAACTAATTTGACAATAAATTTCATATAATAAAAAAATAAAATAAAATAAAATAAAATAAAATAAAATAAAATAGTCTCTCATTCCAAGCAGCTCTCAAAATAT
This sequence comes from Panthera tigris, assembly GCF_018350195.1. Lineage (NCBI taxonomy): Eukaryota > Metazoa > Chordata > Mammalia > Carnivora > Felidae > Panthera > Panthera tigris. The sequence continues at coordinate 62,041,618 of NC_056666.1, forward strand.
GGTGCTCGTGCTATAGGGGCAGCCCAGGTGTGGTGAAGCAACCACAGGCTGTGGGGTCACACAGAATCCTGGCTCTGTCAGTCACCATCTGGAAGACTCGGCAACCCCTTTAGCCCTCTGGGGTCTCAGGGACCTCAGCCATAAAGTGGTCATCATAATTTCTCCCTTACAAGTTCATCAAAAGGATTTCCTTTTTTTTTTTTTAATGTTTATTTATTTTTGAGTAAGAGCGAGACAGTATAAGAGGAGAAGGGGCAGAAAGAGACAGAGGATTGGAAGCGGACTCCACACTGACAGCAGTGAGCCCAATATGGGCTCAAACTCACCAACGGTGAGATCATGACCCGAGCTGAAGTCGGAGGCTCAACTGAGCCACCCAGGCGACACTTGTTGAGCAGATTTCAATGAGACAAAGTGTGTAAGTGGCTCATCACAGCACCCAGAACACAAAGGCACCCAAAGTAGCCACTACTGGTGCAGCGATCACACCTCAAATGAAAATTCTAAAACCCTATGGGCTGTATTTCATGGCCACGCACAGAAAAAGGAAGGAATCAGTGAATTCAGCTAGGTAAGTACAGAAAAAAAGACTCATCTCCCTCAAATTCCACCAGCTCCATCCTTCCCAAAAGGAGAAGGGAGAGAACAAAATATTTTCCTAGAAGACTATGCTATAATTTAACTTTTAACATTCTCATTCACTGGTTTCCTCTAATTCAGTTTGGATACTGAAACCAGATACCCAAATGTGTTGTGTAGGTTGTGCCCACACGAGGTAGGCAGCCAGGTGGAACAGAGGTGGCCTGCAAGGGCTGAAATCCAGTGCATGTGCCCTTCGACAACCCATGAACCCTCGCGCCGGCTGCATCCGCCCTAAGGAGGTGGCAGCCTTTTCCGAATCCTCCCAAAAGAGCAAAAGGTGCCCTCAACTCAAACATCATGCACCTGCCATGCCACATACTCACAGCTTTTTTGACTTCATATAAATATCCGCTATTGGCCAGCAGCAGCCTGGATGCTTTTCTTTAATACCCATTAAACAGCTTCATTGTCCTAATGACTTTCACAGCAACTTGCTAAATATAGTGTTTCCATTTTCTTTGCAGCCAATTTTATTTTCTCACGGACATACTATCACAGTGCTGCTATATTTCCAGTCACCAAACCCAGTGCAAAGTAACTTAATGTTAACTAACATCCGTTTCTGTATTAATTTGGCTGAGTTTCCCTTGCCCACTCCCCATGGTATTTGATACTGTAGGAATCTCACTCATCATACCAAATTTTAAAAATTCTTAAATCATAGAAGTCTTAACACTGTCTTTACAATCCCCAGCAGTATCAGGGCCAGATGTGGGACTGTCAAACACATTTTTACTGTCCTAAACTGAACTCAAGCCAAACCGAATCCTTTGAAATTTTCCAGTCTACGTACAGTTTCCAGATTCTAGAGGTTTTATACACGAGACTGAATTGTCAGCAGGGTAACCAAGCAGTCCAGTGTTCCTATTACTAAGGAGCTTGCCGGAACCTGGGACTTCCAGTGATGACATTAAGAAAATCCTGGGAGAGGACACCTGGGTGGCTCAGTCAGTTAAGCATCTGACTTCAGCTCAGGTCATGATCTCACAGCTTGTGAGTTCAGGCCCCACATCGGGCTCTGTGCTGACAGCCCAGAGTCTGGAACCTGCTTCCGATTCTGTGTCTCCCTCTCTCTCTCTCTCTCAATCTCTCTGCCCCTCCCGGCTCACACTCTGTCTCTCTCTCTCTCTCTCTCTCAAAAAATAAATAAACATTAAAAAAAAATTTTTTTTTAAAAGAAAGTCCTGGGAAAACCAGAGTGAGCTGGTCATCATCTAGCAGGTTAGCAGGGCACAGTAGAATTAATTGCTATCAACCAAACCATTCGTTTTGCAAAATCTCAAAGAAAATAATTGGTTTCTTTCTCTTGCCTTGGGCAGCCACACCCACATGCGTGTATACACACGTACATACATACACACACACACACACCCCTCTACCACCACCACATATACCCTCTTACCCATGACATGATTCCTTATAAATAAGAGTTCAATCAAAAACAAGTCTTTCTCTGGTGGAAGATATTTACTAATTGACTGATCTGGTTAATTCTGAAAATATGAGAACTAGAATTTTCTCACCCACACTTTCCAGCTGTCAGATAAATCTTTACTACTTGGATAAGCCAATATAGGCTATTCTTTATAGTGGCATTTTATTACAGTAACAAAAGGAAAGGGAGGCAGCAAGAAACAAGAATTTAAAATTTCTTTTAATGTTTACTTGAGAGAGAAAGAGAGAGAGAGAGAGACAGTGTGAGCAGGGGAGGGGCAGAGAGAGAGAGAGAGAGACATAGAATCTGCTGACAGGCTCTGAGCTGTCAGCACAGAGCCCAACACGGGGCTCAAACCCACAAACCCACAAACCATGCCCTGAGCCAAAGTCAGAAACTTAATTGACTGATTCACCCAGGCATCCCAGAAACAAGGGCTTAATAACCACTAAGACTATACAGAATTCACTACATATGCAATCAATGGAACTGTAATGACTTTATTTACTAGACTATAAAGCTGCCTGGTTGATTACAGTAGAGTTGATATTTTAAGCGCTAAATTCAAATCAAACTTATACCAGTAATTAAAAGGAATTTAACAGTCTTGATTTTAAAATGCATCATATCCATAAATGACAGACACAGTAATACCTAAAATGATCAATCTTAGTTGTAAACAAACAGAACCAAACATTCAAGCAAATCTCAAGGTCCAAAATCTCGTGTCCTGTAATTCTGATATTTCTCTCTTTATACTCTGCGTTATGTAAACATCACAAATTCATCTTTATTTTTAAATACCAGTGATACTTAATTTAAAAGTTTATGAAAGTTTTTCTCTACTTATATGCCCCTCTTTTTTTATTGTCTTTTCCTTGTATGCAAGGTTTAGTGATGACAGAATTATTTAAAGTCATTCCCATTGTCTTTAAACACTAAGGTTTCAATTTCCTGGGCCCTATTACTAAAAACACCATATTAAATAGAGCTAAAAGCAGAGTTTTCCACCGTTCAGTGATCTCCTACTCAAGTAGAAGAACCACATTATGAATATTAAGGGAATACTTTAGACTGACAAAAACAACAGACGTTCATCATGAAGAAAACAAACTCCAGAAGAATCTATTTTGACACATCTCTTGCCCAAGTAAGAAACCGTGGTCCCTCTGCCATGGTCACTCAGTGATTTGTTTCTAGGGGTCCCATCTACACTCTACCTCCAAGCCAAATAGGCTAATTCCAGGAGTAACAAACCAGGCACAGCCTCTCTTCAAGATGTGGCAGCCGGTGAAATTCTATTAGGCAGGTGATTAAGAATCATGCTTGATCGCAATTTCTCTAACAAGCACTTTATGAGAAACCGATAGAAAGTGGGTACCCCCAGGTGGTCAACTGAAGCGTGTCCCAGACATGTGGATGGATGCCTTAAGCGAGGCCTCACCAGTGTGGACAGCTGGGGAATCATTAAGTCCTGACAGAGCTGGCTGGTATGCTACAGTGAACGAAAAAGAAGAACATCTTGTCCTCATATAATATGATTTGGTTGAGAACTAAAATAAGACAATTCACATGAGGCCCTTCTGGTCCTTTGTGAGAAAAGAGGTACAGGCAGGGAAACATACCCATCTGCCTAAAATCATTTACCGTTCCAGAACCCTTAGGATTTTTCAGGTCCACCTTCAAGAAAACAGCATAAAAATATTAACTGACATCTAATTTTGTTATGTTCTTCTTTCTTAGCTAGTTCAATCTAATGGATTTCAGGATCAAGGTTATTGCAAATAAAAGGAAAATCAAATTTGCAGCATGAATAACCCCTCTCCTGCATGGCTGTTTTGCACACTGGATTGTTTTTGTTTTCGTTTCTTTGTATTTACACCATATCTGCACAGTATCAATGAGCCTATTCTCTGATAGACACTTACCTTGCAATTACTTCAATATACATAAAATGGGCCCTTAAAATACTCAGAGGACCACAAGCAATCCAAATAAGGTAGGTGAATTAATAATCCATATTGGATGAGCCATTTTTACAGGAGATGATTTAATTTTTTCATTTGCTAAAGACAACCACTTCTATCATTATACTATTCGACAATCTTAATAAACTAATATGTCTGCCATATTCAGAAACTCATCTCCTGAACAACTTCCTCTATTGGTTATACATACAAAAATCAGAGATGAACAGGGGCACCTGGGTGGCTCAGTCCGTTAAGCGGCCGACTTCAGCTCAGGTCATGATCTCGCGGTCCGTGAGTTCGAGCCCCGCGTCGGGCTCTGTGCTGACAGCTCAGAGCCTGGAGCCTGTTTCAGATTCTGTGTCTCCCTCTCTCTGACCCTCCCCCGTTCATGCTCTGTCTCTCTCTGTCTCAAAAATAAATAAATGTTAAAAAAAAAATTTTAAATCAGAGATGAACAAAAATTGCTTATGAGCGACGAAAACTGATGTTTCCAACTCCCAGTCATCCAGGTTTCATCCCTGAAGCAAAATCAAACTAGGCAGAAATGTTGCCACAGAGAAGTACACTGTCACAGCGACTGGCTTGCTGTTCCCCAGATCCTGTTTACTCTTCTTCCTGAGCACATAACTTCTCTGCTTCACTGACAGTTAGAAACGACCACATGACTGAGTTCCAGCCAGAGGAAGGTGAGCGGGAATAACAGTCACAACTTCCAAGTCTGGCCCTTATCATCTTCCTGCATTGAAGCACCTCGGCATTTTCCTCTCCCTACTTCATGTAGCAAGCCCAGAAGCTGAAGTCACTGCTTGAAGATACAGAGTCACCAATGGAGGGAACCTGGGTTTCTGAATCACAGTGTGGAGGTAACCTGCCCACCAATCAAGAACATGTAGTTCAGACTTAATGTGAGGAAGAAATAAACTTCTATCACATGTAAGCCATGTTCGTGGCTGGTGTTATCTCACCAAAGAGAGATGCCAGTAGCAAGAAGTGGCATCTAAAAGCAAGGAGAGATCTACAAATTCATCTTTGGAAACAAATCTGAGAGATTCTAAGCAATTTATGTAAGGAACATTAGTGTCTCACTATTTACAAACACATACTAAGTTTTTGACAACTATAACAGAATACATTGTTGGCATGGGCTCTCCGTGAGACAGACAAAATGGTCGACTTCTCATGGGAGTGAAAATTTGTGTAACCCCATGGACTTTTTTCTGAATAGCAGTTTGGCACCATGCAGCCAAGCCTAAAACACCTTTGGTAATCACACTCAAATCAGAAATGCACAGAATGAATTATGTTCACATCAGTGAAAAACTGGGAACAACCTAAATATCTAATTATAGGGGAATAATTAAATAAATGTTACCATCTCCAAACATTGGAATAACACCATTTAATCATTTGAGATTATATTTAAAGAATACTTATGTATTTATTATTTTTGAAAGAGACAAAGAGTGCAAGCCGGGTAAGGGACAGAGGGAAAGAGGAAGAGAGAGAGAGAGGGAGAGAGAAAATCTTAATTTTTTAAGCAGGCTCCACACTCCAGCACGGAAGTCAACACAGGGCTTGATCCTATTACCCTGGGATTATGACCTGAGTCAAATCGAGATGGATGCTCAACCAACTGAGCCACCCAGGCACCCCTAAAAGAATATTTAAAGATATGTATAAACACTCATACATTATTAAATAAATATAAAAGAAGACGATCAAGAAGTACACACAATATGAATGAATCCAGTTAAAGTGTGTGTAAAAGACTGGTGAGCTATGCACCTGTTACTGATCGCATGTTTGTATCCCTCTACTGAATTCACGTGTTGGAATTCTAGTCCCTAGTGTGATGGTGTTTGGAGATGAGGCCTTTGAAAGGTGATTCGGTCATGAGAGTGGAGCCTTCACGGTGGGATTGGTGCCTTTAGAAGAAGACACAGGAAAGAGCTTCCTCCATGCTTTCTGTCATGTGAGAATACAATGAGAAGGTGGCAGTCTGCAAATCAGGAAGTCAATGCTCATATCTGCCAGCACCTTGATCTTGGACTTCCCAGACCCAGAACTGTGAGAAATAAGTATCTGTTGGTTAAACCACCTAGTCTAGGGTAGTTTGCTAGAGCAGCCGAGTAGATTAAGGCAGTGCCAAAACACTAATTGTGGTTACCCTTGGGTATTGATATTAGGCATGCCTTTTCATGTCTTCTTCATAATTTTCTGTAGTTTGGAATTTTTCAGCAGTTAACATAAAATACTTTTATAATCAGAAAAAAGGCAATCAATTCCATTATTTAAAGATTTTTTTAAGGAAAGTTAAAAATAAGAAAAGAGGGGCGCCTGGGTGGCTCAGTCAGTTAAGCATCTGACTCTCGATTTCGGCTCAGGTCATGATCTCATGGTTCATGGGTTCGTGCCCCACATCGGGTTCCACACTAACAGTGTGCTTGGGACACTGAGACAGCCTGCTTGGGATTCTTTCTCTCCCTCTTTCTCTGTCCCTCCCCCTGCTCGTCTCTCTCTCTCTCTCTCTCTCTCTCAAAATAAAGAAATACACTTAAAAAAAAATAAGAAAAGATATGAGCGCCTGGGTGGCTCAGTTGGTTGAGTATCTGATTCTGGATTTTGGCTCAGGGAAAAGATATGGGCACCTGGGTGGCTCAGCAGGTTAAGCGTCTGACTCTTAATTTTGGCCCAGGTCATGATCTCACAGTTTGTGGGATTGAGCATTGCACTGGGCTTTGCGCTGACAGCATGGAGCCTGCTTGGGATTCTCTCTCTTCTGTCCCTCTCCCACCCACTCACGGCATGCCTGTGTTCTCTCTAAAATAAAACAAAATAAAATAAATAAAATAAAATAATAAGCTAGAATCTTTAAAGAACTGAAGGCCAAAGAGAAGACAAAAGGAAATCCTTTGGGCCATCTCAGTGATTCTTAAGGAGCTAACTATTATAACAGTTGCTCAATAAGCAATGTTTATAATGATGATCCTAATATACTAGGGTCTAGGATACATTATTCAGTTAAAAAAACAGCAGAAAAGTATATATTATATGCTAACATTTATCTAAGGTGGGAGGATGGGGGGTATATTTTAAATTAAAGCTAACACTAGAGATGAGAAGGAAAAGGAGGAAGAGAAGGAAAAAAGAAGAAAGGACTACCTATAGGTGAAGTGAGGTGTCAGGGCAGGAAGGATTGGGACAGGCCTCTCTGAGTACACCTTATTTTGCAGATTTAGAAGCAGTGTTTATAGGGTTATAAAACAAATTAAATCCAAGAAAAAAAAATCCTTCAAAATCAAAAGCAACATGAAACAAACAAGTCAAAACTACACAAAAAGGAACTATATCAAGTAAGTTTAAAACACGGGAATTTTACTGTATATACCTAGTATTATACACTTTAAAAGCAAAAAGCATTGTAAAAAATTCACAAACTACTTTTAATAATCATACTGTTTCTGGTAATGTTGGTATTGTTATTTTGAGACTGTTACATGAGTAACATAGGATAAAAAGGACAAAACAAATATGTAATTATACCTGTGTTGTTAGGAACCAGAATTTTCAGTGGCAGCAAGAGAGAGACGTACCATCAATGAGATTAGGTAAACATCCTTGTAGTTCCAAATTTCAGCTGAAAGTGTTGGCTAGGGTGCAATGGGAAGTTACCCAAATAAGAGGGTTGCAAGCCATCAGGAGAAAGGAGGAGGGGAAAGGACAAAAGCAGGGAAAGGACGTTTGCAAAACCAAAAGTTCCAGCCAAGGAGTAGCTCAACTAGGTGTTTCTCCTGAGAGCCCCCTGCTAGGTGTGTTTCACCTAGAGTGACTTACATGAGCCAGTTTGAGCCGGACTGGAGCTGGGGACCTGTGCAGTAGCCCCCCTGAGTTCCTGAAGTTACCTTTAGTCCATTATAAAACTAAGACCCACCCCTATGGGTGGGGTTTTCTGCCATTTTTTGAACATGGATACATGCACTAGCATGCTGACATCCTAGCATGCACAACTGAGCCCAATTGTTTATGCAAGCTCCCTGCCCCCATGCCCCACACACTCAATAAAAGCTTCCTGTACTAACCCCATGGGGAGACAGTGCTTCTGAGACAAAGAAACTGAAGGGACCCCATAAGAGACTGCTTTTCTGGCTCCTTTAATTACTTCTATTCTTGCTAGGACCTATACCCCTGCCTTACACACACCTTATAGAACAGATAATGCATGTCCTCCTTGTAAAGGTCAAGGTGTTAATACTTCTTTAGAGTCTTCCAGCACAATAGATAACATCTAAGGAGTGATCAGGCAGGGTCTCTGGAATGTTTTCCAAGACAGCTGACTCACCAAGACCCCCTGGATCTTGGGCTTAAGTGACTTAGAGAGGTCACCTTAACACTCATCTTTGTTCTTGGATGCCTGAGAAGATAAGTGCACTGGACCACAATCCTCAATAAAACCCCAGACCCCAAGCAAAGTCAAGACTCACTCGCCTTTCTTTTCCCAGATGCTCCTTCTGTATCTGCCCTCCATGCCTTCAACAAACTGCTCTCACTTCCTCTTCACTCACATTTGATTTCTATTCTGCCTGAAGCAAAGGACCCTCTTCTCCTTGGACCCAGTCAGCCTGCATCACTTTGAGACCTATCTCCCTGTCCCCTTACTTGCAACAATAATAACAAGTTCTTTGCTTTCAACATTTCCTTGAATTGTGTTCAATTTGATGCACCCCAACCAGAAAACCACCCTGAGTTCAATTAAAAGAATCAGAATGAACTCATTACCTGTTTTCATATTTTAAAGATAATTGATTTTGACAGAACTTGCCACTGAAAAGGCCTGGAGACACAGTGAATTATCCACTAGCAATGAGCACCACAAATGCCCTGATTTTGTTCCTAAAAATCATTCCCAAATAAAAGGAACCAAAAGCTCTTTGGAGAAGTGGATGTTTCTAGGTTTGGAGTAGAGAATGAATAAGATAAGCATGGTATATCTAGAATAACAGGGAAGAGAACTGAAGTCACATCGAAAGGCCTTAAAGGCCAACTTGAAGAAAGCTTCACCAAAATGGGCATTTGAACATCAACAACAGAACCGGCAAACAAAGTTCAAGAATCAAGTGTTTGTCCTGTGTTGCCTATACAAACTGTATCCTCAGGATAACCAAATATTTCACGGAGGAATGTTTCTCTTGATAGATATTCTAGCAAATAAATGAGGAGAGAATGATAGAATTAGAATAGCACATTTTTCAATCCCTACTGAAATAATGGGTCTAGGTATATAGTAACTCACTTCTCCTGAAAGTATGTAACACTGTCTATGAAGTATTTTTACCCAAAATAGAAAACCTGAATGCAATCAAACTTCTAAATCCACCAATTTACGGGAAATATAGTGGACTGACGAACTGATATGTTCTTCAACTGATATGTTGACATCATGGAGATGAAATCAGCAAAAGGCAGACTGTGGGAAGCATCACAAAATGAAAAGAAAAAAAAAAGTAAAGAAAACAAAACAAGGCAAAATTGTGAACTGCATTCTCAGCATCACACTGCATTCTAGCCGTGGACTGAGACCTGACCCAACTAACGTGGCTTCTAACAACCTAACACGGAGTTCGTGGAATGAGCCAGTCCCCTTTTAAATTCCTCTCCAGAAGATCAGAGTTGTCAAAGGATTTCATGTTTGTTCTAATTAACATCTTAAGATAAGCTCCTGACCTGCCTTTCTTAGAACATTTAATAAAAAGGGTAAATAACTGTCAATCCTTCCTCAAGTCTTTTTGAGATGCAGCAGAGGCATCTCCTACAACCCAGGAGTGTCTTTCTCAGGGATCTGAGAACCATTCCTGTAATACATTATCATCAGAAAGGACAGGGCCTCTGTCTCCCACTCTCTGCAGGGGGTTAAAATCCTCATTTCAGTAACTGCTAGCTAGCAAACACCACTAGCCTGACCGCATTTACACTGACCAAATCTTCGTGATTTTCCAGTTGAGTCTTCCCCCTCTCTCCCACCTCATTCTCTCTTTAAAATCACCCAGTCACCTTTGCATAAATTGGAAAGGGGTTCAGCTCTTTTAGTAACTAAATGAAATCTGTTTCTGTTGCTTCAATATCCAGCTGTATTTATCTCTGATAAAAGCAAACTAACAAACTCAAAAAGAACAGCATTGGAAGGGAGAATTTATGGATTAACAGACACTTTAGAGGCTTATCAACCAATTGCAAGGTACAGATGGACATTACTTGTATTCTGTCTAGAACAAGTGAAAAAGTATCAAAAGGTGAAATGTAATGACTAATTAGCAATTTGATGATATTAGGAATTAGTGTTCTTTTAGATATGACAGTGCCATTACGGTTGTGTTTAAGAGAAGAGTCCTTATATTTTAGAGCCCTACTGAAATATGTATATATGAAATTACATGATGTCTGGAAACTCGATTCAAAACAATTTGAGTGTGGAGAAGGTACTGTTAATCATTAAAGAAAAGTAAGGTTCATTATACAGTTTTATCTAAGTTTGTGCAGGTTTGGCATTTTCCATAATAGTTGTTTTTTTTTTAATTAGGAAAGTCATATGACAAAGGGCTAGCATCTATAGTATATTAAGAACTCTCAAAACTCCACGCTTAAAAAAAAAAAAGCAACCCAATTAGAAAATAAGTGAAGGACATGAAGTGACATTACATTATGAAATATATATATTTCATAAACATATGAAAAGGTATTCAATGTCACTCGGCATTAGGGAAAGGAAAATAAGACTACAGTGAGATAACACTATGTATCTTAGAACAGCTAAAATTAAAAAACAGTAACAATACCAAATGATGAGAAGGATCCAGAGAAACGGGATCTCTCCTACGTTGCTGGAGGGAATACAACGCAGTACAGCCAGTATGGAAAATAGTTTGGCAGTTTGTTTAAAATCTAAATATACACTTACCAAATGACCCAGCAACTACTCTTTTGGGGCATTTAGACCAGAGATATGAAAATTCATGTCCACATAAAACCTGTACATGAATTTTCACAGTAGCTTTATTACAAGTAAGTTTTTCAAATAAAATTATTAAATTTTATTACAAATACAAATTTCATTGTATTTTCAAGCTGAAAACCAAAACAAAAAAACTCAAAACGTTCTTCAATAGGTGAAGGTTAAAAACTGTGGCCCACCCATACAGCAAATCCATAGGGTATAATACTACACAGCAATAAAAAAAGGAATAAACTATTGACATACACAACTTTAGTGGGTTTCAAAGACATTATGCTCAAGAAAAAAAAGCCAACTTCAAAAGGCCACATACCGTATGATTCCATTAATATAACCTTCCTGAAATGACAAAATTATAGAGATGGAAAACAGATTCATGGTTGCCAGGGTTTAGGGCTGCTGGCAGGGTAGAGAGCAGGTACAACTACAAACAGCATAAGAGACATCTTTGTTGATAGAATAATTTGGTATCTTGATGCTTATATGAATCTACAGGTATGATAAAAACAACTTAGAACTATATGTCGATTTCCTGTATTTGATACTGTAGTATGGTTGCATTCTACGTAACCTTTAGGGGTAACTTGGTGAAGGGTGAAGGGGACCTCTCTGTGCTATATCTGCATCTCCCTGTGAATCACAAAGTGTTTAAAATAAAAACTTTTTTAAAAGTCCAGATAATCTAATCCTAAATCCCATGTATATCTCCCTGTGCCATACTACCTCATCAATGAAGAACATTAAGCTCAAAACGTGAACAGGTGCTAAAAAAGAAAAACAAAAAACCAAAAAACCTCACAGGTGCTCATGCAGCCAGCACAGTGGACACCCAGGACTCCAAGATGGTGTCAGTCATATCTGTGAAAGAGAAGCAACCCATGGATGTCAAAATAGGAGAGCTCCAAGCTGGATACTGATGGGGGATACCACCCCTAAAGGCATTGCTGGAGCATTTGAGGTAATTGCCATTGTCACAAGTATGTCAATGTGAAAAAAGGGAGGGTTGCTAGTATTTCTACACTTGATCTTAGTCCAAAGGCTGAAAAGCGATTCTTTACTGGGAATTCTAAATGATTTTGAACTACTGCCCTTCTTACAAGGAGCTCAAATATGAGTGGTTAAACAAGTACCAGTGAAAATGGCTCAGTGTGGCAGGTGCACTCTGCATTCTTGACATGACCTTTGCCTGAAACCCCCAAATCCTTTCATGTCCCAACTGAGAATTAACACCCAATAAAAAATGACTGGTATCAAAATAATACAAAAACAAAAACAAAACAAAACAACTCCCAATAACTCATAGATTCACCATCTGAAGTTCCCTTATTTTGAAAAGGAGCTAGCATAGGCTGGATTTGGTTACTGTTCTCAGCATCTGAATTATCAGAACTTCTGGCTTCCTTCCTTTAATATACCAAGTTTAGGATTCGATCGCCCAGAGGGTTTCAAAGTGCATAGGGTTTACAACTGAAATCAATGGAAAATTTGACTATTAAGAAGCTAAGTCAAACTTACTTATATCACTCTTCCCCAAAAGCATCCAGAAACTTAATATAAGACCTCAAAAACTAGAAGAGAGAAGATGTGTAAAATTGGGATAAACATCATTATTCTAAGCCAGAGAGAAGTAATTTAATGAAAACCCTCAAACATCTGAACCTAAATTATACTCACTCAAACTCCCCATAGACCTCAACAGCTAAAAACTGACATATGTGTATATATATATATATATGGAACAGTCAATTGTGTGTAACATAAATAAACACTAAATCATAGTCTCTCTTGTTGGGGCGTTTCTGAAAAGTACTGCTAAATGTAACTGTACAATTTCCTCTTTCAGACAATTCAAAAGTTCAAAGAAAACAGAAAGCCCGACACAAGAAGGGAAATAATAAAAACATACCTGAAAGAAGCTAAGTGTGCAAACAGCCTCTCCTAATTATTAAACAGTTGAGATGTTTTCACTAACAGGGCAGTCTACAGGGAAACTGAAAATAATTTCTTTCTCATCACTTTGAATAGGAAAACAAATGTAGTGTTAGTAGAACACAGCAGTCAAAAATAAACACCAATTTTCCATTTTCACTCTTTTTCTGGGTAAAACATGGGATTTCCAGAGCAGTTCTTAGTGACCAGTTAGAGTAAAAGGAGGCTAAAAAGAAAACTTGAGCCTTGTGAACTCTTAACAGCTTGAGTAAAATTAATAGTAAATAATTTCAAACACACTTTCTCATATCAGAGGAAATATACATGGTGTAATCTCATTTGACTATACACATCACATCCAAAAATGATAATTGTGACAACAAAAAGATGGCCTTCTCTTTCTTCTTAATCCTAAATTAGTACTAAATTGCTTTAAATTAAGGCACATCTGTTTCACTTCCTAATGTTAAGAAATACCAAAAGTAGGGTCATTGGGAAATGTTTTTTGTTTTTGTTTTTTTTTTATTTTTTTTACCTTATTTCTCACTCTTCTAAAGCTACATTGATCAGACCTCGGTGTGAATGGTGTATAAGATCTCTGGTTCTAGAGTCAGGTAGCTCTGGCTTCAAATATTGACTCTGCTACTATGAGCTATGAGTTGTAGTGAGGATTAAGTGAGAAAATACAGTGAGAGCACTTAGCATAAGGCACGGGGGACTGACACACACACACACACACACACACACACACACAGTAGGGTATCCTCATTATTTCCTAACTGTTATTGCAAATGACTGGTTATAACGGACATAAAGAATTTTTCCAACTCAGTAGTTACACAGAAAACATGCTAACATGCCCCTTGTTGTTCCAATGTGCCATGCTTTTTTTTAAATAAAACTCCAAGAACATTTTCCTTTCTGTTACAAACAGTGCTTTTCTACTGCCCATCTAAGAAACTTTTTAAAAAGAGCAATTGGGCATAGGATGATAAGATCATATCTTTTCAATACACATTTTTATTTCTACAAGTAAAATGCATTCACAGACACTGTAAATGAAATGCTGTTCAACACTAAGAAAAGATTTCCCTGACTCAAATATTTATCATTCCGTGGTAGCAAATTAAATGAACTTGTGCTCTATTGTTGGCACAAAGGTTCAGAAAACAAATTCCCCGGCTTAGTATAAAACAGTCTACAACTCAGAATTTATTTATTTTAATGTTTATTCATTTTTGAAAGACAGAGAGAAACAGAGCACAAGCAGGGGTGGGGCAGAGAAAGAGGGACACACAGAATCTAAAGCAGGCTCCAGGCTCTGAGCTGTCAGCACAGAGCCCGACGCTGGAGCTTGAACTCATGAACCACGAGAAAATAACCTGAGCTGAAGTCGGACGCTTAACTGACTGAGCCACCCAGGTGTCCCTACACTCCAGAATTTAAAACTGCCATATTTGCTTCTATGTAATTTTTCACATGATTCTTTGTTCATATGCAATGGTATAGTATCCCTTGTTCCCAATTTACTATAAAAAGAAAAAACCTTTCCATGAAGCAATGTAACATCCAATAAACTAATAGTAAATGTAATACATAAGGATTTCTGTGCTTAACAATTCATTTTTGCTTTGCTACCTAAATTAAACATCAGTTTTTTTAAAAAGACAGAAAGAAAAGAAATCCCATTCTATAATACTTATGGTTCTAAAAAAATTTTTTTTCACAAACCTGACTACTGATTCTAAAAGAACAAATTAGTTTTGTAAGAGGCATTATTTTCTATTGAAAACACAACCGTCAACTAGAAGAGATGAAGAGGTCTAGTGATGCAAAATCACAAGTAATATTACTGAAAAGCTTGGTAAATGAATACAATTTTTTACTGAAAACTGTTTTTAAGTGTTATGCTATATATTCTGACAAAAAACTTCATTGGGGACCACAATACCAAAATTAAAATCAAGCAAATTCAAACTTCCTAAATGGGTTCCCTCTTTTATAAACAAAGCAGGCTAAGACACCCACAGAAGGTACACAAACTACTCTTGTACCTCATGTTCACTATGGTCTAAGATAATAGTCTATGTTACATGGCAAGATTATCAAAAAAAGGTGAGCCTGGGGTGACTTTTCTTGGCCCTGAAAGATCCAGTACCACCCATTCAACTTTCAATGGCTATTGAATTTTAACTAAACTCAATCCAGCATCTGCCCAAGTCACTAAATTAAAACTTCTACTAAGGTCATCAAACAAGTGAATACCCTGAACCACATTCAGTCTGTATCTTACTGGACATCTTAGCTACATGTGGCACTGTTCACCAAACCTGTCTTGGAAATATCTCTGCCATCTTGGATTCTTTAAAAATCTTCACCATGAGTTCCCTTTACACATTTCTCTCTCCATCCTTTCTGAAGGTCTTCTGTGGCTTTTCTTCTTCTACCCACCCCTAATATGCCATTTTTAATTAGCACATTTTATTCTTATATTAAACACTAATCTCTTAATGATCTCATTCACTTTCAGGATTTTAAATGGCACATATATGCCAATGCCACCCAAATAGTGGAGTGCTGGTAAACTGGCTGGGGCGGGGCACAGTGGAGACAAAACAAAGTGGAAGGAAAGATTGATTTGCATCATTTGCTAATTTCTGTGGTGGAAATACTCCCTCCATGGCTGATTTCAAGCTACCCATGTGATGGCACCGAAATGAAGTTGGGAAGAGATACCCATAATGGGCTCTGTGAACTAGGAAATGCCTGTTCTTGGTACACATGCTCCAACCCACATCTCTGCCAAACACCAACCCTGAGCATCAGTTTCCCACATCAAACCACCTCTCCCTGAATTTTCAGAGTTTCAACTTACTGCTTTCCTCTCTAAATCTCCTCTTCTCATTCTCTGTTATACCCAGCCTAGAAGTCAGACAATTATCTTTGATTCCTCCTTTTCATCATCCACAAACTCTTTTCCAGCTATGACAGTCTTATCTCCATATAAATTAATGGAAGTTTCCTTTTTGTGTCTTATTGCTATTTCACATGAAATAAATGGATATATTTACCCAAATCTGGAGAGTTTATATGGTATGACACGCATTAAAATAGGAGTCATAGCGTATTTTAATATATATGAGTCTATTTTGGCATAAATAAATATGCAAAAAATGGAGGAGAAAGGAAAGCTCTTCCTAACAGTAGAAAGCCAATAAATACATATGCAAGGAATGACAGAAGAAGAAAATCACCATTTAGCAACCACAGCAGTCGTAAGTGAATTGAGCAAGAAAATATTAGTGGATTCTAAAACCAGTGGGTAGAAGGAGATTTACAGTCTCAGGGTATATCCCCACAATCTATTTATTAATTACAAAAGGGAGGAAGGTAGATTCACAGTAGAGAAACAGTACGTACCATCTTATTTTTATCTTATCTTATTTATTTATTTATTTATTTATTTATTTATTTATTTTTGACACAGTGCAAGCGGGGGAGGGGCAGAGAAAGAGGGACAGAGGATTTGAAGCCCTCTCTGCACTGACAGCAGTAAGCTTGATGTGGGGCTCGAACTTAAAATGAGAGATCATCACCTGAG
This sequence comes from Panthera tigris, assembly GCF_018350195.1. Classification (NCBI taxonomy): domain Eukaryota; kingdom Metazoa; phylum Chordata; class Mammalia; order Carnivora; family Felidae; genus Panthera; species Panthera tigris. The sequence goes on from NC_056666.1 coordinate 62,058,201, forward strand.
CCGAAGTTGGACACTCAACCCACTGAGCCACCCAGCTGCCCCGTACCATCTTAATTAAATGATCCAAGGTAACATGATACCCGTAATGGGACAAATTGACACCATGTGTCTCTTGGTATACTGCAATGAGAATACAACATCATTTCTGTTGTATTCCTCACAAAAATACATGATCTGAATCTAATTATGAGAAAGTATCAGACCCAAACTGAGGAACACTTTGCAGAGTACGCGGCCCTGTACTTACAAAATGCCTCAATGTCAAGGAGAGAGAGAAGGACTGATGAATTGTTCCAGATGAAGGGAGGGGTAAAAGACATAACAAGTGAATATAAGACATGATCTGGGATTCCTTTTGCTGTAAAACATATTATTAGGATGATTGATAAAAATCAAATTAGGTCTGTAGGTCAGAAAATAGTGTTGTTGCAACATTAACTTGCTGACTGTGATAACTGTTCTGTAGTTATGGAAGAGAATGCATATTGGTCAACTAGAGACGCCATGACAAATATTGAAGATTGGGTGTCTTAAACAACAAAAATTTATTTGCTCACAGTTCTGGAGGCGTCACATCCACGTCCAGGTCCAGCAGGGTTAGTGTCTGGTGAGACCTCTCTTCCTGGCCGCAGACAGCTGCCCTCTCACTTGTCTTAGTTTTCCTAGGTCCTCACTGTCTCCTAGCTTAACAGCTATCTTTGGAAATCAGTCCCTCCCATAAAACAATTTGCCGGGAGTCACGAGGCAAACTGACTCATCTCATAGCCTCTTAAGAGAAATTCCTTTCTTTTGGTAATAGGTGGTAAAAGGGCTTGGTACTAAATTCCAGCGAAGAGAGTAATGCACTCAGAGGAAAACAATGACTGTAATCAGCACGTCCTTTGTTTTAAATTCACTGCTTTCTTATGAGACAAGATGGAAGGTAAGGTCTTTGCATCTCAAAACAGGTTAAACCAAGCACCAGGCAATATAGGAGATAGGAAACTCAATTTATTTAAATCTCAATTACTAAAGCATATTGGTTTTGCATCTTATATATGAAGTGTGACAATAAAGTAATGAAATCACTTTTTTATTTGGTTCATAAACTGGCACTGATAGAAATCCCAAAATAAGATTGAGAAATTGTAAAATGGATGGAATAAGTTTATAGCCGAGATCATTCATTTCAAAGTATATAACCCTCATTGAAATATGTAAGCTCTGATCTATTTATTAAAACTATGTCATAGTACTTGATCTTCACAGCTCATATATACACATATATGAATTTGGTGATAAACAGAACTAAACTCTGAAGCGTATGTGTGTTTTCCTATTCTTTGAGTTAAAAAAAAAAAAGTCTTTCAAATTTGAATACACATTTTATTTTACTACATTTTAGAAAAATCTTTATGTTAACCCTTGAGACCAGGATAAAATAACTGGCTTAAGATAAAAACTGTTTTTGGGGGTGCCTGGCTGGTTCAGTCAGTGGAACATGCAACTTTTGATCCAGGGATTATGAATTTGAGCCCCACGATGGGTGTAGAGATTACTATAAAAATAAAGAAAATAAAAATTTAAAAACTGTTACGGATTCTTTACCACCATGACCATCCAACTGACCATCACCTGAAGCCAAAACTGAGGAAACAATTCTCAGTCATTCAGGTATTCACATTCACGGGGGAAATATCTCAGAAAGTTTCGTATAATGACTACGCGTTAAGTTATATGTTAACGACTCATGAGCCCAAAAGTAAAAAACAAAAACAAAAAACCCTACTCCACCAAAATGATGTCCCAAGGACTGTGATGAAGAAGGCAGAGGTTAAAAAAAAAAAAAAAAAGGCAAGGGCTCCTGCGTGGCTCAGTCAGTTAAGCTTCAGACTTCAGCTCAGGTCATGATTTCACGGTTCGTGAGTTCAAGCCCCATGTCGGGCTCTGTGCTGACAGCTCAGAGCCTGGAACCTGCTTCAGATTCTGTGTCTTCCTTTCTCTCCCTTTACACATTTAATAAACATTTTAATTTTTAATGTTTATTTATTTTTGAGAGAGAGAGAGAGAGAGAGCGCGTGCGCACTCACAAGCAGGGGAGGGGCAGAGAGAGAGGGAGACACAGATTCCAAAGCAGGCTCCAGACTCTGAGCTGGGGCAGAGAGCCTGATGTGGGGCTTGAACTCATGTACCGTGAGATTATGACCTGAGCTGAAGTCAGATGCTTAACTGACTGAGCCACCCAGGCATCCCTAAAAAAAATTTTTTTAAGGCAGAGGCAGAGAAGAGCAAAAGTGAGTGTACTGCACATAAAAGAGTTTGTTAATAGGAAGAAAGAACATGGAAATTTGAGATTATCCAGACTCAATGCTATGAGGCTCAGATGGACACCAGTGACCACAAAGGCCTGATGCTGTGTCCAGAAGGTAGCTGACTGATCACCAAAGGAAAGGCCATAACAGAAGACCTTAATAAATCAAAGAAAGAATCTATGAGTAGATGAAAATGTGCTCTTTCTGCAGAGACTAGACAAATGTAATGGATAATAACTCAAAAATATTCTCAGTTCATGAGCACATTTTGATCTAAATTAATGATCTCAGTATACATTGCCATTACTCTGGATGGAGAATGTTCAAATGGTTACCAATGTTCTTAATGTACTCATGTCATTTTTATCTTCACTGATATCATTATGATATGATTTGACTCTCCAAGCAACACAATTTTTCTTTTTAATAAGCTCTTCCTTCTCTTCTCTTTCCCATAATCATGCATTGTTCTACTTCATTCTCATACCTTCCCTCACCATCTTTATTTCATTTTTGTCCTCAATTCTTCTTACAACCTTTTGCTCTTCTTATTGTGTGTTCTACGTACTTCATTTTTAAAAAATGCGTGACTGAGTCTTGAAGACCAAAGATAGGACTTAAGAGCCAGAGTCTACTTAAATGGCCTCAAAGGACATGCTCAACATCACTAGTCATTAGTCAAAATGAAGTACCACTCGGCACCCACTAGGATGGCTATCATCCAAAAGACAGCCAATAAGAAATATTGGTGAAGATGTAGAATAATTGGAAGCTTCACACATTACTGGTGGGAAATGTGTACCAGCACTGCCAGTTTGGAACACAGCTTTGCAAAAATGACAACATGACACTTACTGTATAACCCAGCAATTTCTCTCCTAAGTATTTACCCACTCTTCCAAAAACTAAAAACGTATGTCCATACAAATATTTGTTTGCAATGTACATAGCAGGATTATAAAACCATCCAAATGTCCACTGATTGGTGAGTACATAAACAAAATGAAAACATTTATAAATACTATTTGGCAAAAAAAATGATCTATGTTATAACATGGATAAACCTCACAAACCTTCTAAGTTACAGAAATTCAATACAAAAGAATATTTTATTACCAGATTTGCATGCAATGTCTAGAAAGGGCAAATCTATGAAGACAGAAAGCAGATGAGTGGTTGTCTGAGACCGGGGTTGGGGGTAAGAATTGATTGCAAATAATCATGACGGGTCTTTGGGGTGGTGGGGATTTCTAAAAGTGGATTGTAATAATGTTTGTACAATTCTGTGCAATTATTAAAAAGTATTACGTTGTACACTTAAAATGGATAAATTTTACAGTATATGAATTACGCCTCAATAAAGCTTTAAAATACTGTATATCATTTTTATATAGTAGTGATAAATATCAGCATGACAAGTATCTATTCAGTGGATTCCACTATAAAATTAGAGATATATTTTCATGAAAGAAAAATCTGACAGCCTGGGTTAACAAAGGTGTTAAAATGCCCAGGCAGATTCATAGCATGTTGGATGTTATACTTTATTTCCCTTAGTGTTTAAAGAAAAGACGGAAATGTCCCCTTCATGTAGTATACTCCAGCTTAAAAATGCATCAAATTCAAGCCGTTAGACTATTGATTACATCCTTTTAATATTATTAACAAGTGTATTAAAAATAGCTTATTTTACAAAAATGCTTTTATTCATAAGTCAAGCAGAGCCTGCAGCTGACCTAACTTTGGCATCTTTTCAGAAAACCATTGGTATTCTTTCCATGTTCCCATTATTCATTTATGTCTGTATACTTTGTAATAAATCTTTTCACACAGCACTATAAAGGTTCGTCCCATACCTGACCCACTACACTGTGTAAGCCTCTGGTAGGCAGAAACAATTTCTTCCAAGACTTGCATCACAACTAACATATAATGGCTGCTCAAGGAATTGGTTGAATCCCACATGTATTAGTGTTCTGTGACTGCCATAACAAAGTACCACAAACCTGCCAGCTCAATACCATGGAAATCCGTTTTCTTACTTTTCTGGGGGCCAGAGGCCAGAAATGAAGGCGTTGGCAGGGCCACACTCCCTCTGGAGGTTCTTGGGGAGAATGGGATTGACTACAGGCTAATGGGAAAATAGGAAGTAACCTTTTCCATGACCAAAATAAATATAATTCACTAAAACATGGGCCAGCTGCATATTCTTCCTCCATGCTTTCCGATTTTTTCCAAATTTTCCTTTTGATGAAAAGCAGTTATTTCCTATGGTTCCTATAACTTCCACTAGTGTTTTTTCCAAAGGAGGTATACTTAAATATATCTGAGACTAGAATAATATATTTTAACTAACTATGAAGCAATACAAAAACAAATTTTGCTCTTTATCTTAACATTTTATCATAGCCTCAGGACCAGAGTCATCTCTATCTTTTGTCTATGTATTTGTTTATTTAGGGAAAAGATGTGACCAATCACACACATGTCTAGATCTGAGACACTGCAATTTATGTAAGTATGGAATTCTACTGGTTTCCCCAGGAAGAAGGGAGGGAACAAAAAAGTAATGTATTATTAAATATTGTAAAAATGAGAATAAGTGAAGATGGCCATCAGCTTTTTAAAACTCACTTCTGGATGTGACTAGAACTAAAAAACCCCAATGTCTCCACCTGTGAACTAGAATCCTAAAAAATACTGTAATACACTTCTACACTCTGTCATCTGAACTATCAAAGATTTGAGTTACTCTTTAATTTCCTAGATATGTCCCAAGAATGCATGAAGTATACATGTTAACAAACTTCTGTATGTTTTTCTCTTGTGAATCTATCTTTTGTTTAGGGGACTCAGCCAAGAACTCAAAGTAGAAGGAAAATTTTTTTGCTCCCCTACTGCTGCATGAACAAAACTCTAGTCCCTGAGAAACCAAAGTACAAGTTCTTCTCCTGGAGCAGAATTCAACTCTGAGCATCTCGCTTTCTTAGAGAGGTTGATTAATTATAGCCTATCTAAGAAAGAACAATCATAATAACAAGAAATAAACAATGGTGTATGAAGAGAAGCTAAAGAATATAAAGGTGTTTATCCTGGAGAATAAGAAAATGTTGCCTGCAAATATCTGCAGGATGCCAGTGGAGGAAGAGTCAGACAAGTCTTCCTCACTCCAGAGGAATGGGCAGCCTCAGGAAGTCTTGAGCACAGGGTTACTCAGAGGTCAGAGTAGAGGCCAAACACAGATAGCAACCCTAAACTGCAGAGGGTGCTGTGGGAGGGGTCAACTCTATTACCACCAAGTTCTCTTCAAATCCTGAGAGTCTAGTCCATCCACTGGTCAGGCTAAACGAACTCCTCTCTGGTCACTCAGTGCTAGGTCTAGTCTGCTCTAGAGAACCCTTAGGATGTGCTTACAGATTGATCCTGGAGAATCACATCTTCTATATCCTACCTTACTGAAGCTTTCTTTTTAAAAAAAAATTTTTTTAACACTTATTCATTTTTGAAAGACAGAGAGAGAGCGCAAACGGGGGAGAGCCAGTGAGAGAGGGAGACACAGAATCTGAAGCAGGCTCCAGGCTCCGAGATATCAGCACAGAGCCCGACATGGGGCTCGAACTCACGGACCGAGAGATCATGACCTGAGCCGAAGTCGGCCGCCCAACCAACTGAGTCATCCAGGTGCCCCTTACTGAAGTTTTCTAATCCCCAATAAATGTCTGCTTTGGAGAAAAAAAAAAGTACCATAGAAGCTATGAAAAGCCATAAAAAGGAAAACTGTAATTCTCATTATAATTTATCTCTTATCCCATCACTGATTCTACCAGGGCCACAGGATGTGTTTCCTACAGTTCTCCCTGTGCTTCCCAGAAATAAAATCAATCTACTAAAGAGGTTAACTCAAAGGGAAGCCCAGAATTTTATCATAATGCACACTGTCAGTATATGGTGCCTAAAAAACAATGCCTCCAGCCTTCAGAGAAAGACGCAATGGGGTACAGAGGGAGAGCTTCATGGAAAGGTGAAATCTGACCTGGGCTGTGTAGGAAAAGAAAGGTTTAGAAAGGGAGAAAGGTATCCATTTCCTAAAGGGCAAGAGCTTGAACAGCCAGGAACATTAAAGGCAGAGACAAGAGCAAAAATAATCCTGCTATTTTCTGTTATGTTGAAACATAAAGGAATTGCATTTCAGAACCATGCTCAACCACTGCACACCTATTTTATCTGTGTTTTAAAGTAACAAAAAGTAGATCTTGGCTTCTGAATGAGCTACAATGCTAACGAGGTGGCACCATTAGCACAAGATTTAGTCTGAGGTAATTACTTCTAGCTATATTTTGGCTTCCTCATTGAAACGTAGGATGTAAAGAGGTGATTCTAGAAGTACTTTTAACAGGGTTTGGAGTGGATGCGGTCATGTGGAACATTGGCTCCAAGAATCTTAAGCTGCTTGGGAACAGGCATCCATAAAAATAATTTCATTTCCTAGTGTATGGCCAGAACCAGTTCCCTGGAGTTTACTGTTACTTCTGTTGATGACATTCTACATAGGTATTTTTGGTAAACTTTAGTTTTTGTGCTGAGATTTCTTTTTCTATGGCACCATTTTGTTAATGATAACACGTGTGTACGTTTGTGTCCCCAGAATCAGCTGGCAGAAAGAGAGGAACAGTGGACAGAACTGAACACAGCCAGTGAAAAAATATCTTACATTGTATGTGGAAAACATGGGAGTTAGCGTGATAGCAGGAGAAGGCAACGGTATTCAAACCCTCGAGAAGAGAAGTGGTTCAGCCTGGAGGCTTTGGATCCTCTGGGAAAGATGAGCTCCCCACAGAATCATCCTTTGTTTTCTGGATATTAAGAAGTGACTCGGTTATATGTTGAGAATGGTCTTGGTTTTAGAACCATTCTTCAGGACCCTCCTTGGGTACAGCCCACCCAAACCCCTGCAGAAGGTATAGTGATGCTCCTTGAACCACTTCTACCATTTTGGTCCTCATAACATCCCTGAATCATGGGTGTAGCTTAGCTGTCATATATTATTCATTTCCTTTGAGAATAGGGCTTGCTTGGCTACCATGTGCAATTTCTTTCAGAATCATGAGCGTGTGTGCATGTGCGCACACGCGCGCGCGCACACACACACACACACACACACACACACACACACTCAGCATCTCCTTCTCCTCTGCTCTCCAGCCCTCAGGCATCCTGTGCTATAAAGGCTGGGGTTCAGAGGGCTAAGCACTCAAATTACTCCCAGCACTTCCCTTTCTTTTTTGAACACAGCTTCCCCAACACAAATTGCCAGGAGCCACTAGCCCTTCTCCCAAGCTCTGATTTTAAGAGAGGTGATGGAACACAGCACTGCAACCAGGAGACAGCTGCAGGCTCTGACGTTACCCCTGGGCTGGCCTCTGCACCATATGGCTGTCCCCACCTTTCTTGTGGATCCTGTTCTTCAATGTGCCCTGAAGCGTTCACTCTGCAATTCTCCTATCCCCCAGAGGTCCATCCCTAGTCTCACCTCCACAGATAAACCTTCCTGTCTGCTGACCACCCTCCTCCCTATTTTTAATCTCCCCTAGCACTTAGAAACGCAGGTTTTAGTAGGGCCCTCTATCCTCCTCTACTGCATTACAAGCTCTTTGAGACTGGGGATCACACGGTATTTTGTTTCTATCTCCATAGCACACAAAACTAGGTCAAACACTCAAAGAGCTGGACATTAGTTATTCCCAACAGATACGAAATTAACTCCTGTTAAGACACTGGGCACTCTGAGGAGACACACAAATGTCTTCATTCAGCAAATATTGTCCCAGATCCTTCTATCTGTCAGGCAGTGTGCTCTGCACTGTGGGACACATCAGAGAGGAAAAACGACACAGGCCCTCACCTCCTGTGACTTTCAGTCGCCTGAGAGAGACACCACACACATATATAATCACAAAGTGTGATAGTGGTTAAAATGGAAAGGCCTAGGATGGCATAATGACTGTAAAATGAGGTGACATCATTTCCTCTGAGCGGACAAGGCTTAACACAGTGTCTGCACATTAAGAACTTGAAGGATAAATGAGTGAATGAATGAATATAGCTAAGGAATGAGAAATTAAGGTGAAGAAAGCTACCAAAAACTTAATGCACTTTATTTACTGAGTAAATGCATATGTGAAAGGCACCGAGAAAATCTAGTTATAATTAAGAAACCCAAATTACAGGAACAAACGATTTGGTTGGAAGCCATTTCAGGGATCACTCAAAGCCACCAAAAGCAACTCCTAATCACAGAGCCCCTCTGAAAATCTGAAAACATACCAACATTACACACAGTTGCAAGGGGGCTCTCTATATCCCATGGACCCCAGGACAAGGACTGCATGCTATTCTACTCATAATATCCACCAAAGACAGGACTCCATTGCACGTTTCCAAACGTAGCTCCAGTATACCCACGCTGGTAGGTAGCTAGGAAAACTTGGGTTTGTGCAATACATTCTAAAGACACGATATTTTCCATGTTAGAAACACACACAAGCCCAAACATAAATCTAGAATCCATTTAAAAGAGCTTTAGTGCAATGCCTGGCATCGGAAGAAAGAAAACAATGTAGGCAAGAGAGTAAAAAGGAAAAAAAAAAAAAAAGAAAGGATAACATATTTCCCCATTAGACACAGATAAGAACAATACATTTCCATGTTCTGCTTTTTAAAATCCGCATACATTCAAAAGAAAATTTGTGAATGAAAAACGCCACAGATTTTCAAAAGAAAGAAAAAACTGGAAAAGAAAATCATAAAAAGGCTCCACACTTCCCTGAGCCTTCCTAACCTTTCTCTGCCTGTCTTTCCTTTATAGAAATTAAATGCCAGACAGCAATGGAGCCAGTCACAACTGCACAACGCTTTTCCAGATACACATCCACCTTCCAAAACGTGTTTAAAATTTTTACAATGCCTTTCTATTTACATGTTTTTTAAATGTTTTTGGTATTTTAAGTCTTCTTTACTAGAAACTAGCCTGCGAGATACGTTTCTTGAGGTTGCTGCAGTAGCTAATGAGAGAGAGGAGAGAAAGCACACTGGAAAGCCTGAAGTGCTCTACCATTGCAGAATCTGTCTCCCTGTCATTACAGAGAAGAAAATGCGGCCGGGAGACAGTCTCCGACATGAGGGCAAAGCACCTTGAAATACCGGTAAGAGAAGAATTGACAGTGAGCATATCATAATGTATAAATTTGTCCCATCATTATGTTGTACACCTGAAACTAATAACACTGTGTGTCAGTTACACTCAGAAGAAGAGCTAGGAAGGGATGTAGGCAGCCCAGGAGGGGCCGTCCCGATGTAATGTGTCCCTCTCTCCAGCTCTTCTCAAACAAACAACATTTGGAGACTATCACTGTTTTTCTCATTTGTTTCTTTCATTTCTACCGAACAACGCTCTTGAATCAAGCAGCTGCCATGCTGCTAACTGGCTTCCCGTCTGAGCTACTCCAAACACAGCCTGCACCGCCTTGCCCGGGTCTGCAGAAAGTCTTTAGAGCCGTTAGGACACAGCGGATCCCTTGTAAGTCATTTGGCCGCTCCTGCTCCCCCTGCATGCCAATTAGTCTGCGGGCTGCTCTTCCTCTGCATCCACTGGAACCACACTCCTGTTTCAGGGATGTCTCAGGAATGAGAGGATGCTGATGCCCACTGTGTGCCATCCACCTGGACCTCACACGTCCTTGGCCAAACCTGCCCGAACCCTTAGAAGACAATATTTAGAAAAGGACATGTAAAAGTTAAGTATTTTTCAAGGTAAGAAGGGAAAGCATAGACACAGGAATTAGCTTTATATGATGATTTGGAAAGGATGATTGGAAAGGATTATTAACATGAAATGGGTCTCTATGAGTAAAACACGCGTATTTAGCATTGGGCTTTCCTTTCCCCTCAAACACACCAATACTATCAACATTACCCACTGTGTTCTAGTATCAAAACTTAAGGACTAGGTCATTGGTGTCACTGGGTTAACTCGAGCTGTAAACTACAAGAGGCAGGGCACTCCTGGCATTGCCATAATGAAGTGAAAAGGACTGAACGGTGGGAGTAGATGAGGGAGATCTGAATACAGGGATTTGGGAGCGGGAGGCAGGGCTTCACGGAGCTGCTGGAATTCTGCACGAGCTCTGGCAAAGTGATCTCGGTGCCACTGTACAAAGCAGCCCTGTTTCGGCCAGCTCGTGTCTGAAAGGCTTTTCACAAGAGGTCACTACTGTCCACCATGTCATGGACTTCCCCTCCAACAAACCCTATGTAACAGAGAACCCCCCTCAAATAACCAACCTGCTCATTTCAGACTGTTCATCCTCCATCAGATGGAACGAACACCAACACCACTGAGGGATGTGGAAGCCGCTTTTATGTGAAGAATCTCATTACAGCACTAGGGTATTCAGACAGGTTAACACCGCAAGAGAAGTTTAACTCCCAACATGTGCTGTCTTTGTAAGCTATCACCTTTTCCCAAGCTATCACCTCCTTTTTATTAAAGTAACAACTATCAAACAACGTTCTTGCCTAAAGATTCCTTTCATTAAAAAATTACTGAAGAGCCTAGGTGGCTCAGTCGGTTAAGCATCCGACTTCAGCTCAGGCCATGATCTGGTGGTCTGTGAGTTCGAGCCCTGCATCAGGCTTTGTGTTGACAGCTCAGAGCCTGGAGCCTGTGTCAAATTCTGTGCCTCCCTCTCTTTCTGCCCCTCCCCCTCCCCTGCTCACACTCTGCCTCTCTCTCTCTCTCTCTCTCAAGAATAAACACTAAAAAAAATTTTTTTAATTATTGAAGAAACCAAAGCATTTTATGTGTGTTATATCTAAGAGAAGAGAAACAAAAACTTGATTTTTAATTCACTGTGTCAGTAATAAATCCATTACCTATTAACATATTTTATCTTTAGAAATCTACATTTTCTGAAACAAAAAAAAAGTAAAAAGGAGTCAAATTTAAAAAATATATTTTTGCAAATCTCTTTAAATATCTCTTAAATAGAAGAGAATAGAAACTAAATTCTTGTATTTCCTTCCACATTCAATCTGTTACTATATGCTGTTTTGGTAAAAGTTTGGTAAAAGAAAATCTGTACTTGCTCAGATGTAGATGGGAAAAGGGGAAGTGTTTTTAAAAGCTTTTAAGGTAATTATGGATATCCTTCTTTGATACTACATCACTCAACAAGTGGTAGTTTCTTAAACCTTAGCTGTAACATGGAATCCACTGGTCTATTTTGAACTTTGAATAAAGCTTTTACCCACTGTGAAGGTTAATTTCATGTAGCAACTTGGCTAGGCTCTGGTGTCCAGTTTATTTGGTCAAACACCAGTCTAGATGTTGCTGTGAGGGTGTTTTGTAGGTGTGGTAAATATTTAAATCAGCAGACACTGAGTAAAGAAGATTATCCTCCATAACATGTGTGGGCCTCATCCCATCGGTCAAAGGCCTTAAGAGAAACAGACTGAAGTCTCCAAAGAAAAAGGGAAGTCTGCTTCCAGACTGCAACATGGAAATTCTTCCTGGGTTTCTAGCCTTTGTACTCAGAACAACAGCATCAACCTTTCCTTAATTGCCAGCTTCTCAGGCTGCACTGCAGATTTCAGACTAGTCAGCCCTCACAGCTGCATGAGGCACTCCCTTAAAATTCATCTTTCTACCTCTCCCTTTCCCCACCCCTCTCTCTATATATATCCTGTTTGTTCAGGTCTCTGGAGAACCCGGACTATCACATCCATGCATGATTTTGTAAAATCATGCATTAATCACTGGGAAAATATTAGGTCACTGAATTACACAAATATTCAAAATGTTTACAAATTTCATGATATACTATTTTGAAAATTCCTTTTGTTAATATCACTACCAATCTCATCAAAAGTCTTTTGGTATGAAAAGTTTGTCAAGCTCACAATGGCAGTTAAAAGTTTTCCAAAATTCTAATTTCTGCTGGAAAACTTGGATTTTAGCATTAGTAATAAATACCACTGGTTGTTTTCCTTGTAGTACTGGGCTCATTGCTCACTTGGGGAAAAAAAAATGCCTATTAAACACCCAAGTCCGAATAACCATAGTTTTTCAATAAATGTTTCTACTAAAAATGATGTTTCATAAAGAAAGAAAAAAAGTGGCCAGTAAAGCTCACCGTTCAATCGTACAAATAGTTCTTCTCAAGACATCGCTCTCCAGTGTGCAGTAGAATTGTTTTGTGCACAATACCAATTTCATCATGTGAACATATATGAGTACACATGAAAAAGAGATATACTCAGCTGCTGGGTTGAGTATAATTTTTACTGCTTCATCAAGGACATTCTTAAATGAAACGGGAATTTTTTTTTAACTTCAAGTGTGCAGCAATATATACAATGACCACTAGCATAGTTTAGTGTCACTGGATTTGTCATAAGGGGCCAAATATTTTATTCGCCACTGTCTGCACTGTCAGTGTGCATATCAACACAGTAAAAAAGCCAAAGGATGTCTTTGTATTATTACGGCAATAATTTTGGCCTCACAGACTCCCTAAAAGGGTCTGGAGCCTCCCGTAGCTCTGGAGAACAGCTGAAGAAGCACAGAACTGACCTGCTCTCTCCCACACTCACATACCAACAAAGTCCAGAAGAGAAAACTCAGGCTGGCGGACACTGGGCATGATGTGTTCCTGGTTCATAGTGCCTAGAGGAAAGGGACGGCCCCAAGAGCCACGATCTTCAACTGGGGTACATGCAACCAGGGCGCACAAAGACCTTCCAGAACCGATTTGCTTTAGGAGTACAGTCTAGATCGCCACTTGTAGTTCTCGGTCTCCACCTTCTCTTTCCTACCAGTCCTGACTCTCTCTCCGTAAAAGAAATGGTATCTCTTACCCATCCTGTTTTGTAGTAGTGCACGGTCTGGATGGTAAATCCTCTCGGGCCACCCAACAAAGGTGTAGCTAGAAATGTTGGTACTGGTGTTACAAAGAAATGACTACAAAGACTGGAGGAAAATCACTTTGCAAGGGAGATGGTTTCCAATTGAATGCTTTCAACAAAACTGAAGCTGGAGCTAAAGGCCTTATGCACTGAAAGATCATTTAAAATGGTATCTGATGAAAGATCAGTAAGTGATTTTTTGGCACATCATCCAAAAGGAGTTAAAGAATTGAGAAGTTTTGTTATGAAAAGACCCCTTTCATTCTCTTCTACTCAATTGTACAAAAACTTTTCTTATTCTAAGCATATATATAAATGAAAAATTGAGAGAGCTGTGATGTTGAACTCATATTCAGGCCATCAATAAACAATATTCATAATTTAATAAGAAAATTAACTATCCAAATATTTAAAAGATACCTCCATCTCATTAAAATGCATTTCTAACAACAGTTTACTTTTCATTTTTAGTAAGTATGAACAGAATACTCAAGCAAACGATTATGTAGTATTTATTATGGGCTAGAAATGATCCTAAGCACTTCACATCCATTAATGCTCTTAACCTTCATAACATTCATGTTAGGTGAATATTATTCTTAATGCCCATTTTACAGATAAGGCAAGTGAAGCCAGAGAGCACCAAGAGTTAGAATTTGAATCCAAGACTTTTGGGCTTGAGTGTGTACATCTTCAATACATTATTTCAAATAAATACTATTTTGATATTTGTGAATTAATAATGATTACATTCATAACTAATCCAGAAGAAATTTTAATACTTAAATCCTAAGGGCACTGAGATTTAAAAATCATATTAATTTGTGGATTTTTTGTGCAAATACGATAAAGAGATTAAAAAAAAAACCATAAAACTGTATTACATGACAATGAGATTCCATAACCCAAAAGTAATGGAAATAGGAGTTCAAAGTGGAAAAGAATAATGTAAAATTCCAAGTGATAAAAGAGAAGCTTAATGATGTATGTAAAAAATGTATTACAGTAAGTAACAAAGTACTTTAGTATTTGTATTCCATTGGACATATTTAAAGCAGATATAACAATTTTATGTTGTTTTCAACATATATAATACATGAGAAATTATAGTCTTTGTAAGTACCGAAAACTTACCATGAACATTTTTTTTTAATTTTTTAAAAATGTTTATTTATTTTTGAGAGAGAGAGAGAGAGAGAGAGAGAGAGAGAGACAAAGCATGAGCAGGGGAGGGGCAAAAAGAGGGAGACACAGAATTGGAAGCAGGCCCCAGGATCTGAGCTGTCAGCACAGAGCCCGATGCAGGGTTTGAACTCAAGAACTGTGAGATCATGACCTGAGCTGAAGTCAGACACTCAACCGACTGAGCCACCCAGGCACCCCTACCATGAACAATTTTAGATGCTAACCTAAATGTAGAGGGAATCCATGGTTTTTAAAAATTAATTTAGAAGGTATGTGGTACAAAATGTTTAAAGACTATTGTCCCACAGAGGGAAAAGTTTCAAGCACCAACTCCTTGGCCTAAAGAATTTTCTTAGAATGGCTTGACATCTACCAGCTCTGAAATGAATGGGGCCTGTGGAACTCACCTGGAATGGCTCAGCTTTAGTTTAACAACCCTGTCAGTCTTCGTTTACCAATGTTCATTACACGGAAATGTATCTTTCCTCCAGATTTACTAAGAGGAACAGCTTTATTTATGTACAAAGCTTAACAGAGCTGTGTTCCTGAACAAAAACAAAATAAATTTAACAATTTCTAAGGGTCTGAAGAGAGTTTAACAATTAAATTCTTTTGTTTAAATGTTTTCTATTAGATACGAAGAAGTACTATCCTGTAACACTCACATGCAACTTGATCGTAATCATTTAGTAATTATTACGAGATTCTTAAAGTTTTGTCATGTTGGGATTTATAATTCCTTCCATAAATGGAAGGATGTGCACTTCATTATAAACTAATGGCCCAATAATTACTATTCTATAACACAATGCAGATCACTTGCAATACATTAAACCACTCAAATACACTCCTCCCAGTTACTACACAGGTTCTAAGTAAAAACGTCAGAACAAGTATAGGAAGGTCCTGTTTCTAACAATGATGGAGGATCTTGTATTAGACCAACCCTCCCACAAAAGCAATGTTAAACTTGCACAAAATATCAAAAATAACTACCAAAAGCACTGGAAAGTGATCAAAAGCAGGCAGAAACGAGAGGGGAAACTCTGAAGAAGGGATCAGCCCCATTTTTCATGTTTTATGTTTTTTCCTGTTTTTTATGGCTCTTCCTCTGAGAGGAGGGCAAAGTCTTCTCCACTCTGTAGGGCAGCTAACACTCAGCAAAATTCCTAGTCCTACTGGCTTGGAGAGCTGAAAGGCAGAGCCCAGGACAACCATAGTAGCCGGAGAGCGAGGGAGAACCCCATAAAAAAGAGAGCCGTGGAGGGCTGTCCCATGAGATTGGAACAGAGATTTCAGCCACCCCATTCTGGGAGAGGGAATTTAGAAGTCTAAGTTTAGCCAAGTTAACTGCCCACTAAAATGAAAAATCAACACTCTTCAGAACAATAAAGAATTTTGAATCTCTATAACATATCATTAACAATATCCAGGAAATCATCCAAATCACTACACATATGAAGAACAGGAAAATGCAACCCAAGTCCAAAACACAAAACAATCTATGGACACCCAGGTGTTATTAGGAGAAAAGAATTTTAAGCAGTTATTAAGACTATGCTAAGAAAATATGCTCCTAGTGAGTGAATAAATAGGGAGTCTCAGCATAAAATAAAAATCATATTTAAAAGTACTAAATGGGGGGGGGGGCAGTACCTAGCTGGCTCAGTCAGTGGAGTGTGCAACTCTTGATCTCAGGGTTGTGGGTTCGAGCCCCATATTTGGTGTAGAGATTACTTAAAAAATAAAAATCTTAATAAAAATAAAATATAAATGAAAGTACTAAATGGAAATTCTACAACTAAAAAATATGTCTATAATAAAAATTCACTGAATGAGCTTAACAGCATATTGGAGAAAGTCAGTAAACTTGGAAGATAGCTTAAAAGAATTGATCTAATATGAAGAAACAACAATAAAGAATGAACAGTATCTCAATGACAATATGGGACAACATCAAACATTCTAACACACATGTAATTGAAGTCCCAAAGGGAGAAGAGAGAGAAAAGAACAGAAAAAAATACTTAAAGAAATAATGACCAAAATATTCCCCAAGTTTGTGAAAGGCATAAATTTACAGTTCAAAAAACTGAGTAAACCTGATACAGTATAAATGCAAACAAACAAAAAACAAAAAACAAAACACCACCACATCTGAAGAGCACATTAAACACAAAGGAATAATAATATAATATCTAATGACTTGTTATTGAACACAAAGGAAAATATAAGGCAGCAGACTATCATCATTAAAATGCTGAAACAGGCACCTGGGTGGCTCAGCTGGTTGAACCTCTGACTCTTGATTTCAGCTCAAGTCATGATCTCGTGGCTTTTGAGACTGAGCCCCACATCAGGCTCTGCATCGACAGTGAGGAGCCTGCTTGGGATTCTCTCTCTCTCTCTCTCTCTCTCTCTCTCTCTCTCTCCCTCCCCCCCCCTCTTCTGCCCTCTCTCCTCTCTCTCTCTCTCTCTCTCATACACACAAAATAAATAAACATTTAAAAAACAGAATAAAATGCTGAAACAAAACAAGTAGGGCCAATCATTTTAAAAGAACTAATAAGTCTAAGAAACGGAGTATGACCAAATTTGATGAAGACATAAATCTCTTTCCCACAACCCAGTAACATGTTAACAGTGGTCAACTTCTATCAAGGGAAATGGGCAAAACAGTGCCGGCAAGAAGACTCATTTTTCACTGAATGCCCTTCTATATCTCTCATATTGACTTCCAAATACATTCAGCTATTCCTAATATTTTTATTTTTATTTTTTTAATGTTTACTTATTTTTGAGATGTTGAGAGACAGAGGGCGAGCAGGGAAGGGGCAGAGAGAGAGGGAGGCACAGAATCCGAAGCAGGCGCCAGGCTCTGAGCTGTCAGCACAGAGCCCGACGTGGGGCTCCAAATCACGAACTGTGAGATCATGACCTGAGCTGAAGTTGGACGCTTAACCTACTGAGCCACCCGGGCACCCCCAAAATATTTTTAAATAAAAAATTTGTATCTTCTCTTATATTTAGTTATGTTCCTTATTAATTTGCTATTTCATTCTCACTGATATGTTCAAAAGTTATTAAAACAAACATTCATAAATCTAGAAGAAATAAAAATGAGCACCCAAGAAAGAAGTAAATGAAGTCAGTAAAACTGAGGAGAAAAAAATAATATGAGAAAAAAATAAGACTGAGCTTCAGAATAGGAAGGACCATGATTCCATTTGTTAAAAAAGACTATGTTCCTTATGAATATTCTTTTTCATTCTTAACAAAATGGCTCAGAATTAAAATATGCTTAATAAATCTAGAAGGAATGGAAAGAAGCACCCCATAGATAAGTACAGTCAACAAGACTAACGGGAGAAAATATGAGTAAAAACCAAGGCTAAGCTTCAGGATAGTGAGAGAGAGTCCCAGAAACTGGGGAAAAGCTCAATTTGCATTTAATCTTTACAGTAACTTCCATTTATAGGGCATATGACACAGAAAAAAAATGATGATTTTACATTTAAAACCACAATTTGATTCCCTATACTATTCTACAGGAAAAGCTAAACATAATGGCCAATAGCAGTTTTGAGCTGGCCTAAATCACTTCAAATCATGGTTCTGTCACTTAATGGCTACGCAACTTTAGGTAAGTCCCTCAGTTTCTTTATCCAGAAAGTGAAAATAGTAACAATACTTATCCAATGTAGCTGTGTAGTTGTTGAAAAGATCAAATGAGGGAACACAGTATTATGTTGTTTAGAACAATGTGACACACAATAAACACTTGATAAATGTTTACATTTTTTATAAATGTTACATACTATTTTAATGAGGCATTATCAGCATTAATATAAACCCTGTTGCATAAAAACCAATATATCTTTGTGCCGAATACCTTCAATGGCTTTTATTATTCATTTGTATTTGATTAAACTTCATAAGTATACGCTATTGAAATAAGATACAAGAGTTTTAAGTTCTAGAATGGCTATGATGTGCTGCTCGGGGAAAAAGGGAGCCACCTGCCATTCAGAGCCATCTAGAGTCCATCAGGACTTTTCCCAAACAGAAATAAACATGAGTGCTTAAAGAAAGGACAATTAAAAATTAAAAGTGGAATTATATGATATATGAACTATATCCTCAAAAGCTGTTTGAAAAGTACCCAAACAGGCTCTTCTTAACAGCTAGAAATTTTGCAATTCATTTTTCTTCTTATACTCAAATTTTCATTCCATTTTTGCCACAGAGTTGCATCTTACATTGTATACTGTAATGGTCAAGTTGTCATTCTTAAACGAAAATATGTACATAGGCTGAAATTAATTTTTCCAAAAAATAATATTTCCTGGGAGAAAGTAGATGATAACTTGATTGGACAGTTTATCTTATTCCAAAAATAAAAATGTTTCACTGATTGGGATGTTTACTCTGTGTGGCCTACGTATCTTCACATCACCATGACCATTTAACAACCCGCACGAAGGTGGGTACAGAAATAAGGGATGTGTTCAATAGCAAGAGGACAGGTGCAATCTTGAAATTCCTGTGAACAACCAGAGCATGTGGTGCAGATTCATTTATAGATTGTAGATGAAACCTCCATGCAGAGATTGTTCCTTAAAACATGCAACTGAGGGGGCGCCCAGGTGACTCAGTCGGTTAAGCTTCCGACTTCGGCTCAGGTCATGATCTAGCATCTGTGAGTTCAGGCCCCGCATCGGGCTTTGGGCTGACAATTCAGAGCCTGGAGCCTGCTCCAGATTCTGTGTCTCTCTCTTTCTCTGCCCCACCCAACCCTCGCACTCTGTCTCTCTCAAAATAAATAAATAAGCATTAAAAAAAAAATGCAACTGAGGTTCAAAAGTCACTAACCTGTCACAAGAAGCAGCACAGGGCTCAGTCCACACCATATTTGTAGTTAGAAACAGATAAAGGTGAATTTCTTGTTCAGAAAGTATGGCGGCTAGATCCTCCCATGGAAAAATAAATTTGCCACATAAAAATTTTTTTTTAATTCAGTTTGCAAATAGAAAAACCTTCTCAGAGATGAAATATCAGGTGAAAGCAAGACACCACAAAGACAGAGGACTATAAAAACATTTGCTACATGGCCTTGAAGACACCAGAGAATAAAATAAAAAGATCTGGGGTACCCGGGTGGCTCAGTCGGTTAGGCGACCGACTTCAGCTCAGGTCATGATCTCTTGGTTCATGAGTTCGAGCCTCACGTTGGGCTATGCAGTGACAGCTCAGACCCTGGAGCCTGTTTGGGATTCTATGTCTCCCTCTCTCTCTGCCCCTCCCCCACTCACACTCTGTCTCTCTTTCCTTCAAAAATAAATGAACATTAAAAAAGAAAAAGATCCTGTGACCACCCTAGATGGGGAGTCAATGAGAGACTCTCCCCTGCATAAAGCTGGGATTCTAAACGGTTATGCTCTCATTCTAAGGGCACTGCAAGGAAATTAACTGACTTAAACATTGGCCTTAAATAGAGGGAAGAAATTCTCCCTTCAAAATTCACAATCACAAACTGACCAGCATAAGATTTTACAGCCTGAATGCATACCACGGTATTCTCCAAAAAACTTCAAGTTAAAATTTAAAGTACTCCTGGGTTTTGCACCGTCCCCCAAGAAAATGAAGCAAATGCAAATTATGTGATCTAAGTATCCAAGTATTCATACAGAAAAAGTTTTAAGAAATATGAGCTCAGAGGTAATCTTCAAAAGATATACAAGTAAACAAAAGACCATGAGAAAGCCTGCGGAAACGAGGGGGGGTGGTGTCAAAATCACATTCACAAAGACTTCATAAATTGGAATTCTCTGTAAGAGAGTATAAACTCCTGCATTTTATAAAATCTAAATGCCATCAATTTTAAAATGCACCGTTACTTTATTTAACAAAAATAAAAAGAGAATGCCAGCTGTATCCCAAGCTTCAGTGATCGCAAAATGTGGGGGGAAATGTTTATCTTAGGAAGAATGGTATGCAGTTAGCATGTTTAAATGACTAAGTAATAAGAATTAGCTTGTCTAAAACTGATTTCCCGAAGGCTGGCTTTCTGCAAAGAAAGCTCCATGGAATCCTTCTAGAGCTGAGTACTTGTCAGAAACAATCCAGGTAGCATACTGAGGCAAAAATCCAAGGCAATGGTCTGATACTGAACTGCAGCCACAACACCTGAACATGAGAATCCTGACAAAGCTGAAAGAGGGACTGGTGTTTCCTTGACCCCGAATACTGAGGTGGCAGAACAGGGACTGGGGTCAAGATTTTACTGTGTCATAATGCTACTACCCAAAGTCTTGAACTCCCCTCATTTATGTTGTCAGGAGAGGAGTGATATTACCCCTATCTTGCAGCTTAAACATTCCACAGCCCTAGACCCATAATCTCTCCTGGTGTCTTACAACCCTCCATGCTAGATCTCTGAACACATCCCATAAAACAATGAGCACAGGGGGATGAGCATATCTGCATGGACTCTTGTTTCTGGGAGTTTCCCCCAATTAAATACAGTGCCAGATGGCCCAATGTGTGTGCTCTTAAGTATTTCATACTTTCTTGCTCTGTAATGTCTAAAGAATCTGTAAATATACAAAGAAGAAAAAGAATATAAAAAAGACTAAGAACATTTGGATAAAAAACAAAACTTCTAGAAAAAAAAATGTAACTGATACTGTATCAGTTTGCAAAGAAGGTAGATCTTATGTTAAGAATTTCTGCCGGGGCGCCTGGGTGGCTCAGTCGGTTGAGCGTCCGACTTCAGCTCAGGTCACGATCTCACGGTCCATGAGTTCTAGCCCCGCGTCGGGCTCTGGGTTGATGGTTCAGACCCTGGAGCCTGCTTCCGATTCTGTGTCTCCCTCTCTCTCTGCCCCTCCCCCGTTCATGCCCTGTCTCTCTCTGTCTCAAAAATAAATAAATGTAAAAAAAAAAAAAAGAATTTCTGCCATATAAATGATGATGATGATGATGATGATGATGATAAAGAGGGCAAGAGGAAACTTTGGGAGGTGAGGGCTACGTTTATAACTTTGACAGTGGGACTAGCTTCACAGGAATACATTTATCCCCAATCTCACTGAGTTGTAGACATTAAATATGTACCTCTCCATGTCAATTATACCTCAATAAACTGTTTTTATTTTTTTTAATCTTTATGTTATTTATTTTGAGAGAGAGAGAGAGAGAGAGAGAGAGACAGCATGCACATGGGGGAAGGGCAGAGAGAGAGGGAGAGAGAGAATCCCAAGCAGGCTCCTTGCTGTCAGCACACAGCCCAATGCAAGGCTTGATCTCACAAAGCATGAGATCATGACTTGAGCCAAAATCAAGAGTCGGATGCTTAACCAACTGAGCCACCTAGGCACCCCTCAATAAGCTGGTTTTTTTTTTTAAAGTGTAACTGGAATGTTAAACTCC
This sequence comes from Panthera tigris, assembly GCF_018350195.1. Taxonomy (NCBI): domain Eukaryota; kingdom Metazoa; phylum Chordata; class Mammalia; order Carnivora; family Felidae; genus Panthera; species Panthera tigris. The sequence goes on from NC_056666.1 coordinate 62,080,070, forward strand.
ATGACAGGTTTATAAACACAACAAATCAAAATGATGAAAGAACTGAAGTGGAGTTAAACCAGGTTTATTCGTACAGAATACAACATAAAGACGCAAAGGGAATACGAAGCAGGGTTCATGGGAATGGTGGAAGAGTCAAAAAATTTAACACTTCAACAGGAGATGCAGAAGGAAAGATAAGAAAAGATGAGACAGATGCAATATTTAAACAGATAATGATTACAAATTTCCCAGATTGGTAAGAAGCCCGATCCACAGGTTCTGGACTCCTAACATATCTGAAGCCGGATAAATAAATAAAAAGAAATCCACCTCTTAACTATCAAGATGAAAATGCAGATGACCGAAGACGAAGAAAAAGCTTAAAAAGCAGTCAAAAGGAACATACAGGTTATATCACCAAGGAGTGACAGACTAGGCTGGTGATCCCTTGAAACCAACAATGGAAGCTGGAATCAGAACATTATCTTCAATGTACTGTGGGAAAAATAACTGTCAACCCAGAAATTTAGATATATGAAGAAATATATATGAAACATACAGATTAAAAATAACTTTTAAAACTTAAAGTGAAATATAGTTTATACATACAAAACTAACGGTGTATTCTACCAACATTCTTAGGCATTTACCTCAGGAAATCCTAAGAAATAATTTTCAGGGGCGTCAGTTGACATCTGACTTTGGCTCAGGTCATGATCTTGTGGTTCGTGAGTCTGACCCCCCCTCCATGGGTCTCTGTGCTGACAGCTTGGAGCCTGGAGCCTACTTCGGATTCTGTGTGTCCCTTTCTCTCTGCCCCTCCCCTGCTCACACTATGTCTCTCTCTCTAAAAATAAATAAACATTTAAAAAAATTTTTTTAAAGAAATAATTTTTAGGCAGAAAAGTGATTATAGACGGGAGGACTGAGGGCACTTAGAAAGGAAAAACTGATACCAAATTCTGTGGTTGGGTGTGTGTGTGCACACACATGCGTGTGTAGAGATTTGTAAAAACAAAAAAGATGAAAACAAAAGACATGACAAGAATAGAATATATGTCAAGAGAGGGTGAATATACTTTCTGATATATTGAATAATTTATAAATTTGTTTACAAAAGTCACACCTGAAATATAAAGACTAAAATTTTGGAAAGATAGAAAAATATATCAGGTAACACTAACCCAAAGAAAGCCAGAATACCCAAAATAATTTTAGACATAATATACTCTAAGACAAAAATCATGACTGCCTGACAACCAAAAATTTATATCATTAAGAAGATAGTGCATTTCTTAAACTTGTTTACTCCCAGTAGCACAGCTTGAAAACATATAGAACAAACTGACAGAATGCCAAGGAGAAATAAACAAATTCACATTAATGAGACAAATTTTAACATACTTCTCTTAGTAACTGATAAATCAAAAAGACCAAAAGAAAAAAGAGAAATCAATAATAATATGAAAGATTTGAATGACGCAGTAACAAGCTTGATCCCATCAACCAGAGGCTCTCAAAGATTTTGGTGTTAGGCCTCCTTTGCATTCTGAAAAACTGAGAATCCTAAAAACCTTTTGTTTATATAGGTTATTTTGGCTGATATTCACTATATAAGAAATTAAAACTGAACATTAAAGAAAGCAGTTCTTGATTCACAATTTAAAATAACAATAAGCCCATTACATGTTAGCATCAGTGATAAAGTGATATAAAATTACAAAAGTGATATAAAAGGAACATACAGATTATATCACCAAGGTGTGACAGACTAGGCTGGTGACCCCTTGAAACCAACAATGGACGCTGGAATCAGAATATTATCTTTAACGTGCTGAGAAAAGAAATAACTGTCAAACTTCTAAAACTATACAAAATTGGCGATAAAGAGACTTTGTTTTTTGTTTTTTTGCAAATCTCTTTAATATCTGGCTTAATAGATGACTTGTACCATCATATCTGCTTCTGCCATTTATTTTGTTGCAACATCATACGTCATGCAGCCTCTAGAGAACTCTTCTGTAAACTCATGAGAGAATAAGAAAGAAAAAGGTAAATAATGTTTTAGTATTATTACTAGAATAGTTTTGATTTCATGGAGCCCTTAAAAGGGTATTGGGGGGCCCCCAGTGCTCCCAATACTTCGACAACTGGTAGAATAAAATATGCAGTAATTTGCACCCATACACAAACGAAGAAAATACATAAAGCTTTCCTAAATGTTAATTATATATGGGCCATAAAATAGGTCTAAATAAATCTTATAAGATTTATATATTACAGACCACACTCTATGACCACAATGTAATCAAGCTTGTAATCAGTAACACAATCTTTTAAAGATCAAGAAATGACAAGTGTGTCCTCTCTCACCTCAGAGACAAAGCCCTAAGACAGGAGAAATAAGTAAAAGTTATAAAGATTAAAAAGGAAGAGGTAATTTGAATATGATAGGATTATAAACAAAGAAGACCCAAAAGATTTTACAAACTATTCCATGTCAGCAATGCTGCTAAATACAAAAATCTATGTAAAAAAATCAGTTTTATTCCTATATACTAGCATCAAAAGGTTGGTGAAATGTCATTTTTAAATAGTATCTTTTATAAGAATATCAAAAAATAAGGAGCCTCGGAAGATAAGAGCTTTACATAGAAAATTATAAAACATTATGTAAAGACACTATAAAGACCTCAATAATTGGATATACCAGTTAATGGACAGGAAAACTCAACATCATTAAGATGTCAATTCTGCCAAAATGATATCTTTAGTCTCAAGATAATTCCAATCAGAAATTTCTAAAATTTTAAGGGAAGAGCAAAGGTTAATAAAATTAAGAAAGACAACTCTATAAAAAACTACAGAGCAGCTATCCTGGCAGATATTCGGATTGTTTTAAGTCTACAATATTTAAGACTAGGAAGCATTAGCATTGGGAAGACAAAGAAACATAAGAGAAACCAGAAATATACACATATATAGAAATTTCATTTATGACAGTTCAGGCACTGTAGATTACTAGACTTTTCAACAAATCACACTGAGACATTTATTTACACGAAAACCAAGAAAGAAAGTAAAGAAGACTTGGGTAAAGACTGAATATAAAAGTCAAACCTATGTTTTTAAAATGTTTAGAAACCAATGTAAGAGAACCTCTTCATGACCTCAGAATGGAGAAAGATCTCTTCTCTATTTCTTCAGAATAAAGGTTTCACATAAAAAGTGCAAACAATAAAGGAAAGATTGATAAATTCTACTACATTAAAATTAACTACCCCATAGGAAAAAAATTTGGCAAGACTTGAAAAGGCACTTCCCAGAAAGAAAAAAAAAAACCCAAGTGGCATATAATAGTATGAAAGTATGGATAATCCCATTAGTATTTATGAGAAAAAATTAAAACACGGTGATAAGATTTCACATACACTAATTTGACAAAATGTTAAAGTCTGACAATATCAAATGTTGACAAAAATATGGAGCATCATGATTACACATGCTTTGCTGAATGTAGTATATATTGTTATAATCAGCTTCGGGGGGGAAATTGGCCTAATTAATAATGGCAAAGATATACATGCCCTATGACATGAAAAATGTCACTTATAGAAATACAACCTAGGGAAATCCATGTGCATATGCATCAGACACTTAAAAAACGTTCACAAAAGCACTATATTTGTGATTTCTTTCCATCATATTTTGGAAAAACAGTGATAGAGCCATTACGTAGTTTATGCAGCACTACACAGAATATTACACAGCTAGGCAAATGGTGGACTACAGGTACCACAGTAACAAAGAATGAATCTCAGAAACATAATGTCGAGTAAAAAGAGCAAGCTGCCAAATAATATGTATCACATGTCCCAATTTACACAGATTTATCATTTAGGAATACAAACATATTTATGGTAAAACCATTAAGAAAACAAAGGGGGAAATAAACACAAATTCAGGGTAGTGTTACCTCTGAGGAGGTTGGGATGAGAATGGGTTGGGGAGAGGACACTCAATTCACAGGAATCACCGCGTTATCAATTCTTTAAACTTTAGGCAAATTTTAATAAAATTCTTTAATCAAAATTTAACTTTTAAAGCGAAACAAACAAAAACACTATATAAAAGTGAACCAACAAACATGAGCTCAAGTGCCATATAGTTCACATTTTTTATTACAAATGACAACCTAAAATTCATTATAACACTTGGCCACATCTCTGCCAAGCTCTTAATGTAGTAATTTCTCATTTTGAATTATCGGATCATCACATAATAAAGGCAGAATTGAAAGACTACCAGTGAATAATCATGTTTATAAAACACTATACCCAGATGGATGACAAAAGTACTATAAAATATATTATTTATGCTTGGTTCATAATTAATTATACGCCCTACAGAGACAAGATGCTCCAGTAATAAAGTTTTTGTCATTTCGGGAAAGATATTTATTTGATCTGCTATTTCACAATAATCTATCATTTGCTACAGCATTCCATCTTCTATAAACAGCATTTCAAAGTCCTCACGGGAGCTCACTTCCAGGGGGAAACAATGACATTTACGACCCCCAATTGTTGAAATCAAATCTTCAAATTCAAAGCTTCATTTTTTTCCTTCTGCCAAAGACAATTTCAAAGAAGTGCATCTGAATCCAAAGAACAGGCTGCCTGCTGGAAGGAGAAGAATTCCATTCTGGATTCTCAACTTTTTTAAGACCTAAGCCTTTATATACAGACCCGCCCAGGCCCAGGATTCCACAGCACAATGGAGCCGGTTGCCAAGTATTTGGCCTGAGTGGAATTACAGAACATTCACCGTGTTCTAGTTCACGTAACACTGCTCTGGGAAACAACAATGCAGTCAAGTCCCCAGGGACACCACCTGACCCTAAAAGCCTGGGAGAGCTGCAGCCTGCACTGTGGGCTACTGGGCAGAGAGGCAGAGAGTTGAGGAGCAGGAAGAAGAAGCAGCCCATCTCATGAAAACATCCCCTGATTTCCATCTTCATCTCTGCCTGTTCAATGTCTCAAACCAGCTCACCAGCTGCATCTGATATCTTTATTGTTACAAGCAAGTAACACGAAAGCTGCTCTTTATAGACACCGTGGACATTTAACGGCAGCATTCACTCTCTCAGTAATAGAGATTCCACATCACCTCCCCATCTTAATATAACCCCAGAGAATCTCTCCCTTGATTATTAATAAAGCCCTCTCCCACCCACATCTGATTCTGCCTGCTCAAGAGGAAATAAGGCACATGGCCAACAAGCATATAAACAGAGGTACAGACCAACTGTGTTCCCCAGCCCTAGCCTCTCCTTCAATGTTTTTGGAGTACTCTCTGTCTTCTCTCCATACTCATCACAAGCTTTGTAACAATGTCTGACACTATTGTACCTCTTATCCTTTAACAATCCAAAAATCCCATCCCTGATTTAGTGCTGGCCATACTAACATGATGGTTTCAAACCACCACAGGAATAATCACTAGGTATCAACAGTACATGATAAAGATATTCCCAACAACAGACCAGAAAAAATTAGAAAGCCAAGTAAGGCAATGCTCTCATGACAGAGATTATTATATAATTATAAAGACCTGGTCAATTTGAGAAATTAAATGGGCATGTAAAAGATTGTCCCTTCCAAATAACTACATGACTTATAAGTAGCACTAGATGCAGTTAAAGAGATAACGAATCATGGAAACATGGTAATAGGACAGCAAACATCCTTCTCCACAATCTTCCAGAAGGCACTGCTGAGCAGAGCAGGGAGATAACACTGCTGCTCCAGCCTGATTAGGCTGAGAGCATCATCAAATGCAATTAAATCACCCCAAAATGTCAAAATACAGCAAGGAACCCATACACATAATGTTGCAGGAGCTCTGCATCTGGAACAATTTGATGTGTGATTTATTGAGCGTGTGCTATAGCGCTGCATGATCAAAGCAAAAGGAAGGAAAAGAAAAACAAGGGGTCTGTATTGTGGTCCCAGAGTGATTTTTCTGAAACACAAAGTCTGAGATTTTTCATATTGCATATGCTGCTGTAGATTACAGCAAAATGGGAGCCCCAAATCACAAGTGGAAAGCTTGGGAGCCCAGGGGACCAAAACAATGACATTTGTTTTTTCAGTGTTTAGTAGTGAGGGTTTATCACTTTCCACCGGCAGGTGCTCACGGCAGCAATGGCATTCTCCAGGCATTGCAAAAGGAAAATAATTTTCAAATTACGAGTTTTAGGCAGCGTACTGACTCTGCTTAAAACTGAAGCCACACAGTTAAGTAACTTCTACACGTCCAATAGTAGAGACCCTTTAAAAAGAAAAAGAGCCTTTTGAAGATGCTACAGGATTCTTTATAGGAGTAACACAGTTTCCGGCTGAAATGACAGAGCACAATGAAAATGATACAATGTGGTGCCCTGAGTATCAGGCTCCGTTTTTAGATCCAGCCCCCCCTAATCAGCTGTGACAGGGAATGAGAATCCATGAGGCAAAACCGAGCAGCACCAGATGCTGGCAAGCCTCTCAGACGTGGAAGGAAACAGCTGATCACAGAGCAGCCCCTGTCTGTCCAGAAGCTCAAGCACTGTCATCTGAACCCAGCCCGTAGGGAGAAGGAGGCTGTCCACACCAGCTCCCTTGTCTAGAGCCTCCTCCTGGTCAGGACCAGGAGAACTGCACCAATGACAGCTGAAAGGAGCCTCCTACGTCTGAATCATGGGCAGAGGGGTGTGCAAGGTTTGCAAGCTTGGCTGGGAATTCAAAATCATGCAATTGCTCATATCACACATCAGGAAAAGGAAAAGCAAAGAGATTAGCTAAATTGAGCTAACCAGAGTCTTATCCTTAAGACCGACTGGACTCCACTCTTCTATCACCAGCCCTTGACCCCTCACCACACAAAGCAGATCAGCATTTGGCAGAAGTGCAGATGCTCAGGCACCATCTCAGACCAACTAAATCAGGAACTATTTTTAAACAGGGCCCCCAGAAAATTCCCTGCATATGAGTATGAAAAGCATGGCTCTATACCACACTATTTAACTCTTGCAATCCAGCAAAGCAGATCTAGAGACTAACTTCCAGCTCCCAGTCTCGATTCCCTCACTTACTAGCTTGGTGACCTTTCCTGTCTCTTGGTTTCCATCTGTAAAAAAATCATCACAATGCCTACCTCATAGTGTTCTTTTGGGGGTACTAATTAACAATTACTGATTATTATTCTAACTATGTTAAAATGTGTGCTTACTCCCTGACGGGTTGGGAACTCCTTAGTGGCAGGGAATTTGATCTGTGTATTTGATACAGCTCTCCCTGTATCAGAAGGCTGGCTCATGGGCTACATCAGTGAGCTACCCTACCCTCTAGTTCACGATGGGGAGCCCTGGAATAAGAGGAAAGATATCAGGAGAGAGATTCGTTGCCCATACTTCCTCTTTGCCAGGTCACCACACGGATGGGGGCTGATGCCTCCACCAAATGTCTCAAAGGGACCTATCCTGCAGGTGCTGAGTGATAACAGCTCTTCTGCTGTTACTGCCCTCACCTCTAAGAGGTCCCTTTGCAAAGAATCCCCACCCTATTATCCTAATGTGAATGTGCCATCTCTTTGTTGATGTGACTCTCATCAATACACCATGTCTTCTTCCACCCATTCAATAAATATTCCTGCAAATCAACGATATTTGAAACTGCCAGTTATTGAAGATACAGAGCTAACATAAAAATGGCGAAGTCCCCGCACTCATGGCATTTATATTCTAGACCCGATGCAGTGTCTAACACAGGGCAGGCTCCTTTCTAAATGGATAAATATAATATCCTCTTTTCATTCAAATGTTTCCTCAGTCTTGAATCAAAAGTGCTAGCCACAGGCTACACCAAGAGCCTGCTGACTACATACAGCAAATGTGCAGACAGGGACCAAGGTTGGGGAGTAAGCCGCACAAGGCAATCAGAGCCTTGTGGAAGCACACAGCTGAAACAGGCACTATGTGGATTTGAATCTAAATCTACTCATTTTCATTTAATAAAGTCAAGGCTCTGAAAACATTTCACCTGAGAAAGATTTAAAAAACAAACACGGGAAGGTGAGTATTGCAGCGTTTCTGTCAGATCAAACCACTGCACGCAGCATTTACTCCTCTGATCTACCAAAGAACGACCTCCCACAGATATCCTGGCTGGTGCTCTTTTAAGATGCATTTTGTGGAAAACAACCACATTTCTTAGGGGGCAGATGGATTAAGCTATGTCTTATCAGTAATATGTGTCACTTAAAATTCTAAGCTTGAGGCTTTGCAAAATAATCTTTTCACATCTGCTTCAAAGTTTCATCAAAATAATACCCGTGCCTAGAGACCAGAGATGTTTATCAATTCTTTTCTCCCACTCTTCCTTCCCTCAAAGTCAAATTTACTGTAAGCAAACAGGGACTCCACATTCAAGAGCCATCTCTGAGAAGGATCAGCAAAGGACGACAGCATTGCCACCTGCAGTAGAGGATGGTGGGAATTAGCACTAAGATGACATAATTATTTCCTGACACTAACAAGCGTTTCTGCCTGCTCTTCCTTCAGTGGCTCCCAATTTGAATAAAGGCTGGAAAATCTGCAGTAATGGGTACTAATAACGTACAAATCTTAGGTTCCAAAATCTTCAAGGTCAACTTGATACTGGTTCATTTGGGATATAAAAATGGGAAGGATCACAAGGAGATATTCCACTTGGTATTTGCTCAAAAAGGGAGAAAGGTCCTCATTTTGTTTGTATTTTTGTTAGAATTTGTAAATATTCAGCATGAGTTTTCAAATATCTGCTTTATGCAAATAAAGTACAATAGGGCCTCCCGCAAGAACCATCATTATTAACACTAAAGGTATCAGGAGTGGATTCTACATACTCTTGAGAAAGGTCACGAATCGGGATTTGGAGTAACTAGGGAGTAGTCAAGTCAAATTAATGAAAACCTATTTTCTGCAGTTTTCTGTCAGGGAACTTTAGCTCTTACTAAAAGAGAATTTAATTCAAAAAAGAAATGGGCTGAATAATAGTCTAAAAGTCTAGCAAGTAGATTCTTAACAACATAATAGCAATGCAGCAGTGAGTAAGGTTTATGTTCTTGGAACAAAAAAAAAAAAAGAAAGAAAGAAAAAAGAAAAAAATTGTTTAAAAAGTGCTCCTTTCAAGCAAGTACCAGAAGAAAATGTAGCAGTCTCTAAACCTAATATTAATTTTATTTTCTCTTCTCATTTACTTGAAATAAATCCAATAACCAAATAAAATGTTCTTGGGGTGCCTGGGTGGCTCAGTCAGTTAAGTGTCCAACTCTTGGTTTCAGCTCAGGTCATGTGCACCAACAGTGTGGAGCCTGCTTGGGATTCTCTCTCTTCCTCTATCTCTCCCTCTCTCTCCCCCTCCTCCCCCTGCTCCAAATAAAGAAACTTTAAAAAATGTTCATGCTTTGAGTCTATTAAGACACACAAAAAAGGAAAGGAACGCGGCTATACAGCTACACAAATGTGTACAGATTTTTTCCAGTCACTTTAGTTACCACTTTTTGTTACACGTTTAAATATTTTTGGCACAGCTGACCTAATTCTTCTAAACCAGAATATCAATTCCCATGTGGTTCCAGTATATTCCTTCCATTATGATACAGTTTTTCTTGGCTGCTATTTTCTTTTGCTCATTCCCTTTTCTCTACTACAACATTCAAGCAACTTTAGTCTAATTCCCAAAAGCTAGGCAATGTATTATGATTATTTCATTCCAGCAGAATATTCTTTTCCTGGAATTAGTCATTTGAAGAATGTTCAAAAACTCAATATAAACTATGTGTGAGATATGGTGTCAAACACTGTTGGGATTCCTTTTTGAAAAAAGACTCGCACCACAAAGGCTTTAAAATCTTTTTGAAAAGGGCACACATAATAAAGGTTACAAATACATGGTAGCAAGTGATAATTGCAAAATCAGTTAAGCATTACCAAGCTCAATGGGTCTTAGGATAAGACCACCAGACGGAACTGCGTGCTCAAGATAGAGTGTTCAAAAGCAGGAAGAAATTATTGAGTGCGTGGAAAAGAAGAAGATGTGGAGGGGAACGACAAGAAAGGAAAATGACGGCAACCAGAAACCCAGGATATATAGTTCAGTGAAGTGAGGACAGCCATTTGGCTGAGCAAACCCTTCTAGTAGGAAAGCATAGGGAGAAGAAGATAAACCGATGGGCTCAAAGCCAATCCATCTCTGAATGCCAAGAGAAAGGCACTATGGGAGATTCAGAGATTGCCTCTAAGGCCAGACAAATCCTGTTCTAAACCTGCTTCTGCTACCTACAACCATGGGTTTCCACATCCATAAAATGTTGACAATAACAGCACTTATCTCAAAAGAATTCTCTAAGCAATAAATAATAAAACTCTTAACACAGTGCTCAGCATGTATCAAGGGACAAAGAAAAATATTTTAAGCTTGTTCCTATTATTAGCCACACTGAGAGGTCTAGATCTTGTTACAGGGGCCGTGGTATACAGTGACATGATGACGTACTCATCTGTCAAGTAACACTCCCAGCTCTATCCAGCCCTAGCCACCGCACCCCCTTCACGCAACCTTTTCAATGCAACAATATGGATTTGAACTGGCTTCTTACCCAGCCACATCATTCCATTACGCCAGAGGGCTTCCAGAACTAAGCCTACCTTTGTACTCTGCTATCAGTTCCCCGTAATGCTCCAGTGTCTGCTTCTATATATGCTAAGCCTCAGAGTACAGTGAACAAGGACCTGCGTCAAGAAAGGCCTGGATTCGGGGCGCCTGGGTGGCTCAGTCGGTTAAGCATCCGACTTCGGCTCAGGTCACGATCTCGCGGTCCATGAGTTCGAGCCCCGCATCGGGCTCTGTGCTGACTGCTCGGAGCCTGGAGGCTGTTTCAGATTCTGTGTCTCCCTGTCTCTCTGACCCTCCCCCGTTCATGCTCTGTCTCTCTCTGTCTCGAAAATAAATAAACGTTAAAAAAAAAAATTAAAAAAAAAAAAAGAAAGGCCTGGATTCAAATGCTGACTATGTGTGTTACTCTTGACAAGTTATTTTCTCTGAACTTGGTTATTTCATGTCAAACATGGAAATAATAAAACCAACTTGGGTATGTTATTATGAGGCTTAAGTGAGACAAATAAATAAAAAGCAACTAGCACAACATTAAACACAGAATGCTAGGCGCTGCTGATTATCTAGTTAACCCTGAAAACAACTCTATCAGGTACATGCTTATTATTATTCACATTTTGCAAATGAAACTGAGGCTTAAAGAGATTAACGGACTTGTCAAGTCCCAGATGGCCTGGGTGGCACAATTACATCAGAACCAGGCGGGTCTGACTCTGTACCACCTCATGTTCTCCTTCCCACCTGCTCAGAGCCCTGAGAGGGTGACTACCTTCACCAGGGTTAGCCTCTCCAGGCCCAGAACCATACTATCCTCGCTGCATCACTTGTGAGAATGTCTTTGGTTAACATAAAAGACATAAGAAAAGGGGAAATCCTTAATACCTTCTAGGAAGTTTATTTATTATCACACTTTTTATCCCTGATGTCAAAGACTAACACAGCCATTATGATGACACAGAGAGGTCTCAAGAGTTAGGCGAAAGTCCCAGTTGTTACCACACTCATGCCTCTTTTTCTTCCAGAATTAACACATTTTGAGATAAAATATTCCATCTTCTGAACACATCCTGCCTTTTCCGTCTCCTGGCTGCAACCTGACAAAATTTGCAATCAGGTTGGCTCTATGCCTCAGTGTGAGCTTGAATTTCTTATGAGCTACTTTTCTATTCACTCTTTATCAGCCTTTCCCTCAGTTTCCATGCCATCAATAATTTTTCTGTACACAGCACATCATGTTCTTTTCTTCACCTGTTTCAATATTGCTCTGCAGTTACTCTATTGTTTTTCTTGGGAAGCTTCCCATTTCTTTGTTTTGGCAACCTAAGGCCACTTTTTCTTTTCATTGCAGTTTCCACAGAACATTAATGCACCTAAAGATGTTTACTTATTTTTCTTTAAAGATATATATCCAACATTTTACTAAAGAAAGTAACTTGCTTCTGATATTGCTGCTGGAGTGTTTGTACCTTTGCATAATGCAATGATCCCTGTTCTCTCTCACTCAACCCAGGAACTTAATGTGCCCTAAAATATATCTTGGTACATCTGCTTTCTCACCGAGCTGACAAAAGGTACCTATTTAAGCTATGATTTATTCTTTCCTAATCCAAGACTGCCTTTTGCCTTCTTACATTTTCATGTGTCTCTTAAACTACAGGGAGGTACAAGTCCACAGGACTTATTTATTTCTGTTGAACACCCTGTTGAGTTTGCCTGCCTCTAATAAGGCCACATGCCTTTTCTAACCTGAAGATTAACTGACATGCTCTGATTTTTTCAAGTGGGTTCTAGGAAACGCAAGAATGTTTCACATGGATGAATCCCTGACCCCTTCCCAGAATATCAGGCCTTCTCCTTTCCTTTCCTTACATTTGGCAGACTCTTCCTCTGGGCTGTGGCAGTAGCTAGAAGATCATAAGTTACTTTGACAGTTCCACAAACCAAATGGAAAATATATATGTATTATGAATCACATTATGGAAATGTCTGAACAAAAGGCTTTAAGAACACACAAATTTGCCATGCTTTTCCTACTGGACTGCCACTAGCAATTTTTCACAAAGCTCATTTAAAAAAAAATAACTTAATTTTACTTTAATTTTAATATTGATTATTTGGAGTTTTTGTTTTCTTCTTTTGCTTTTTACAACAGATGCTGTGACGGTCAATATCTGTAGGAGGTATGAATCCTTCTGCCTCAAGACATCTATTGCCATTTAAACTGTGCTACGATTAAAGGGATTGTCTGGAACCTCCACAGCTATCCCAACTGGTTGTAAACACTGTCAGAACATAATTTGATACATCTGTTTGTGTGAGTTCTGCTTCTCCACAGTATTTCACTACTATCATAATAATTAGGCTATTCCAGCCTACTTAAAAATATACCTACTGTGTTCTCATTAAAGCCCAGAACCAAGCTGAATTACGTGAGCAGAGGTAAAGCCCATGACAGAGGGAAACACCGACAGCCACTCAGAAGGCTGACCCTCATAAAGGCATGAATGCATATAACTTTCTGCATTCTGCAAAGAGGAACATCTTTAAACTGGCAACTTGATCACTTTTTGAAGTTATGAAATTTCTCACCAAATGTCTCTTTGCAGAGGAAAAATATAGTGAATTGATTTTAAAAGAAAAGACTTAGGAGCCAGGCTGCAGGAATGAGACTTCCAGGTTCTGTACATATTAGCTATATTATTCAGGGCAAGTTACTTATCCTCCCCATGGCCCCATTATTGCATCAGTAAAATGTGGATAATAATGGCAGCAAACCATGAGTTATTAAGAGGATTGAGTTAATATATGTAAAGCTCTCAAAGCAGTGTATGAATATAGTAAATACTCAATGAATGTTAGTTATTATTAACTACACTCAGTATACTCTGGAGGATTAGTTACTGGAATTCAGTATTACATCCATAAGAGAATCATCACCTCATCATTTAGCATGTGTTTAGTAAATACTTATGAAGTTACACTCGTTGAAGTGATGACATTTCATAAAATACTCTAGCATAAAAGTTGATGGGCAAGGAAGAAAGGTGACTGCACTTGTAACTCCAGTGCTAACCCTCAAAAGCTGAGGTAAGTATTGCTAAGAGTCACTGTTGGCTCAGATGGGCCAAGGGATCAGGAGGGTCTTGGGGCCCAGGGGCCAGCAGAGCCATATCCACCTATAATGGGCTGCGAATCAACTGTACAGCAGATGTTGTTACAGGTGACAAAAAAAAAGCAAGAGAAAACAAGAAACTTCGGAGTCAGCCTCACACAATTTGGGGCTTTCTCAGATTAGATCTCTCTGCATTATTCCAGATCTAAAGATACTCCTCAGGTCTACTACAGACTATAGGCTAAGGAGATGAAAGTAAGGTAAAATCTGGAGATTCCTATGGGTACATTCTCTCCCCAGCCACACAGACCTTTCAATCCATTTTCTATGTGAAAATTGACTATATGACTAGATTAACCAGAGGTTGAAGCATAATTCAAGTGAGAAAGATGTGGTCTCAGAAAACAGCTTGTACATACAAGATCCAGAATGGTCGTTGCCTCTGAGGAGACAGCAAAGGAAATGAGACCAAAGGCAATGTTAAAGTAGAGTTCAACTATACCAATATAGTTCCATTCCTTAGGAGGGAAAATAAAACCCTGGAAATAAACACGACCAAACATGATATGGGTGCTAGTTATATTATTTTTTCATATTTGCCAGAATATTTTGTATTTCTCAGACCAAAAAAATGGAAAAAAGAAAAGCAGACTTTCCTTAAAATTTCCTCTTTAAAAAATAAAAATAAAAACTAATGATATGAAAAACAGACCACATGATCATCTATGTAGAAAATCCAATGGAATAGACAAAAAAAAATAAAAACATAAAAAATAAAACCTTGGAACTGATAAGCAATTATAGGAAAGTTGCAGGATACCAACTTAATATACAAAAGTCAACTGCTTTCCTCCATACCAGCAATGAGCAAGTGGAATTTTGAATTAAAAATAGAATGCCATTTACATTAGCACCCCCCAAAATGAAATACTTAAGTATAAATGTAACAAATTAAGTACAAGTTCACAAGATCTCTATGAGGAAAACTACAACACTTTGATAAATGAAATTAAATAACTAAATACATGGAGAGCTGTTCCAAGTTCGTGGACAGAAAGATTCAATATTGACAAGATGTCAGTTCTTCCCAACTTGATCTATATATTCAATGCAATCCAATCTAAATCTCAGCAAATGATCTTGTGGATTTGACAACATGATTCTAAAGTTTATATGAAGATGCAAAAAATCTACAGTAACACAATATTGAAGGAGAAGAATAAAATTGAAGGACTAACACTACCCAACTTTAAGACTTGTCATAAAGCTATAATAATCAAGACAGTCTCGTATTAATGAAAGAACAAACAGACCAATGGAACAGAATAAAGAGCTCAGAAACAGACCTATGGAAACATAATCACCTGATCTTTGACAAAAGAGCATAGCAATACAATGGAGGAAAGATATTCTTTTCAACAAATAGTGTGGAACAACTGGATATCCATATGCAAAAAAAAAAAATAAATCTAAACAGATCTTATAGACTTCACAAAAATTAACTCAGAATGGATCACGGACATAAATGTAAAACACAAAACAATAAAACCCTTAGAAGATAACATAGGAGAAAATGTAGATGAGCTTGTGTATGAAGAAGACTTTTTAGATGAAACACCAAAGGCATGATCCATGAAAGAAATAATTGATATGCTGGACTTCATTAAAATTAAAAGCTTTTATCCTGTGAAAAATAATGTTAAAAGAATGGGAAAACAAGTCACAGACTGGGAGAAAATATTTTCAAAAGATACATTTGATAAAGGACTGCTATTCAAAATATGCAAAGAACTCCTAGAACTCAACAATAACATACAACCTGATTAAAAAATGGGTCAGGGTCTAAGACCTTAACAGACACCTCACCAAAGAAAATATACAGATGGCAAAAAAAGCATATGAAAGATGCTCCACATCATATGTTACCAGGGAATTGAAAATAAAGACAACAATGAGATACTACTATACATCTACTAGAACGGCCAAAATTCAAAAGCTGACAACACCAAATGCTGATGAAGACTTGGAGCAAAATGCACTCTCATTCACTGCCAGTGGGAATGCAAAAAGTTACAGCCGCTTTGGAAGACAGTTTGGCAGTTTCTTACAAAACTAAACATACATGCACTACAGGACCCAGCAATTGCACTCCTTAGTATTTATCCAAAGAGGTTAAAAACTTACACTCATACAAAGACCTGCACACAGATATTTATGATAGCTTTATTTGTAACTGCCCAAATTTGGAAGCAATCAAAATGTCCTTTATTAAGTGAACGGATAAATAAACTGTGGTGGGTGCTACGCCTTGACAATGGAATATTATTCAGCACTAATAGAAATAAGCTATCAAGCCATACGAAACATGGAGAAAACTTAAATGTATATTATTAAGTGTAAGAAGCGAATCTGAAATGGCTGCATCTATATGATTCCAGCTATATGACTTTCTGGAAAAGGCAAAACTAGGGAGACAATAAAAAATTCAATGATTGTCAGGAATTGGGGAAGTGAGGAGGGATGAAAAGGAGGAGCACAGAGGAGTTTTAGGACAGTGAAAATACTCTTAAGGTATTATAATGATGAATACATGTCATTATACATTTGTCCATATACAACTGCACATGCACAGCATGTATAACTCCAAAAATGAACCTGATGTAAACTATGAACTATGGGTGAGATAACATGTCAATGTAGGCTCATCTTTAGTAACAAATGTACCATTCTGATGAATGATGTTGATAATGGGGGAGGCTATGCATGTGTGGGAGCAAGTTGACAGGAAATCTCTGTATCTTCTTCTCAACTTTGCCGTGACCCTAAAACTTCTCTAAAAAGGAAAAGTAAAAACAAACAAACAAACAATGACGGGCCACTGTAACCACAATGAATTGCTTTGGAATTCCCACAGTGATTGCTTTCACAGATATGCACTAACTTTTTTTTTCTCCTCGCATATGTGTTGGTTTATTTATCATTACTGCCCTACCCCTTAACTAGGCACAAAACAGCTAAACAATAAAACATTACCGAACAAATGAGTAAGTCACTGAGTTGAGAAAACAATGTTGGGCCATTGTATACCAGTGAAAGGTTCTAATTTTTTTCTCCTGTATCTTAGTGTAGTTGTAGGGTTCATGATTTCTGTTTTAAAATCTCTAGTTCGTGTTTGTTTTTTCTGAGGTTCAGCAAGTTACTTCATTTTTGAGACTCTCTTGGTAGTGAATAGCTTTACTATTGCCTACATTCGCTCAGTAGGAGCCCTCATGATTGATAAGCACTCAGAGTTCATTATAAGGTATCCGGCTTGCCTGTGTTTCTTTGTTTACAGTCTAGGGTAGCAAATGGTCAGTTTCTCAAAGTATTCATCACTGTTTTGGATTTCCATAACAGCAAATTCTTCAGGGACAGAACATTTTTTTCATTCTTTCTTTTATTTATTTCTTTTATATATTTATTACAGGGCTTTACTTTAGTTTCTTTATATCATTTCATCCTTGTTTTTAACTAAAGTGCCGTTGACACATAATGTTACATTGGTTTCAGGGGCACAACATAGTGATTCAGCAACTACAACTCATGTTATGCTATATACTCACAACTAT
The DNA here is from genome assembly GCF_018350195.1 of Panthera tigris. NCBI lineage: Eukaryota > Metazoa > Chordata > Mammalia > Carnivora > Felidae > Panthera > Panthera tigris. The sequence goes on from NC_056666.1 coordinate 62,097,469, forward strand.
TGTAACTATTGACACCACAACACCCTATGACAATATCATTGACTATATTCCTTATGCTGTACTTTTCATCCTCATGACTGATGCCAGGACTGCAAGCCTGTACCTTTCACTCCTGCACGCATTTTGCCCATCCCCCCACCTCCCCTCTCTGGCAACCATCAGTTTGTTCTCTGTATTTACGGAGCTGTTTCTGCTTTTGTTTGTTCATTTTGTTGTTGTTGTCGTTGTTGTTTATTAGATTCCACATGTAAGTGAAAAACTATGGTATTTTTCTTTCTATGTCTGACTTTCACTGAACATAATACCCTCTAAGCCCACCTATGTTATTGAAAATGGCAAGATTTCTTTCTTTTTTATGGCTCAGTAATATTCCAATGTACATTAACTTTGAAAAGTCCGAATCAAAAATCCACAAAGCAATACTACCTCTCCCTCTCTTTCTTCTCTCTCTCGCTCTCTCTCACACATACACAATCCATCTTTCAGAAATGTCACACACAGAAAAGTTTCACTGAAAAGCATCACAACCTTCCAGCAGAAAACTCAGCAGATATAATCATCAGGGGCTGAGGATCTCATCTATTACTGAACAGCTAGTTCACTGTTGCTTCACAGAACTTTTGAAAAATGGTATTTAATGACTGCTTACAGATGAAATGTGACACATCTCACCCAGTAATTCTCTTTAAATGATGAACAGTTTTCTTGGGGCACCTGGGTGGCTCAGCCGGTTGAGTGTCCAACTTTGGCTCAGGTCATAATGTCGCTGTTTGTGAGTTCGAGTCCCATGTCAGGCTCTGTACTGACAGCTCAGGGCCTGGAGCCTGCTTCGGATTCTGTGTTTCCCTCTCTTTCTGTCCCTCTGCTCGTGCTCTGTCTCCCTCTGGCTCTCAAAAATAATAAATAAAAACGTTTAAAAAAATGTTTAAAATGAAGAATAGTTTTCTAAACAGTGCTAAGCTGGGTGCTCCAAGCAGCGAAATCCCCCTTATCTCCGGAGTGATGATGACATGGCCAAGAGCCAAGCGGAGCATCAGCACCCAACATTTAAAATGGAGTAGGAGCGCCTGGGTGGCATGGTTGGTTAAGCGTCTGACTTCAGCTCAGCACATGACCTCACAGCTCGTGAGCCCCCACACAGGGCTCTCTGCTGTCAGCACAGACCCTGCTTTGGATCTTCTGTCTCCCTCTCTCTCTCCCCTCCCCTACTAGCTCTCACTCTCTCTCAAAAATCAATATTAAATAAACAAACAAACAAACAAACAAGAGTAAAGCTACACAGGCTCCATGAAATGCAGAAAAAAGAGCAGATTAATGCTCCCAGAATACTTCTGCTTTCCCCATAATAGTCCTTTCTAAGAGCTTCTTATAATATTTCCAGGAAACACTGTAAAGGGTTTGATCTCGATAACCTGTATAGTAGAATCAGACGGATGGGGGTTCAAATCCTGGATCTTCCACTTTCTAACTATGTAACAGTGTAAAAATCACTCAACCTACTTGAGTCTTGTCCTTCACATACATAAATGTGGTGGGAAGATCTACCTCCCAAGGACATGGTGACAATTAAATGCTTCTCTCCTGGATTGACACAGGCAATCCATATTCTGTCTGTGTACCTCCCAACGAAATGAGGCAAAATTCTCAAAGTTCTCAAGACATTGAATACCAACACCACAGATATATTAGACAGACAACGTATTTCCCCCATGCCCAACTGTAGAAACACTGGACATTTTCACATTAGTGAATAATGAGTGCTAATTGGGCTTGTGTTGTACTGGGCCCCAGGCTTTAGAAACCTCATTCCATTTATAAGAACTAATTATTCCTATTTTATGGATGTGAAAATCACTTAATCCAAGTTTATACTGCTACTAAATGAGAAATCTGGGACTTAAATCTGTTTTGTGTGACTCCAGGATCCATGTACTTACCCACTGAGCATACCAGTGCTCCCATCACTATTAAAGGGAAACGAGGTAGGAAATTCTAGAATCACTTTTGGGGGCAATGGCATCAATAGAGGCCTTCATGTCAATGTACTATTTTCCTTATGTGGACACTACACTGTTGTTTCTTATATTCACGCTCAAAGCCTAAGTCTGATGTACAAACTTGGTCAGAATTTATCTTAGCCAAAGTGGATTCTTGGCAGTTAACAGCTGCAGTCTGACATTGAGCTGCACTTGCTACATCACTTATGAAAACGCAGTCAATATTGGGCTGCAGAGCTTCCAATCGACCATGCCAGAAAAAGATATTTGTTTTGCATCTGCTCATATTCTTTGCCAAGTAGAAAAGCAATTATCTGTGCCAATACAAAACACAACAGCTGCTTGGACACAATACACATAAGAAGAAATGATTATTTTAATCAGAAACCAGAAATCAAAATTATGTCAAACTTAGTATACTGAATGCATAATAGGAAGGGATTATCACTTCCATGAAGTTTCCATTACTTTCTATTCTTTAGAAGAAAATCATAAATTGAAAAGGCTTAGATCAATCAACAGGTGTTGATAAAAGATATAGCCTTTCCCTACCATGGGCAAATGCGATCTTAAGGCTCCTGGTAACTTTTCCTAAATAAATATGAGAATCCTTCCAAACCTACAAAAATGTGTAAAGATAATTTTATATAAAACACAATCTTGAAAGACAAAGAAAGAATACTGAGTTTTCACAAATATGCAGGATTCAATTATACTAAAAATCTCAGAATCACTGCTTTGTCATTCTCAAAAGTATACAAATTAGTATCAAATGGGTTGAGTTTTTTCATCTTCATATAAATAATATGTCTCATCTGGCTTTATTATCAGACTTTTATATGTATGAATCTGGAACAAAGATGAACATGCCATTGTACTTGTCGCCCTTCAAGCACAAGAGTCAAAGTCCCCTGGCATCTCTCCCAAATTCCTTCATGACAGGGCTCCTGTTGGCCTTCTCAGCCTCATCTCCCACTACTCAAGTCCCAAGCTGCTTGTCATTGTACACACATGTGCACACGCAGAGACTCATGCACACATACACACATGCAAACACATGATGTACACATATACACACATGATCATGCATGCACACGCACACACACATGCACACACACTTTGCAGGTGCATGCCTCTGTGTTCTCCCTCATGCTGTACTCTCTGCCTAGAAAGACTGGCCTGCCTTTCTTCAGCTCATTGTCTCATCTGTTAAGACTCAGCTTGAGCCAGACTTCCCAAGGTGACGACATGTCTTATCCTGTGTATTCCATAATTCAGTGTGCATAAACCAGTGACATTATCTTTTTATCTGTATGACTTCTCCACGGGGATGTAAGCAAATTGATGCTGATTTCCAACCAGTCTCCTTTTTGGGAATTTGGAGTTAGGACACAATAATTCTAGTCCATCTCATATGGAGAACTGAATTGAGAGGCTGTATGAATCTAGGATTGAGGCAGCCCGGCACTCACCAAATTAAGAAAAGTCAGTCTTTAAAAAGAGACAAAAAGGAAAACAATGTGGATTTTTAAAAAGCAAGAGAGCATGAATCCCCAAGAAGCAAAAAATAAATGTTTTGGCTCTGCCAGTTCCTGCGCACAGAAACCAGGCTTGATACCCATGCTGGCGTGCTGTTAGATTCTAGTGTATCCTTCTAATAAATACAATTTGCTTAAGCAAGTTTTCAGAAGGTTTTGTTCTTTGCAAGCAAATGATCCCTAAGACATTTTTATACTAAGTGTTTAAAAAATGTTTTTTAATGAAATGAATCAACTGCCTCTGAATAGTCAGCAGCAGTAGTCAGCTTGCAAATGCACAACATTGACTACAACTATGATGGCTGAAGGTAAAATATGTATAAGGCCAAATTTAATCTTTTTTTAAAGATTTTTTAAAGTTTATTTATTTGTTTTGAGAGACAGAGAGCAGGGGAGGGGTGGAGAGAGAGGAGAGAGACAGAATTTCAAGCTGGCTCCGTACCGTCAATGCAGAGCTCAACTCAGGGTCCCAACCCATGAACCATGAGATCATGACCTGAGCTGATATCAAGAGTTGGACACTTAACTGAGCCACCCAGGTTCCTCTAATCTTTTTTAATATGGACATTTTTCATCAAGACATTTGACTTAAGTTCTAAAGACTCTGGGTAGTCAAGAATTCAAGACAGAAAAGGAAAAGAGAGAACAACAAAATGCACATTAGCAGAATTTCCTCCACTGTCCATTTAGTTATTTATGAGAGCCTCTCATTATGGTCATCTCTCAGAGTGGTCTCCTTTTAGGGTCAACCTCCCACCGCCCCCCCACCCCTCCACAGCTCCCAACCACACACATGCCCATGGAAGACACTAATTCAAAGAGGGAAGAGTTTGGCTAAAACAGGCCTTAGAGAGAGTAGCAAATGCCATGAAACCACTCCATCCTGTCTCCCTGTGTCATGTCACAGATACGAAAAACAAAAATCCACACAGAAGTGATGTAACTGGCCCAAGGACCATAGCAAATCAGAATCAGAGTGAAACCCAGTTTTCCCACCGACCAGGCCATGGCTCCTTACGCTACCCAGTGCTGCCTCATTTCTTTACACCCACAGCCCAACCTGGAAAAAACTCTTCCCTTTCAAAAAAAAAAAATAATAATTATCAGCACCCCTACACCTACATTGTTCAGATTTTTCACAAATAGCAATGAGGGGCAATGATGAGAGTTGCAGTGTTCAAGACATCATGTCCTCTTAGCCACCAACTATTATCACACCTGTATTTCCTGCTTAAAAATATCTGGAGACTGGCACCCAATCTTGATTTATGTAAAAGGTTTACCTACCCTTTGAGGCTGCACGTGACACACTGTAAAGAAGAGAGAAACACAATGCATTGAGGATAAATGCACCGTCTTTCAGTGACTTTGCACGGAAACCCAAGCTACAGTTTTATAATTAAATAGACAACTTTTTAAAATCAGAACTTTCCTTTCATCATAATTGTATTACATATCATAATTCCTTTCACGAAGTCACATTCCTTCAAGCTCCCAAAGAAAAATCACTTACAAGAGCCAAATGCAAAGTATGAAAAAAAATCTATGATAAAGACTTAAGTGTCAGGAACTAAAAGCTCTACCACCCAAAGTTGAACTGTATTGGTTATTCATTGGGGACTGAGGGCATGTTTAGCTCTTAACATGAGACATAAACATTCTTCTTTCCCTCCGTCCAACCTTGACTGGGGGTTTGGGTTTACTTGTTTTATTTCTTTTTTTCTAAATTATGATATATTAATTGCCTTCATTCCCTAAAAATCTATACTTATGTTCCCTTTAAACATTTTACCAATACTTTTAGAGGTTAAATCATTACTAGCAAATCTTTAATGCCAGGCTCTTCATGGAGACTGCTGCTTAGGGTGACTTTAAAATCAATATGCTTTTTCTACATTATACATAAAGTAATAAAAAGATCATGGTTTGAATAACATGAATGGCATTAAAAAATTCATAAATCTATAACATGATACACATCTTCCTATATGGTTATTAGGTAAATGAAGTCTTTATTATTTTATTTTCAACCTAATGACTTGTTGACTAACGTGATGTTTTATTCTATAGTAATTCTAAATACATAAAATTTTAAAAAGCTGACTATTCATCTCATAAACTAAAAATAGCTCTAAAGACATCTTTTGAGACGACTTGTAATGAGGATGGCATTCATCAGTTAAGAATAAGTGGTAGCACAGACATTCTAAAATCCTGCTAAACCTCAATGAACTTTCCATCATGGCTACAAGAATCTTTCTCGTTTATAATCATTTCCCTCTACGATATTGTAAACTCATAAAAAGAGAAAGTAACTAAATATCACAAACAAGGAAGATCAAGACCATATCACTTTCTTTCATAAATGTGGCAAAGAAAAGGTGAGTGTGACAAGAAGAAGATTTTTAAACAAGAATTCTTCCACATTGGTTTTGGTATAAATTAAGCATGAGGGGCCAGGGGAGCTAAATCTCCACACTACCATTAGTGAAAAGCTATTTTAAGCTCTTTTCATACATTAACCCATTTGTTCCTCCCAATAACCTCATGGGGTCGGTACCAGTATTCTTGCCACCCACCCACAAGGAAATGGAGACACAGAGAGTTGAAGGAATTTGCCAAAGATCACATACATGGTAAGCAGTGGAACAGAATTAGAACCCAGGCACTCTGATATGAACCCCTGGTCTTTACGGCAATGTACACTGTCTCTCTCATAGGTTTTTATAAAAATTAAAATTATAAGCTGCTCATAGAACCTGTAACACGATCTCTGGCAGTTGGTAAGTACACACTCCATGCGAGTGACAGTGGTACCTGTAATGTCCATACATGATCACGATGCTGGCTTCTGAATAAGGAAATTTTCATTCATTTGTATTTCCACAATTCTTTTTTCCTTCTGCTGGACAAGAGGTCCCTCCAAAGCCCACTTGGATTTTAAAAAACTGTTTTTTTCAAGCATGCATATTTTTAAGATTCTGTTACATTTAATCTGCAAAACATATTACCAGATCGAAACCCGTGGCAGACAGTTTTCAGAACAACAAACTGTACATCCCACCAAATTATCTGAAACCATCATGAATGTATTGCCTGGCATAGAATAATTCCTTGTGAAAGAGTTATTTATATAAACCCTGAGTATTTACAATGTTAAGATGAACTGATACTGCCATCACAATCACTCTACAACCTCTCAGCAGGCTAACATTTAAAAAGATAAAGAGAAAAAAAATTTTAAGCTGGATGCCAGTAGCATTAACTAAAAGAGCAAAGAAATCAGCTCTACACTACCTAACCATCCTAAGTGCCCTCACTGTGCTCTGAAAAAGAAGAGAGAGATGTTTGGTGGCCTTGAAGCCACCCAGATTCTTAACCACCACACAGGACAGAGGTGGAGTGCTCCATATAGAAACTGGTGAGGCAATGGAAAAGCATGAGACCCGGGATCCTCTTCTAAGAGCCTATTGTGGCAGTGACAAAATTGCATGCCAACCAGAAATGCCTACATTCTGATAGTTTTCTCTTTCAACATATGTCCCTGTGCATCCAGTTGGAAAGCAGATGCCTAAGCTTGATTGCTCTACACTGAGAGACGAAAGAACTTATCATCTACTGACTGAAATTCACAGGGGATTGAAGATTGCCAAGAATCAGTACCCAATCAAGATTAAACAGAATGAACCAGGGGCTGTCAGCAGTTAGGAACTCTACCAACTGCTATCCATAAATTAAAAGGAATTTTGCCTCCTTAGCATGTGATTTATTTGGAAGAAGCTTTTAGTGCTAAGTTCTGAATGAATCCAAGGAACACTTTATTGAAATGATCCATTTTAGTGCTGAGCTCAGTTCAAGAACCAAAGCAGATTATAATAAGCTTTCAGTCAAACTCATCAAGATAATTCCTGCCTTACCATATACTCTAGATCTGGTTCAAAAAGAATAACATCACTCCCAACTAATGGTTAAGAAATAGTAAGAGGAAAAAAAAGTTCTCTAGCCATAGAAGAGAATACTTTTCTGGTAAGTTCCATATTTTGGAAAAGCTACTTTGAAAGAACTCGAAAGCCCAGCTTGGCAAATCAACCCTACTAATGAACATTAAAGGCATATTAATGATACTATTGCAATAAACACAGTTCATAACTAAGAAGCCTGATAACACTAACAGAATAGAGAACCCAGAAAGGGACCCACAAATGTATGGCCAACTAATCTTTGACAAAGCAGGAAAGAATATCCAATGGAATAAAGACAGTCTCTTCAGCAAGTGGTGCTGGGAAAATTGGACAGCGACATGCAGAAAAATGAACCTGGACCACTTTCTTACACCATACACAAAAATAAACTCAAAATGGACGAAAGACTGAAATGTAAGACAGGAAGCCATCAAAATCCTCAAGGAGAAAGCAGGCAAAAACCTCTTTGACCTTGGCCACAGCAACTTCCTACTCAACACGTCTTCGGAGGCAAGGGAAACAAAAGCAAAAATGAACTACTGGTACCTCATCAAAATAAAAAGCTTCTGCACAGTGAAGGGAACAATCAGCAAAACTAAAAGGCAACCAACAGAATGGGAGAAGATATTTGCAAATGACATATCAGATAAAGGGTTAGTATCCAAAATCTATAAAGAACTTATCAAACTCAACACTCTAAATACAAATAATCCAGTGAAGAAATGGGCAAAAGACATTAATAGACACTTCTCCAAAGAAGACATCCAGATGGCCAACTGACACATGAAAAAATGCTCAACATCACTCATCATCAGGGAAATACAAATCAAAACCATAATGAGATACCACCTCACACCTGTCAGAATGGCTAACATGAACAGCTCAGGCAACGACAGATGTTGGCGAGGATGTGGAGAAGGAGATTCTCTTTTGCATTGTTGGTGGGAATGCAAGCTGGTGCAGCCACTCTGGAAAACAGTATGGAGATTCCTCAAAAAATTAAAAATCTAACTACCCTACAACCCAACAGTTGCACTACTAGGTATTTATCCAAGGGATACAGGTGTGCTGTTTCAAAGGGACACATTCACCCTAATGTTTATAACAGCACTATCAACAATAGCCAAAGTATGGAAAGAGCCCAAATGTCCATCGATGGATGAATGGATAAGGAAGATGTGGTATATATATAATGGAGTATTACTCAGCAAACAAAAAGAATGAAATCTTGCCATTTGCAACAATGTGGATGGAACTAGAGGGTATTATACTAAGCAAAATTTGTCAGTCAGAGAAAGACATATATCATATGACTTCACTCATATGAGGACTTTAAGACAGAGAACAGATGAACATAAGAAAAGGGAGACAAAAATAATATAAAAAAAGGGAGGGGGACAAAACATAAGAGGCTCTTAAATATGGAGAACAAACAGAGAGTTACTGGAGAGGTTGTGGGAGGGGGGATGGGCTAAATGGGTAAGGGGCATTAAGGAATCTACTCCTGAAATCACTGTTGTGCTATATGCTAACTAACTTGGATATAAATTTAAAAAATAAAACAAAAACAAAAACAAAAAAGAAGCCTGATAACACTGCCTTAAAACTAACTTCTTTACTTTTTAAAAATTTTTATTAAGTTTCTCAGGATCCACATATGAGTGAAAACATATGATATCTGTCTTTCTCTGCCTGACTTATTTCACTTAGCCTAATACCCTCCAGTTCCATCCATGTTGCTACAAATGTCCAGATTTCATTCTTTCTCATTGCCAAGTAGTATTCCATTGTATATATATAAACCACATCTTCTTTATCCATTCATCAGAAGACCATGGGGGAGGGGAAAGGGAAAAAAAAGTTACAGAGAGGGAGGGAGAAAAACCATAAGAGACTCTTAAATACTGAGAACAAACTGAGGGTTGATAGGGGGTGGGGGAGAGGGGAAAGTGGGCAATGTGCATTGTGGAGGGCACCTGTTGGGATGAGCACTGGGTGTTGTATGGGAACCAATTTGACACTAAACTATATTTAATATTAAATAAATGAATGAATGAATGAATGAATAAATAAATAAATAAATAAATAAATAAATAAAATTTTTTAAAAGAAATTTCCCACCATTTCCATTATTCTTATAGCAAAACTCCACCATTTGTTCACCCTTCCCAGGAAAATATTTCTTTCTGCACAGGAAGACCAATACCTACCACAATCAGTCACCTCCTTCTCCAGTGCCTTTACACTCACTAAGCATGTCTGCAGTTCAGTGACACCAAAATGTACCACAGGGTCTTAGCAAAAGCTATGGTCAGGTCACTACGTTAAAGAGAAATTGACAAACTATGAATATGCTCAAGATGTATGGGACAAAAGTCAGAACAGTATATCATTTTGATATGCTCAAATAATAGACTCATGGAGTAAGGACCTATAAAGTCATTATTTTTTTGTATTTTGTTTTTATTTGGTTTTACTTTTTTAATGGTTATTTATTTTTGAGAGAGAGAGAGAGCAGGGGAGGGGCAGAGAAGGACACACAGAATGTGAAGTAGGCTCCAGGCTTTGAGCTGTCAGCACAGAGCCCAACACGGGACTTGAACCCATGAACTGCAAGATCATAACCTGAGCCAAAGTCGGATGTTTAACCAACTGACCCACTCAGGTGCCCCATGTTTGTTTGTTTGGGTTTTTTTTAACTTTTATTTATTTGACAGAGAGAGAGAGAGAGAGAGAGAGAGAGAGAACAAGTGGGGGAGGGGCAGGGAGAGGGAAACAGAATCTGATAGAGGCTCCAGGCTCTGAGCTGTCAGCACAGAGCCCGACATGGGCTCACAAACTCACAAACCATAAGATCATGACCTGACCTGAAGTCAGACACTTAACTGACTGAGCCACCCAGGCGTCCCTAAAGTTGTTTAATAATAAATAATTTTAACAATAATTATACTAGTTGATTTGGTTATTGTTTTCATACAATGCAGCCTGAGAGTTAATTGGTTTCTTGGTCCTCCACCCATCATGTGCCTACCTCCCCCAAATAAATCATAATGATCTGGATAAAGTCATCTAAGAACTACAACTAAAGACCAAAGAATTTATACCACTGAGGAAGAGAGAAAATTCCCTGGCAAAATGTGGCCCATTTCATCTTTAAACAAAGCAAAGTGAGGAAAAATGATAAGCACCAACTGAAGAATTTGCAAAGTCTCTTTGTAATAAAATCTTAGTTAATATCTACCTCCACGAGGTGGTCTGTGTTCTTAACATGGATTCATCATTGAAGTTTACACTTGCATTAAGAGATTTTTAAAGTAGGGGAGGAGATTTACTATTATGAACCTACAAACTTCACCTGTAATTGTTGGATAATTTTCTGTGTAGACCTATTAGTTAATGCCACACCTCTTTCATTTGGTCATTTCATTTTTTTTTTAACATTTTATTTTGAAGTAATCTTTATACCCAACATGGGACTCGAACTTACAACACCAAGATCAAGAATCACACGCTCCACTGACTGAGCCAGCCAGGCACTCTTGGTCATAAAATTTTTGAAAGCAGCAGCTGAATGAGATTGAAAATGGCTCATTTTGGTGCAACCACTCTTGAAAAAAGCATGGAGTTTTTTCAAAAAATTAAAAATAGAACTACCCTACGACCCAGCAATAGCACTACTAGACATTTATCCAAAGGATACAGGAATAGTGATTCAAAAGGGGCACGTGTACCCCAATGTTTATAGCAGCACTTTCAACAATAGTCAAATTATGCAAAGAGCCTAAATGTCTATCAACTGATGAATGGATAAAGAAGATGTAGTTTATATATACAATGGACTACTACTTGGCAATGAGAAAGAATGAAATCTGGCCATTTGCAGCAACGTGGATGGAATTGGAGGATATTATGCTAAGTGAAATAAGTCAGAGAAAGTCAGATATCATACGTTTGCACATATGTGGAACTCGACAAACTTAACAGAAGACCATGGGGGAAGGGAAGGGGAAAAAATAGTTACAAACAGAGAGTGAGGGAGGCAAACCACAAGAGACTCTTAAATACAGAGAACAAACTGAGGGTGGATGGGGGGGAGGGGAAAATTGGTGGTGGGCACTGAGGAGGGCACTTGTTGGTGAGCACTCGTATGCTGTATGTAAGCAATGAACCATGGGAATCTACCCCCAAAACCAAGAGCACACTGTATACACTGTATGTGAGCCAACTTGACAATAAATTATATTTTAAAAAGAAAGAAAGAGAGAGAAAGAAAGAAAGAAAGAAAGAAAGAAAGAAAGAAAGAAAGAAAGAAAGAAAGAAAAGGGCTCATCTGAGATCGGTCAACAGAAAAAGTATGTAAAATTGAGGGTTGGGGGACACAAGAGAACTAAGTTATTCATCAGTAATGCAGACTTTCAACAGATTTTTTTTGTCACTTGCAAATCTCACTTTGCTGCTAAGTTTCTCTCAAAGCTGATATGAGGCTATCAATGATTATCTGAAACACACTTGCCCTACTCACTGGGTCATATGTGTGGATAAAGGTTCAAAATTCCACCTCAGGAGTTTAACCTGCACAGCATTTCTTACTTTGGGGAAAAAGAATACAATGCAAGGTCTACAGAAATAAAGCATTAAAATGACACTTAAAAGATCAGTTACCCATTCCATCAGTGAAGGTCAAAATATTTATATGCCTCCCTAAGTCCCCTGAATTTAATTACCTCACAAATCCACTTTGGTGCTAAACTGTTCTATAGTCCTAAACTTGTCTTAGTTTCTTGATTTGCATGCCTATGTGCAAAGTATTTACAAGAAAAACTTTTTAAAGACCCACTGAACTGAAATATCTAACCACTGTCTTGCCCACAAAGGTAGAAAATGGCCACCATGGCCACCATCCCACCATGTTCCATGAGGGCAGGGCTTTGTTTATTTGGCAGTGGCCAAATTCCTAACACCAAAAATGGTGCCTCAGCAAATACTGTTGAGTGAATGAATGACCCATGACAGATCCAGCTGAAAAAAGAGGAAACGAACAAGAATCTATTGAGCTAAGAACTGTCTTCAACACCTATTGTGATCGCTGTCATTTAAATATTAAATCAATCAAGTATATATACGAAGAGTAACTATATATTGTTATATATAGATTTCAATAGGAGTTATGAGGATAAGATTTCATGTAGAATTCACCGACCTTTCCAACGCAAAACGGAAAGTGTGTCCATGTGTGAATGAATTTAACATAATGAAGAAGATGAGGAAAGGAATGTTTAATACAAAACAGTCCTCATTTCACATGGAGTAATTCAGTAAAACATAGTATCAACTGAAATTTTATCTGATTCCAGAGTGTGCACCCCAAGTCTGAGGTCTTTTTATTTCACTTTCTGCCCATAAATCAATCACCAAATCACACAGAAAAACCAGCAACTAAATAAATTTAGGGTTTTTTCCTGGGTTGGGATTTTTCCCTGCAATTAGCAACTTCTGAAATCATTTTTTCTTTTAATGTTTATTTATTTTCAAGAAAGAGAAAGAGAGAGACAGAGCACGAGCAGGGTAGGGGCAGAGAGAAAGGGAGACGAAGAATCCGAAAGCAGGCTCCAGGCTCCCAGCTGTCAGCACAGGGCCCAACACAGGGCTCGAACTCATGAACCATGAGATCATGAGTTGAGCCAAAGTCGGCTGCTTATCCCACTGAGCCGCCCAGGTGCGCCATCTTCCGAATATATTTTAAGTGATAGTGTCAGCCCAATTTTTTGCCAGCCTAATGTTATACATGCAGTACAAATGTACACTAGCAAATAAGCTCGAGGTCCAATTACAAAAAAAAAAGTTCCACACAAACACACAAACTCCTCATCCCCTGCCTGCATACTACAGGTTCACCATTTTCACGATGCATGCTGGTGTTTAGAAACCCACACAAAAATGAAAATATTTATAATATTAACTACTAATAATGATGAAGCTGGCTGCCATGGGCCGAACGGCCACCCGTGTGCCAAGCACCTATTTACATGCTTATTACCTGTATGATTGCTCTTAGTCCTGACAACCAATTTGAGAGTAAAGTGTTATTCAATGGAGTACTACGTGGCAATGAGAAAGAATGAAATATGGCCCTTTGTAGCAACATGGATGGAACTGGAGAGTGTGATGCTAAGTGAAATAAGCCATACAGAGAAAGACAGATACCATATGGTTTCACTCTTATGTGGATCCTGAGAAACTTGGCAGAAGTCCATGGGGGAGGGGAAGAGAAAAAAAAAAAGAGGTCGGAGAGGGAGAGAGCCAAAGCATAGGAGACTCTTGAAACAAACTGAGGGTTGATGGGGGGTGGGAGGGTGGGTGATGGGTATTGAGGAGGGCACCTGTTGGGATGAGCACTGGGTGTTGTATGGAAACCAATTTGACAATAAACTTCATATATTGAAAAAAAAAGAGAGTAAAGTGTTATTACTGCTGCTTTCACCGTTTGGAGATGAGGAAACTGAGGCTCACGGAGATAATAACTTGTCCAGGATCAAGTAAACAAAGGAGCCATGATTTACAAGCTCTCTGTAGAGATCTTTAGAACTAGGACAGAGCTGCCTTTTTGAACTTTTATTTGCTTTACCTGACTACCTTCTGACAGAAGTTCAAGTATAGATTTCAAAAACAATTTTAATACTAATCAAACGCATACTCAAAAATATAATCCTTTTCCTTTACAAACAGGGAAAATACATGACACTTTTCAAGGGAGGGAAAATGATCCTTCTTGCCCACAAACATGGTAATTCAGCAAGCCTCTGACCCAGTTCCGGCTGTACTGTATACTACTCTTCAGACACCGTTGTTTCTAAAATAAATACCCTGGTGCTCAGATTAAAAACAAAACAAAACAAAACAAAATAAAATGTAACCTACAAAAGCAGGTCATCTGATTCAATGCATTAGCACCAAACACTATATGAAAGCAAGTTAAAAGGTTCCTCATCTGTGGACCAAGGATAATCGCAAGAATTTTTCTACCTCCTGGGAGTTCAACAGAGAGGCAAGCTCCACATAAAATGATACAGGCATCTCCTCCCCAAAACTGAATCCTCGCCAGGGACTCTGGACTTGAGAGCATGGCCAACGAGCAAAGCACAGGTTTAGGGGTCAAATAACTTGAGTTCCAATCCCGACCTTACACTTACTATGTAAATGTGGACAAGGTTTTTTAACCTCTAAGATCTCTGATTTCCTCCTGGCAGCAGGAACTGTCATAGCCACCCTAAATGGATATTGTGATGGTCACACAGGGTAACACGGGGGAAGTGCTCACCCACTTCCTGGTACAGAATAGATGGATAACAGAAAGCAAACTTTCTTCCTTTTCCCAAAGGACCTTCTTCACTGGTGTGCTAGAGCTAACTCACACTGGCTTATGGAAGATGTCTAGTAAATTTTTAGGAATTCTGCAGGCCAGTTATTAAATATGACCACTACTGAAAATTAAATTAAACTTCAAAGTTTTACAATTGTATTAAAGACAAAGGTGGTAAACACTCAAAACTCATCGCTTCCTAGTTTACCTCATTTTACTATTATCTATGCTCTTGAGGTTATGCCTGTTGTCTGCTAGAGAGTGGAAATACTACATAATGGTGGGTTCTGGTACATTTCCCCCAACTCCACAGTCAGTGACATCACATTTGTAGCCTGAAATGAGCCATGGTAGTGGTATTTACGTGGAAACAGGCAAACACTACAAGTCAGGATTTCCTGTTTTGGGAGAGCCAGGTATTAAACATTCACCAGCATCCCCCTGGTATTCATATTTCATCACATCCCTCTCTGCTGCTGTCTTTCATCTCTCCACTCTGCAACTTATCTACATACACACACATGTCCAGTGAATTTAAAATAAGAATGAAAACGAACACCTAACAGCCTCCAGATAACATCCTTTTCCACCATTCCTTCACTGCCAAATTCACTGGAAATGTTCTTTCTGTGATTCATTCCAACACTTTCTTACCATCAACTCATTTATTTATTCATCTCACAAACATCTGAGTAACTACCATTAGCCAGACACTATGAAAGTAACTGGGGACACAAATGTGAGCAAAGCCCAACATGGTCCCTCCTTCACGAGAGTCACGTTGTCAAACCCACCTTGAAAGTCTCCAATGTTCTATTAAGTCCTCCTTTTTTCTCCTCCTTGGCCTTTCCTTAGAAAATGTACAATTTCCCCAAATGTTATCTTCTTTTCCTCCATGGTCCTCTATTAAAAAGTCAAGATTTCCTCAGTGCTTTGACTATTTTTCTGCCTTCTTTCATCTTTAGGAATTTCACACATTTCTGTGATTTCATCCTCCCTCCAACTCCTAGGAAACCTATTTCTCCCCTAGCCTTCCTCTCTCAGTAACTGGCACCACCATCCACTCAACTGTTTGAGCCAGAAACCGTAAAATCCACATTTCCTGCCTTTCCCTTACCCCTCTTCATCCCAAGCATTAGCAAGTCCTGGGATCTATATCCAAGAGATGTCCCAAATCCAACACAGTACGTCATCCCAGCCTGTCACCCTTGGGCAGGACCTTTCTTTTTCACTTAATCTGTATAAAAGCCTCCGAACCCTCCTCCCTGCTTTACTCTTGCCCCCTCACATCATGCACTACGACGAAGTCAGGGAATATTTTTTTAAAAAAGAAATGTAATCATTTCTCTCCACACTTAAACAAACAAAAAACCTTTATACCACCCAGAATAAAACCCAAACTTGATTTCGTGGACAACAGGGCCCTTCATGATTTGGGCCTGCCCCCTTCCTGACCTCTCCCCCTTCCTGACCTTGCCCCCTTTCAATTCCCACTTGCTCATTCCAAGGCTGGAGCCCTCTGTCCAGATCTCGGCAGGTCTTTGCAGGACTAGCTCCTCCTATCATTCACAAGGATTCAGGAGGCCTTCCCGGACCAACCGACACAACTTTGGCCAGGCCAGGCCAGCCCACCCCTCTCCATCACTCTCTATCACTCTGTCCATTCCTTGGTGGTTATCTAGTATCTGTCTTCCTCTACTGGAAAATCAGCTACACAGGAGCAAAAACCTTGTCCTCCTTATTCACCAAGACATCTCTGGTGCCCGAAACAGTGCCTGGCACATGAGAAATGCTCAACAGATATTTGTTGATGAATGAAGCAAGATCCAAAACAAAAAACAAAACAAAACAAAAAAAAAACAAAAGCAAAAACAAAAAAAACCAGGCAAAGGCAGAAATAACTGGAAACTAAGACCCTGAAACAAGAGTTTTCTGAGACCGCACAGAGGAATAAGAACAGCAATCTGAAATGGTAACGTGCTAATAGAATGAATCTAATTTCCATCTTTATTAAATTCTAACTTGCCCATGGCTTGAGCTATTTTAGAGGCAACCTAATTTAGTGAGTACCCATTCTGGTAAATCTATGTTAATTTTCATGGCTAGGTCAAAATATTCTTAAAGGGAAAGAAAATTCCATGACTTAGAAAAGATTTCCTGCATCCTCAAAAACATTCCTGAGAAGCAGAGTCCCCTGGGCTTCCTCCCATACCTGTGCTGTAATAAATTCCTATCACATACAACAAGCAGGTGGAGGGAGCATGGAGGCAGAGTGCTCTCCTCCCCCGGGGAAACTGAGGGTGCCTGCTCTCCACTGCAAGGCTCCTCCACCGAGGACACGGTAAAGTGTTTGTTCTTCTTAACTGAGGCCTCACAGATCCACATCTCACCCCGTGCTTCCAAATCAAAGCAGACAGCAGGGTTTCTACTTGCTTCTTCTTAACTACTCCTTTCTTATCTAAATCTAATATAAAGAAAAGGGAAGAAGGGAAAGAAGGAGGGATGGAGGGAGGGAAAGAAGAATGGAGCTAGGGAAACAAGGAGAGAGAGAAGGGAAGTCAGGAAAAAAAACATTCAACGTTTGATTTCTCCCGCCAAGCCATGCTGCACCAGGCGGTGCTGGATGGCGAACATGGGCGTGGGGAGCCCAGCTCAGTACCTCATCATGGACCACATAGCTCCAGGAGACACTGGGAATCCACTGCTCTTGGGTTCTGGTGGCGATGGTGAGTGGCAGCCACCCCAAGCTCCTCGGTGAGGAAATCGATGCTGCTTCCCGTTCTCCCGGTGAGGCTGCGGGGGCAGTGACGGGGGCGGGGGACTCGCAGGCTGCTGCGGGCTGCGCTGATGGATGACCCCATTGCTCCTAATTGTGTATGTGGAACGGAGCAGAAACAAAGTCAGACAGAATGACAAGGTTTGCAACGAGAAACAGCAGTCCCCTGGCCCACTCCACGGTCTTGTTCCCTGGAAGCAGCCATGCTCAAGTCTTTCACCTCTTTTGTTTCTGGTACGTATCGCAATGCTTTAAAAATAACAAGAGAACATATTTCTTTTTATTTTAGAACATATACTGACTTACTACTACAGAAGACTAGGACTCAGTCCCTCTTACATGGTCACCAACACACACACACACACACCCTCTTCTTCACGCTTCATCCTCCAAATATAGATTTCTTTCAAAATACTTGGTTGAAGTGATATTCGGGATTTACATAATTTTGATCTTGTAAAATACTGCTCATAGTTGATCCATCCAATGTACCTTGATTACATTTTCTTTCATGAATCCTCTGAGACAGAGTTCATAATCACTGAACGAACAGAAACTAAAACGTCTGATACCACTGAATGATGTCCAGCATTTGGAAAAAAGCAAAGGGGATTCTTAGACACTGCTACAATCATTTCAGGAGCAATGTCTGAGCACGGGACACAGTGAACATGCATCTACCCGTGGTCCCAGTAAGTCCACTCCTATGGTTATGCCCGAGAGAAACTCACATGTATTTGCACACAAAAAAATCCATTGCAGCATAGTTTACAATAGTACAAGCTGTGAAAATTACCTAAATTCCAAATCCAGAAAGAGTTAAATAAATTGTGATAATTAAGTACTGTACAACAGTTAAAATGAATGTACTATAGCTACACATATGGACAATGATGTATCTCAAAAATCTCAAGGTTAAACAAAGAGAAAAGCAAGTGATACTATTTATATAAAGTTTAAAAATACATTAAAAGATACTCTTTGGTATTCACTGGTATATACATACTAAGTAAGGGCATAAAGATAATCATAGAAATGAAAAGTGATAAGTTCAGGATTATGGTTACTTTTAGAGAAAGAGGTTAGGGACAGGAGTCAGGGAATGTTATTCTCTGGAGGGGTTACCTTCTGTGATTCTGTTTTCTCCTCTGTAAAATGAGGCCAACAGTGATTGTGGGCATTAAGTGACTTCAAGCCTGTAAATGGTGTGGCACAGTGCCTGACACATGAACAGAACTCAAGAGATATTAACCAGTTTTGGCCAGGTCTCCCTGGTACATGCTCTCCATTCCTTCCTACCACTTTTCACAACTGTAATCAGTTACTCATGGAATTACTTATACAATGTCTGTCTTCCCTGATATTGCATATGCCCTTGGGGGGAAGAAATCTTCTGTCTCCTTCTTGGTCAGGCACAAAATGAGTATGTATTGAATAGATAGAGAAAAGATGAAGGAAAGAATGAATGTCTCCACTTATGCAGAGCTGCTGGTTATGAGACCCAAAAGTTTCTAAAAAACAAAGCAGAGGCTAGAAGCTTTTCACCTTCTGAGCTATATGTTAGCAATATGATTTCTCCCATAGAACTTCTAACAGTTTAGCATAATGAAGGCCAGAAACAATTATTAAAGAAATAAAAGAGACAATTATCCCTTTTGAAAAAAGCCTGGCTCAACAGTGACCAGATGAAAAAGAATGTTGTATACAGGCAACGGTGGCCTGGAAAGTCCCGAGCCCAGAGGAGACACGACTTCAATGATGAAGTTAAAATTGCTCTGGACTGGACCACAGGAGAGGGTCTGCAGCCAGCTTTCTGCTATCAGTGAGCAAAGAAGAAAGGGGTTAGGAGGCGGAGACAAAAATGATGCAAGAAGGAAGTGGGAAGCAAGATGAGCTGATAGGTTGTTTGTAAAAAGTAAGGCAGGCACTGCCATTACTCCCATTGGTTGAGAGGTTGCAGAGGAAAGGCATTCTCATATAAGCCAAGGGGAGGTCCTCTGGCTCACAGCTTTCTTGGCAGGAGCTTAGGTCAAAATGATAACTGAGCTCCTTCCTTTTACACGCCTCTGAGATTTACAGAGAGCCAATAGAGCACTAAAGTCTATTTAAATTATCTCCAAGCACGCCCAGGCAGGAAGGTGATCAGAATTTAATGACTCATCTCAGCTTGTTGCCACTCAGTAAGACTGCTCTTATCTTTATGTCAAGGAGTATAAAGAGGTAGGGAATGGGATAAAAAGGCAATTTTTTTTTAAGCTAAAATTCTTCATCAGATAAAGCAGAAGAATAAATCAACCACGTTTTTAAGAGTTCAAAAGTAAGGGCCTTATAATTACTGAAAAATGGGGTCTGCATGTCAAACTGTAAGTAATTATGGATTTGATAGAGAAAGAAAAATATAGTATGTGCTTCAACTTTTAATGTGCCACAGCATTCTTACCATCTATAATCTACAGGATATAATGCATGTGCTTAAATTCTTTTTTTTTTTAATGTGCTTAAATTCTTTAAGTGAAAATGGGCTACTAATTAAACTTGACCTTTAATTTGAATATAACATGTGAGTATTCCTGTATGGTTTAGACTGGCCTTTTGCAGAATTCCAAAACGAGACTCCCAAAACTCCTAGGTAACAGCATCATCCTTAGAACAAGTAAGCAGGTTCCAACTTAGCAGTGCTTTTTGATAGACAACACTCATTTGAATGCAGGGATTCAAGCAAGCTATTAAAAAAAAACCTGTCACCATTTGCAACCACTTCTCTTTGTGAATCAATAGGTCTCCATAGTATGCAACCGAAACAATCTAGCAATAGAAACCTGTAATCAGCATGGATACTTGCCAATTCCAAATGTGGGGCTCCCAAAATCTTTACGGTCCTCACTGACTTTTATAAAGTGTGAAGAGTTTGAACATATCTGATGCATTTATTTTAACAAAACAAGACTTACTAATTTATGGGCCAAGAGGTTACATTTAACACAAGAATGTACTTTTATTTATTTATTTTTGAATGAAAGTTTGAAAGCTACTGATCTAAGTAATTCTCTGTGCATGCTCTGCTTGATGGCAAAACTTAAAAATGACTTACGATTTCTCTTGCTTGTGGGATAGGGAAAAGAGATCATAAACCAGGCACACTCCAAACACTGTGATGCCGGTCTCCTTCACCAGCATCGCACAGGTCCCCAGCAACAAACTGAGCAGCAAGAAGAAGGGAGACACCGTGGGAGGGAAACATTCCCCAACATGACGCTGGTCCACACTCCTGGAAAACAAGATTGAGACTCTTTTAATCTAAGAAGAAATATGGGTCACTGACAAACACCAACTTTTTAAAAAATATGATTTAACTCAATTTCATCGTATTCTAAGTAAGTAGGTGAACAAAGATTTCTTCGTGAATATTCATCACAGAGTTATTTAATATTGCAAAGATGAAAAAAGTAAATGCCCAACAACATTGAACTTTGGTATTTAAATTAAAATACACATAAATTATGATAAAATATGGCATATAACAAATGGATACTGAAAAAAAACACTTAAAAATGTTTTTAACGTTTATTTATGTTTGAGAGAGACAGAGACCAAGTGTGAGCAGGGGAGGGGCAGAGAGAGAGGGAGACACAGAATCTGAAACAGGCTCCAGGCTCTGAGCTGTCAGCACAGAGCCCGATTCGGGGCTCAAACACACGAACCGCGAGATCATGACCTGAGATGAAGTTGGACGCCCAACTGAAGGAGTCACCCAGGCGTCCCCCCCCACCAAAAACACTTAACATGATACCATAAAGATACAGTTAGTGACGTGGAAGGATATTTCATCAATATATTTTAAATGAATAATACTAGTTACTAAGCCATATACATGAACTCTGGAGCCAGGTTCCCTGGGTTCAAATCACAGCTTTACAGTTAACTAACAGGGTATCATGGGGCAGGTTAGTATGCCTCTCGGGGCCTCAGTTCCCTCATATATGAAATGGGATCACAGTGTTGCAGGCAGGATTACATAAATGACTTATTACATGTGGAGTGGCTATCACATCATTATTATTATCCTAGTGAATATTGTGTATATTTCTATACACAAATCAGTCAGTAGATATACAGAATCCTCATTTTTCTGTGATGAAAATACAGATGTTTTGGCCTTTTTCTTTTTCTTCTGGTTAATTTGTATTTTTAAATTTAGTTTCCAAGGAGATGTATTAGATAAAGTGTTTTTTTTCCTCCGTATAATTTCCAGCAGGGATTTTCAAAAGTCTCCTAGGCCTATAAATCCTTTTTTCACCTTATATCATAGAATCAGCCCACACCAAAACTCATCACTGTTCCTTCAGTAGGTGCCACACCCATTTGCCCCTAATCCTCTGAAGCAAGGCCAATATTTCTGTAGCTACGACACCTGACTCTCACCGGTATGTCTTGGAACAATCACCTAAAATTATATGCCAAATTTGTGGCAGATACGCATTTTCCTCTTAAGCTGGTCTAGAGCTTACATTGCTAAAATTGAGAATGGCACGCACAACAGAAACTGTAACACCACGGCTCATTATCACACAGATACGGACACGCTGCTGGCCTCATCATGTTCCCGAGTATACCAACGACACAGCAAAAGCTGCCCAGAATAAGTTTAAACCCAACGGCAACTGTGAATCTTGTTCTAATACCGGAGCAAACAGGAAGCAACTACTTGGTGAATTTGGATTTATATTTCTAAGATTTTCACAACAGCACTTCATACGATTAGCTTTGTGACTCTGTAGAAAGTCACAGAGCCAGGAATAGAGGCCTAATACCACACAGGTATCCCCTGCTTTTCAAAAGTTCACATTACTGCCACTTTACTTTTATGAAAGACCTACCTTCGTACCTATTTTCACTAACAGAAAGAAATCTGAAGAGGGTCTTTGCTTTTACGAAAAAAGGTGAAAAGCAAAAACAGCATTTGTTTGTTAGGAACCATTGTAGAGGTGCTGTTAGGAACCCACAGCAGCAGGGGCAGCCCCCAACAAGTTCCTTCCCGGGAACCACACCCAGCATCTCAGTCCCAAGCCTCCAGAGAACTGAACCGTGTGAGCCTCTGTGCCTTATCTCCACCTATTCCGTGCATTCATTAGCAAGATGTGTCCTAAGATATCAGAAAAAGCCTAAGAGAAGTTGTTTTTTGGGTCTGGGAATGCCCCCAATTTTTCCATAGAAATTAACGGTAATTGCTTCTTCACTTTGAGCCATTTCAGCTTACAAAAGGTTTCAGAGAAATGCTCTACTTTCAGATAGCAGGGGAAACCTGTACTAAGAAAAGGCTCCACTCGTTAAACCGAAATTTCATAAGAATTAATTCTTTTCATTCTTGATCATCCAAGGTCTAAACCTGTTTGTTACAGGGCTTCTCAATCTCAATCTTGGTACTACTAGCATTTTGGGGAAAATGACTCTTTGTTGTTAGGGCTGTACTGAACATTGTAGGATGCTTGGCCTCTACTTACTAAATGCCAACCGCTAACACCTTTCCACTTAACGACAAGCAAAAGTGTCTCCAGAAATTGTCAAATATCCCCAGGGGAAGGGCAAAAGTGCCCCACATTGAGAACCACTTGTTTAGAATTGTATTTCTCAAGGTCCCGGGGCTCTGTAACATGGTAGGTCATCAAACTGAGCCAAAGATCAAAGCTCATAAATCCCTAACCAGACATCTCTCCACAAAGTAGGGTAACAGGATTCACTCCCCCCTTTTCTGGGCCACTCTCTGAGCCATCCACCTCGCTCCTATTCTCTTTTTAACCTGCCCCTTTCCCTATGTGGCCATGTCACAACTCAAGTAAGAATCCGAGCACTTTGGGGGAGAAGGGACACTATAATGGGAAATTATTTTATTGCTTTTCAGTATCCCAAAGCAAGCAACTTCTGTGTTTTGATGAAAGGGTGTGTATATTAGAAAACCATGGTTGAGAAATACTACTTCTAATTCAGCCTTGTTATTTTAAGCTCTGAGCTACTTTCGTGAGGATAATAAAGAGGAAAAAAAAATTAGGACCAAAATGAACGGGAGGAATTAAACCAATCATGGCCAAATGGAAGAGAGGACCATATCCAATATATACTGGCTCGGAGCGAAGATTTCAAATTCCATTCTCAGTAAGAAATGACAAGTAGGAATAATCAAGAAGCAAGGAGCACGAGGAGAGCAGTTCCTTTAAAAGGCTATGACAAAGTTGAGAATATGGCTGGAGGAGAGAGCAGCCTTGCATTTGGTAAGGGCAGGTTTCCTATCCTGATCTCCATGAAGCTTTTCTAAGCTTTTTACTGCCAAGAAGCCTCCCTCGTCTCTCAGGCAGATGCTCAGAGTCCGCACTACCCCCCAGCCCCCAACATGACAGAAATTCCCAAGGGGACAGCATTATTGTAACCACACAGAAGGGCATTCTTAGCCATACATACATACATACCTATTGTAGGAGAGAAAGGCCAACAGAAACAGCAGGCATGCTAACACGTCAGCTCTGCCAACAATTCCAGCCACCTAGAAAGTTTGAAAAGATAAAAACCTCAGAAAGTCACTTTCAGGAAACCGTTATAGAATGGATTCGTTTTTAGATGAATGAAAAGTATGATAAAATAAGAAAACACATTCTTCTTCAAAATTTGACTTATGACTAACCACCTCTTGTATCATATATATAACGATAAGTTTATAGGAGGAAAAAAAAAGGAAGGGAAAATATTTTCATGCTTAATTTCATTTTAACCTTTCTTCTCTAGAAGGCCAATTCATATCACCAAAGCTTATTCCTTTGTTGATTTATTCAAAAATATTTTCTGAGTAATGACTGAAGGCCAGACACTGTGCTAGTCTTCAGGTAGCAGAGTGCTAATAGAGCAGAAGATATTTACAGAGTATTAGAAAAAAATAAGTTTAGGAAACAATACTGGTAAAAACAGGAATGAGTATAAACACTTGATGGCCATGTATGTATGTGTGTCTGTGTCAGTGTGTTTCTTAGTTCTGTCGCTGAAAGAGCCTAAACGCAAGCTACCCCACTAGCAAAGAGTCATCCTGGCACTGACCACACACATTCCTCCACTAAGGAGAACGGGGGTCCATGGAGAAGTGGCTGACTCCAGGGCTGAGGCGAAGGAGTTCGAACCCTGAGTCAGGCTCTGTGCTGAAGGGTTCAAAGCCTGGAGGCTGCTTCAGATTCTGTGTCTCCCTCTCTCTCTGCCCCTCCCCACTCACACTCTCAAAAATAAATGAACATTAAATTTTTTTTTAAGTGACAGGTATGTGTCAAAAGGGCACAGAAGCTGGTGACAAAGGGCTCCCACCGACAAAATATCAGACCATTTGAACATCAAAATAAGTAAAGACGATAATAAAATAAACCATTTTAAAAAACCAGACATTCATGAATGCATACTGATATTGATGGATGGATGACTGAATGCACAATATAAGTACACACATAAACACAGTAAGCAAGTGAATGGAAAAGAATAGAAATCTCTTCCTTACATTAAAAAGCAAGTTAATGAATGTAGAGGGAATAGTGCAGCTGACAAATAGCCATTTTGTTTCCAAAAGAGTCAAGATTAGATAGAGCAAGAAACATCACAAAATACCAGTGGATGCTAAATCTAGGGTATAAAGGTTTGGTGAGGCAAAGCGTATTAGTAGGGCTTCAAAGCATGTCCTCATCAATTACTTGTTAAATGAAAAAGTAAAAAGAATAACTACACTATAGAGAAAACTCATTACACCTTAACTGGAGGTTCAAACTTGACTTCACCAATAAAGGGCCAATGGATGTGGCATGCCTCTGCACATGATACCCTGAGAAGGACACAATATCACTTTTGTCAAATTCCAGCCAAGGATGCATAACCTGAATGTAATCATGAGAAAACATCAGACAAACCCAGGATGAGGAATGTTCTATTAAATACATAAATAAATATATTTTACATTAATAAAGTATAAAATACAACAATTATACGTCATCTGGTAACATTAAAATTCCAGTATTTTAATATGTTCTAATTTATACCATATCATGATTTATTATGTTACAACTCCTATAATCTAATGTATTATAATATTACATATATGATATTATTATATAATACATGTATGTATATTATACCTGCATAATCTACTACATGTGCATATATTATGTATTAACAACTTATATACTATATTTTATATTTTTACATATTTCTATATTTATGTATTTACATACAATATATAGTTACACTATTTTTATTTATATATTATAAATTTTAACATATATATAAATCATGTGTTATACTTTGTATACGTGTTATATATATTATAATCATTTGATATAATATGAATGTTTATATATGTTATATAACATCAACTGCAATGTTATAATAAACATCATGTAAACATTTTATATTATGCACATTAAATATAAGTTTTAAATTATATTTAAAGCTGTGAGTTATATTATAAAAAGACAATGAAGACTGGTAACTACTCCAAACTTAAGGAGACTGAAGAGAATGACTAATGGCCTTGGTTTTAGAAAATACACAATTAAATTATTCTGGTGCAAAGAGGCATGAATTACACAACCTACTCTCAAATGCTTCAGAATACAAATAATATTTTTATATATTAAGGGAGACAGAGAGGAAGAATGACAAAACAAATGTGGCAAAATGTTAAAAATTGATGAGTCTGGATAAAGAGTATATGGTCACTTTATTTTTGAGGTTTAAAATTATTTTTTTTAATGTGTTACTTTAGAAAGGTACTAAAATGGAAGAGGGGTAGAGGACAGACAGCTTTTTATAAATCTTTGTATTATTTCATTACTACTTAAAATGTGTGTGCATTTCTCTTACTCTTTTGAAATCCAAGAAACAAAACTGTAAAGGAAAAAAATGGAGGATGGTTCAAAGAATGCTTCAAAAAAGGCCACGTATGAGCTGGATCTTAAAGATGAGTCAGAGCTCACAAGGGAAATGAACAGGGTTGACATTTCAGGCACAGAGAACAGCATCACCCAAACCACAGAGGACCTGAAGTCCACAGTGTGTTAGAGAATCAACCATAATTAATAGTGGAAAATAGAGTTCTGGGAAATGTACCTATAAATACTCTCATATAATGAGCACACTTTGCATTCATAAAGAAGAGGGAATGACACATGCATGGAACTAGGCCATCCAAGGCTTGAATACAGACTCCTTCTCTTGCCATTTGAATAAGACTCAATTTTGTTATCTTTAATTTCTGGGATTTGGTTTTGTTATCTTTAAAATGAGTATAACACCCACATCTCACGTTACTGTTATAATTAATGAGTTATATATATATATATATGTATGTATATATATACATTTTATATATATAAAGTGTATATATATATAAACTTCATTAGATAAATGAATAGTTTAGTTAAAAATATAAATAGAATGTAATTTAGTTATATACCTGCATATGGATTGACAGCAAGTCACATATTGAGAAAAATTCAAGTCCAATGTACACCAAGAGAAAACTGGATACAGCCAAAGAATTACACTAGCAGTACAGAGTTAAAAGGAATTAGCTAATGTGGCTGCCTGGACTATACACTGTTCATTGATCCATTCATTTATAAGGCATTTGCATGCTAAATCAGGAAGATTGCATGACACAAAGGAGGTACACAGTGACAATATGGTGTCACCTCAGCGTCAGAACCAGCTCAGACTTACAGTCTGTAGAGCAACAATTGCACACAGGTTAACTGTGAGCCCAGATCTGCTCAGTCTACACCACCACATCTCTGAGCATTGAGCTCAGCATCACCTGCGAGGCCTCTAGAACACTAAACAGAGAGCCCAACTCACTAGCAACAAAGTCTTGGGAGAAAGCCACACATCTGGACCCAGAGGGACGCTCACCACAGCACAACTGATGTGGCCAACTCACACAACAGCAAGAGGTGCAAGCTGATATTGGGTGTAGCAAGTTGGAATGAGGCAATCACAAGCTAGGCAAGCATAACTAATGTGCTAAAGGAGCCTGAAGCCTACTTCTCAAATTGCAGCCAGTTAGTGCTTCTGGGAAGCAGCAGCAGCAGCAGCAGAATGTGCCAGCTGGATGTGCCCAGATATAAAGAATGTAGTGTCCCTTGGAGCGGAAGCTCAGAGGGGTTGTTGAAATGTTAATGCTAACAGTGACAGACTCTGTGGCCAGTTTCAAACCACCAAGCATTCACTGAACACCTACTCTATATCCCTGTTGAGCTGGGGTCTCTGGGGCAAGAGGGTTAGATGTCTTAAAAACAAGGTGCTTGACACCAACTACTATATGTCAAGACCAACCATTCACTTTCCCTGTGATCCAATTAGTCGGTAGCATCATATTCAGTAATTGCATGATTTATTCCACTCAACAAACATTTTCCAAGTGCCTCCTATTTGCCAGGTACTGTGCCAGCTGGAGGGATATAACCTGCCTCAAGGAGTTTAACATCTGGTTGGGAGTCAAAAGAGGGTACTGCATGTATCATAAAGAGGAGAAATCATTGCCATGAGAGAATGGAGAGATTAATTTTGACTGTAGAATCTGGGAAGGCTTCATGGAAAGGCTGGTGTTATACACTAACATCTAAAGGAGAGGCAAGAAGGGCTCAGTAAGTTGAAGACAGGGGAATGTGAATCTTGGGCCAGGGAAGGAACACAGAAGCATTCCAGGCAGAGGAAAAGACCAGTCTCAAAACACAGGTGTTTCTGGAAGGGAAAGCATAAAGGGATGAAAGCATGGAGTAAATGAAAATGGACAGGAATGGGCAATGGGAAGCAAACTGGGATGCTAAGTTGGGGCTCCTGGGTTTGATTCTATGGCAATGTAGGCTGAACTGTAGGGTGATGGGAAATACAAAGGACCCAGCCAAAAATACATGCAGATGGATAGCATGTACTTCTGCCTCAAGCTGCAGGTTTTCATCACCAAAAGGGTAGCTGTAACTTGGGAACTGAACTCTGTAACACATACTCAAGTAATGGAAAAAATGAGTGAGCATCATCAGGGTAGAATGGAAACAATGTAACATTCAGATCTAGGTCCTAGTGAGCTTAACAGAATCACATGTGGAAATTACCAATTAAGAATTTAATTTGTCCCCAAAACTTGTTATTCTTTAGAATAACATTCATAGGATTTGTACAAAGTATTGCATGTGTATCAAGTTATTGATTGTTCCATCTGCAAGAATGAGTCCCATTAGTGTTAGACAGGGACAGGAAACACACACTTAACACATCCAACAGCTGAAAGCCAGAATGACTGATTAGATCACTACCAATTCTCTCCTACGTGCTCTTGTCCCAGTTCTGGAAATGTTGAACTTAACCTTCAGCTCCATGTATCAGCATTTCCTGCTCTTGCTTTTGACTTGACGTAAGTCAAGTGCATTCCTTCCAACCAATAATGTTTCTATAATGATTGCTAAGTTTTATTCCTAGAAGGGAATTACAATGATATTCCCCATTTTCCCAATTTCTCTACTTATTTTTCTCATGATTCAGGATTCAGAAACACATACAAATTTCCCATGATTTCCCCAGAAATATACTGTCAGAAACCCTTCTGGGCCACCTGGGTGGCTCAGTCGGTTAAGCGTCTGCCTCTTGATTTAGGCTTAGGTCACAATCTTATGGTTCATGGAATCGAGCCCCAACATTGGGCTCTGACCTGACAGCATGAAGCGGGCTTGGGATTCTCTCTCTCAACCTTACTCTCTGCCCCTCTCCTGCTTGCTGTCTCTCAAAAAAAAAAAAAAAAAAAAAAAAAAGACAATAAAAGAAAACTCTTCCAGAATCACAGGCCTTCAACGAAGAAAGGTCTGCGTATACCTTGGTCAGTGCTATACCCTCTGCAATCTATTTGTTGAAAGATTGAGTAAATAAATGAATTTGTTCCTGCATACTTAAATTGGAAATGATTTTTTTATTACAACATATTGTTTTGTCTTGTATGTATTTATGTGTATGTTCTTTGGCTTTTTTAGGAGCTTGTGAACAAATTATGGGTAGGGACCCCTTATCCACCCACATAACCTCTTGGCACCCAGCACAGTGCTTGCACCAAACAAGTATTCATTTACTATATGCTGATTACATAATTAAGGAAGCAAATCTTTGATCGGACCAATATGTTGAAACTAAACCCCTCCTCCTGTGGGGCACTGGGCTCTGTGCTGACAGCTCAGAGCCTGGAGCCTGCTTCAGGTTCTGTGTCTCCCTCTCCCTGTGTCCCTCCCCTGCTCCCTCTCTCGCTCCCTCTCTCTCTCTCTCTCTCTCTCTCTCAAAAATAAACATTAAAAAATTTTTTGAGCCCCTCCCCCAAAAATGTAAATCCTCCATCCTTCCTGGGATTACTTATGGTCCCATTTTTGTTCTTGTTTAACAAAAGGGAGATACATCCCTCTAACTGCCTCTCCAGCCACCCTGTGATCTATTTTCCCTTTTTAAAAATAATTTGTCACTAAGTCTTCCACAACACAATACCTTTTTTTCTATTTCTCTGTCTTCTTCCTTAGAAACCTAAACTATTACCTATAACTGAAATAGTATCTTGATTTTACTTCCTAGTATAGATTGTTATGTAAGTCAAATTTCTTTACTTCCTTCACTTCCTTCCTACACTTCTCTCATTCCTTGTGAATGCAAATAGTTTCTTTAAACTTTTTCCTTAAATGTCCAGCTCTCAGACTCCTTTGTCCCTATAATTGTGTTATCATGGATTTTTTTTTATTAGTACAAAAGCTTATTGAAACCTTTTCATTTTTTTAAGTCTATTTATTGTAAGAAAGAGAGAGCATGAGTGGGGGTGGGGGGGATTTGGGGAGGAAGAGGGAGGAGGGCAGAGAAAGAGGACTAGAGAGAATCCCAAGCAGGCTCTGTGCTGTCAGTGCAGAGCCTGATACAGGGCTCAAACTCACAAACTGTGAGATCATGACCTGAGAGGACACCAAGAGCTGGACGCTCAACCAACTGAGCCACCCAAGGTGTCTCCTTAATGAAACCTTTTTTTAAAGGTCACTTTGCTAACAGGATTTTTTTTCTTAGAATTCGACCTAACTCTACCAGCTCATGATCTCACTGTCCAAGGTTACCTGCTCTCCCCCTTTGCAAGCATAGAATTAAGACCGTTATTGTCCTATTCATTTATTCTTTCCTGAAAAAATGTTCCCCAAGATGCTCCACACACATATTTTCAACTGTACTTTGACCTGGTGTCATATATTCTATATGGCTAGGAGTAATAGTCTTTGATTATTTCTCTTCATATGACATCCAAAAAGAATATTAAAAACTTTTGTATCTCTCTCATCTTTTAAAATTCATATCTAAAATTTTTCATCATAATTTTAAATACTTGCAAAGATCTAATTTCCTATGCATTGTAAATACTGACATTTCAAAATAAGGCCATAATATTACTGTTTTAAATGTACCAAATGGAATCTGGAATGTACCACAGCAATTTGAAGCTCATTGTTTTCCATTTACACAAACATGAACAGGCTCTTCATTAAATGATGGATATTTCACACCCATTTCCCCTTGAACTCTTATTTCTATTTTATTTCCTCCTCAGCATTGTTTATTAATGTATTAAATAGTTATGCTTAAAAATATTCTACTTACCATCTCCTCCCTGTAATAAAAATACTTATATATTTAAATTTATTGTAAACGTCCTTGTGATAACTGTTAAATTTTCAATTTTATATTATTATTCCACTTAGTGTTAATACATAATTTTTTAATACATCACAAATTAGAAAAAATGATAAGTAGCTCTTAGATATAAAAATACACTTCTTAATAACAGTTATAGCATAATCTTCCACTTAGAGGCACCTTTTGAGAGGCACTCAAGGAACGGCAGGGAAATTTACCTTAAGTAATGTAATTGTTTTTGTAAAATCATTTTTTCTTTGTCACTCACTCCAAATAGATTTGTATCAAAATCTTGGGCTTACAGATTTACAATACTGTGTGTGGAAAATATCTATCACATATAGCCTAACTGGCAAAACCAGTCCTCATTATAAAACCAATTGGCCAAATCAAACTTCTTATGTCAATTCAAATGAACATATTATTATGCATTCCCATGACAACCATCTCACTTCTGAATTCAGAAGATCAACACAGGCCACCGTACCCTACTTCTAATGCCATGCTGTATTCTTCACAGAAATATGTGTAAGACAGAGCGTGATATGAAGCTCATCTTCGGGTCTATGATGCCTTCATTGAAGGAGGCTTTGCTGACACCAATATATCAAATTGTTTCTTTGTAAGGTATCTCAGAGATTTCTATACCTGGGGAATAGTAAAAGTCTGATGTATTTGAGACATTCTTCTTTTTCTTTTTCTTTTTCTTTTTTTAAATATAATTTACTGTCAAGTTGGCTAACACACAGTGTATATACAGTGTGCTCTTGGTTTTGGAGGTAGATTCCCGTGATTCATTGCTTATGTACAACAGCCAGTCCTCATCCCAACAAGTGCCCTCTTCAATTGTCCTTCTTATTTTTCAATGAGAGAAGGACAATTGAAAGGAGAGGAGGAAGGGGTGCCTGGGTGGCTCAGTTGGTTGAGCATCCAACTCTTGATTTCCGCTCAAGTCACGATCTCAGAGTTAGTGAGTTTGAGCCCCACATCAGGCTCTGCACTGCTGGTGCGAAGCCAGCTTGGGATTCTTCTCCCTCTCTCTCTGCCCCACCGTCTCTCTCTCTTTCTCTCTCTCTCAAAAATAAATAAATAAATAAACTTTTTTTTTTTAAAAAAGAAAGGGGATGACAGAGAGAAGAACCAACTTGACACTTTGACCCCAGGCATGTTCTGAGACAGATAAACTGTAGGAAAGTGTCCAGATGCAAGCTGAGGCTCTGGAAATGATTCTTTTAAAACATACCCCTTAGAAAGTCTTCATCTGCCCCCAGCAATACATATAAAATAAACCAACTGTGGTTACTGAGTTATGCTAAAATAAACCAAGTATTACTGAGATGTGAAATGAGATAAATTGATAATGCCTTCTGGGTGCATGATTAAATACCTATTTTAAAGAGGACCACAGATTTGAACTATCTTTTAAATAAATTTGTCATCACCCACCAAATAACTACACTTCACACGAAATAACTTAGAAACCTATTTATAAATCCCTCTCTTAAGTCTGTCTTTCTAACTTGAAGAATGTAAGTCTAACTTTTTAGTCTTTCCTCTTACTCACAGCTCAGCATCATAAATATTGTAAATAAAAAGCACAGAGAGAAAAGGTAAAATACAAACGCAGAGCAAGAACAATGCCTCGGCAGGACAAGTATCGCAAAATGCCCTGTGCTGTTTAAAACACGTTAGAACTTACATTTTATTCAAATAAACTGTGGCCATTTATTACTACGTGTAATAACAACAGTGGTTATTTAGAAAAGCAGTTAAATTCTGAAGGCCATTTGAACATTCAAAAAGAAAAGTTGTCAAGCAGAATGGTTTATACATAAAGACAAACACTTTAGTGGAGCACTGAATTACCGTGGTTTTGAAAGGCTCATTTTGTTGTTGTTGTTGTTGTTTTGTTTTTTGTTTTGTTTTTTGTTTTAGTTCATTGTTTCATTAAGTTCCAGGGATACTCACTGCCTCCGTGTGGATAGGATGCACAGCAAAAAGCAACGCCGTAGCAAAAGCAAGTCTGCGATTCCTGAAGACAGCTTTGTCACAGGTGTACATCAGGACAAGGGTCACTAGGCAGTGCAAAATCACATTCACTGCATGAAAGTAGAATGGGTTCATACCAGTCAAAAATACGTTCAGCCTGTAAAAAAAGATAAAAACAAAAACAAAAATGGAATCAGCTACAAACAGAAAACATAAGCGCAAGGGAGCAGAGAAAGCAGAGGGAACTGATCATTTAAAAAAGATAAGCTGTTCAATCAATTATTTTTAATGGATGACTCCCAACATCAGGTTACTCTACATATACAAGTATCATTTTTTCCCTATCTCAGAATTTTCCTATCTGCAAAAGTCATTGCAAAAGCAATACAATATTATTTCAGAAAACCCTGTGGCCCGAGAAGACAAGCAGCTAGGTGCTGGACCTGTTTTTCCTTCACTCCGTGGCTAATGCAAACAGCCCCGAGAGACTCTTGCTTTCACTACCAGCTCTTCCCAAGGAGCTGAGGGTTCAAAAGCAAGTCCACAGTGCTCTGGGTCAGAGATGCAGCCCCTGGAGAAGACAGAAAAGCCACAAGACTGTGACTGTGGTCAGAGTTGGGACAAATCAAGCATGAACGTGTTCTCTCACCCAGAATACCCACCAGGAACCAAATTTCCAGACTATGCACCCGGAATGATCATTAATTACCACCCCACAAGGGATCTTCAGTGCACCTAAAGACACTATTACCAGCTGCAGCTGAAATTAAAAGGATGAGCAAAAGCATAGCATTTCAGAATCTGTATTAAATGTTTTCTAACATAAATTCCCACAGATCTCAAAATCTGAATTCTAAAATTATGACGAAGAAACTAAAGAGTGTCACAAAAAGAAGGGAAATTTATTGTTCAACATCTTTAAAAATACTTTACTATGAAATGCAGAACAGAGACACTTCTGAAGTTTGCCTTAAATTTAATAACAGGACATAATGTCCCCAATTGACTCTGTGGGGTTACAGAAAAAAATAGTTGTATAGGGCATGATTCTTTTGGGGGAGCATATATACTCTAAGGGGGGTTGCCTGTAGTTGTCTATATTCCAGCTTATTTTACTGAAACCGTAATCCCATGTCTTTATTCTCATGCCCTTGATCTGCTTCTCTTATAGAAACACCTCCTCTTTGCCAAAACAATCGAGAATGAAAAAGTCAACTTTAGCGATGGCATATGCATATTCTAAATACTTGACTTGATTCATGCACAAATTTAACAGAATTTTAAGCATCTCAAGCTTTATTTGGACACATGAATATAAATGTCATAGTTACTAATTGACGCCAATTCCGTTCCCACTGAAGTAATCATGGTCCTAACTAAGTCTAGAAAAAATGAACTGTTTTGTGGAATCAAACTTCAGGGCTCCGAGGTAAGATTCAAGCCAGCTGTATGTTGGCGGACCCACTACTCTGCACACACCCCAGAGTCCTTAAGACAGGAATGTAGCGTGAAACATATGGAGGGAAAGAGGAATGGTCAGGTACAGCTAGAGGAGAGAGAATCGCATCCCATTCCAGTTCAAGAGGACCCACCTATGGTGAGAGAGCTGTTGGAAATCAGAGCTTAAGACGGTGGAGCTTTGAGAGAGGGCAAGACCAGGTCCCTATCCTCGGAGAACTTAGGTGCAGTTCCCAGAGAGCCCATCCTCCTGAGGCTGATTTTCATCAGGCTAAGCTTTCCAGACCAACTAAGCCATTCATTTAAAGTTCATTCACACTCAGGGCAAAAAAACTAAATAGGCAAACTATCTCACAACCCCTGGGAAGGTCTCAAATTTGTCAATACATAGCAAAGGCTTTAAGAAGTACGTAATTTTTGGGGGTGCCTGGGTGGCTCAGTGGGTTAAGCCTGACTAAGGCTCAGGTCATGATCTCATGGTTCATGAGTTCAAGCCCCATGTGAGGCTCTGTGCTGACAGCTAGGAACCTGGAGCCTGCTTTGGATTCTGTGTTTCCCTTTCTCTCTGCCCATTGCCCACTAGCACTTTGTCTCTCTCTCAAAAATAAGTAAGAGACATTAAAAAAAATTTTTTTTAAAGAAGTACATAATCTTTGATCAAAAATTCCACTTCTAGGAATTTTCCATAAGGAAATAACCTGAAAAGTGTTCAAAGATAGATGTAGATAGATATACAGATATAAACAGACAGATATGACATTGTAATATAATAAATATGCATTTTGGTCTTCATCCCAACTCCTGGTAGAAATGGTAAAACCTTTGTAATTTCTTAAGTTATAAAGGTAGTAGGAGTATCTTTTGTTCCAATTTTTGGTCTTTGGCCCGGTTCCTGACACAGAGCTCCTAAATCCCTTGGAACTTCCTAAGTGATAGGATTACCTTTTGCTCTAATAACATGACTCTTGGTAGGCTCCTGAATGGCTTCTGGATGGGGGCTGGTCACCAGAAAGATCGAGTTATGATTAGAAGCTTAGAACTTCCAGCCTTTCTCCCTCTCCCCCTCCTCCACCCCAGGGATTGGAGAAGGGCTAGAGATTGAGTTAATTATCAGTGATGCCTACTTGATGAAGCCTCCATAAAAATCTCTGAACTACAGGTTTTGGAGAACTTCCACATTGGTGAGCACATCCACAAGCTGGGCAGGTGGCACACCTCAATTTCACAGGGACAGAAGCTCCTGTGCTTGGGACCCTCCAGACCCCACCTAAGCATCTCTTCATCTGGCTGTTCATCTATATCCTTTATTCTATAATAAGCCAGTAAACATTAAGTAAGTGTCTGCTTGAGTTCTGTGGGCCATTATAGCAAATTATTGAACCTGAGGAGGGGCTCATGGGAACACTGATTTAACAACCAAGTTAGACAGAAGTGTGGCAATCTAGGGACCCATGACTTGCAACTGGTATCTGAAATGGGGTGAGTCTTGCGGAAGGAAATGAGCCCTTAACCTGGGGGATCTAATGCTAACTCCAGACAAACAGTGGCAGAATTACATTGAATTGCAGGATATCCACATACTGTAGGACACTGAGAATTGATCACTGTGGAAAAAAAGCCCTACATATCTGGTGTCAGAAGTATGGACTATAAGCAGAAGAAGAAACAGGACTTTTCTTTTTAGTATACAAGGATGCATCATACTGTGATAATCATAAGATGACAATAGAGAGAAGGCAAGACATCTAATAAGCCAAATCCCTGATTTTTGGGGGGAGGATTTTTTTTTTTAATCTGAGTATAGTTGACACACAATATTACATTAGTTTCAAGTGTACAACTTAGTGATTTGACACGTTTATACACATGCTATTATGTTTACCACAAGTATAGCTACCATCATATTATTATTCCTGGAAACTGGTTAGGAAAAAAATGCTTGGTGTTTCAAGGGAATTCATTTAGACCCCAAAATATAAAAATAAATTACTGAATGGGGATCCACCGCAGTACTAAAGTAACTGAAAGCCTCTCACATGGTACCAGTTACTGGCAAATCTAAGCTTTAAGAAATTACTGAGAATCTAAAGTTAGGAGAAGTTCCCAAGTATCTAAAAAGATAGAGAGTGAACTCTTCAAACTATAAACAAGTGATCTTGAGATGAAATAATAACAAAATGTTATTTGTGAGCATTGGAAAAAGAATCTCTGATCCTAGGATCCAATACGGGTTCACAAAAAGGGGGTTCAACTGATGAACCTCACATTTTAATTGGGCAGGGAATGTGACAGACACATCCTATCTTTATTTTAACAAAGGCATTTATCAAAATCTTTCACAATCACCTTGTGCACAAGATATAAGAAGAAGGATTTGTAGCAAACACAAAGAGTAGTGAATAATAATCAATGTCCCCTTAGATGTAGACCTTCAGTGTAAGTCACAAGACTCTGATGTTATCTCTGGTCTGTCCCATATTTCTATCAAGGACTTAGCTAGATCTGTAGTGTATGCTAACCAAGCTTGCCAGAAAGCCTGTATCTGGGAAGGAGGGTCACTGTTCTGGGAGACTAAGATTGGCAAAGGGTTTAAATGCCTGATATTGTTAGTTAATTCTTACAGGATTACACAGAATATGGGTAAGAGCAAAATCCACATTTGGACATAAAAGGGAACAAAAAACTTGCAATCTAGACTAAAACTACTCACATAGCATTGTCCAAGAGCTGTTAGTTTACTCTAAACTCAGAGTTATTATGTCCTGGCTATCAAAACAGACCAAACCACAGACAGGGTTCTGCATAAGTCCAACTAACTTTCATTTCAATTCACTCTAACAGATATTTATTGAGTACCTACTACATGTCAGGTGTGATGTAGGGCCCAGAGACACAAGGAGAAGACATGGCATCTGCTACCAGAGAAAGAGAGACACTAAGCAGATAATTAACAGTGAAAGAAACCTAGCAAGGGGAGAACCTACCAGGTGCAGAGATAGGAAAGAGGGAGACATTCTGTCTGCATGCGGGACAGTGAAGGTAGGTGGTATCCAATGTGGGGCAGCAGCCTCTGTGAGTGCTACTTAAACGCTGGAGCATCTTCACAGGAGAGCTCCAGGATGCTGAAGGATGGGGAGTCTCAAAGTGATGTCTCAGGAAGGTAGGCTTGAGGAAATGGAGGATGCTCAGCCTAAAGAAAGATGACAGAAATGATACCAAATCCTCCAAGGGAAATGATCTTTGCCATATTATGGCTGTATCCCTAGTATCTAGCATACTGCCTGGTTCACAGTTGTCAAAATTAAGTGGATACGTGGATGGATATACAAATGAATGAATGATGAAATATTTAAGCAATGCACTTACTCAAGTACCTCTCTGAGTGGAAACTAAGATCCAATAACAATGTTGCAAATAGACTAAGGGCCAAGTTTAAGTCTGCAAATTATTTTGTTTCATCTGTATACCTTTTCTTTCTTTCTTTAATTTACCACTTTTTTTTCTTGAGAGAAAGAGAGTGCACACAAGCAAGTGGTAGAGGGGGACAGAATCTTAAGCAGGCTCCACGGCCAGCACAGAGCCTGCCGCAGGTCTCCATCCCACAACCCTGAGATCATGATCTGAGCTGAAACCAAGAGTCAGACGTTGAACTGACTGAGCCACCCAGGGGCCCCGAATTTACCAACATTTTTATTTTTATTTATTTTTTATCTTTTGAAAAAAAAATTTTTAATGTTTATTTATTTTTGAGAGAGAGAGACAGAGCGTGAGTGGGGGAGGAGCAGAGAGAGAGGGAGACACAGAATCCGAAGCAGGCTCCAGGCTCTGAGCTGTGAGCACAGAGCCCAACGCCGGGCTCAAACCCACAAACCGTGAGAGATCATGACCTGAGCCGAAGTTGGACACTCAACCAACTGAGCCACCCAGGCACCCTACTGACATTTTTTTAAAAATTTTTTTTAAACGTTTATTTATTTTTTTGAGACAGCGAGAGACAGAGCATGAACGGGGGAGGGTCAGAGAGAGGGAGACACAGAATCCAAAACAGGTTCCAGGCTCCGAGCTGTCAGCACAGAGCCCGACGCGGGGTTCGAACCCACGGACCGCGAGATCATGACCTGAGCCGAAGTCGGCCGCTTAACCGACTGAGCCACCCAGGCGCCCCCCCACCGACATTTTTAAAACAGACGATTTTATATAAAAATTTCCAGCTTCTCTTGAAGTACTACATGGCCGCATGGAAACACGTTGCCTATTCAGAGGGCACAAGTATGCACAATTTACCACAATACGAAACAACAACAGCTATGAGACAGGCCTCAGCTCAAAAACAAAGAAGTAATATTTAAAACTAGAACTGGTGTTTGGACACCCAGAAATGTCCATGCAGGAACATGATAAACAGCACACCTGAAATACCACCTAAGTACAGTCTCTAGGGTTCCATGTCACCCCGAACAGACTCCATTATAGCACACATCAGTTTTTTAAAACTTTTACTATATTCCTCAAATATTATAAGCATTTTTTCATACACTGTAAAACATTAATTTCTTTTCCTCATAGTATCCATCTCACTTAGTACACAGTGAATTGATTCTAAATGAAAGTTTACCGAATGAGCACATAAACTCACCTTAAGTTGAAAGTTGAAAAGATCATCTTTCCCAGTCAACAGTAAGAATCTCTAATTTTATTTCATTTAGCCTTCATTTCTCATTTAAAGCTAAACTGGCCAATAGGATTTTTTTTTTTCCAGAAAAAGTCTGAACAGCCATGTCGGACTGCTCGAAAGCCTTCCAGACTTTGGCAAATATGAATGCTTATACCCCTCCTCTGTCTGAGCTCCTCTGCCTCCTTGTAAAACTGTCCAGAAAGGTGGGGCCATGATGAGCTCACAGCAATCAGAAAGCACCTGTCCCCAGAAAAGGTTACAGGGTCACACAGTTTGGCACCAAGATGTCACGGAAGGAGGGGTGGGAAGGGGAGAAGAAAGCCATTGGCCGCACTTCCTTCTCCTCACACCTGCATACCCTGGAGCTCTAGATAAACAAAGCCCCTTACTCTTGATTTTCTTCTTTGGAAAATACTTCTGGTTTAAGAAAACAAAAACAGGCTGTATCTTCTGGAAGAGACTTCTGCTAGGAAATATACTAGGGTCTTTCCTCCAGGGGACCCCAACTCCACATCAATCAAACAGCTCCATCTCAACAAACTAGCAGAGGTCTGGAGCCTCCAGAAGAGGTCATGGCTCACGTCTGGTTTGGGGCCCAAAACCTGGAGTTTTCGTGGTATACAGCTGAAGCAAGATTTAAGAAGGCTGCCCATCTACTTCATACCTAGGGACAATGTGACTGATTAGTCACCACCAATGGCCCCTCTCAGGGGGTCAAAACATTGTGATTACTACTGCATCCCTGCTGTCAATCATGGTAAAAGCACTCACCTTGTCTGTGGCAGCTAAGCATTGCCACTTGGCATCTGGTACTCCAGGGTCCCATCACCCCCACTGAAATCAGAAAGTCTACCTCACTCGCAGCATCTCCCACACCACACTTGGCCTACAGAAAAGAGTCCACGCAGAGCTTCCCGAAGTTGTCGGTGCTCCCCTGCTAATATATTTCTCAATGCCTCAGTGAAGGGAAAATCATCTGGCCTTCTCAGGAAATGTAGTAGAGTGGTGGGAGGAAGGTGTGGGCAGGCAGCATGTGATAAGTGCATTGCAACATCCTTATCTCAATGAGCTTTGGGATTCCTTTTTGTATATTACAACAGCAATATTTGGCATCTCAACCTCATGAAACATATGCTCCCACTGAGTCCCAGTGGTTCACAGGATTCTGAATCCCCTGGCGTGCTAGCTACAATTGCTGATTCCCTTATCCCATCCCAAGATATTCTAAGTCAGTAAATCTGAAATGGGGCCCAGAAATCTGTCTCAAGAAACCCAGTGATTCAAAACAGGTGATACTCAGAACAATGAGAGTCATGCATCACAAAGCTTAAAGGAAGGCTACATATGTTTGCCACACTTACCAGGAGAATCCAGTTTACATTTTTTTCCAATAAGAGCTACAAACTAGGGGAAAGAAAAAATTACATTTACCCCTTTACAATCTGTTTCTGCTATCCAATAATGGGCTCTCCAACACTTGCCTTGTGAGTTCCCACAGCCCAATACTGAACATACGGTATATTCTCCTGTCTTCCTCTATTCCCATCCATTTTTCTTCTTCCCCTTCTCCTGCCATCCTCCCAGCTCTCAAATGTTTGTA
Source organism: Panthera tigris (assembly GCF_018350195.1). Classification (NCBI taxonomy): domain Eukaryota; kingdom Metazoa; phylum Chordata; class Mammalia; order Carnivora; family Felidae; genus Panthera; species Panthera tigris. The sequence goes on from NC_056666.1 coordinate 62,138,540, forward strand.
AGTGGTTTCCATAGTCTCCTTAGATCATTCAACCAATAAATAACAACATCTGTTTTTTCTCGTTTTCCTCCAAGGCGAATCCCTTTGGCCCTTAATCATTCTGGTTGCTCTTCTTCTGCATTCCCTCTAGTATCAAGAATAAATCAGCAAATCATCATCACTTAATGTATCAAAGAACCAAAGGATGTGATTCACAAGCACCAATGCAAACAACAGTGCAAAGGGGAGATTGGTGCTCTGAGACAAAAATAAAATTCATGGTTTTGGTTTGTGCTCAAGGCATCACATCTTTGCCTGGCTATGAGGAAGCCATAGGGAGGGAACAGGGGAGGAGGGGCTTGTCAGGAGGAGCCCACACCCCATGCAAGGGGAAGTTATTGTCACTATTGTCTCATAAGTGCTCAGAGTAGCAATAGCATCAAAGAAAGGGTGGGAAAATTGAGGAAAGGAAGATCAGTGACCATATCTAGAAGGCAGCAAGTCCCAGAAGAAAATCTTCATAAAGAGAGTCAGCAAATAATAAAAATTAAAAGATCAACACCAAACATCATATAAGTACAGTTATAACTATAATGGGGTTGTGAATTTTTAGCAAATTTGTTTTCTTTTATTTTTATTTTTTTATTTTTTTATTTTAGAGAGAGAGAGAGATCATGAGCGGGGATGTGGAGCAGAGGAAGAGAGAGACAGAGAATCTTGAGCTGGCTTCATGCTCATCGAGGAGCCTAATGCAGAGCTCAATCCCAGGACCCTCGGATTATGACCAGAGCCAAAATCAAGAGTTGGACACTGTATCGACTGAGCCACCCAGGCACTCCTGGAAATTTGTTCTCTTTTAAAGGTATGTGTTTGGTAAAGTTCCTGGGTGCAGTGCAGTTCTGACAGTGACTACCCAGAGTTTATGTGAGGACAAAGTCCTGCTTCGGACTCTACTCACTTCAGATACCAGCTGCAAGTTCAATGGTTCCCAGGCCACCTGCACTGCTGACCAACTGACCACAAATTAGGGGATTCCCACGATTCTCTCAGGTTAGGAATTTGCAGGAATGCCTCACAGAATTTAAGAAAGTGTTAAGCTTACGACTGCAGTTTTATTATAAAGCATACAAATCAAAATCAATCAAAAGAAAAGATCCATGGAGTAGATCTGGGAGGGTCCTAAACACAAACCATCCATGCCTTCAGGACACATCACCCTCTCAGCACAATGATGTATGATTACCAATCAAGGAAACTCAACCAAGCTTCTACGTCAAGTTTTTAATTTGGGTTTCTGGGCATCTGGTGGCTCAGTCGGTTAAGCGTCCATCTCCTGATTTCAGTTCAGGTCATGATCTCACAGTTTGTGAGATCAAGCCCCACATCTCTGCTGACATGCAGAACCTGCTTGGGATCCTCTCTCTCCCTCTCTTTCTGCCTCTCCTCTGCTCACTCTCTCCCTCAAAATAAATAAATAAACTTAAAAAAAATTTAAGTGGGGTTTTATTACTTAGGCTGATTGATTCAATCCTTCATCATGTGACTGAACTCAATCTCCAGCTCCCCTTTCCCTTCCCAGAGGTTGGAAGGTAGGGCTGGTATGTGGCTCAAAGTCCCGTCTCCCTAATCATATGCTTGGTCTTTCCAGCAGAGCCAGCCGACGTTCTGAAACTATCTGGAGGCCCATCATGAGTTACCTCTTCCTTAACATAAACTGAAGTGTGGTCTCAGGCCCACCATGAACAACAGAGACACTCTCATCACTCGGGAAATTCCAAGGGTTTAGAAGCTCCCAGGAACCTGGGATAAAAACCAGACAAATTCTTTATTCTGTAATACTTGGGGACAGAAAGTCACAGCCATCATAGTTCCCTTGAGAAAGTATTTTCAGGGCCTTATAATCTATTTGATCCAACCGGAAATAATATTTCATGTCTACCTCATTGGCTGGAAAAAACATGGCCATTCTTTATAGACTGTAGGCCACAGGCATGGCTGAGCTTTTGTCCCCTGACAGTAGGGTATGGAGAGAACCCTGTGTAATTCTGGGGTTTGCCTCAGAAGGTACAGCTGCTGTGTCCGGTCTTCAAATCTATAGCAAGCATCCAGCAACCAGCACACATCAGTATGCCACGCAAGAGGAGAATGGTGGGTCGCAAAGCGCTGTAGATCCTCATTCTCTACAGAGTCACAGTCACAGCAGGTGACAACAGGGAGCCACAGTTGCCCCTCTCAGAATCAAAATTGCCCCTTAACCGCCCAGTAAGCAGGACCTACTGCAACCATCTCTATGTGCCTCTACTTTTCTCTTTGACAGAGGAAGACAAAAGGTAAATAAACCAAGAAATAAGTCAAGCAGACTTTTTCATCTATATATAAAGGTGTAGCCCTACCTAAATATTAACCTGAAAAAGTCAAGCATTCACATAAGTTATTAATTAACTCATTCTTTTAACAGTAATTTATGAAGCCCTGACTTTGTATGACAAGCACGGCTCCAGGTGCTAAAGATATACCTCATGGAGTTTACACAGTATGAGAGAAGATAAAAACCAACAATAAATCCATGTTGTCAGATAGGAATGAGGGCTACTAAGGCAAGGAAGATACAGAGTGAGAGAGTAAGGATTAAATATGGAGGAGAGTCTGCCATTTTGGATTGGGGAACCAGGGAAAGTGCAAAGGATGAAGTGACATTTGAACAGGGACTCAAAGTGGTGAGAGAACAAGAGGGCACAGGTCTGGGGAAAGCAATTCAGAAAATGCAAAGGCAGCAGCAGCAGGTTTGGCCTGTAAAGGGCATAAGAACTCTAGAATGAGTTGCAGATTGATAGACTAGATGGTAGAGGTCAGGGGTCAGATCAACAGGGGCTCATAGAACAGAAACCATTTCTTATCATTTGGAAAAGTAACAGAGCCATTACTCTCACATGGCCAAGCATTCCTTACCCTGCCCCATCCTTTTAAGTGGGATAACTATGTATTCAAAGTTAAGAAAAACATCGTACGCCTAGGTGTCTCAGTTGGTTAAGCATCCCACTCATGATTTTGCCTCAGGTCATGATCCCAGGGTCCTGGGATTGAGCCCCATGTCAGGACCCTGCTTGGGATTCTCTCTCTCTCTCTCTCTCTCTCTCTCTCTCTCTCTCTCTCTCTCTCAAATAAAAAAAAAAACAAGAAATTAAAGAAAATTTTAAGGAAAACATGAATGTAGCTCCAAAGGAAGATAAAAAAGACATTTGTTAATTTAAAAAAAAAAAAAGTGTTTCCAAGCCCCCATTGAGAGATTCACCTACAAAAACCCTCATAATTCAAAAATATATTCCTCTCATTTTCCATCCTTCCTACACTGCCAGACTGTAGTCTAAAGCTTATCTTACATCTAAAGTATATGCTAGCAGGCAACAATCTTAACCCCCTCCTCTTGGGGTTTCTAAGATAAACCTTAGTTGGCATGAAATTTTCAGAGGCCATTTTTTCATTTTTCTCTATAAAATCTCTATCGCATCCAATCATATTTTTCCTTGGCTATATCCATCACTGAACATCCTAGACAATCTAGTCAAACAATCTCCATTTGTCCATTTATCATAGACTCAGAACACAAACTTATGAGTTTTGCTGCAATAGACAGACTATCTCAAAATGAATTCCAAAGAGTTGCGGCAAATCAAAAGAAACAGAACCAAAATGAACACTCCACCATTTCTTTCAGTTTTGGGGCACAGAGGCTAGAGCTGATTTTCATGGTTGGTGTATCATCTGTGACTAAAAGATGCAAACTGCTGCAAAAAAAAAAAAAAAAAAAAAAACCCTCTCCAGATCCAAGCATTAAAATGTTGCAAATGCTTACAGCTGCACATATTAAGATATTCTATTTTTTAACTCTGACATTTTAAACCACCCACTTTCACTCTTACGGTTTATATCATCATCAGAAGCCTTCAATAAAATAAAACTTTATAGCAAACTGGTAGAACACTATGATCTAATAGCCTAAACATGGAGACAGAATCAAGAGTTTAAGGTCCCTTAATTTGCCTTCATTTCCCCATCTTTAACCTGAAAACCATTGGATCTTCCTTGTTGAAGGAAGCTTCTCCTTCCTTCCTGATGCAGAATGGCACTGCTAGCAATCCAGCAGGAGCTTCTTCTCAAGAGGAAAGAGGTAGAAAGGAAATAAAATTAAAAAGCTAAGCACCTTTTAAATCAATCAGGGCCATATTTCAAGGTGGAGGTTATGGGCATCATGGGTTTTGGTTCTGTGTCAATTAAGTGTCTACCAAGTGACTGAACGTGGTTAATGTCCTGATTCCAGAGTTAAAAACAGGTCATGGCCAGTGGAGGATAAAGAAGCAAAATAAAAAAGGTTACTGCTGCAGATTAAGTTTTCACAGATGTTTTGATTCTGCTCTACAAGGGTCCAAAAATATTCCCGTGTGCCCTTGGAAATGATCTTACGAAAAGACCGATGTAAGGTTTGACTAGAAACAGAAACTCATTAGAATTCTAAATTCACTTCAGGGAACACAGATGACCGTTTGTATCAGTTAAAGTTTGACTGCAGAAGCGGAACCACAGGGAAGGATACAGCAGAAGGGATTTACTGTAGAGATTTGACCTTTCACAATTGTGGAAGCTGGCTAAATGGCCTATGCAAGGCTGCCACTTCTGTCCGTAACAGATGTCAAAAGCCAGCAGGGCAGGCAGGGCAGGCATTCGGGAGGGAGGAAGGAGGGTCTTGAAGTAGGGGAAAGGGAGACAGAGCTGGAAGCCACGAAGATGAACTACAAGGTACCTCTGCTTCTCACCGCCTCGAAGGCTCCAACTTTAATGATGTGAGTGGCTTGCAAACAGGCTGGCACTCTTCCCTACAGAGCTGCACTCGCACTTGCACCATGATACGAAGTAGCTAGAGCACCATGATCTGGAAAGTTCTGGAAGCACCAGGGACCTAGCCACTGTCACACAGCAGCAGTGGGTTAGCCGCCCTGTCTGTGATAACCCACAAGACTCTCTTGACACGAGCCTTCTGACTGGGATAGGCAGTCTCACTTTCACTTTCCATATCTGGAAGAAATTTGTGTACAACTATAACCTAGCACAATATAGGGAAGGAATTTCCAAAAAACAAAATTCCAGTTTCATTAAATTGACATAGTACAAAGCCACCCTATCTTGGTAAAATGCCTTCATTTTCCTTTATACCCTGTCCTGCAAACTGGTAAAAGTAGACCCTCTAAAAATCCATTTCCTCACTCGAAATTCAGCTCATTTCTTATTTGAGAGAAACTGTGATTAATATCTTTCTATACATGCAAGTACCTTTATAGAAACAAGCATTACACATCTTTACTTATTAATTAACATATTTATTTATTGTTTATTCTTAAGGTAATTTCCAGCTCTCAGTGTGTACAAGGTTCATTCAATGAATCAAAGGTAATAAACTATTTTAATAGAAACTAGGTTTGAGTTTTGGACTGAGAAAGACCCTCTGAAGAGGATGAAAAGAGGCTACAGAATGGGAGTAAATATGTGCCAACCACATGGCTGACAAAGGACTTGTACCTACGATATATGAAGAGATCTCAAAATTCAACAACAACAAAAAAAATCCACTTAGGAAATGGGTGAAAGACATGAAGAGACATTTTTCAAAAGAGGATATACAGAGGGCAAATAAGCACGTGAAAGTATATTTAACACCGAGAGCCATTAGGGAAATGCAAATTAAAATCACAATGAGATTATCACTGTACACTTATCAGAATGGCTACAATAGAAAAACAATGATAATGCCAAATGCTGATGAGGAGGCAAAGTAAACTGGATTACTCATACACAGTATGACAAGGTCTGGAAAACAGTCTACCAGTTTCTTAAAAAACTAAATATGCAACCACCATATGACCCAGCAATTGCAATCCTGGTCATTTATCCCAAAGAAATAAAACATGTTCACATACAAATGTGTAAATGAATGTTTATAGCAGTTTTATTTGTGAAACAGCCAAAAACTGGAAACAATCCAGATGTCCTTTGACAGGTGAATAAGTAAACAGTGCTACATCTATACAATGGAATAGTACTCAGCAATAGAAGGAATTAACTACTGAGATGCAACAATCTGAATAAACTCCAGAGAATTATGCTAAGTGCAAAAAAAAAGGCCAACCTTAACAAGTTACATACTAAATGATTCCACAAATAGCATTCTCAAAATGACAAAATTATAGACATGGAGAACAAATTAGTAGTGATTATGAAGTAGGGTGGGGTGTTATGAATTAGGGGGTTGTTATGAATTAGGTGTTTATAATTATGATAAAGAAGCAGGAAGGATCCTTGTGATGAAACTGTTCTGTATCTTGACTAGTGGTAATGTTAGAAATCTGCATGTGACAAAACTGCATAGAATTAAATACACACTCAACAAAAATAAAAATAAAAAAGAGTATATGTAAACTTGGTAAAAAGTAAATAAAAGCTGTGGATTGTATCAATATCAGTTTGCTGGTTGTGATATTATACTATAATTATGCAAGACCTTAACCCTAGAGGAAAATGGATAAATGGTATAAGAGATCTCTGTATTATTAGTTACAACTGGGGAATGTACAATTATCTCAAAATGAAAAGTTTTTTTTTTAATTTATTTATTTTTGAGAGACAGAGACAGAGCATGAGCAGGGGAGGGGCAGAGAGAGAGGGAGACACAGAATCCAAAGCAGGCTCCAGGCTCTGAGCTGTTAGCACAGAGCCTGATGCGGGGCTCAAACTCACAAGCCGTGAGATCATGACCTGAGCCAAAGTTGGACACTTAAATGACTGAGCCACCCAGGCGCCCCTCAAAATTAAAGGTTTTATTTTTTGTTTTGTTTTGTTTTGTTTGTTTGTTTTTAAGGCAAAGACACTATAAGAAAATGAAACCACAGGCCAACTTTCATGATAAACACAGATGGGAAAGTCTTAAACAAAATACTAGCAAACTGAATTCAACAGCACATTAAAAGGAACATGCACCATAACCAAGTGGGTTTTATCCCTAGGATGCAAGAATAGTTCAACATGCAAAATTCAACTAATGTTATTTACCACATTAACAAAATGGAAGCTAAATTACATGATCGTGTCTATAAATGCAAGAAAAACATCTCACAAAATTCAACACCCTTTCATGGTAAAAATTCCCAAAAACTAGGTTTAGAAAGAATTTAAAGGTCATATATAAAAAGTCCACAATTAACATCATACTCAACAGTGAAAAACAGAAAGGTTTTTCTCTAAGATCAAGAGCAAGACAAGGATGTCCACTCCTGCATTTCTATTTAGGACTCTACCCAGAGCAATTAGACAAGAAAAAGAAATAAAAGGCATTTACATTTGGAAAAAAAAAAAAAAGTAAAACTATGTTTGCAGATGACACAATCCTTTGCGTTAAAGAGCCCTAAAGATTCCCCCCAAAATAAAAAACTGTTAGAATACTCAAAGTCAGTAAAGTTGTAAGACACAAATCAATGTACAAAAATCAGCTGCATTTGTATCAACTATATTTCAGTTAAAAAAATCAGCTGCATTTCTATATAATTATGAACTATCCAAAATTAAGAAAGCAATTCCATTTATAATAGCATCGAAAAGAATAAAATAGCACTAAAAATAGAGATGAAACTTGTATAATTAAAACCCTAAGTCACTAATGAAAGAAATTAAAGACACAAATAAACAGAAAGACGTCTCATGTTTACAGATCAGAAGACTTAATACTGTTAAAAAGTCCATACTACTCAAAGCCATCTATAGTCAATGTATTCCAATGTATTCCATACATTCCAATGTAGTCCATAGTCAGTGTATTCTATAGCCAATGTATTCCAATGTATTCCAATAATATCCTAGTGGCTTTTTTTACTGAAATAGAAAAAAAAATTCATTTGTAACTGCACAAGACCCCAAATACACAAGACAATTTTGAGAAAGAACAAAGCTTGGAAGCATCACACTTCCTAATTTCAAACTATATTACAAAGCTACAGTAATTAAAACAGTATAGTACTGGCATTAAAAGAAACATACTAACTAATGGAAAAGAATAGAGAGGCCAGAAATTAACCTACACATATATGGTCAAAGGATCTTCAACATAAAGGCCAAATATACACAATGGGGAAAGGATAGTCCCTCCAACAAATGGTCTTGGGAAAACTAGATATCTGCATACAAAAGAATAAGCCTGGACCTTTATCTTACATCATAGACAAAATTCAACTTGAAATGTATTAAAATTTTTAATGTAAGACCTGAAACTGTAAAACTCCCAGAAGAAAAACAGGGGCAAAACTTCATGATGTTAAGGCTTAGCAATGATTTTTCAAATATGACACCAACAGTAAAGGCAATAAAAAGAAATTAGGTAACTGGGACTATCAAACTAAAAAACCTCTGCACAGCAAAGGAAGCAATCAACAGAGTAGAAAGGCAACCCACAGAACAGGAGAAAATATTTGCAAACCATGTATCTAATATATTATTAATATCACAAATACATAAGAAACTCATACAACTCAAGGTAAACAAAACAAAACAAATGAACAAATAATCTGATAAAAAAAAATAGGCAAAGGGCTTGAAAAGACATTTCCCCAAAAAAGACTTGGCCATAAAAAAGAATAAAATCTTGCCATTTGTGAAAACATGGATGGACCTAGAAGGTATTATCCTAAGTGAAATATGTCAGTTGAGCAAAGAAAGATGAATACCATGATTTCATTTACAAGGGAAATTTAAAAAAGAAAACAATCAAACAAAAGAGAACAAAATAGAACAGACTCACAGATACAGGAAACAAATGATTGATTACCAGACGGGGGCTGGCTTGATTGGGGGTTGGGGGGCAGGTAAAAAAAATAGGTGGAGGGGATTAAGAAATACAAACTTCCAGTTATAAAATAAATATGTCATGGAGATCTCATGTACAGCCTAGGGAATCTAGTCAATCATATTGTAATAAATTTGTATAGTGACAGATGATAACTAGACTTATAGTGAGGACCATTTTATAATGTATAAAACACATCACATCACTACTAATAGGACATTGCATGTCAATTATACTTTAAAAACAAGATATACAAATGGCCAACAAGTACATGAAAAGATGCTTAACACCAGTAATCATGAGGGAAATGCAAATCAAAACCACAATGAGTTATCACCTAACTCACACCAATTAATTAGGTTGGATTTTATGAAGAAAAAAAAAGATAACAAATGTTAGCAAGGATGTAGAGCAACTGGAACCACTGTACATTACTGGTGGGAATGTAAAAAAGGTGTAGTTCCGACGGAGAACAGTATACAGATTCCTCAAAAAGTTAAAAATACACTTATCTTAGAATCCAGCAATCCTACCCCTGGTTATAAATCCAAAAGAATTGAAATCATGATCTTGAGATATATGCACTCCCAAGTTCACTGCAGCATTATTCATAAAAACTAAGGTATGGACACAATCTGGCTGGCCACCATCAGATGAATGGATTAAAAAAAAAAGTGGTATGGGGCACCTGGGTGTCTCAGTTAGTTAAGCGTCTGACTTCGGCTTAGGGCATGATGTCTTGGGTACGAACCCCGCGTGGGCTCTGTGCTGACAGCTCAGAGCCTGGGTCCTGCTTCAGATTCTGTGCCTCCCTCTCTCTCTGACCCTCCTCCACTCACACTCTGTCTCTCACTCTCAAAAAAATAAACATTAAAAAAATTTTTTTAATTGTATATACATGCAATGAAGTATTATTCAGCCTTTAAAAAGAAGGAAATCTTGTCATATGCAACAACATGGCTGGACCTGGAGGACATTATGCTAAGTAAAATAAGCCAGCCACAGGACAAATACTGCATGATTATACTTATATAAGGTATCTAAAATAGCCAAAATCACGGAAATACAGAGAATAGAATTATGGCTACCAAGGGCAGGGGGAATGGAGCCCTGGAATGTTGCTGTTCAGCAGGTCTATAGTTCCAGTTATGCAAGAGAAATGAGTGCCAGAGATCTGTTGTAAATCATTGTGCCTATAGTTAATAATATTTTATCAAGCTCTTAAAAATTGTACATGGCAAATCTTATATTATGAGTTCTTACAATAAAAAGAAAAAATCGTTTTGAATTCTCAAAGATTTTTATTCAAACATTCCTACCTTAAGATATAATTAAGATAGTTTGTATGTATATTTAACAAGCCACTTTATTTTCACCAACTACCTAAAATAAAAATCATAAAAACATAATCTGTGTAAAGTGCTTAGGCCAATGTTTGGTTCACACTGAATAGTTAATAAATGTGATTCTCTGTCCTTGCTTGAAACAATCTTTAGAGTTGGGTGGGTCTAACATCATCGATGCCAGCTCTTATACGTGCCCCTCTTTAAGCTATTGCAGAAGATGCAGTATGGAGAAAGCTTCTAGGTCCTATTTAAATCCACACCTGTGAGCACAGAAAGATGAACTTTCTCTTCGAAGAGACATCTACCCCTTTCCAATTAGTGCTGTGTTGCTTTCTAGATTTGCAACTCAACCTTCTCAAAAACAAAAACAAAATAGATGCAATATACAAAGAACAATGGCATTAGACACCAGTCTGCATTTTGTGACCAAAGAGTACACAGTGACGATTTGACCCTGGCCCTACCAACTCTCCTTTCCCTACCCCTGTTCCCCCAAACCCTTGCTACCATTCCTCTTCATCAATGGCCTTGCTTCATTGTCTACTTCCTTCCCCCACTCCTCTCTTTTCTGTCCTTGCCATTTCCTGCATGAGTGAAAAAAACATTTTAGAAAGTCAAGAAGTGAAAACATCTTCCCCACTCTCCACCAAGTGGGCACAGGCTTTTGGCCCTGACCTTTTAAAATGGAAAATGCTCAAATCAAGACGGTCTCCATGGCTGTTACAAGCCCAGCACATCTCATGCTGTGAGCTTTCACACCTTAAATTAACCACCAACCCTCACTGTAATAAATGAAAAAGCAGGTCAATCTAGAAAGTAAACATATATATTTGTGCCATCTAAGGAGATTTTAAGAAACATTTAGAAAACTGAAAGTACTGAGCAACTCACTCAGTAGCTGACGTTATCTTTCAGCGGAACACCAAAACCGCTTCCTAAGCGGACAAATGTTTATAAAATATTCTCTCCAGATTCAAATGTGCAATTTCCTCACTCTCTTTAAAACACTGAACTTTCAATGGAAAAATTAAGTCAAAAGCCCATGAATTACTGCCAACTGCTATGGTTTCCTTTTCTAAGTCATCTGAGCCACCTGTCAAGAGACCTTGGCCTCCTGGCCAGAGGCAGGCTTTTCAAGCTGCCTATCCCGTCTCGGATGACCACTACCATAAAGACGGGTTCATATTACACCCACTGGAAAAGGCTTAAAACACTGATGATACCGAACCAATATTATTTCAAGTTTTTGTCCGACACACTGTTAAGCTTAAACACGGAGCCAAATTGTAAGGGGTTGAGTCAAGCTCATGGTGTAGGAGATAGTACTCATACAAAGCCCTCCCCCCCATCCATCTGAAGCAAGCCCTCTTTTAAATTCAAGAAAATACTCCACCCTACAAAAACCTGGCGTTCTCTCGGCTCCCTTTACACTTTATTCACACCAGAAATGCTGAATCATGACTCTGAGGTTGTGAAACGAAAACTATTTCGACTGGGACACCAGGATCCCCAGAGGATCCCACGCTTCTGCATTCCTTTGCTTTGCATCTTTTAAAATCTAAATCCCGAGCCCTTCCGCAGACCAGCAGATTGGAAAGGCTTGGAGAGCAACCAAAGGCTGCAGGTCGGGGGAGAGCCTCTGCTCCCTCCGCTGCGCCTCCCCAAAACCCAAGCAGCCCTGGCAGCTCACAGCTCTCGCCTCTTCTCCGAACGCGACCCCAAAGGGACTGATCCTCTCTCTCCATCAGCGAAGCTGCCCAACAGCCTCTGAGAAATTCCCAACTTGGAAGCATTCCCACCACAGCCCCCCAGTCCGGAACTCGCTGGGCCCGCACCGTCGCACTTGACCACTGTCCGGCAGGGGTGGGGTGCAGGAGCAGCTCTACCAGCCCCGCGCCAAGTCCTTGCCCGACAGACCAGCCCGCTGAGAGCACAGACTCTTGAGAAACTCGATCCCAACTCCCAGCCCGCGCCTCCCGAACCGCCCCGGGAGCCCAGAGAAGCGGGGCCTGGGACCGCGGAGCAGAGTGGCGTGGACGGGAGGACAGCAGGGAGGCGTGGAGGGGAAGGCGCCGCAAGAAAAGGAGCGCCCCCCACGCGGGTCCCGCAACTTCGCCCAGCTCGGGCTGGGGGGTGAGGAGAAACTGCGGCGGCTGCAGGCGCGAGGTGAGGGACTCACTTGAAGGTGAGGACGCAGAGCGGTCGGTAGGACTTGTGGCTGGTGTTCTCGGCCATTCCCTTGCCCCAGAAGTCGTTGGTGAAGATGCCCCAGCGGAGGGGGGCGCCGGGCCGCACGTCGGGGTTGTTCACGATCGCCCACACGTCGTCGTGCACGAACTCGCCCTGCAGGGAGCGGCCGTAGCACAGGCAGCTCGCCCCGGCCAGCAGCGCCGCGGCCCCGGCCGGCGCGAGTCCGCAGCCCCGCCGCCGGGAGGGCGCGCGGTCCCCGCCGCCGCCGCCGCCTCGGGCACAGCCTGTCACTACCATCGCGCCGCCGCCGCCACCACCGCTGCCCTGGCCGCTCCCGGGCGTCTGGCATCCTCCCCGGCCGGGGCCCCGGCGGCGCGCCGCGGCTGCCCGGAGGTGGGCTCGGGCATGGTGCGGCGGCAGCTGGACCCGCCGCTGGCGCCCCGCGCTCCGCAGCCGCCTGCGCCGCCGAGTTGGCCCAGCTGCAAATAAACAGCAGTCCCCCCGCCTCCCCCGGCCATCGCCACCTCCTCCGCCCCACTGCGCATGCCCCGCTCGCTCTCGCCTCCACCCGCCCCCCCTTCATCCCCGGACTAGAGCCGCCCCCCCACCCCCGTACCCCCCACCCCCGCCCGGCTCGTCTCCACACTCAGCCCCGGGCGCCCGCGTCCCCGGCCGCGAGAGTTCGCACGCAGGTGGAGCGGGGTCGCGGCGCTAGGGCGCCCGAGAGGCAGAGAAGGGGCACCGGGGTCCTGCCTGGCGCTCCGGGCCGCCCCACAATCATGCACCCTCACCCCCCCCCCCCACCACCACCACCAACGAGGTTGGGGAGGGCCTCGTCTGCGGGCACCTCCGGGCCCAGGGCCAGGGCGGGCTTAGCAGGTGCGCACCCCGAAACCCCCCCACCCCGCGCTCCGAGAGAGGGAAAAGTGGCCGCCGCTTCCCGGCAAGTTCCCGGCTTTCAGCACCCCGGACAACAGCGGCGGCGGCGCCCGGAGACACGCTCTCCTGCCCGGCGCCCGCGCTCGCGTCCCGCCGCCCTGTCCGCGCCTCGTCCCCGGGCCTTTCTGTCCCCCACCTGCCTGCGCCCCGCGCCTGCAGCCTCCGCGTGGAGGAGGCGGTGGGGGAGACGGAGCTGCCCGAAGCACCTTCCCGAAACCAAGAGAAAGGGTCTCCTGGCCGAGGGCTTCCTGCTCGCCCCGCGCAGTCTGTTCAGGGGCGCCAAGGGCTGTTTCTCTTTGCCGCCCGCCAGTTGCTCAGCTCGCACTTAGGAAAAGTCCCAGGTTCGACTTGGGGTTTGCGTCTGGGGGCTAAGTTGGTTTGTGAAACATTTCTCCTCGTTTTATTTCTTACTGAAACTCTTAAGACGATCCAGGAGATGCAGAGCATATTACTTTTTCTTCCCACCTAAGTGGATCACTTGGGTCTGATTATTTCCTGGGCTGTGGGTGTGTTTGAACTTTTCCTGATAAGTCAGTACCACTTGAAAAACAAAAAACATGGGGGAAAAAATTAAAACGTTAAGACCTCTGGCTTTGACCCCCAATCTCCCTGTTTTTTTGAAAACTTGTTTTCTTTTTTAAAAAAAAAAATACTAATTATAATACGTAAATAAATTAGGTATCCCAAAATGATGATTCCTAGAATTTCTCCAAGTTTGAAAAATCTGTTAACTCTTTGAGGCCCATCATTAACTTCCATTTCTGTATGTTATTGAAATTACCTGGAATTTGACACATCCAAAGAGGAAAACTTAAAATACAAAATTTGCCAAATATACCCAGCCTCCAGAAATTCTTAAAAGTTTCATTGATCTTAAAAAAAAAAAAAAAGTAAAATAGAAGGCATAAATTGTTCTTATACTAACTGAGCATTTGCATGACTCTTTACTACACCGATTTATTATTTTTTAAATTTTAAGATGTGTCTGAGCAGTTGAAAATTCAGCGAATTAAGACAAACATATTCCAAGTCAAGATTCATTTCATCCATTTCACTTTGCTTTTTGGTGACTTGAAAATTAGTGACTGCAAAATGAAATTGAAAAACCCAGGCATTGATGTTTTTATCCTTAAGTCAAAATTTTTTGACCTCTGAGAGCTTCAATAGCCAGACCCCACATACACCTGAATCTACCATCTCCAGAAGAGAACCCACTACAGCCATCTCCTCTTTGCCTGCCCATCAATTTAATAGACATACTTTAAGAGGATACTTTGTGATACAATGTGTTAAATACTAGGCTGGATAAGGAAAGTTGCTCAAAGTGTGCCTGTGTGGAATGTGTGTGTAAGATCAACAGCATAAAGTCTAACTTTCTAAGTTAACAGCTGACTAGTTGCCTTGGCTGAAATGCCTTTGCTGAAATGATATAGCCAATGCATCAATCCTTACCTATAATTAATAGAGGCTTTCTTTAGACAATGTCTTAATCCCAAAGAGTGACCAATAATAGATTTTTAGAAAGAGCTGACCTTTTTTTTCTCCCTCACACCACCCTTAAATTGCCCTTGTAGGAATACAGCCCTGCCCATCCCCTTCTTCTCTAAGTTGTTTTCCTTTTTAGATGAAAAGAGCTATCAGAGTTCCATGACAATGGAGAGAAATGGAGAAGGACCAGAGCTGGATTCCAAAAAGGCAATGGAGAAGAGATAAAGGAAACCTCTAAGTGGGATTCCAGCTTTCTGAGCCTAGTTTCCTTAAGTTTTCCTCTACATTCAATGGCATCTCTACTCTATTTATTACTCTATCATTTTGGATGATAAATTTGGGATTAATTCACTTTAAAATACCGAGACACCGCAAAAGTCTTCTCAAGCACGAACCAGAAAGTAAATACTTTTTAAAACCAAATAGTTCCTCTGCTGCCCCATCACTTCCTAATTCAATATTGTTTTGTGTTACAGGAAAACAGTGTGAAAGTGGTGGTGATGTCAGAGAAAGGTTTACATTAATATGCCAGTCCATCATCCTCTGCTCCTCTCTTAAGGTGTAAAGCACTCATCTTGGCTAATAAAGGGGCCCAAAGGAAATGAGATTAAATTCTTGTTACTTAGTCACTGATTAATTTACTCAGAGCAATACTACCTTCTAAGACACCTTTTGTCCACTCAGTGCAATTTAAAACATAACTTATTACAGAAGTGCCTCTCTGAGACTCATACAGATTAAGTCACTCATGTAAATTAAAGTGGACCAAAGTCCTTAAAAAAATTAGGACAAACTAAAAATAAATCAAGGACAAGTAGGTATTTTAATAAAACACATTTCAAATTACTGCCCACTGTGCTTTTTCAGCCTAATATACACCCCGTTCAGGTACATCCTATATAAAGGGACAAATGCAATGTTACAAAAGCACAAATTCAGAAAAAGTTGATAATGTAATTTATATTAAAAATAATTTTTTGTGGTCTTATTAAACTATTACCTGTTCCTGAAGAAAATCCCAAAAAATAGAAAAAAAAGAGCAAGAAAATTACATATACTTACCCCACCACCCCCTGGCCTATGGTAGGACAGGCAACATGCACTTTAAGAAGCTGGCCAGCACCAGGGAGGACACATGTGGACAGTCTGGGGTGCCATGTGGTCTGAGTGGTGGCTGTGCCCAGACTTGGCCCAGGCTGGTAGCAGCAAATGGTGGCAGCAGAAATAGCAGCCCCTGGAGAGAGGAGGGGCTCCTCAGGGAGGTAAACTGGCCTCCACTCCCATCCCCGGAATGTATCTCTGTGAATTCTGCCCAGAATTAAAATGAAAGAATATCAAAAATTATCTGTGATCTTGCACTTGCTGTCTCTCAGGCAATAAACTTTGTCAGCGAATTACTAGAAGATAAAAGCATGCATATGTACATTAAAATAAAGCATATCAAGTACTCACTAGACTTCTTCAAAGAGTTCAGAATCTCCGGTTTTGAAAACTGCTGCACCATCACAAAGCAAATACCCAGTCTTAGAAACAGACATTACATTTTAAGATTAGTGTATTCAACAGAAAAAAAGTATTTTCATATGAATGAAATTTTAATTACATATATTTTGGTTTTACACTTTAATTATATACAAATGAAAAAGGCACTCTTAGTTTCTTGTACAACCTCCACAATGTATAGGATATGTCAGGAAAAAAAAAAAAACCACTAAAATGCTGTATCAATTGACATTTAAAATTAAATTCAGGCTTACAACAAACTGATTTGTATGAAGAGTTAAAACTTTTTTAGATAAATTATCCCATCAGATTCATCAGCTCTAGACACACTATGACTTATATTTTGAAATAATTTCTCAGAAATTTATCCTAATGTTGTCACAACCTATAAATACTCTTAACAGTTCTAGTAACAGTTGGATCAACAGAAAGATCCTTCTCAAAATTAAAAAGTATCAAAACAAAATCCTGATTCATAGCATTTACTGAATTTCATGGTGTAAAGATTCTTAGTATGGTCAATTTCACGCTACCCAAGCAACAAGTGACATCACTGAATGAATGCAGACGTCATTCAGTGGCATAGAAGTCTAACATTCTACATAGTTCTCACCAGACAGATACAGTAGATATGAATACAATCAGGAGCATAGTAACAGTAAAATATAATAATTAGAAAATGATGAGTTTTGAACATTTATCTTTGTTTTTAATCTAATTTATATAATTATATGTTTATAGAACACAATTTTTTATAACAGCTGTGTTTAACAACCAACTTAACAAAACTCCTAAATACCTAACAACCAATTTTTGTGAATAAATATGAGTTGACTCTGGCACACTCTCAGATGAAATAAGAAAATTATTAGCATCGTAATTTGGAATTTGAGTGATCAGTATGGGCAGAGGCAAAGGGATCACTATACTTGTATAGTGAAGAATTAGCCTTACCTGAAGAGACGCCTGGCCTTTGCCTGGGCTACTGGGAGATAATCTTTAGGCCCCTGGAATTTCCTGACTGACAGGAGTATCTTTGTTTTGCCTACGGCTTTGGCCAGAGTACAGTCTAACAATGTAGTTTATGGCAGGAACTTTGGGTCGCACAATATCAGCTCTGATTTCTGGGGATTTTAGCCTGACCTCTGGGAGAGGCTGACAACTAAAGTCAGTCATGCAGGCAGTATGTGATGAGCCCCAATAAAAACTCTGGACACCAAGGGCCCAGGTGAGTTTTGCTGGCTGACAATACTCTGGGCATATTATCACACGTTAATGCCAGGACAGAGACATGTCCTTGACTTCATGGAGAGAAGACAATGGCCATTTTGTGTTTGGTACTTCTCCTGGACTCTGCCCTGGGCACTTCTTTCCTTGGCTGATTTTCATCTGTATCCTTTTTCTGTAATAATCCTTAACTGTGAGTATAACAGTTTTCAGTGAATTCATTAAATCGTTCCAGAAGATTATCAACAGGGTGGTTTGACGAACCCCCTAAACTTGCAATTAGTGTCAGATGTGGGGTCATTCTTATGAAGACTGTGTCTAAATGCTCCTTAATACTATTTTTCTGCTTTTAAATTTTTCTGTAATACAAAATTTTTTTCTCTTAACCGGATAGCTATCCTCCAAGAAGAATGGAAGAAACAATAGGCATCCTCAAAGCTATTATATTAAACTTCCTTCTTTTTCCCTATTTAAAGTCTTCGGGAAAGGCTACCAAAGTAAAACAAAACTAAGCTAAAATGAAGAAAGGAAGGAAGGAAGGAAGGAAGGAAGGAAGGAAGGAAGGAAGGAAGGGAGGGAGGGAGGAAGGAAGGGAGGAAGGAAGGGAGGAAGGAAGGAAGGAAGAATGGAAGGAAGGATGGAAGGGAGGGAGGGAGGGGAGGAGAAGGGAAGGGAAGGGGAGGGGTGGGAAGGGAAGGGAAGGGGGATGATAGATTGGGAGAGAGGGAAGAAGGAATAAAGGAAACCTTAAAAACCTAGAGCCACTGCATAAATGCACCTGAGGAGTTAACTTCAGAAACTCATGTGTGATTGTCAGTTTGTAGATGATGAAGCTCAAAACTAAGGACTATTTTTGGGGTGCCTGGATGGCTCAGTCAGCTCACTGTCCAACTCTTGGTTTCGGATCAGGTCATGATCTTACAGTTCATGAGTCCGAGCCCAGTGTCAGACTCTGTGCTGACAGTGCAGAGCCTGTTTGGGATTCTCTTTCTCTGCCACTCCTGTGCGCTCTCTCTCAAAATAAATAAATAAAAACTTTTAAAAAATGACTATTTTAAAAAGAAAGAATAATGAGAAAAATATGAATGCTTGGTTGGTCTACATAAAATATTAGTCATCAATATTGTTTTTTGTCCTATGCCATACAATAATACTTTGTTTTAATATATTTGTGTCACATTTCTCTGTTTTATTGAAATATAAAAATTATTTTGGTAAGAAATTCCCCACCTCACAGATGGTCCTGAGGTCCATTCCCCACCTTTCCTTATAAAGTCTGGGGACAGCCAAAATTAGTACACTCAGGGCATAAGGAACCTAATAAAATACCTGCCAAAAGCCAATGACATTGCCTGCATCCTATATTATTAAAGAAATTGGAGAACCTACCATGCCAGTTTTTCTTTGTCAAAAAGTAAAGATTATATCTGGAGATAAATAATTTCCCTTGAGAAATAACACTCTCCTATCTTTTCTCACTGTGCTGCTAAGTCTTATTTCTTGGCCTATTTTTCCATATGTGAGACAATCCAGGGGGCTACAAGTGAATTATTGCAGGATCCACTGAAGCTTACAAGAAAGAAAGAAAGAAAGAAAGAAAGAAAGAAAGAAAGAAAGAAAGAAAGAAAGAAAGAAAGAGAGGGAGGGAGGGAGGGAGGGAGAAAGAAAATGTCTTTCAGATTTTATTTTTGGTCATGTTTCTGTGAATGAGACAGTCAGGGGATTTTTGTTGTGGTGGTGATGGTTGGTGGTAGTGGTTGTTTTTTAAATAATTTTATGTCTTTGCACATCTTGGATTAGGGCTGAATATTGTGGCCTTTCCAGTAGACAGAAGACAAAGTAGAAACAGATCTTGCTTTATAGTCTGATTCACAGACTCTTTTTCTTTCATTTCCCATTTGTTCAGTCATTTCCTTCTTTCCCTCTAAAGTAGTCGGAGGGATTAGGAGAGCATTTTATCCATTTGACAACCTTTTTCCAAGAGAATGAGCATTATACCTACCTTCTAAGAATCAGAGTGACTTGTAATGCTGTTACTGCGTTATTGCTGACCTAAATTCGTATTTATGGAAACACCCCAATTTTATTTTATTTTTCCTTCATACTTGGCCCAAAATTCAGATCACAATTACTGAGAGGTGGTATCATGAGACACAGGGATGGCAAACCCACAAAACATGTTCTAAACCCTCTTCCTTTCTATGCTTATAAAGATCTTGACTAATCAACTGTCATTGTCTTGCATATCCACTCCACACGCAATCTTAGAATCTTTCTCAACACAGCTCTCCAGGCTGCCGCTTTCTATGGATAGATTGGCCCTTGAGTCAAAACCCCTTACCAGTGGAAAATAGCTACTGAGTGGCATGGTACTAAAACAGTAATGCTTTCCATAAAAATAGAAGTTTATCATTACAAAGTTTTCATATATATGAATATGAACATATATGTATATGTATATATTAATCTCATGTAAAATAAATATATTTAAATTTTTAACTTTAGATGTGATCACTTCTATTTGAATAAATTTTTAAGCAGGTCTAATAAGAGTATACCTTTTGTATCTGGGGGTACTTTTTAGGAGGTTTCCGTAAGAATGTTCATTGTTCTCAAATATATTACCAGATGAGTGAAAATTACCACACAAGAATTGAATTGCCATATTAGAGTTTTTCTACAAATAAGATGCCTACAACATTTGAAAAATCTAGAAAAACTACTATTAAGAGTCATTTATAAAGAAAGTCAATAATTTGGGCACAAATATAGTCTTAGCTATAATTTATCATCACTAAAATTAATGCTGAGTTTTGTTGTCTGCCCCCAAATTAAAGATAACTTGTTCATGAATAAAGGAGGATTTTATTTAATCTATGTTCATTAGATGGAGCCAAATTTTGGTAGTCCAATGACCTATACTTGTTTCTGAACTAATTGCTCTATTTTGCTTCCAATGGTTTATAGCCAAGGAATGCACAAGAGCACGGGCCCCTCTCTGCCCGATCACCACTAGACGGAGTCCCGGTTTCCTAACCTGTGAAAGTACCTCAGAGGGCAAGTGTGAAGATTGTGTGAGCTGAGTCAAGAGCTTCGAAGACTGCCTGACACATAGTAGGTATGCTCAATAGAAGTATAGCTTCGATAAAAGATGGTGATGGTGGTGATGATTTTTCTCCACCTCTTTTTTCTTTTTTCTCAGTAATTTTCTTGTTACTTCTATTTCTTTCCATTATGGAAAACCTGCTTTTAAGTAATACTTGGATATCTGCTTCCCAATTCCTGACCATTCATTCAGTCAGTCACTCACTCATTTATTCATTCATTCTGGGAATGTGGCTATCAGCCTAACCTAGATTTAGGACGACCATACTCTATTTTGCTCACCGTCATCTCACTGCATTGTGGGACTGAGACTAGAAACCTTCTCAGTTCCTGATGCCAGCGAATGCCTCAGTTGCCAGTGAGTCCCCCAGCTGTTCTGCTGTTTCTAATTTGACTGCCAGGATCAAATTGCTTCTCAAAGAAACTTTAATAATATTTCTTCCCAGAACTTTAACCTTTAACATCACATGACGTAAATTTTTAACAATTACTTCATGGGACATTTTTCATGTTTCCCCATGGTTACAAAAGAATTACTAGCAAAGTTATTGGGCTATTTTATCATGAATATTTATCCCTTTCCTCAATCTGCTTTTAAAACATTTTTTTTAAGATTTCCTTATGAAGCTGAGTTTATGCTGACAATAAACTAGCAAAAAAAAAAAAAAAGGAAGGTGTGAAAATACCTGCTTTTCCAAGGATATTCCTTTCCTAGGGTTTTCAAGGAAATCTTGGGTTCCTTTCCTTTAAAGCTGTAGGTCCGGAGCTTAAGCTCCTTTGCTCTAATGTTGTAACTCTAGGGTAGGAGAGAGTGAACAGATATCCTGGAGAAAACAAGAATGTCATCTGTATTTAAAAAAAAAAAAAAGTGAGAGGCAAACCTGGATGGCTCAGTTGTTTAAAGGTCTGACTTTGGCTCAGGTGGTGATCTCACCGTTTGTGAGTTCAAGCCCCCGGTTGGGCTCTGTGCTGACAGCTCAGAGCCTGGAGCCTGCTTCAGATTCTGTGAATCCCTCCCTCTCTCTGTCCCTTCCCCCCACCCCCCACGCGCTTTCTCTCTCTCTCAAAAATAAACAAACTTAAAAAAAAATTTTTTTTTAAGTGAGAGACTTTGCCTCCCTATAATAGGGAACAAGATGATTTCAATCAATCCTCCTTCAGAGGATATGTAGACAATCAGATTAAACAACATTTGCCTCATAACATCAGATTTTTAACAGTAGAGAAGAACCAGGCCAGGAGAAGATAAAGGGTGAGCCCAGCATTTGGGACCCTTTTTGCCTCGGGGATGAGTGAGAGGCTGAGCACATCATTGACACCCTGGAGGCACCAGGAAGAATAAAACACTTAGAATCCAAGGTCCACCCTAAGAGTAGGTGTCCTGGTAACCCAATCTTTACATAGGGGTGAGACCCTGAAGAAGGCATCCTACAAATAAAGAGGAACTGGAAGTCACCACCGCTGCTAATTCCAGCCCCACTTTCTGGGATCTGGATCATCCCAGTAAAGGTGGAAGAAAGACTTTTACTAGCAAAACCGGAAAGAGTTTATCACTGGAAAACCAGTACAAAAGAAAATTCTAACAGATAGTTTTTCTGACAGGATGAAAATGATTCCAGATGAAAGTATAGAGGGAGAAAAAAAATGCAATTTAAATGGTAAATATGGTGATATGTGATTAAATCTAGTCGAAACTGCATGCTTGCAAATCTATAGAGACAGAAAGTAGATTACTGGTTGCCAGGGGCTGGGGAGAGGGGGAATGGAGAGGACTACTAATGAGCACAGGATTCCTTCTTAGAGGCATGAATATGTCCTAAAATGATATTGTGGTGATACTTGCACAATTCTGGGAGTACACTAAAATCTATTGAGTTGTATACTTTATAAGGGTGAACTGGATGGTATATAAATTATCTGTCAGTGAAGCTTTTTGAAAAAAGAACAGAAAAATGTATGACATCAACAGCATGTAAATTGAGAGGCTACGTGGACTTGAAGTGTTCCGAAACATTGAATTGTCTGGGAAGACGACAAATTAGGAATTAGTCCTTAGGCTTTGCAATGATGTTTTATGCACATGTTATGGGTGTGTTGAGTCATTTTTCAAACAACACACACACACACATTTTTTTAAAAGAATGACAGGCAACAAAGTCAAAAGGATTAACACCAACATACACTCCACTTTTCCAGTCAATTCCTCCTTAAAGAACCCAAACAAAACAGTGATAAAGTTTGCAAACACAGAATGGGAAGATAAATTTTCTCTTGTGTTTTCTTCCTAAAATGGTATACGTAAGATAAGTGTAAAATGTAAAGAGTAAACCATATGAATAAACTTAGTAAACACAATAGGTACAATCACCTCAGACAGTGAAAATGTGAAGATTTAAATAATACAACTGGCTTAGGGAAGACTAGGACTTAGACATTTTTTCTGCTCTGTAAATGTTTTACTGTGGTAAACCTTTTTCACTGGCTTTAAATTACCAAAATCAGGACCAGCAACTGTTCTGTCTGCCTCTGAGCTTAAGCAGATTGTCTGCACACAGTAACAAGTCAGATATCTGATAATTGATGGAATACACAAATGTTTGAATGCATTCATAAATAGAAGACAGGACTTCCAGTAGCTGGATGTTTAGGATTTCCTGGTGGCAGGAGGGAAATTCACTTTGTTCTTTTTCTATTACAGTATACATTTTAAGTACCTTCAATGCCTAAAAAAACAAAGTAACACATTTATAAAATTTTATAAATTTCTGAGTGTTGAGTAAATTCACACTCTGGAGGTATAGGATTCACTTTCTACATTGTCTGTCACTTCTACTGAAGGTTGTTAATCCTGATTTCTGATTTGGAACCACTTCTACCTGCTTTCCTTTTGGAAGGAAATTTCTGAGGTCAGCGCTCTTCCTTCAGACAGCCTGTCTCAAATTACTGCAAATATTCTGAAACCTCTAAAGAAGGAAAGTCCAGCCTCTTATTCTAAAGTTTCTCTTCCCTACATTTTTATTTTATCTAATATTATTCACTAGCTACAATTTAAGATCATCTCTTTTTACCTCTCAAGTGGGAATGAAGAACAATTCCCAACAAACATTTTTTGTTGTTTTCCTAATTATTGTTAAGTGATTCTCTTCCTTTGTAACAATGTTGCTTGAATGTCAGAATGAACTTGATCCTTTTCAAATTCAATTTACCAAGCTGTCCCGCCCAGCTTTGACTTCGTGGATGGCTTACAGTATCTAAATTACATCTCAGAAGAAACTAGCTCAGAGAAAGCCAGTTCTGCCACACCAGGCTTGGCAAAAATGAGGTCCAGGCCTGGTTTGGTCAGTGATAGGAGCTGCCACGAGGCGGATCCTGCAGCAGAGACAAGAACGGACGAATTGAGACAGAGAATGGGTCTGCAGCCAGAGTTCACAGGAGGAAATTCCAGTGGTTATTCAAATACAGGAGCTAGAAAATCAGAGTGGTGAAATGAAACGGAAACTTGGAGCAGAAGGGGAGTTGGGTGTTTGTGCAGGCAGGCGACAGCAGACCAGTACTCACCCCCAAGACAAGGCTTACCTTCCTGGGGCTGTGGTGAGACCGACCCCTGTGTAGGGATGCTGGTCCTGGGGTGTCTCAAAGATGACCAGAAGCTTCTGAGCAGTAAGACACAGCTCAGAGATGGATGGGAAAATTGTTCGAAACAGGAAATAGGGTGGTTCAGTCGGTTAAGCATCTGACTTTGACTCAGGTCATGATCTTGTAGTTCATGAGTTCAAGCCCCACGTCGGGCTCTGCGCTGACAGCTCAGAGCCTGGAGTCTGCTTCAGATTCTGTGTCTTCCAATCTCTCTGCCCCTCCCCTGCTCGTACTCTGTCTCTCTCTCTCTCTCAAAAATAAATAAACCTTAAAAAAAGAGAAAGAAACAGGAAATAAGTGTCATAAAAGTGAGATTTCATTCCACTGAGGATTTGGAATCAGATGGTTGGTACAAAAACAAGCAGAAAGCCTAATTTTATCATCTTGAGAAGTGACTAGGAAAGCAACATTAGCATGGAAAATTAACTTTAGTTAGTGATAAGAAAAGGGGTTTAGAAAAATATAGTAAGAGTTCATTTAAAAAGTGTTGTCCTATGTTTACTTTTTTAAAGTATTTGTTTCTGTATTTTGATAAGGTTTTATCATAGTATGAAGTGTGAATGTTACATTTAAATAATACTGTATGTAAACAGTATTGATGTTGTTTATTCCTAGAGCCAAAACCTAAAAGAGTCACATCTAGAGATGATTTTTAAAATTCCATATTTAGTGACTTGTGAGGCATGGGCACTGGCCAACACTGACCAACCAGAACAAAGTCCGTCTTGAGATGGCTTCTGAAACCCCTTCTCTGCACTTCTCTGCACTGGGCATTAATTCTCTTGTTAGGGGTTAGGAGAGGAGGTCCCAAGGGTAGGGCCAACAGGAAGCAGCAGAAGGAAAGTTTATATCAAAACTTATAAAAACATTTCAATATTTTAACAACCTGTGTTACAGTGCACACTCGTATCAGCTTTGACTACAGTTCATGTGCTAACTCTGACCAGGGGTCTGAAAATACAGTGGCAAAACGCATGCTCTGTGGTCAGACTGCTGGGGATTGAATCCTAGACCCACCACTTACTAGCTGTGTGACCTTGGGCAGGGTTACATAATCTGTAAAAAGCACTGAGGTGAAGATTACGGAATTAATTTTTGTAGTGCTTAGAAGAGTTTATGGCACATATTAAATGCTCAATTTAACCAATATTACCTGTTGCTAGTGGTTATCTGGAACACTGTATAGAGCAGAAAACATACTGTTGTGAGTGACTAGCAATGCATTCCACCAGCCCGGGAAAGGGTTGTGGCAATACTGAGTGCCATCGGCTTGCCATCTCTACTCTAGTCCTGCCCTAACACCCAGCCAGATCACATCACACATCAACAGCAGCAGCACATTCGTGATGAACAAAGGGGGACTCTCACCAGCCTTTCTGTTCAAGTTCCAACATAAAATCAGTGATGTGAACGCTATACTGGCCATGAAGAGTGACTGTTTTAAGGTCTTGTCAGGCAGTGGCCCTCATAAAATAAACTTTGCTTTTGGGTCACCATCTGGAAACCTTACAAGTTCTGTCTTTCCCTCTGTCCCGGCTTTGTGCTCCCGAGAGTTTGGGAGGTAGAATTTCCCAAAAACCCCATCTATGGAGGCTGACAATTGTCAGATCTGAAGTCAGGGATTCTGACTGAGGGCCTGAGAGAAGAGGTGTAAAAGCAATCCCTGTGCTTTTATCTTCTAGGGTCATTTCATACCATATTAATACCACCCAGGTCAAATGTCTTCCTCTGATATGTATTGTCACTTTAACTCAAATTCTTGTGCATATCTTACAAAACAGTGGGAGTGCACTACAGATAATTTGGAATGTAAGTGGCCACTTTGGTGAACTTTTAATATGATTAAAATTGTTTACCTTAGAGATAATATAGGGCAAAAGGGCAAGACAATTCCTAACATTCAAAGCTTGGCCTTTTTTTCATGGTAAGAAGCTTCTAATCAAAATTCTGACTTCAAAGTAGCTTCATGAAGGGATTTTCTTGGTCCAAAACTAATGAAAAATGTGGAAAAACTTAAAACATTTTGGTTACAATAAAATCGTGTCATTTCCCGCAGCCCACCCTAATTCTGCTTCCTTTGAATCCTGTTCTCATGGCCAGTTCCTCCTCTTTCCCACTCTCTCCAGGATCCTCTCTTCTCTTCCCCCCAAAGCCCTCCATCCTGGCACATCCTTCCCCTCTGCTCCCATCCCCAAAGTACAAGTTCTTCCAAAAATAGTCCACCAAAATAGGATGAGAACCAGGTACATTATAAGCAAAAGGATTCTTCCAAGTCCTGGGAGAAAAGACAAAAATTTCCCACAACTTTTAATACTCCTAGGAACTAAGAATCCCAGCCTCCCTGAACTAAATCAACTAGAACAGTAGGCTCTTCTTATGCTAAAGCCTGGCTCCAAAATGTTGAGTGGAAGGCTTAGAAGAGGCTCTGGCTCTTCCTGATTCCCTAGAACAAAACAGAAAACATAAGATAAGAGACAAAGCTTATTCACTGGGGCCATCTCCTTGCATTTTCAGTAAAGATGGAATTGAATTGATCTAGTTTCTAAACAAAGAAAGGGGAAATCTATAGGAGAGAAAAGCATCTTTTCAATTCCTTCTGACAAAATTCTGGATAGGTCCACAGGCAATTGCTTTAGCTGCATTCCTCTCATTTTTATGCATGGCCTTCCTTAAGCTGGAACTAGAACTTAGCTAATGAATTTTGTTAATAAGCAAGGACTGGACTTGGAAATTGCTTCCCCAAAATACCTGCCAGATTTTGCCAAAGATTTTGAGATGTTCTTTGAACAAAATGAAACAAGGCTTTGCAAATTAAGTAAGGTGGCACCTGACATTTATTTTTTCTCTTATACTTTTTAGAATTATCATTAACAATTAAGGGCAAACTCATAGTTTTGACTATAAGTGTTAACACTGTTGATGATAAGTCCTACTACTATGTTTACTCATCTCCCTCAAAATCAATCAAATACCTCATTGATAAGCACCTCTAACTACCTTCAAACACCCCTGACTCCCATATTATTAACCCTACCTTCCAATCATATAAACACTGGACCCTGACTTCAAACAGCAAAATACTGAAAAAATAATTACAGTACTGTCCCTGGGGACAGAGACAACACAGAAGTAATTAATATTGGAATAAATATTTGGATTGTCTTTTCTTCACTTGCTAACCTCAGATAGTTTTTCAACTTCACCAAGAACTCTTCCTTTATCAACAGACTACAACTGGCAAATTTTTGTCATTGTAAATAAACATATAACCTCAACAGTCCCTAGACCCTTCTAGAATATTATTTCTTCTGTGGACAATAGCTTTTACTTGTTCACCACACACAAATCTGATTTATGACTGTGGGGTAATTTTTGGAGACTTTGATATATTCCAGATCCTTTTACCTTCTATGAACCATAGTTCATTGAAGAATGTATCCAGTAACTTACAAAATGAAGGGTAAATTATACTCAAGATTTGCCCACTTGTTATGCACACCATCCTATAGTGAGGGTAATACAACTGGGAAAATATGATAAATATATTATTATTCAATTTGGCCAAAGTTATAAGAGATGCTTCTACAACTAAAAGATAGTAATTGATAGTATAATTGCTTTTGACTTCCTATTAGGTAATCCAGGCAGTGTTTGTGCCATTGCTAACAATTTCTGATGCATTGGTCAAGTAGAACAATCCATTTCTAAACTAAAGGAGATGTGTCCAGATCTCCAAGGTAAGACCAAATGGACGCTGAGAGAAGTGTTCTTGGGTTCACTGCTCTGAGATTGTATCTTCAAAGCATTCTATAAAGGCGAATCACCCTCCTGCTCTTATTCTTCATGTGTTTTACACTTGTGTAGTGTGGATTTCCAGAGTTTTAAGTGCTGCCATGCAGCCACGGTCATTTGACAAAAGGAAAAACAAGGCCAGATTCTGTTCTATCCCTGAACTCTTATTTTGAGATGATAAAATCACCTCTAGATCATGATAGCGGTATAGATCTGCACCGCGCTTGCTTTTATGGCCAACCTCTGGACTAGTCACAGGGTAGCTAAAAGGGAGGTTGTAAGAACGACGACCATCTTTACTAGTTATGCAACTGCAAACTCAGGATGTCTTGTGACTCAAATAACACTTCCTTCACTCAAAATCTCATCTTGCTTGCATTAACCCTTACCTTAAGAAATCTCCTAAAATGAAGACTGAGCTTTTTCTTCTATCCTGCCCTAAGAACTTCTCAGCCAGGGGTGACTGGGTGGCTCAGTCGTTAAGCGTCTGCGTTTGGTTCAGGTCATGATTTTGCAGTTCATGGTTTCCAGCCCCAGATCAGGCTCTGTGCTGACAGCTTGGAGCCTGGAGCGTGCTTTAGATTCTGTCTCCTTCCCTCTCTGCCCCTCTCCCACTGTGCCCTGTCTCTGTCTCTCTCACTCAAAAATAAATAAAAACATTGAAAAAAAAATGTAAAAGAACTTCTCAGCCAAGCCCAGAAGCAAATTAAGCCCTAAGTTAGTAGATAGAAAGAAATTATAAAGACAATAACAGAAATCAATAAAATAGATTAAAATAAATTGAATTAATGGAACTGAACTTACAATTAAAAATATTTCCGTAACGAATACTCTAGGCCCACAGAACTTTAGTAGTAAACTCTATCAAACACTTATGGAAGACATAACAGCAACACTGTAAAAAAATCTTTCAGAAAATAGAAGAGGAAGGGACAGTTCTCGACTCTTCTCTAAATCCAGAAGTATGCTATTACCAAAATCAGACAAAGACAGTACATGGAAAAAAAAAACTAGTGACCAATATCCCACATGTACACAGATACAGAAATACCAAATAAAATATTTTAAGTCAACTTGATCTATATATTAAAAAGTAAAATATCATAACCAGAATGTGAGGAGGGTTTAACATTAGATCTCAATCACTGGATTAATATGATTCACTAGATTAACATAGAAGGAAAAAATGATCCTTCAAAGATAAGAAACTCTCAGTGAACTAGGAATAGAAGGGAACGAACCACTTCCCCTGATAAAGGTACCTACAGAAAAACTCTGATAAGTATATTCAGTGATTAATGATTGACTACTTCCTTCCTAAGATTGGGCACAATTTAGGGATGTTATTTCCCTCATGGCTTCTATTTAACATTGTCCTTTCTAGTGTAATAAGGTAACAAAAAGAAATGACATAAATACGCATTGGAAAGGAAGAACTAAAAGTGTCTTTATTAGCAGATTATGTGGTTTGGTATATAGGAAATTCTTAGGAACTTAGGAAAAGCTACTAGAAATAACTGAATTTTAGAAGATCACATTATACAGAGCCAAATTAAAAAACAATTATTTCTAAGCACTAGCAATAAAAAATTGAGAAAGCTGGGGCCTTGGTGGTTCAGTTGATTGGACATCTGACTCTTGATTTTGGCTCAGGTCAGGATCTCAGAGTTGACACAGGCTCTGTGCTGGGTGTGGAGTCTGCTTAATAGTCTCTCTCCCTCTCCTTCTGCCCCCCCCCCCACCATTTATATGCACACACACACTCTAAAAAATTTTTTTTGAGAAAGTAAATTAAAAAGAAAAATAACAGTTTCAATGACATCAAAAACCATGAAATACATGGAATAAATTCCAAACAATATATTCCCGATCTGTGAAAACAAAGAAACAAAAAACAAGAAACAAACCAAAAAAAAAAAAAAAAGAAAGAAAGAAAGGAAAGAAAACATTGCTGAGAAAAATTAAAGACTTAAATAAATGGAGATATATATCATGTTCATGGATTGGCAGATCCAATATGACTAAGATATTAATTCTTCATAAATTAATAAATAGATTCAGCATAATTCAATCAACCTGCCAGAAGACTTTTTCAGGGGGTGGGGGTGGGGCTGGTGGAAGGCATGGTTTGACAAACTGATTCTAAAGTTTACATGGAAATATAAAGGACTTAGAAAAATCAAACAATTTTTAAAAAAATTTTTAAATTTATTTTTGATAGAGAGAGACAGAGCACAAGTGGGGGAGGGGCAGAGAGAGAGGGAGACACAGAATCCGAAGCAGGCTCCAGGCTCCCAGCTGTCAGCACTGAGCCCGATGCAGGGCTCGAACTCACAAACTGCGAGATCATGACCTGAGCCAAAGTCGGACACTCAACCAACTGAGGCACCCAGGTGCCCCTGAAAAATCAAACAATTTTGAAAAAGATGGATCAAGTTGTAGGAATACTACTACTTGAATTCAAGACATCATAAATCAACAGTTTATAAAGATGAAGTGGTGTACTGGCCTATAAATATATAGCTCAGTGAAACAAAATAGAGTACAGAAATAGATCCACATATATAAGGTTGATGGATCTTTGACAAAGTGCTAAGGTGATTTAATGGGAAAAGATAGTTTTTTTTCAACAGATGATG
This sequence comes from Panthera tigris, assembly GCF_018350195.1. Classification (NCBI taxonomy): domain Eukaryota; kingdom Metazoa; phylum Chordata; class Mammalia; order Carnivora; family Felidae; genus Panthera; species Panthera tigris. The sequence continues at coordinate 62,169,265 of NC_056666.1, forward strand.
CTGGAAGATTCATAGGGAAAGAAAATGAACCTCAACTGTTAATTTACACCATATGCAAAAATTACTTCCAAATGGATCATAGGCCTAAACATAAAGTTTAAACCATAAAAGTCTAGAAGAAAACATAAAAGAAAATCTCTGTGACCTTGGGTTCTACAGATTTCTTAGAACACAAAAAACATGAATCATAAAAGAAAAAAAATTGATAAATTAGACTTCATCAAAATTAAGAAGTTTTGATCTTTGGAAGATGCCATTAAAAAGAATTACAAGTCCAGGGGCACCTGAATAGCTCAGTTGGTTAAGTGACGGACTTTGGCTTCGGTAATGATCTCAGAGTTTCTGAGTTCAAGCCCCGTGTTAGGCTCTGTGCTGACAGTGCGGAGCCTGGAGCCTACTTTGGATTCGGTGTCTCCCTCTGCCACTCCCCTGCTCGTGCTCTGTCTCTCTCAAAAATAAACATTAAAAAATAAAAATTAAAAATTGAAAGTCCCATTACAAGCTGGAAGGAAATTTATTTTATTTTATTTTATTTTATTTTATTTTATTTTATTTTATTTTATTTTTTAAAGTTTAATTATTTTTGAGAGAAGGGGGGGAAGAGTAGGCGCATGCGTGCACCTCAATCAGGTAGGGGCAGAGAGAGAGGAGACAGAATCCCAAGCAGGCTCCCTGCATGCTGCCAATGCAGAACCCAATATGGGCTGGAACTCACGAGTTCCCGAGATCATGACCTGAGATGATGACCCCAGCCAAAGTCAAGAGGACTCTTAATCAACTGAGCCACCAGGTGCCCCTGGAAGAAAACATTTTAAGTCCATATGATCAAGTACTCCTTTGTAAAATATACAAGGAAATTATAATAATATGACAGTCAATCCAATTAAAAAATGTAACTCACACTTCACAAAAGGTTTAAGAATGGACAGCAAGCCCATGGAAAAGTATTTAAAATCACTGAGCCATCAGAAAATGCAAACTAAAATGTCAATAAGATACTATAATATACTCACTAGATGGGCTGAAATTAAGGCATTTTTTTTTCAGGTGTAGCAAGGATATAGAGAAGGTGAAACATATGCATTGCTGATAGGAATGTAAAATGGTACACATTTTGGAAAATAGTTTGACAGTTTCTTATGAAAAATATGTCTGAGCAATTCTACTCCTAGATATTTACCTAACTGAAATGAAAATATATATTCACACAAAGATCTGTACACAAATATTTATAGCAGCTCTGTATAGACCCAAACTGGAAGCAATCTGAATGTCTATCAATAGGTTAGTGAGTAAACAAAATTGTGGTATGTTCCTATAATTCATCACCATTCAGCAATAAAAAAGGAATGAAATACTGATAACTGGAGCAGTGTTGGTGAACATTAAACATATTGTTGTGGGGAAAAGAAACTAGACACAAAATATACATATTTTGTTATTCAATTTATGTAAAATGTTAGAAATAAAAAACCTAGTCTACAGGTGACTAAAAAGTACATCAGGGGTTGCCGAGGTGAGGAAGTGGGAAACAGGGATTAACTGGAAAGGGGCAGAAAGAAAATTTTAAGGTAATGAAATTGTTTTATAACTTGATTGTAGTGGTAGTTAGATAGATGTATACATTTGTCTTTGAAGTGTCCTCCTGTTTTTAAATGAAGTATAATTGACATACAAAATTATATTAGTTTCCGGTATGCAATATAATGACTTGAAATTTGCATATATTGTGAAATATTACCACAGTAAGTCTTGTTAGCACCCATAACCATAAGTAGTTATAGAACTTTTTTCTTGTAATGAGAACTTTTAAAATTTGCTCTGTTAGCAACTTACAAATATGCAATATAGTATTAACCATAGTCACTGTACTGTACATTACATCCCCATGACTCATTTATAACTGGAAGTCTGTACTTTTTGACTTCCCTCATCCATTTCGCCCACTCTGCTCTCCCTCTACCCTGCTGCCTATGGCTATTACCAGTCTGTTCTCTGTACCTCTGAGCTTGTTTATTTTTTAGATTCCCCATATAAGTGATATCATAAGGTATTTGTCTTTCTCTGACTTATTTCACTGAGCATAATACCTTTCATTTCCATTCATGTTGCTGCAAATGGCAAGATCTCATTTTTTACAGCAGAATAATATTCCACTGTATGTATATAGAATATATATCATATAATAAATAATATATATATTAAAAACTTGGTTTGTGAGCATAATTCATTCCAGAAACATGCTTTTAATCCAAAGCACTTGTATATCAAAGTGAATTTCCCCATAAGAAATAATGGAAACTGATGCTTAGTTCCACAACCCCAAAATATTCATATAAAAATGATTACAATACTGTAATATAATACAAAATAATAAAGAAAATACAAAATATAAAGAAAAAATAAACAAATTAACCTGCACTTACCTTTGAAAACTTTTGTGACTGGTGTGAGGGAGACCAGAGAAAGGAGGGTTATTGTGTAAGACGGCTTTCACTATCACTAATGGAATCACTGCTCTCTATTGGCTCAATGGAATCTTTCTCTTTTCATGAAACTTTAACAAGGAATCTATCCAATGACACTTGCTTTTACCTTCTTTTGAGGATTTCACAGAAATGTGACATTGCATTGTCGTTAAATGGATTCATCGCTCACACTGCTACAGCCTTATTTGGGTGGTGCTTTTCTACAAAATTTTGCAGTTTCCCACATTTGACACATCTCCCTAATTTCATTTGAAGTAAGGGATTCCTCTGCCTTTTTCTCCTCCTACTCTGCAGATGAGATGCAGATGCAGACCTTTAAAATCTTGCAATTTTGGCTACTCACATACCTCATTCATACTTCTCAATGATTTCCTTCTTACCTTTCACCGTAATCATCTCCTTCTTCTTACAGCCTTTCTTTTCAACCATTTTCTACATGAAGGCCATTGTATACACTTGCATGGATGTTGACTACAGTACAGTATTAATGAACTCTTGTCATATACTGTATTTAATGTAACTGGCAATAAGGCATCAGAGGAAAGGGTCTATATTTGCAGGCAGCTTGACCTAGAATGAAGCAAAGCATTCCTAAGTTTACTCTTGTATGGAAAAGCAGAAAACTGTCCATAGGTGCTTTGAAGTGACAAAAAATATACTAGTGCCAGTTGTGGGCACCTTCCAACGTTCTGAAAAATCACTGATTTCCACCAAACACCGCGGCCTGAGACCAACCATTGCCATGGGAGATGATCACCCACAATCACGCAGGGCAGGGGGAGTAGAGAAGAACCATTGGCTCAGTTGTGATCATATGACATTCGGCGTCATGAACTACTCATATTGCAAGACACTGCTTGTTTATCAAATTAAAATTTATTAGAAATGTTTGCTTGTCTTGCAGAACACCCACAGAACAAGTTACTGGCAATCATTGTATATATGTACACCATATTTTAAGAATCCATTCACCCATCAATGGACACTCGATTTGTTCTATTTTTAGTTATTGTAAATACTGCTGCAACAAACATAGGGGGGCACATATGTTTTTGAATTAGCGTTTTTGTTTACTTCAGATAAATATCCAGAAGTGGAATTGCTGGATCATAAAGCAGTTCTATTTTTAATTTTTTTTTTATTTAAATTTTTTTTAAAGTTTATTTATTGTTGAGACAGAGAGAGACAGAGCACGAACGGGGGAGGGTCAGAGAGAGAGGGAGACACAGAATCGGAAGCAGGCTCCGGGCTCTGAGCCATCAGCCCAGAGCCCGACGCGGGGCTCGAACTCACAGACCACGAGATTGTGACCTGAGCTGAAGTCGGACGCTCAACCGACTGAGCCACCCAGGCGCCCCTCTATTTTTAATTTTTTGAGGAAATTCCACACTGTTTTCCATAGGGTCTGCACCAAATTACATTCCTACCATCAGTATATGAGGGTTTCCTCTTCTCCACATTATCGCCAACGTGTGTGTGTGTGTGTGTGTGTGTGTGTGTGTGTGTACAACAGCCATTCTAACAGGTGTGAGGTGATATCTCATTGTGGTTTTGATTTGCATTTTCCTGATGATTAGTGGTGTTGAGTATTTTTTCATGTACCTGTTGGCCATCTGTATGTCTTCTTTGGAAAAATATATATTCAGATGCTCTGCTCATTTTTCAATCAGATTGTTTCAATTTTTGCTACTGAGTTATATGAATTCTTTATGTATTTTGAATATTAACCCCTTATCAGATATATTATTTACAAATATTTTCACCTATTTGATAGGTTTACCTTTTAGTTTAATTAATGGCTTCCTTTGCTGTGCAGAAGTTCTTTAGTTTGATGTGGTTCCACTTGTTTATTTTTGCTTTTGTTGTCTTTGCTTTTGGTGTCAAATCCAAAATATCATTGCCAAGACATGCCAAAGAGCCTACCCTTTATGTTTTCTTCTAGCAGTTTTATGGTTCCAAGTCTTACATTCAAGTCTTACATTCAAGTCTTTAATACATTTTGAGTTAATTTTTATGTATGGTATAAGATTAGTGGTCCAATTTCATTCTTTTGTGTGGTTGTCCAGTTTTCCCAACACCATTTATTGAGGAGACTGTACTCTTAAAATGGATGCATTTTATAGTAAAATATCTCAATAAAGTTAGTTTTTAAAATTTTATTTGCACCATATGAAAAACTGCAGATATTCAGACAATTATGATATATAAAAAATGTCATTATTATAGATAGCTCAATATAATTTATGAATTAATGAAGATATATTATTTAGAACTAACTCAAATTGAATTTTTGAAGAAGTTTTTACCACAAGTAATATTTGTGTGATAACAGGGAAACTTTTAAAAATGACAAATATCGGGGTGCCTGCGTGGCTCAGTCAATTAAGCTTCTGATTCTTGGTTTCCACTCAGGTCATGATATCACGGTTTATGAGTTCAAGCCCTGCATTGGGCTCTGTGCTGACAGTGAGGAGCCTGCATGGGATTCTTTCTATCTCCCCCCTTGCCCCCGCTCTCTGCCCCATCCCCTGCTTGTGCTCTTTCTCTCTCTCTCAAAATAAATAAACTTAAAAAAAATTTTTTTAATGACAAATATATGCATCCTTCCTTTAAGAATCACTATTAGAGGGCCACTATTTTTGTTGAGTAATTGGAACTAGTAAGAAAAAAATCTTTGAATGCTGCTTAAAAAAAATTTTTTAAGTTTATTTATTTATTTTGAGAGAGAGAGAGAGAGAAAGCATGAGCAGAAGAGGGTCAGAGAGGGAGGAGAGGGCGAGAATCCCAAGCAAGCTTTGCACTGCCAGCACGGAGCCCGATGCAGGTCTCAAACTCACAAACTGTGAGATCATGACCTGACCTGAAGTCAGATGCTTAACCAACTGAGCCACCCAGGTGCCCATTAATGCTATTTTTGGGGTAAGTTTTAGGATCCCTTATACCTGGTTTTGATCAACTTTAATCAAGAGTGATATAGCCCCAACTACCACAATTTTAACTGAACAAACATGATACTCTCAACAACATGTTGGAAGATGGTCTTAAAAATAGTAATTTTATAAGTAAAAAAATTATTTTCTTCTCAGAAAACTAGAAATACTAATTTCTTTTAAAAAAAATTTTTTTACATTTATTTATTTTTTGAGAGGCATAGAGACACAGAGCACAAGTTGTGGAGGGGCAGAGAGAGAAGGTGACACAGAATCCGAAGCAGGCTCCAGGCTCCAAGCTGTCAGCACAGAGCCCGATGATGTGGGGCTTGAACTCATGAACCAAGAGATCATGACCTGAACTGAAGTCGGACACTTAACTGACAAGAGCCACCCAGGTGTCCCAGAAAACTTCTTAAAAGAGTTATAAAAGCATTCTGAAATTGTTGAATCACTATATTGTACGTCTGAAACTAACATAACACTATGTGTTAACTTTATTGGAATTAAAATAAAATAAATTAAAATAAGAGTTATAAAAGCACTTAAAAATCAAATTAAAAAAATCAAATTCAAGGCATCCTCCTTGACATTAAATGAAACAATGTCATTTGCCTAATTTAGAAATCTTAGTTTAAAAAAACCCCAAATATTCAGACACAATTACAACAATGTAGTCGATTTCAAAAAGCATGACATTCTTGTTTCTCATATTATTTTGTCCTACATGTGTTCATGTTTCTATTTTAGGATGATTGAGAAATGTACTGTGGTCAAGAAGTCCTTCTGGGAAAAAAGAACCTATTGAGGTGCATTATTATAAAAATAGAATGAAGAATAAAGAACAGCAAATAGACTATGACAACCTGGAAAAGCAATGACAACAGAGTCGGCTTTCACTGTGTTTTTCAGCTCCTTCTTAAATATTTTCCTTGCTGACATCCAAGTGGTTAGATCAATTGTCAAGGAGTGGTTAGTTTCTAAAGGGCAAGCCAAGATATTTGATGCAAACTGATGTAAAACATACACTAGAAGCATTTCAGGTGAAACTGGTCTCTTGGTAGGATTACCAGATAAAATACAGTGTGGCCAGTTAAATTCTTATTTCAGATGATTTTTTTTTTACTATCGGTATGCCCCATGCAGTATTTACTATACTAAAAATTATTCACTTATCTGAAAATTACAATTAAATGGGTGTCCTGTATTTTTATTTGCTTAATCTGTCAACCATTTCTCTTGTAGTGATTAACATAATTCGGTAAAATAATAGTTCATAATCCATTAGAGAATTTATAAAATATACCTAACATATTCTTAAAATTAAAACAGGACTGAACAAGCTGGCAGGGTTCCTTCCTTCCTTATCTTTCAGGTACATTATCAATATCGTTTTCTGGAAAACAAATGTTACTCAGTTGTATGGATAAAAAGCAAGTAATTAAGTAATAAAACTCATTTGTACAGGGGGAAATATCCAACACCCCACTGCCTCAGTAAAGATTATAATGATTCTGGATTGCATATAGTCCAACCTCCAGAAAGAAAAAAAAAACTTTCTGAGAAAGGTTGACAGGAACTACATCTTAATTTCCTTTGGGAATTTCCCCATGCATTTGTCTGTGACACTATCCTGTATGTACAAACACACACAGACACACAGACACAGACACACACACACACACACACACACACACTTTCTGTTTGTTTCTGTTGCAGTAGAGTTTATTGTATCTGAAAGAAGTTTGGAAGGTGTTTACTTGGACCATGTCATTAACATTTCCAACTTGTTGAGTGGTTTCCATGTTTCTCAGAGGTCTTCACCCTGTAAAGGCTGATGGATGGGCTGACAGAGCCTTCTAGGCTTCGGTTGGTGTAATGTGAGCTCAGTGCCTGGAAACAATAAAACAGCAATTTTCTGAGAGATTTGCCTGCAAAAGAGCCAGGAACATAAAAGCCTTTTCCGTTTCCCACCCTAAGCCTCTTCTTTTCTCTCAGTCCCAGGAGGGGTTTGGGAGACTGTATCCTGTCAGGTTAATTGAGGGTGACATTAAATGTAGTCTCAGCAGCAGCCGCTGTAATGGCTGGAAGGGAAAGACCCCTGGAGTAGGAATCAGAAGAGCTGGGCTCCGGTCTGGCCAGAGTGGAGGCTTCAAGTCAGGAACGACAGAAGCAAAGGCTGCAGGGGTGAGACAATGTCAGATCTTTTCACTTGAAAGCTGGATGCGGGCATCCGGTCATGTTTTGACAAGCAATGGTTCTGGCTCCAGTAATGGCTTCGAACTAGGAGAAGGTCCTTCCCCAGTTAAGTCCATTAAAGCTGGGCCAGACTGTCTAACTTCATGCTGAGTACCATTCACAACGCTGCATTCTCAGAGGGCCGTGCCTTGAAACTGGGCTTTTTTATGTTACAAGACAAGATGGGAAATGCATCCTCAACCATGTGTGCTAAAGACAGATTCAGGGTAGGAAGATCAGGACTAGAGCGAGGTGAGGGGCTACCAGGGGGATTTTGGTTCCCCAGGGCAGTTTTGTAACAATAAGCAATAACTCTGGAGAAGTCTACATTCAGGATCCCTTGTCCAGTACCACAGCCCAGTGGATACTTTCTGATTTAAAAATGCATTGAATTGGGACAATTCTGCCTACCACTGCTACTTCTTCTTTGGTAATCCAACGATCTTGTAATAGTTTACTTCCAGGTTCACCCAGTAATCTGATACTATTCCAAATAATAAATAACTATAAACTTAAAATAAGTTCTCTGGAAGGCCTAAAAAAATAATGTTGGAAAAGTCTCTTTTAAAAAAATGTTTGTTTTTGAGAGAAAGAGAGCGAGTGGAGGAGGTCCAGAGAGGATCTGAAGGGAGCTCCGTGCTGACAGCAGAGAGTCTGATGTGGCGCTCAAACTCATGAACCATGAGATCATGACCTGAGTCCAAGTCAGATGCTCAACTGACTGAGCCACCCAGACACCCCTGGAAGAGTCTCTTTTAATGAACTTTTTGGCTCTCATGAGGAAACAACTTCTATTTTCAGGGTTTAAAATCCTAATTGAGGTTAACTTATATGATGTTGTGATATGATAGAGAAACTGTGTCTTATTGCCCTACAAGGAACAGGACTGTCGGTAAAGATGGAAATAAAGGTTATTAGTCCAGGGTGCCTGAGTTCCCTTTACCTAAGGGGAAGGCCAGAAGCCTGTGTTAAGCTCATGCTCAAGACAGCAAAGAAGAGAGGGGCTGGGAGCAATGCAGCCAGACCCTGGGAAGAGAGGTGGATTCTTCTGAGATGGAGGAAACAGATCATTAAAACGAGGAAATCGGGGGCGCCTGGGTGGCTTGGTCAGTTAAGTGTCTGACTTCGGCTCAGGTCATGATCTCACGGTCCGTGGGTTCAAGCCCCGCGTCGGGCTCTGTGCTGACAGCTCGGAGCCTGGAGCCTGTTTCAGATTCTGTGTCTCCCTCTCTCTGTGACCATCCCCCATTCATGCTCTGTCTCTCTCTGTCTCAAAAATAAATAAACGTTAAAAAAAATTTTTTTTTTTTGAGGAAATCGTAGGTTTTCACAGGCAGGCACTTATATTCTTCAGTCCCACACAGTGCCTCAGGTGACAGGACAATGAAAGGGAGTACATGCATGCCCATAAAATGAACTCAAATTGCTACGGCCTTGAAAGCCTCAGCAGGTCCAGTGGCCAAGCCATGAGGTGACAGAAGCAGCAGATGACATGGGCGGCAGGACTGTAAATAGAACACCCACCCACCTCAGAATGGAGATATGAGCCAGAGATAAAAACAACATTTTCTTTTCTTTTCTTAAAAATTTTTAACGTTTATTTATTATTGAGAGACAGAGAGAGACAGAACATGAGCATGGGATGGGCAGAGAGAAGGGGAGACACAGACCCAAAGCAGGCTCTAGGCTCTGAACTGTCAGCACAGAGCCCAACGCGAGGCTCGAACCCACAAACCACAAGATCATGACCTGAGCCGAAGTCTGAGGCTAAACCGACTTAGCCACCCAGGCGCCCCAACAACATTTTCTGATCCAAACTGGAACACGACCCAGTCTTTCATACTGATGCTGGACCCACATCTCCTGCCTTGGCCAAGATACTGGCCCCCAAACAGTTAAGTGTTGGTCATTGTCAACTTCTTCTTGCACAGAGCAGTAATGGGAAGCCCATCTGGAACCATCTTTTCCAGCCACAGGTAGAAGTCAGGGGACAGACTGGCCACCAGACAGAAGCAGAATTGACTTCAGAGACCCTGGCTTGGTGTCAAGAGCCATGGGAAGCATGTGAACACTGGCCAGCCATCGTGAAATCTTTCCAGAAAGACACTCGGTGCTGGTTCAGCTTCCCATCTCCTGTCTAATCTTTTCCCCCACCTCCCCTTCAGGCCTCTGCTGGCAGCTGCACTTTCAGGACTGATTGTGATGGTGATTTTCTGTGTAAAGGATGAGTGAGCATTTCTATAAGATGCATCTCCTATTACCAACATCACTAATTGCTTTCTTGCATCCAATCCGTCATTTCACTTCATCTGTGGATTTCATGAATGAGCCATTGACTCCCTCCTCCAGGTCATTAGTGAAGATGTCAGATTCTGACCGACCTAATACCACTCCCCATGGCTCAATGCTAGCTTCACTGAGCGCTCCCGTGGGAGGCACTCATCACTCCCATATGTGGGCCTTCGGTGTCTGAAACCAATGTTAAACTATTTTGCAAGAAGTCTTAGGATGTTGTAAAAATTAATGTTTTCCCAAGGAACTCCCAATTTTCATAGGATCAGAACAGACGGCCGCATGACACAGTACGATATACAAGCTATCAAATCCTGGCTCCCAGTGGCCAGAGAGTGCAGGCTCATTTATCCATTCATTTTTGTCGCTGGAAGAACAAAAGGATTACATCCTTCTGTGATAATCCTCTATGCTTTTTATGCCTTTCCAGCATCACACTTTTATGTTAATTTGTCTTTTCTATTTCACAGAAACTTTTGAGTTTAGTCCATCCTCCTGGCTACTGTTAGGGTGCTTTATGGAAATCAGCAGGTTACTGGATTGGCTGTGAAGCATACATAGATGGCTGAAATTTAAGTTTAGAGAAGATGTTCTCCACGGCTGGGAGAGCAGGTATTGTTCCTGGGGTTTCTTGACTGCTCTTTTCCCACTCCCAGTGTAAATCAAGTTCTAATTATGAGAACTGAATCAAAGAAAATGATCTAGTAGGTCAGATGAATTCTTTTTTTTTAATCCCTAGATACTGGTTACACAGAGTATTCAAGTTTCAACACCTACTTTTTCTTCTTTGCCTTGGAATTTCCTTCTGAAAATCAGGAAAAGAGGAGCACTTTTCTTCCCTCTGTTAAAATATTTATTTTGGGGCGGAGGGGGGCATCTGGGTGGCTCAGCCGGTTAAGCGTCCAACTTCAGCTCAGGTCACAATCTCGCAGTCTGTGAGTTCAAGCCCTGCGTCGGGCTCTGGGCTGATGGCTCAGAGCCTGGAGCCTGCTTAGGATTCTGTGTCTCCCTCTCTCTCTGCCCCTCCCCCATTCATGCTCTGTCTCTCTCTGTCTCAAAAATAAATAAACGTTAAAAAATAAAAAATAAAATAAAATACTTTTTTTGATTAAAGAAACATAACTAATTATAAACATAACATAATTATAACTCAACTATCACTATAACTTGTGAAAAATGCTTATAAAAGCACACTGAAAAGAAAGCTATAAAATGAAATGTTTGTTTTTTTGGAGTGGCAAAACTGAAGACAAATTTTATTTTATTATAATATTTAGTATGGTTAGTATAATATAATCTGTAATATACTCTCATATAGTCTGATAATAAATGTTTTTTCAAAGCTGAACAATTAAAACCTTTGGGGAGATAGTTTCTTTCTGCTTGGAGTCCAAACTGAAAATGGATCCCCCATTAGCCAAGTGTTGTGGTATTTCCTGAGCAACACTATTAAACATTTTCCAGGCAACAGGATCTCTGATATTACCATTTAATCACTTCACACCAAAAAGCATGTGAGTTGCATCATGTAACTCAAAAACTATTCTGGAGGGTAATGTACCACAGGATCTTTGGATGTACTTCCAAGTTCTAGTGAGGATTATCTGATCTTGTATTGTAATATATAGAATAGTATAGCATATTAGAACAAATTGTAGAACAAACATATAGCATAATAGTTAGAATACTGACTTTGGCAATAGCATAGGTTCAAATGCCTGCCCTGCCACATATTACCTGTATGATCTTGGGAATATTATTTAATCTCTTTGATCCTTAGTTTCACTGTATGAAAATGTGATAATAAATCTACCAATTATAAGGATTAAGTGAGTATATTAGGATTCTCCAAAGAAACAGATCTATATCTATATAATCTATATCTGTATCTATATCTGTATCTATGTCTATATCTTCAAATATATACATAAATATATTTATTTATATGTATATATAAATCTCTGTCTTATTAAGGCCTCCAACTGATCAGATGAGACCCGCCCACATTATGGCGGGTAATCTGTGTTACTCAAAGTCTACAGATTTAAATGTTAGTTTCATCCCAAAAAACACATTCACAAAAGCATCCAGAAGACTGCCTGAACAAATATCTGGGCACCGGTGGCCCAGCCTACTTGCCATGTTAAAATGAATCCTCACAGTGAGGTAAGGTTTGTAAACAGAAAGAAAGAGATAGGGCAGACAACATTTAATAAAAACTTCTCATTATTTTATATATGCCAGTGGCTTGGGGGATAAGGATAAAGTTGCTCGTTTTAAGAGAAGTGCTTTGCTGAAAGTGTCTGATAAAGAATAGCTGGTATATGCTAAGGAGAGGTGGAGTGATCGCCGATTTACTATTTAAGACTACAGGTGTTGTGATCCTGCAAGCTAGCTACTCTCTTTCACAAAGAAAGGAGGAGGCCGGAAGGATGTGGAACTACAAACTCTCACACCACTAATATAAAACAAAACAAGATTTTTAGGATGATTCATCAGTGATAAACACGTGCACTCTCTTAACTCCAGAGCAATGCAAGGTCAATACTGTAGTAAAAAACAAGTGTATACTCTTCCGTTTTATATTTTTCTCTTCCAAACCATACACAAAGTGAAGAACCAGATGTTCTAAAAGAGATGCCCTCCTGGGCTGCATGGGTGGCTCAGTCAGTTGAGCGTCTGACTTTGGCTCAGGTCATGATCTTGCAGCTCGTGAGTTCAAGCCCCGCATCGGGCTTTGTGCTGACAGCACGGAGCCTGGAGCCCGCTTCAAGTGTTGTGTCTCCCTCTCTCTCTCTGCCCCTCCCCTGTCATGCTCTATCTCTCTCTCTTCAAAAACAAATAAACATTAAAACAATTAAAAATAAAATAAAAAATAAAAGGTATACCCTCCAAATAGTGGAATAAAAATGCAAATGCACCAATTAATATTGTGGGGAACAAACTCTTAGCACATAAGGTTTTCTACAATAAATTCAACACAAATTTCATTCAGACTTGATACTGATAATGATCTTGCCTGACTGGATCTGATATGTTTCAGACTTAGAAGAACTCAGCAAAGATATTTACATCCTGCACATACACCCAACCCCCCCCCCAACCCCCGGAAAATAATAACATCTATTAAGATACAGAACGGTCAATAGTACACAGGCAGTAGACGTCAAGGAGACCACAGGTGTTACGAATGCAAGATTAATCTTTAGAATTGTTTAAATAAGCTTTAATGAAAAGTGCATTGGAATGGAGACAGAATTGACAACCGGCTGATGTTTCCTTTTAGAAATGTTTTCCCCTTTCTATTGGGAAATGCTCTTTTTAAAAAAAAATGTTTTTTAACGTTTATTTATTTTTGAGACAGAGAGAGAGAGACAGAGTATGAACGGGGGAGGGTCAGAGAGAGAGGGAGACACAGAATCTGAAACAGGCTCCAGGCTCTGAGCTGTCAGCACAGAGCCTGACACGGGGCTTGAACTCACTGGCCGTGAGATCATGACCTGAGCCGAAGTCGGACGCTCAACCGAGCCACTCAGGCGCCCAGTTGGGAAATGTTCTAAGCCAAGTTTCCTCTCTTGGAACATTAAGAAAATAATATGACCTGTCCTACTTTCCAGAGAAGTTGTGCTTGTCACATACTGCAAGATATGTGAAAGCACTTTGAAAATGAAATGATGTAAGTAGAGTTACTATTTTTAGTATTAAAAAAGAAGAGAAGAGAGACAGAGTGGAAAATGGGAAAGGTAACAGCTTTTGAATCAGCCAGTCTGGAGGCTGAACACCAACTGTGCCTCTCTCTACTTGTGTGACTGTGAGAAATTCTCTACTTCTTGGAGCAAAAAATGTCGGGCTTTATAAACCGAAGTTTCCAGGTGTGTGGACACTTCGAATATGTAGTGAATGTATATGAATGATACGTAAGAAGAAAGGACAGGTGAAATTACTGCATTAATAGCACAGTGAATGGAAACATACTAATTAACACAGGAAATGCTAAAAAGAAAGTTTTCACTTTGCAGAGCTAAGAATACAATACTTTCGTAAAAGGAAGTTACAGTGGCCCAGGGAAAGTGGGGAAGAAGTAAAGGAGCAAAGCTGGATGTGAAGTGAAACTGAAAAGACGTTTCAGGCAGCCAGCTCGAACCTGTGAGGCTGAGCTTCCGGCATCTCAGTAGGAGACAGATCTCAGGGCAGAGTGAAACCACATCAGTTTGAGGCATGGTAGTCTTTCTCAAACAAATCTCAAATTAGGAAAGCAAAACAAAACTGAGGTGACGTTCTAATGACTCTTGGGACTTAGTCTTGGATGGAAGAGAAGACATGCTTGAGTCTAAACTCCAGATGTATTTCTTGGGTGCCTGTTGGTAAGCTATTGTCTCATGGCTCCACACTCACCTTTCTATAGTCAGCATTGTGATTTTGGGTCTGGGACTCTGTAAACCACATCTCTGTTTGGCCAAATGATTCCATGTTAGGTTCCTTTTGCCAATAGGGGCCACGAGAGAAAGACTGGAAGTCTGAGGAGGAAGAAAGCCTTGCTTGTTTCTGTTTCCTTACTGTGACCTTCCTGCCTATTTTCCTGTTCCTGTGAGTATCATCCCAGGAATGCTTCTTGGCTACATAGTGGCAGTTTCTTCTTGTAATTCTGTAACACTTGCAGATCCAGATTCATTACACCCCCTTGCAGACACCTGCACCAGCCAGTCAGCAACCCCCCTCCTCACATATCTGGGTCCCAGCCCCTTTCTCTGAGCTCAGAGACACCAGAGTCAGCTGAGCAGAGTAGAGTGCATTCCCCAAAGGATACTCACTCTCACCATGTCCCCTGAACATCGAGCTGGAGATCTTGGTCACTGCATACTGACAAAAAAAAGAAAGAAGAAATACAAAAGAATAATGATCGGGAAAGAAGTAAACTCTTTGCAGATTATATACTTCTTTCTATAGAAATTCCTAACAATATATAAAACAACTACTAGAACTCATGAACTTGTCAGAGGCACAGGATCAACGTTACTATATGCAAACAGTTGTGTTTTTATATACTGCAGCAAACGGCATGAATATTCAATTTTAAAATTTTCATATACAATAGCATCAAAACCCTGAGCAGTTACGGTTCTGTCATATAAGATTTAGCGTAAACTTTTGATCAGGTAACAATAAATGGTGCTGTCTCTCCCACAGCCAGCACACATGGATTGTCTAGGCCTCAGCAGATGGAAGCAGGAATGGGTCTCTCATTACTATACCAAATAGCCCACCTGCAGAGTTTCTGCATCCATCTCTGCATCTTTAAGCTCTGCCCTCTGGAGGTCTTGGTTTCTAAGAGAGAAATCCTTACAACAATGGTTTCATGGAACTGGAGTTTGAGACCACTATCAGATCATTTTGAGTTCCTCATACCATGAAACCAATAGGCAAAGAAGGAAGCTGCTCTGCTGGGTAGCTGATCCGGATTATCAAGAGGGAACTGGATTCCTGCCTAAAAATGTGAACAGGGAGGATTATTTCTGGAACCCAGGGAATTCTCTCTGATTGCTCTTAATACCATCATTTCCAATAGTAAAAGTGAACTGAAAACTACATCAAGCAATAAAGGAAAGAGTCACTGAAGACTTTTAGGTAATGAGCCCCGACCAGCTGAGGTCCTGGCTGATGGAAACGGAAGCATGGAATGTGTAATGGAAGGAGGAAATTATTAATACCAACCAGCCACAGCTTTGCGATGAGTTACAAGAATGAAAATGTTGGTGGCTTCACATAGATTCTTGCTTGCTGTTATGTGTGTTTCTATGTATATATTAACTATTTTCTTCTTCTCTTTCTTTTCCATATTTCTTAACATTTTTACTGAAGGTCAAATCTATGATGGGATTGGGATTGGGATTGAAAACGAGGTATAATTAACATACCCCAGAGATGGCTAGAAATCACAGTATGGGTTTTCCCACCCTGTTGTGTATAGGAAGAAACCATTAAATATCTATTTATATTGATTTTAACCTTGTCTTTTAAATTTTTTTTTTTAACGTTTATTTATTTTTGAGACAGAGAGAGACAGAGCATGAACGGGGGAGGGGCAGAGAGAGAGGGAGACACAGAATTGGAAGCAGGCTCCAGGCTCTGAGCCATCAGCCCAGAGCCCGACGCGGGGCTCGAACTCACGGACGGCGAGATCGTGACCTGAGCTGAAGTCGGCTGCTTAACCGACTGAGCCATCCAGGCGCCCCTAACCTTGTCTTTTAAAATTTGTTTTATAAGCATATAATGTATTATTAGAAAAACACATATATAGTTAATAAACAGATAAACATCCATACATTAGGGGTGTATGCTAAAAAAAGGCATGCATGCTAAAAAAAGGCATGGTAGGGTATGTGATCAAAAAAAGCTTGGAGATCACTGGTTAGGGCACAGTAGTTTGGAGATCAGGAATATGGCTTTGCTATCTATGTGTGGGCTACTTAGCTCTGCAAATAGGCTACTCTATCCCCAAATTACAGGCTACCCTCACTCATCCGTTCTGTACCATCTTACCCACCCATGGTATCAGGTCAGAAGTTGAGGTGCCTTAGTAGAATACATCTTTCCTGCTTAGACAATGAGTCCACATCACTGGTGTCAGATCTGAAGGCCAGTGCTTACACATCCTAAACAAATGGGTCTACTGTGGTCACCTGACTTGGTTGGTAATCTCTCAGAGGGCAGTGATCTGGTTTGTTGATAGTTAACTCTTACTCTCACATTCTATCTAGCAGAAATATCTGCAAATGACACCTTGAAACTCCACCAGTACAATGATGTGTGTTGTTCACAAAGGTCCTGAAGAATTATACAATCCTACTCTCCCTCCACAATGAAACCACAAGAGTATAAATTATGCTCAGTTTGGGGTATTCTTAGAGCAGTGTAGCATTCTGTTACCAAAAATATTTCATTAACTAAAATGCTTCCTCTAGCCAAGCCTGAAAATCAGTTTGTACTGTGTTTCTTTTGTTCTATCATCCATCCAATTCCTCCATCCATGTTCTCACTCGCTGCACCTGTATTTACCTACTGAGTGAGCAGGCAAAACTTACAGATGAAGAGAATGTCAAAGTCTTCATTTTCCTTATGCATTAAAATTGGGAATCGAACTCAAGTGACCTTAAAACTCTAACAGAATTAGAGACCTGCAACAAGTGTTGATCCTCAGCATTCTAAGTTCCTTTCCAGTTGATCAAGTCAGCTAAACTCCCTCCCAAAAAGAATCTCAAGATCCCTTTCTCTCAACCTGTTCCCTGCCTGCCCAAGTCTCCCTTTTAAAATGTTATTGGATCCAGGGGCGCCTGGGTGGCTCAGTTGGCTGAGGAGATCTCATGGTTGTGAAATTGAGCCCTGCATCAGGCTCTGCGTTGGGTGTGGAGCCTGCTTAGGATTTTCTCTCTCTCTCCTTCTGCCCCTCCCCCACCTCAAAAAAGAAATGTGCCCAGATCCAGAAATATCCTAACAATCATTACCTGTTGGCTACTGGGTCACCACGACAATGAGAAGCTGCTTTGTCTCCGGAGCTGCCCGGTGGCATGTCTGACGAGGGAGGACCCCTTTTATTTCTACAGACAAAATGTCTCTCTCTTGAAAACAATTGATATTCTTGACAGACTGTGAATTGTAGAAGTCTTGCTCAGAAGGAAAGCTGTCAAGGGAAGAAACACTTCCTTTCTTGATCGTTTGGATAATAGAGAGCAGAGATTTTTTTTAAGGGAAACCAAAAGATGTTTCAGGTGACCCCAAATGAGAGAGGAATTTTCCTTGTTGGTAAAATGAGGCACATTCATCTAAATGGCTGCCAGCACACAAACACATCCACACAGGGTTACATGCCTTAACATTTATCTTACTAATTAGACAGCAATCTCACATCCAAGAAGCCACTCAGAAGTGGGACTCTTCCCAAGTCTTTTAAATAAATCTCACTTGCAAAAACTCCTTCTGTTCCACATTTCTGAAATAAAGTTATTTGAATGCTACTATGTCTTTGTCATATGTCCATTATTTTAATTGTCTTCAGTCTCCTGGTCCACCAGTGTCGATATTTTTCCTCATCTCCAGGCCAGGCATAAAACTGCTTAAATCCAATCATCCAATATTAACACTGATACTGCTGACTAACCAATGAACTGTGCTCGTGGATCAACCAGTATTTCCTTTAGCCTTTACTCACTAAAACACTGCAATTGCCAATGTGAAGTTCCTTTCTACAGATAGGATTTGGAGTTTCTTCACCTGGGCCAAGAACTAGAGAAGAAAGATTGAGGAGAAAAGACCATAGATTACAGCGCAAAGTCACTTGAACTGCTGCATTTAGGCCAGAGTAGCTTTCACAGTGATTTTTTTTTTTTTAAGAGGAGGGTTGTTTCCTTTTATGTTTGAAAAGAAAAACTGTATGGGTGGGATGGGATTTTAATGGATATTTATGCTTTATAGTTAAAACGGATCACGTCATACTGAGACCCCTCACCACCCTCTAAACCTGCAGCATGAGAGCGTTCTTTTAAACAGGATGGAAAGTAAACAGTTATGTGAGCACTGCCATCTGGATAGGCTCTGGTGCTAACTTTCAAACTCCGCTTAGCATCCTCTAAAAGATACTTGAAATGCATTCACATGATTCTGAGTAAGTGCTGTGGGAGTCTGAAGGATTTCAGCAGTTCTTCCTCTCTCAGTCAGCAAGAATTTTCTGCTAAAGATCTCCAATTACTTTAGTACTTTGCAAACACTGTGAATGAAAGCACATCAGTGCTACCCACAAGCAAGCTGCTTTCAGAAAGCTTCCTCAGCGAGCACTGGGCTATCTGCTTACTGTGCACACAGTCTCCAAGGGTCCTGATGCCCGATGGCCTTGATGTCCTCCTGGAAGAGGACAGGAGAACCAGACCTTAGTGGCTCTGGTTTCAGTCCACTGGCCCAAGGAGTTCAAAGATTGGTTATGGAGATGTCACCTGAATGGGAAAGCAACCAGCTGGCTTATAGAGAGGTTTTTGATTAGAAATCTTTAAAAGCAACAATAAACCTACTTCAGTTCACAAAACAAACCACTGAAATCCAGTAGGGGATGTCTTGATTTAAATACCTAGGAGGTTCTGAAAAATTAGGTCCTTTCATACACAGTTGGTAAGACAGTTTATTGGAACAACTATTCTGATAAAAATGTTTCAAAAATTTAATTGTGTATATCACTTGACTAAATAATACCTTTTCTGGGAATTTATCCTAAGAGTACAATCACACAAGTATGCAGAGACATATGCATAAAAGTGTTTATTGTGGTATTGTTATTGGAAACAATTTGAATGCTCATATTGGGTACTTCATAAATAAAGGATAACACATATTTACAAGGGATTATCTAACCATTAAAATAGTTATGGTACTCATGGAATAAGATGCTCATGATACATTTTTAGGTGGTAAAGGTAGATGATATGTAGAGTATGAGTCAAAATATGTGTATTTTTTAGTGTGTAGATAAAAAATTGAATGAGCTCTTCTTGGGTTCCCCATTTTTGGTACCAAATTCTGCATGAGTCACAATTCAACAAGAGAAATAGAATCAGAAGGATATGTCTATCTATATCTATATCTATATCTATATCTATTATCTATTATCTATAATCTATATCTACCTACATACCTATAATTAAAGATATTTGTTACAGGACTTGGTTTATACAATTACAGGGGCCAGGGAAGCAGTATCTGTAAGGCTGTGTGTCTGTGTCTGGTGCTGGATCTTGAAGTTCACATGACAGAGTCAGGAAGGGAATTTCACACATAGGCTGGAACCTCATGAGGGTTAACTGAAACCTGTGTCTATTGTAGTTGCCTCTCGGTGATGAGAGTAGCCCTCAAAACAAACAAACAAACAAACAAACAAACAAACAAACAAAACAAGACAGGATTCAGGGGAAGGCAGAGGCAAGCTTAGCTGCTGCCTCATGGCAATCAGGTGAGTCAGCAGATCAGCAGCAACGTGTGTCAATTACAAAACGGCTGCTGCCTCCCTTCTGCCTACCAAAAATTTTGCAAGGATCTCCTGTGTGATCTACGCTATCGAGAAATATACAAGAAGAATTCTTGGAGATGTAGTTCAGACTAGCCAAGTTGACACATTGCAAAGCCATCACAGAGGCCAAGTCGGGATGTAGCTCGGACTGAGAACCCAAGGGCTGCCTGCTCTCTGACCCCCCCAACTCCCAGATTCAGGCTCATTTGTTCACCCAGGCCTGGGTAGGTAAGAATTGCTTACATAGTTTATATGGTTTTCTTCCTTCCCACGGCAGGATTTAGCATCCAGAAGTTAAAAAGATAAGATGTCACTGTTTTGGAGAATGACTCAATACAAATCACGACAAGAGTGTGTGCTTGTCCCAAGTGTATTACATATATTTATTCATTTAGTTCTGGCATCAAATTGATACCAAAGATGAAATTGAAATACAAAGGGTTAAGCACCTGGCTGGCAAGCACACAGGTGAAAAGGGGCAGAGTCAAGATCTCAAACTTAGCGCTCCGGTTCTAATCCTATGTGCTTAATCATTATGCTGTACTTGTTCCTCTTAGATAGCTACATTACCTACAAATTGGCGTCTGCTGCGAAAACCCTGAAACACTGCAGAATTCTTAAGAATCTAATGAAGTATACTGTATTCTGTTTACTAAACAGGGAAAAATAGTTCATAGATTTCTCCAGAACTGTTGTGTTAAATAAAGTACAAGATGTGAAATAGCCAAATCATAAATTCTCATACAAATACAAAATGAACATCTGTTAAATATTTTATTTAATTCATGGATTAGTGAGGAAACCAGTACGATATTAAAATTGGTTCAAAGGAGTGGCTGATTTACAGATATTTTTATTCTCTGGTGGACAAAATTCATTTGCATCGCTATAAACAGGAATCTTTTGCTTTTCTGGGGACAAGAAATGTTTGCATTGTTATTAGTTTTCCACATGAGTAGAATTCTATCGCTACAGATTTGCAAATAGCCTTGTCAAAGACAGTCAAATATGCACATCCCATAGAGTCAGAGAATCCCTGGAGGGTCTGCTAGACAATCCCACATTCACCTAACAAACACTTTAGTAATCTCTCCTGCCCATTTCCAAGGCTTTAACAACTTTCCTGACAACTGAAATATAAAAATTCTTTACTGAATTAATTGAGCCATCATAAAACATTCTAGCTACTTCAGGGGCACCAGGGTGGCTCAGTTGGTTAAGTGTCCAACTCTTGATTTTGGATCAGGTCATGATCTCATGGTTCGTGGGATTGAGCCCTATGTAGGGCTCCGAGGTGACAGCATGGAGCCTGCTTGGGATTCTCCCGCTCTCCCCCTCTCTCTCTGCCCCTCCCCCTCCTCTCAAAATAAGTAAATAAACTTAAAAAAACATTCTAGTTACTTCAAATTGTATTTTAGCTGACACATTTCCTAAGCATCCTTTCTTTTCTAGAATTCTATGATTCTAAGAAAGTGGATATTTCCTGATTAGATATTATAAGAATAAGATTACAGTAATTTTATTTTCCTATTTTTGTGGGTATTATAATTTTGGGAGTAAGGGGAATTTTTTAACAAAAAAGTTTTACCAAGGGTAATTGTCAAAAACAGGTGAGGAAAGAAATGCAAGAAGAATTAAGTTTAAAAACTGAAAAAGTGAGAATAAGAAAGATAGAACAGGCATAGGAACAAATACATGGATAATTTCTTTAAGTCACGTAGTGGACTGTGGTCTATAGGTACTCCACGCAGACACTCTGTATTTATTTACTCACCAAGAATCTTAAAACCATTGACTCAATGTCGTGGAATCCTAAGTAACTAACCCAGAGAAGTTTTCCTGGTCTGGGATTGGTGGGAAAGTAAATGTTCTAAGATTCCAATTGGGACACTTAAAAGGAATGCTTACTCTTGTCTGATTATAAAAAGGAAGAGAAGAACACAACGTGCAAGATTAAAAACAAAAAACAAAGTTCCAGAAGGAAGAATGCTTCCATTGGGTTCCTTCTGAAAGGACAGCCCTGAGACAGTAGGAGAAGCGGAATAGTTAAACACGGTAGAAGGCAGCCTTTCTGTGTGTGCTGTGGGACATATGCGTCTGTGTTTTGTGAGGAAACCAGTTACACAGGGGGCTGTGTGAATTGAGACCATGAACCCAATTCTCCCTTGGAGCCCCAGGAAAGGGGAAGGGCCTATTTGGAAGAGCTCACTCACCTGAGTATACTCACTGGCACCCTACCGGTATCACTTCAGCCTTCGGATTGCCCTCGGAATAGTTCAATGCTGAGAGTGTTGGGCCATTATTCTCAAAAGATTCAACTCCTGGTAAGATGGCCATTAGATAAAGTATTCTTCCTTGAGGGTGCTTTAATCTCTCTCATTACGTGGTGAGCAGGATTTGGAATTGCTTAGCCCATAAATTCATTTAATCTAATTTGTCACATAAAGCATCAGAATTAACTTCCAGATTAACATTGTGGCTGTAGGCATGTTCATGCAAGCCTTCCTGCTGAGCACCGGGCCAGTCACCAGAAGAGGGGCCACACCCTCAAGTTGCCGAAATTTTAGTTAAGCAATACAACAAGCATATATAGAAAAAGGCCCATATCTCAGGACTCAGGGACTCAGGGACTTGGGTTCTAGTTTTGGATCTAGCTCTGAGGAAACGTTTGAGTTTAGCATGTTACCATATTGTCGATCTGTAAGTAAAAAGAGGAGACAATACAATTCCTGAGATCTCTTCTACCTCCCTTGAACAACACAGGCTTGAACTACATAGGTCCACTTATATATGGAATTTTTTCCAATAAACACAGTACAGTACTACAGGTGTATTTTCTCTTATGATTTTCTCAATAACATTGTCTTTACTCCAGCTTAATTTATTGTAAGAATACAATATATAATACACACAACATACAAAATATGTGTTAATCAACTTTATGTTATTGGTAAGTAAGGCTTCTAGTCAACAGTAGGCTATTAGCAGTTAAGTTTTGAGTCAAAGCTACACCTGTATTTTCAACTGTGTGGGGTCTCGGCACACCGACCCCTATGTTGTTCAAGGGTCAGCTGTGCTTAATTCTTTTTCATGAATATGGATTCATATATATAGAATAAATAGAGCTGAAAGCATAAAAAACAAAGTGTTCAAAATCATGGATTAGTCAGGACAGAGTCAGATGTAGAATTAGGAGTAGGAGTAGTGTAGTGACTAACATTGATTGTGCACTTACAATGGGCCAGGCACTGAGTTTACCACTTTAAAGCATATCTCATGTAAGCGTTGAAACAATTCTATGAAGCAGGTCATGTTAGTAGGCTCACTTTACCGATAAAGAAATTGAGGCATCAAGCGTTAAAGTCCATAGATTACATAGTTTGGGTATTGGGTCACATATCTAGTAGAAATTTTTAAAGTGGAGATAAAATCTTTGGGAGGGGTGCCTGGGTGGCTCAGTTGGTTGAGCTTCTGACTCCTGATTTCGGCTCAGGTCATGACCCCAGGGTTGTGAGTTTGAGCCCTGTGTGGGGCTCTGCACTGAAGTGTGGAGACTGCTTGGGATTCTCTCTCTTCTTCTCTTAAAATAAATAAGTTTTGGGAGGGGTGCCTGGGTGGCTCAGTCAGCTGAATGTCTGACTCTTGATTTTGGCTTAGGTCATGATCTCACAGTTTGTGGGACCGTGAGATCATGACCTAAGTGCTGGATCGGGCTCCATACTGACTCAGTGCAGAGTCTGCTTGAAATTCTCTCTCTTTCTCTCTCTCTGCCCATTCCCTGTTTGTGCTGTCTAAATAAATAAATAAATAAATAAATAAATAAATAAATAAATAAAATTTTAAAAGTTTGGGGAGATAATTACTGAACATCTAGGAAGTCACATTCAGTAGGAATAGGGGATACACACTCCCTAAATAGGTTGCAAAACCAATTATTTCACCCCATGTCCACTGCTAAGACCCTGCTTCAAGACATCATCATCCCCTGCTGGGGCTCCTGCAGTAAACTCCGAACAGCCAACCCCATGGTTTCTCTTGGCACACCCACCACAAGGCAACTTCCACACTGTAGCCAGAGTGGGCTTTCCATATGATGAGTCTCATGTTGTCCTTCCCTCAACAGATATTTGCTCATGAATACAAGAAAAGTACAGTGAAGTCCATCCATGCCAGAGAACTGATGGTTGGAAAAAGAAGAGGCAAGGTGGAAGAGAGAGAGACAGAGAGAAAGAGAGAGATAGAGGGAGAGAGAGAAGCACGGAAGCTGACCCAGGAAATGGCATGACTGAGAAAAAGTATCTCCAGAAGTTGTGTATGGAACACCCTGGCAAAGACAGACAGCAGGGAGATGGTGGCTGCCTTCTCGGGTGGCGCTGATGACAGCGGCCAGGGTGGGAACTTGCAACTTGACAGAGGGGCCCATGCCAGGAAACATTCTTGGGAAACCATCCAGGGGGCTGGGGTAGGGCTAAGTGAAAGGAAAAGGGAAACAGAAAGCTTAACCATGATTCATGAGCCTTAGGGACATCATTGGTGGGAAACAAAGCAGAATGATCATGGTATATTATTTCTTTAGCACGTTAACTATAAGGAATTTCAAAGGAATCTACTTGTGATAAACCCCGATTTTGTCAAGCTCTTCTACATCTATGTTTCTAACAGAACCAAAACATTTGTCTAGAAATCCTTTATAACAAAAGAAACTTTAATGATAAAATTTCTAGAGCTCATAGATGATGAAAATCTTTGCAGAATGTATCATATGTTTAATTATTTCAGTAACTTCAGATTATATCCATCATTTTATATTATACATTTATATTATACATATCCTCATGGTATAAATCTTTGCCCCTATTTAATCGTCATAATATAATATTTAACTGTGCCAATATGAATGATAGCTTCACTTAACTTTAACTGATGAATTATATAAGAATTTTTGGGAAAGCACTTCTAACACATAGAGCATATTTTTTTAATTCCCAACTTACTGGGCCCAGAAAAGGAAATGTATAATGTTTCGTTCACTACTGCTATCTATTTTAGGTCAGGAGACAGCTCAGAAAAACAAATATCACTTGAATCCCACATCTGACTAGGCAAATCTACACTTTCCAATATGGATTATTTTTGGTCCAGTGAGTTTTGTTTCAATTCTTTTTCTGCTATGTCTAGTTTCACAATGTGATTAATGACTGAACTTTTCTTGTCTTCCCCACGGTTGCCTTGAGAATTTGCAGCATTAGATTTACTCATTTACTATAAGAGCAAAACAGAGATGTGATATCCAATGTAAATGCTGCTGTCAGAAGTGCACATATATTCATCATTAACTATGTTTTAATCATTTTTCATGATAATCCACAGAACAGTTTTATATGGCACACACACTTTTTACCCATACTTTTGAAGTAAAAATAGCGCTTATGAAAAGTGTCAGATTAACATTACAAATTAAACCCTCTCTCTAGATTAAAGGCACCAGAATGGCTGACCATGGTCCTCTTTCTACAATATAGTCTCAGTTCTCAGAAGAGCTACTCTAAAAAATAAGAGTAATTTTCACAGACAGAAAAAAAAAACAATTAACTTGAAATTTCAATCTCAAAATTGAATATTGATAGCAAATTTTTTCAAATGATCAACCTGAGAAACCACCAGACATTTCTCCTCTGAATTCCCTTCCGACCCACTGGAATTTTCTCTGAATCTTAAAGCACGGTTGCTTGTGGAAAGTCCTGACTCACAGAGTTAGCATATTCAAAAACTCATTCTTGCTATTTGAAACTACAGACCAGTGCAATGGGACTACGCTGTCATCCTGAAATGACAAATCCATTTCTTCCTGGCTTTTGGGACACCCAAAAATGGCAGCCTAATCTGGATTCTTTGCACATTTCAAGAGGCTGTGGGGAGAATGTCCAGAGCAGGTATTGGAATCCAACAGGCCTAAATTCTAATCCTGATGCAGTAATTTGTTAGTCAAGTTGCCCTCACTCTCTGCCTCCAATTCTATGATCCAAATACTCAGAGCATTTTACATTTATTTTAATCACCTAGGTCCTCTCTCATTTCCAAGCTTGCAGCATGTTTTTCAGTATATTTTCCTGGACTACACTTTCTGTCCCCTTTTAGCTAAACTAGTAACACTTGTCCTTCAAGTCTCAGTTTAAAGGTCACTTATTTCCTCAGCAAGGCCTTCTCTGCCCACCAGATTAGATTCCTTCTGATATATATTTCCATAACTTCCTGTCTATAACAAAAGCAAGCATCATATCATACTGTAAAGTACTTCTTTAATAATGCAGTATCTTCTTTCTTGAGATTATAAATTCCGTAAGGGTAGGGACTGTCTGACCTTAGATCTTAGTATAGCACCTGGATGGGAACAGGGGTTTAATAAATATCTGTCGAGTGAATGGTTGAATGAAAGGTGTCTGTGTAATAGAAACCTAGTTATTCATCACTTTGAGATTCTGTGTGGGCACTTCCAAGAATTAAAAGAGCTGATGTACATAGAGTATATAGCTCCAAAAATCAGGAGCTTATTAAATGGAAGCTGTCTTTATCAGAGTAGTTTAAGCACTTAGGGCCATGGTGTGAAAGATAATAGCAAGTTGAAGAGGCTGCTGGAGCCCAACAGAGGCCACTTTAGAATGCCCCAGCTCAGAGTCTTGAGAGCACATTTCTCCATGAAATGCCAAGCTTGACTGCCATGGCAACCAAAGAAAGCAAATGTTGCCGCCCCATTGGTTTAGGACTATTTCTTAATGTTGCTTTTGGTGTAGAATCCCACTTTTCAGTTAAAACACAGTAAGAAACACAAACCTAAGCCTAAGGTCATAGGATTATTGATATCGTAGGGAAGCGTTTGCTTGTCATGTCCCCTCACAGAAGGGAAGTGGCTAAAAGGCAGGGATTGTGTCTTTCTTGTTTGGACAGAACACCTAGTCCAGACCTTTCCATAGAGTGAAGACTCACATCCTTGTGAAGTAAAATTATTAAAGTAATTTTGGCTTCCTAAAAGACACCTTCAGATTTTACCTGAAATTCAGGGTGATATTTGTAGAAGTCTACTGACTGCCTCCATTCAAGTGCTCTGCTAGTTTCTAGAATTCAAAATTAATTTCCTAGGATTTCAAAATTAAGCTTGTTATTTCTATCAACCCGAACTCCTTTCCTTGTCATCTAATATATTCCAGGGGTATCATCATCAGCATCATCATCATCAGCTTTAAAGTTATTTTTGAGTTTCCCTTTGCTGAAATAGAGCTTCTATCTCCAATCTGTCACAGAATCAGTGATTTCTCTTTATTGATTCGGGGTGTCATTTCAGGGTTTCATTGCTAACTTCCCAGATAAATATCTTCATGACCAGTTTCCTCAGCATTGCGACTGTTAATTCTCCTAAATTAATATTCATGAATATTCATAAATATTAAGAACTTATATGCCTTCCTACTCACTAACACATTAGGAATAGACGGTTTCTTGGGGTTCAAATAGCCTGCCTCCAATAGTTGATTTATCATCTTTACCCATTATTTCCTCACTGCTCCAGTAAGGCCCATTTGAACCCTGATTGCTTTCCCTCACCCCTCACATAAACACATAAGCCAGGTTCATTTATGAAATGCGTTCTCCCTTCTTCCTTACTTAATCAAGTACTTCCTTACTTAAATCATTCTTGGAGGCCTACTTAAAGTTTTTATCTCTTTCATGACCTCTCTAAATCCCACACTGTAGTTGCATTGTTGGTATAGTCATTGCCACAAAAATAGCAATTAAATATTCCCTGTTTTTTTCTATCTTCTTCCTTTCCACAAACATTTCAAATATACATGTACATGTGTCAATGGGTTGGGCAGATGAGTAAGACCAACAAGACAAAGACCCTGCTCTTAAGATATACTGACATGGATATATGCTGTATTATCCGCCTGGAATAGCATCCTCTTCGTACACAGCCCTTCTGGGAAATGCTCCTTTATCCACTGAACCAATCAAAGGGAGGGACCATTGTCTTATGGAACCTACTCTCTTATAACCAATGCTGATTGTCCCTGGGTACATATGAGATTGCACTTGGGACAGACACAGTAAGGAAGCTTTACCTTCCTTCCTTCCTTCCCTTCCTTCCTTCCCTTCCTTCCTTCCTTTTTTAGAGAGAAAGGGAGAGAGACAGAGTGTGTGTGAGTGAGTGGGGAAGAGGGGCACAGGGGGAGGGAGGGAGGGAGGTGGAGGGAGAGAGACAGAGAGAGAGAAAGAGAGAGAGGGAGAATCTTAAGTAGGTTTCATACTTGGTGTGGCGCCCAATTCAGAGGTCAATCCCATGACCCCATGCTCATGACCTGAGCCAAAATCAAAAGTTGCACGCTCAACCGACTGAGCCACCCAGGCACCCCAAGAAGTTTACGTTTCTAGCCACAGTTAATTGGAACTGGGTGGAAACCTTACAGAAGGTTTGATCAGTTGGAATCCTTGTTGGACATTATGAATCTCACCATAGAGAACAAATTTCAGCC
Organism: Panthera tigris; assembly: GCF_018350195.1. Classification (NCBI taxonomy): domain Eukaryota; kingdom Metazoa; phylum Chordata; class Mammalia; order Carnivora; family Felidae; genus Panthera; species Panthera tigris. Next base: position 62,197,790 of record NC_056666.1, read on the forward strand.
CATTGTGATGGTGATGTTGTGTGATGTGAAAGCCATGTGCCAAGAGCCATCAGCAGCTGCATTCCTGATGATGGAGAATCCAGGCTGACTGAAGGCTGAATTTTAACGGTGTGTGCTCAGGACCAATTGCAGTTCCTGGTACACAGTACTCAATACATGTTGGACAGATGGTGTCCGATACCAACTTAATGTCCATTTTATGCACAATACTACATTAGGCATTGTGAGGAAGAAACAGAAAAAAAGGAATGAAGATTAACATACACTAATAGGTTTGATAATCATGTCATGACTCTTTTTAAATTTTTATTTTTTTTTAAAAGTTTATTTATTTTGAGGGGGGTGGGTAGACAGCACAAGTGGGAGAATGGCAGAGAGAGGGAGAGAGACAGAATCTCAGGCAGGCTCAGCGCTATCAGTGCAGAGCCTGATGCAGGGCTCAAACTCATGAACTGTGAAATCATGACCTGAGCTGAGACCGAGAGTCAAGAAACCTACCGACTGTACTACCCAGGCACCCCATCATGCGGTGATTCTTTTCTCCATGTTCTGATAAGGAAATAGAGGCTCAGATGGTTAGATAACTTGCCTGAACTTAATACAGGTGGCAAATGGCAGACTCACATGGAGCTGGGGCTCACCGTTCTGTCTGGTCCTCAGTCTATGCTTTCTCCATGACACAGTGGTTCCTGTCTTCTCAAAGCTTACAGATTTGTTGGGAAGATGAAACATAGAAACATTAATTAACTTGAGAATCGGGTATGTTTGTTGATCAAACAGATGCCATTTAAGTTTAGGATGAAGCTCGGTTGGAAACTCAGCATGTCTCAGGACCTGCCACAACTGCAGACAGTAACTTGATCAGATCTGGGGTTAGATGATTGGTTTTGGCAGTACTAATTACTAAGGCCTGCCAAAAATATAATTGTAAACAGAAACAACTTCTGACTGTAACACAAAAAGAAGGTAATATAATATATCCTGGTATTCATTCAGAGTTTGGCTGTTTCCAGGATGGCCAGAAAGTGATAATAAAGAGGTGTTCATTATAGCTGGGGTTTCTGGCAAAACTGTCACCACATTTCTCTCTGGAACACATTATACTCTTGGTTTTGTTGTTGTTGTTGTTTGTTTGTTTGTTTGCCTCATGTGGTCTATCCTTATTTCATTACCAACCTTTGTAGATAGCATGTGTGTATGTCTAATTTTGTCTCATTTACAAATTCAGTTCAATTTATATTCACGTGCTTTTCAGGCTCTCCCTTTCTGCTATGACTTAAGCCATAATCTGTGGGAAATGAAGGTGAGCACTGGCGTGAAGAGAATCAGTGTCAGAGGAGAAACAGTTGCTTTGATACTAACATCAGAGGAAATGGGGAGAATTGCTTGGGGTTTCTCTTCTCCAGGCTTCCTTAAGGAAAAGACAGGCTGGGGTTGGGGGATAAAAAAGGGACTAGTCCAGCTATGGGCATGGTATTTGTATCAGTCAGGGTTCTTTGGTTGTGAGCAACAGAACCAGTTCTGACTATCATGCAAGAAGGAAATATATTGGTAGGACAATGGGTAGCTTTTGGGATGATTAGAGAGGGTAGAGAGGAAGCCTTATGAAGAGATGGGAGCCAGGACAACACCAGCAATGACTGAGCATCTGCATTTTCATTTCTATCTTTGCAACATGGCATTCAAGATTCAAAGTCCCGGGAAAACCCAAACTGTGCTATATGAGTCACTCTCCTACCCTTGGCTAGGTGAGGCCAGGGCACTTTTATTTAAAAGACTAGTAGTGTCATCAAAAGAAAAGAATAGATGCTGCATTGCAGGATAGTGATAAATACCCACCGCTTCCCCTTGTTCAACCCGGCTCTCCTTATGGCCCAGCTCAGAGCTGTTCTCAGAGGCATCACCCAAAGACCAAAGTTTGCACTGAACCTGCGAGATAGTAATGCCTGCTTTGCCTTTCCCTCTGTGCGTAGATTGGAGAAGTCCTGAACACCCTGTAGACCTGTCACAATCCCATGACTGTCCTGATTCTGTGGAATAAGGGTTAGCAGCTCTGAATTTTTCTGTCTCCTGCAAGTAATGGAAACTACTCATTCTGTCAGTTGTACATTATCAATACAAAAAGAATTTCTGGTTTTCTATTCCATTCTCCTGCTATAAGAGACCTGCATGTGATGGTCAATATAGCTGCGTACCAAAGATAGAGTCATTTCAATGCATGTAAAGTGACAGTTTTAAATTGGTATTCAAGGTATTCAGTGTTTGTGCCCTAATGTACTGAAGACAGGGATTAAACCTGTAGATATCAGAGACACTTATCAAACAATAGTTGTGTTGTCCTCAGCTCAAATTATTTGACATTTGGCTGGCAATTTTGTCTTCAAAATTATTTTCTCTCTTGGTCTTCATCTGTCCTTCTACCTTTCTGACTGGGTCTCCTCTGTCTTGTCCACTTATTCATACACTTCGCATGTTCTAAAGAGAATAATTTCTAATTATTTTGAATATGGTTCTCAGTAGAAATAGTGAGTATCCCAATAGGAATGTAGACTATTGTTGTGGGGCTTTGGGGTGGCTAATGTTCAAAAGTTTTGGCAAGCAAGTGCTGGCATCTCAGGGTTCACCATTTGATTCTCAGTCTTCTTTCCCCAGAAAGAGGATCAGCAGAAAGGCTACAATGCCCCGGGAAGATCATAGCAAGAAGAGAGAGGAGAAGACTGAGGCTCTAAGCAAATCCCTGGAATGAGACACAGAACTGGGGCTGGAAAGCAAGTATGTTCTGGTGCCTGGAGGACGCTGGGTTTTGGACATGAAGTCTGTGCCCAGAATGAATCAGCCTGACTTGCCATATGGCCCCAGAATGTGAAGCTGGGACAGCCGACTGCTTTCTGTCTCAGAACCCTCCAGTGAAAGAAGGGCAGTCAGACGAGAGGGGGAGGGAGGGATTTGGATGAAAAGAACAGAATTTTGTACAATATGAAGCTGACACAAAGCTGCAAAGGACAGAGACTGGTATAAGGCTCAAGCATCTGAGTGCAGGCAATTTTGGTCCAAAGTGCCAATTGTCCAATTATGGGATTTAGTGCAGCTTAATAACAGCTTGTGTGACAAAGACTTTGGGGCTTTTATTCATGGTAAGTTCAATGTAAATCATTATTATGTTTTGACTTTCCCCAAATGTTAATTTGACCATAGACTGACTGTATTAATGAAAGTAGAATACCTTAAAGATCAGAGGTGATAAATTTGCTCTACCCTGTACTGGTTGGATCCCCAGAGTGTTACACTCAGTTCTGACTTGGAGGGACACACACACACACACACACACACACACACACACACCAAACAAACAAACAAACAAACCCTGACGACATTCAAATAGGGTTAACAAGGAAAGTAAGATTTCTTTTTTTTTCTTAGTTTTTTTTTTTTTTTTTTGAGAGAGAGAGAGATAGAGAGTGAGAGTGGGTGGGCAGAGAGAGACAGAGAGAGAGGGAGACAGAGAATCCCAAGCAGGTTCCATGCTGTCGGTGCAGAGCCCAGAGCCGGGCTTGAACTCACAAATTGTGAGATCATGACCTGAGCCAAAATCAAGAGCAGACACTTAACCGACCGAGCCACCTAGGTGCCCTGGAGAATAATATTTCTTAAAACAATATTGTATGAGAAACAGTGGAAGAAATTGGGGGCTTTTAATCAAGAAAAGAGAAGATACAAAGGTAATAATAGCTACCTTTTAATATTTGAGGGGTTGTCATATGATAGAAAAATTAAATCTCTTCTGTGCTGCCTAATCTGTAAGTAAGAGATGTATGAAATTTTCAGAGAGGTAGATTTCAGTTCAATACCAGAAAGAATTTTCACAAAAGCATAAATATCCAAACATGAAATGAGTTGTTCAGGAGGACAGCAATTTATGTCATTGCTGCTGTTCAACATAAATACTTGAGCATTGCATTGCGTGGATATATTAGAACTCTTGGTTGTGACAGAAAACCAATTCAGGCTAGCTCAAGCAAAAAAGAAAACATAAAACATATTAATTGTTTTAGCAATCATTTCTTGAGCTCCTACCATGTACCAGACATTGTTCTAAAACCTGGGGATACAATAGTTAACAAAATATTTTAAAAAACCAAGTATCTTTGTTCTCATGGAGTATACATTCTAAGGGGGGAAACAGACAATAAAAGATACAGGCTGATACACACACACACACACACACACACACACACACACACACACACACACACTGTACAGTCTGTGCAAAGCTCAATAGTGCCCAGTGGAGAGGGCAAGCGGGGCTGAAAGCAGATTGGAACTCTATCACCAAGCCTTAAATCTCAGTGGGCTGCAATGTTAGCCTGGAGGAAAGGTCAGTGTTTTGTAATTTGTAGCAAGGCACCAAATGTGCTGACAGACAAATGTGTAATTTGTAGCAAGGCACCAAATGTGTCTTTTAGCACAAAGGAATAAAATGTAGATCATAAGAGCGCTGTGAAGAAAGCTAAAGCCCTAGGCAACATGGATGGCATCTGAGTAAAGACCTGAAGGTTGGGAAGTCACAAAGATAAGAGGCAGGGGAGAGCCACTGATAGAGGCTCCTGTGGACCACTGCAAGGACTCCGACTTTGACTCAGAGTGAAGAGGGGAGACGATGGAGGAGTGACGTGATCTGAGTGACATTTCAAGAATGTTGTCCTGGCTGCCCGGCTAAGAACAGAGTGAAGAGAGGCAGTGGCAGAGGCAGGAGGCCCAGGTAATAGGCTGCCAAAGGGACCCAGGGAGATGACTGGCTGTGCTGTGAGCGGCAGCACAGTGCTGACAAGAGCTTGGGTTCTGGATGTATTTTGAACACAAAGCTAGCAGGATGTGTTGATGGGCTAAATGTGGAACCCATTTAATGAGAAAGGCCAAGATTGAGACAAACATCAGGCAGAGCTCGGTCTAGGAGCCAAAACGATAAAGTCAGGGCTCCACGTCTCCATTTTCAGATGGCTCGTTATACACAGCAGTATGGTGCTCACATAAAGCCCAGCGCTCATATGCCGCCAGTTTGAAGAGTGTCTTCTTCCACGACTGCCAGAGAATCTTACGTTTGTGCTCTGTGTTTATCCCTGGGTCAACAACTATGGCCAAGTTTGGATTATATGCCCAGTCCCTGCAGGTGTAAGAAGGATGGGTAGGGACAGGCAGGGTCAGTCCAACCAAACTTTAAGTGACATCAAAGTTTTCTGGCTAGTAGACAGCCAAGCCAATAAAGAACAGATTATGGGGAAGTCTGTGTGAATATGTAGGAAAGTTGCAGATAAATTATGCCCAGAATGGAGTAAAAATGAATGAATCTATAATTCCCTCTGAAGCTGTTTTTTTTGTTGTTTTTTGTTTTTGTTTTTGTTTTTGTTTTAATCACTATGAGATGTTTTCAGAGAGAATGTTTTGAGGGCCTATTAGTTTCCTGTTGCTTCTGAGAAAAATTAATGGCTTAAAATAACACAAATTTACTGTCTATAGTTTTAGAAATGAGAAGTCTGACACAGTCTCACTGGGTTAAAATCAAGGTGTTGGCAAGATTCTGTTCCTTCTAGAGGTTCTAGAGGGAGAGTTTATTCCCTCTCTTTTTCAGCTTCTATAAGTGGCCTGCATACCTTGGCTCATGGCCTCCTCCTCCACCCTCAAAGCCAGAAGGGTAGCATTTTTAAATCTGTGTGCCTTTCTTATTGGGTTCACCCAGATAATTCAGTATAATCTTCCCATCTCAAGATCCTTAAGCTAGTCAAATTTGCAAGCTCCCCTTTGCCATGTAGGATAACATATCCGTAAATTCTGGGGATTGGAATGTGGACTTCTTTGGAGGATATTATTCTGCGTACCACAGCCTGCCATATATACTTAGCATCGTTTTGAAGACAGTTGCTTTCTCTTGGGATTGTAAAAACATTCACAAGTGGTTTTTACCATGATAAATGTAACCACACTCGCTCACCCAGGAATGGGCCGTCTGATGCAATGGCTGACCATCCAAAGGACTGTTTCTAGAGTTCTTCCCAGTGGAGACATTGTATCCAAGAGGGAGAGGGGTCCAACCAATCAGATCTTGTCCTTTGGGGTGCTTGCCATGCACACAGGGGTATGGCCTGTGGGTACAGTAGTGAAGATTAGAAATACAAAGAGTGAAGGTGGTGAAGAGCAACCATGCCCTTGGGAGAAGAGTGGAGAACCAGGTTGGGGGGGGGGGCGGTCCAGAAGAAAGGCAAAGAAGGGAAGGGGGAATCAGAGACCCAAGAACTCAGGCAGAGATTCTGTACCTTGGGTTGGCTCCTTTCCACTCCCTGTGCCAAAGCGGCTATTGGACCATCAGATCTACCACTGTAAATAAGCAAATAAACAGTTACAAATGAGGCTCTGTTCTCTTTGTATGAGGCAGTTTAGATTTTTTTTGTACCTTTACATTCCATCTATTCTCACAAGAAAATCACATACCTGATAACCTGAGCACGTCTCTCTTCCCAGCCGTCTGGAGAACCTGACGTAAGAGTAAGGCATGAAATCTTCCCCCAGTTAAGACATTAAATGAGAGATATCTGGATTTGACCACAGACAGTACAGATCAGCCCCTTATAAAAGTTTACCACTACTTTCCCAATAAACTCCCTCTCTGGATTCCGGACTCTCTGACTTAAAAAAAGAACCCTTGTATGACAACATAGTAGTACCCAGCTTGCTTATGACACTTTGTCTTCAGGGGTGAAAACAAAATTGAGTTGGACTTTACATGTCATGTGTGTCCTTATTTAGGTTTTTTGAAAAGTAGACTCTAAAACCTAGTGTCATCCACAGAGGCCATGGAAACAAGACAGTGGATCTGGAAGGAGGCCAGCAGAATTTGTGACCCCACCCTCTTAAGCCAAAACAATACTGACAGGCATAAAATTGCTGTTTATGAGGTTATAAGTCCTAAAAGGATATATTGTATATACAGAGAAAAATGCCACCCACAGAGCTAATTCTTCTCCATGTTGGAATTTAGACTAAGAGGCTCTGGGGTAAGAAAGCCAATCTTTTTGATTTTCAAGCTGTATTTAATATCTGGCCAGAGTTCAATAACCACCCTTTTTTTATACAGTTGTTCCCAATCTTCTTTGAGTCATGGACGCTTTTGGATATTTTATGAAAACTACTGACCCTATCTTCTGAAAAATGAACATGAACATACAATTTTGCATAAAATTTCAAGGAGCTTATCATGTCCTTGAACTGCCATAGACCCAAATTCACAAAACAAAACCAAAGCTCTACGATATGAAAGGTTAAGGAGGATGCCGTGGGTTATTCAACAGGTCACCCGATGCCACAGGTACTACTCTCTCTGATCCTTTACTTCTTTTTCATCCTCTAAAGCTGCTCATAAGCATTTATGGATCTTTGCACAATGTGTGCATTTAAAAAATGTGTGCATTTAATGTTTATTTATTTTGGAGAAAGAAAGAGACAGAGACAGAGCACGAGCTGGGGAGGGGCAGAGAGAGAGGGAGACACAGAATCTGAAGCAGGCTCCAGGCTCTGAGCTGTCGGCACAGAGCCCGACGCGGGGCTCAAACCCACTAACTGTGAGATCATGACCTGAGCTGAAGTCAGATGCTTAATTGACTGAGCCATCCAGGTGCCCCATTAAAAAAAATTTTTTTTAATGTGTATTTATTTTTGAGAGAGAGAGAGAGAGAGCATGAGCGGGGGAGGGCACAGAGAGAGGGAGATACAGATAATGTGTGCATTTTTGAGAGAATTTCCAAAAGAATAGCACTGGTAGTACCTGGCTATAAATGATTTGCAGAACGTTTCTTGGGAGGAGGGGCAGAGAAATGCTGCATATGAGTGTTGAGTTAAGGGTACCATCCACATTTTTCTCTTTGCTGTCCTAGCATGGAGGCTGCTTCCACCTAACTTGTGCTCTTGGTTTCATTTTATTTTATTTTTTCTGTTGCAATACTGTTTTTTTTTAATATATGAGATTTATTATCAAATTGGTTTCCATACAACACCCAGTGCTCATCCCAAAAGATGTCCTCTTCAATAACCATCACCCTCCCTCCCCCCCTCCCACCCCCATCAACCCTCAGTTTGTTCTCAGTTTTTTTTTTAATATATGAAATTTATTGTCAAATTGGTTTCCATACAACACCCAGTGCTCATCCCAAAAGGTGCCCTCCTCAATACCCATCACCCACCCTCCCCTCCCTCCCACTCCCCATCAACCCTCAGTTTGTTCTCAGTTTTTAACAGTCTCTTATGCTTTGGCTCTCTCCCACTCTAACCTCCTTTTTTTTTTCCTTCCCCTCCCCCATGGGTTTCTGTTAAGTTTCTCAGGATCCACATAAGCGTGAAAACATATGGTATCTGTCTTTCTCTGTATGGCTTATTTCACTTAGCATAACACTTTGCAGTTCCATCCACGTTGCTACAAAGGGCCATATTTCATTATTTCTCATTGCCACGTAGTACTCCATTGTGTATATAAACCACAATTTCTTTATCCATTCATCAGTTGATGGACATTTGGGCTCTTTGGATAATTTGGCTATTGTTGAAAGTGCTGCTATAAACATTGGGGTACAAGTGCCCCTATGCATCAGAACTCCTGTATCCCTTGGGTAAATTCCTAACAGCGCTACTGCTGGGTCATAGGGTAGGTCTATTTTTAATTTTTTGAGGAACCTCCACACTGTTTTCCACAGCGGCTGCACCAGTTTGCATTCCCACCAACAGTGCAAGAGGGTTCCCGTTTCTCCACATCCTTTCCAGCATCTATAGTCTCCTGATTTGTTCATTTTGGCCACTCTGACTGGCGTGAGGTGAATCTGAGTGTGGTTTTGATTTGTATTTCCCTGATGAGGAGTGACGTTAAGCATCTTTTCATGTGCCTGTTGGCCATCTGGATGTCTTCTTTAGAGAAGTGTCTATTCATGTTTTCTGCCCATTTCTTCACCAGATTATTTGTTTTTTGGGTGTGGAGTTTGGTGAGTTCTTTATAGATTTTAGGTACTAGCCCTTTGTCCGATATGTCATTTGCAAATATCTTTTCCCATTCTGTCAGTTGCTTTTTAGTTTTGTTGATTGTTTCCTTTGCAGTGCAGAAGCTTTTTCTCTTCATGAGGTCCCAATAGTTCATTTTTGCTTTTAATTCCCTTGCCTTTGGGGATGTGTCGAGTAAGAGATTGCTACGGCTGAGGTCAGAGAGGTCTTTTCCTGCTTTCTCTTCTAGGGATTTGATGGTTTCCTGTCTCACATTCAGGTCCTTTATCCATTTTGAGTTTATTTTTGTGAATGGTGTGAGAAAGTGGTCTAGTTTCAACCTTCTGCATGTTGCTGTCCAGTTCTCCCAGCACCATTTGTTAAAGAGACTGTCTTTTTTCCATTGGATGTTCTTTCCTGCTTTGTCAAAGATGAGTTGGCCATACGTTTGTGGGTCTAGTTCTGGAGTTTCTATTCTATTCCATCGGTCTATGTGTCTGTTTTTGTGCCAATACCATGCTGTCTTGATGATTACGGCTTTGTAGTAGAGGCTAAAGTCTGGGATCTTGGTTTCATTTTAATAAGAATATTGAAGTTTAGCTATTTAAGATCATCTTTTTCAAACCTTCTCAAGCTTTTATGTATCAGAATCACAGGGAAGTCTTGCTTAATGGCAGATTTTGAGGCTCTATCTTGCAATTTCTGATTCAGTAAGTATGGGGTGCCACCCAAGAATCCATATTTCTAACAAGCTCCCAGGTGGTCCTGATGCTGCTAGTTCTAGGACCACATTAGCAAGGCACTGATTCCATCTCTTGTAAAAAATGAGAAACTGAGACCTGCTCCCATTTCTGCTGCCGTTCTCCATGTCTCCCCGAGGATGCACAGGTCCACGTAAGCTTTTATGTCCGTCTCACAAAACCAGCAGCAGCAGTGAAGGAGATGAGGATGGCAAACACATCAAGCTCATTCCTGCCTCAGGAACTTACACTTGCTGTTCCTACATCATATGACTTTCTGCCTCACTTCATTCAGATTTCTGCTCAAAGTCCTTCTACTCTACCTTTCTTGACCAGCACGTATAAAATAGATCCCATGACTCTTTTTCCCCCCAAACAAAAGGTCTCACATATTTATTACTACACAAACCTACTAGTGCAGAAGCATAGAAATAGAGAAAAAACATTTTTTTCCCCAGTAAAACACACCTAATTGTTCAAGTAGCAGTGATGTTTAGAGAGTGATATGGTATGACCAAGTGACCTTGATGAACATGAATACATGTGCCATCTCATGGGCGATTTCTTGTGGATCCAGCTTTGGTTCTTCTCCAGTGTCTCTTCCTGGAGTTGTAACTGATTTTATTACCAGGTTTCATCCAAATCCCACTGGGGAACAGGATGATTCTGCTTTTTGTTTCTTGACCAGGAATCACTTGATCCTGAAAGTCTTGTGAAAAGACATGGCAGGGAACAGTCAACCACACACACCACAATGGCAGAGAAAAGGAGGGGCCACTCTGTATCTTCTCATATCACATTAATTTTATCTCCAGCCTTGACCTTAACTTGAAACATGTGCTTTGTTCGTTGTCTGTGGACATAGCTTCATAAGGACAGGACCTGTCATGTTCACTACTGTGACTGCAACTTCTAGAACTGGCCTGGAACATGATACACTCTCAGTAGATATCTTCTGGATTAATGAATAAAAGTAGTTTGTGTAGTACAAATTCCATTCTGCTTTATATGTTTATAGCCTTCCTTGAAATGATCACTTTTTCTATAATTTTGGTATTTTCCAGACTTCTATTTCAGCAGCTATGGTTGTAACAACAAATTGGGTAACAATGTCTAGATGCAAGAGAAGCAAAAAAGTATTTTAATTTATTTAAAATAAATTGATTTGAATTAATTAATTTTAAGTAACTTATCTCAATGCAATGCAAATGTTGTTCATTAGTCAATGTGATTGGGAGACTACATTAGTCAAACAGAGAAGGCCATAAATGAGAGGATGTATCTCTTTACAGAACCAGGGGAAATTGGTATCCTACCTGATTGCTTTCATTCATTTTTGCAATAAATATCTACTTATGGATGCTAGGTTAGGAATATAGAAGATAATAAAATGGGGGAAAATCACTGCTCTCAGAGAACTTTCATAGCAGTGGAAGGAGAGTAGAGAAAAAAAATATACAATATAAATATGTTACATAGTATATTATCAGGTAATAAAGGCTCATGAGGGCAAAGTATGGAATGAGGGATAAAGGATATGTGTGTCTGTGTGCAATTTTAAATAGGATAGTGAGGGAAGGCCCCAATGAGAAGGTAATATAGAGAGAAGTCTTGACTGAGGGAAGGGAAACAGCTATACAGATCTCTTAAAGTATTATGGACAAAGAGTGGATGTGCAAAGGCCCTGAGGCAGAATCATGCTTAGCATGTTGAGGAAACATCGAAGAGGACAGAATGGCTGAGGAAGAGTGGGAAAGAGGGAAAAAAGTAGATAAGGTTGGAGAGGGTGGAGTGCATATCACATAGGCATTGTAAGGATGCATCTCCATTGGTGGGTTCTGGGGCTAAAAGTCAGGATCTGCCTAGGATTGTGATTATAACAGTATCACACTGCTGTTGAGAACAGTACCTAACACACACCCAGGCTCTAGACTCCCTAAGTAGAAAATCTGAGTCCCGAAATGTTTTTTAAATACTTAATTGTTCAAATTTCTCTCTAACAAGTTCTGCCACAGTACATTATCTAAAAATATTTATTGATCATCTACTAAAAGCCAGGCATTGTGGATAACTGTTTCTTAATGTAGGAGAGAGAAGTGAAAACCTCTATTTATCAAGAGCTTTTTTGTGTGCCTGCCAGGCAGGGTGTCAGGCACTTTACCTCGGTTATCACAGACTCTGTGCTCTCCTAGAGCTTTGGGTTGGCAGGAAATATATACAATGAGCATCAGTAACAACAAAGACTCTATGCAAGGACCCCATGCAAACAGATAAAGTACCACTAGCTATGTGAGGAAGAGCAGGTCACCCCTGACAGGAGCTCTGTGGGATCTTCACCAATTGGCCAAGACCAGAGTGGGAGTGTGTTGGATCCTGGTCAGCAGCAGGGAGTAAAAGCTGGTGGGGAACCGAGCAGATGCAAATGTGGGATATGTGGACTTAGGAGGAGGAGGGGACAGTAGGAGCTCAGTAGAGTTGGCTGCATCCAGATTCTGACAGGGTCTTAGGACCTTAGGGGTGGTTACAAGGAACCAGTGAGGTCATTCAAGAAGGGGACAGCACAGCAAAGCCACAGACGTCTGAAAGGCATGTGGGAGAAGGGAGGTCAGGGGGAAGGGGGGCACTCCTGGTGGGGGAAAGGAGAAGAGGAAGGAAGAATGGAAATGCTGTCGGGGGGTTGGGGGGGATCTCCAGCCTGAAATGAATGTGTGTTGGGACAAAGCGTTTCTGGTTAATTTTTAAGCATTAGTAAACTTTTAAGTCTCAGCTGCATGCTCCAACTTCTGTCTAGAAAGGGATAGCCAAGAAGAAATTCTTCCATTGGCATGAGGGCTATGATTAGGGGAAAATTCCTCAGGGCAGACAATTCCGTCAGCATATTTTTCTAATTTATATTTTAAATAGTACAAGTGTTCCCAGAGGCCTGGTGACAGACACAGCTTCTATAAATATATTAAAGTCAAACAATCTGCACATAACTGCCAGTCTGCTGAAGACTCCCACCCCTTTCCAGATTTAACCAATTTTTAAAGGCAATTACATTTGGAAATTTTAAACTTGCAGCTAATCAATCTAAGGAAAAAGAGTTTACTCCAATACCATTGCAAAGGAGCATTTCCCTCACTCTTTCAGTGTCTTCAGCCTTTGAGTGTGGGAGACCTGTTCACGTTACCAAGGCTATGGAAGAAAACATAAAGCAGGGTAAGGAGTAGGCAGATAGGGCGGTGCAAGGTACTGGGGTGAGCAGACTATAGTCTGTTGTCAGAGAGGCTCAGGTACAAATGCCACTGCCAATCCTAGCCCTTCCTAGAGGTGACACACACACACACACACACACACACACACACACACACACACACTAACTCCTACCTACATATATTTAGTTCCATATCTATCTATATGTGTGTATATTAAAGCTCATGAGCTCATTCTTATATCTGTAATTCTAATCCTACACCACGGGGTCTTACATTTTTTTATTTGTTACTTTTTTCTCTGATCATGAGCAACCTGGCTCTTATTATCCACAATATGTTCACTTATTTTTTCAATCCTCATGTACACATAGGTAGTTTCTGAATTGCTAACCTACCACACTCCTTTGAGAAACCAATTTACCAACTCAAGTACAATATATGTCTATAGTTCTAGTGCTTTTTGCTTTGGTTTTATAATAAAAGGTAAAAATACTGTTTTCCAAAATTGTTGAGATTAGTATTTTCTACAACCCCTTCAGTGTAGTTATGTTATTCATATATAATAGTTAAATTTGATTTTTTTAATGTTTGTATTCCATTTTGAGTTCCCTTATATCCCTGTTCATTAAATTTTTTTTCTTTCAAGTTTACTTATTTATTTATTTTGAGAGAGAGACAGAGTGAGCGGGGAAGGGGCAGAGAGAGAGAGAGAGGGAGAGAAAGAATCCCAACCAGGCTTCACACTGTCAGCACGGAGCCCAATGTGGGGCTCGAACTCACAAACCATGAGATCATGACCTGAACTGAAGTCAAGAGTCAGACACTCAACCAACTGAGCCACCCAGGTGCCCTGATTTTTTCTGAGACAGAGTGAGAGAGAAAGAGAGACAGAGCATGCAAATGCGTGAGCAGAGGAGAGGAAGAGAGAGAAAGAATCTTAAGCAGGCTCTACACTCAGCATGTAGCCCAACGTGGGGCCCGATCTCACAACTGTGACATAATGACCTGAACGGAAATCAAGAGTCAGATGCTTACCCAACTGAGCCACCCAGGCACCCCTTTCCCTGTTGATTTTTAATTAATTATGTATTCTTTGAGTATGTGGAATATTGCCATGGTTCTGAGTCAGAGCTGTGTAGAAAGTTATCATCAGAAAGGTGGCTCTCCCCACCAAGTCCTCCCACTAGCTGGTCCCCATTTCCCCACTCTCGCACTCCATTCTTTCCTGCTCCCTGTAGGTAAATCTCGCTAGGCTTCAGTTTATCCTTTCTGTATGTTTGGTGTGTAAGTGAGCAATTACATGTATAAATTTTTATACCCCCTTTTCCTTATATAAAGTATAGCATAGTAGACATATTATTTGTACTTTAATCAATTGATTTTTGACAAGTTGCCAAGGAAATTCAACAGAAAAGAAATAGTCTTTTCAACAAATGACGCTAGAACAACTAGATACCCATGAGGAAAAGAAAAACGAACATTGCTGTTTACCATACCATACCATTACCTGGTTCTATACACAAAGCTCAACTTAAAATGGATCATGGATCTCATACAAAAACAAAAAACTAAAAAGCTTCTCAAAGAAAGCATATGTGAAAATATTTACGATTTCAGAGTAGACAAAAAATTCTTAGGCAGGCCTCAAAGTTTTTGTTACTTTAAGATGTTATGGTTGAGGTAATTTGTTCTGGCAGCAACAGAAAACTAATACAGAAAGCATAGAAAAATCACCAAAAAAATTCTCAAGAGGCTACTGGTCTTGTCCATGTTTTATTTGTGTTGGGATTTGAGGGAAACCAATAAATAACAATCCTTTCCTCACTGGAATTTGGAACTGACTGAAAGTTACACATAAGAATCAGGCAGATGGGAGCTAAAAATACAAGGAGATGAAAACATTACTCTCACATATTACTTATAAAGTAGATATTGGAGAACATAGCTTGGATCTGCTAGTCAAAAGAACTTGCTAATACTCTTTGCTCTCTTTTTGAAACCTTGGAACAGCCCTCACAACGAAAATCTTCTGCCTTTAAGAACAGAGAACAGTCTTGTGCTGGAAGAAGAGGAAGCCAAAAGATATGAGGCAGAAAAGGAACTCAGAGAGAGTGGAAGCATGACATAGATTCAACATGCTGGCTCCAAGATGTAGGACCACAGGCAAGGACCAGAGGGAAGTCTCCAGAAGCTGAGGGTGGCCCCAGCTTTGCAGCCCTAAGGACAAATGAGCAAATGGCCAGTGGAAAATAATAAAACCTTCAACGAGAGATCACTGCTTAGATGTTTATTTATGTGGCTAAAACCCAGAGCAATAAAATCAAACACAACTTGGAAAGAATTTTATTTTTAAGACTTATTTGAGGAAAGTAAAGCTTATTAGCAACTATAGAGAATATAGTGAAAAACATACGATACTATATAAAAATAGAAGTGGCTTCAGGGTGAAAAATACCAAATGATCTTTCCAGCTCTGCTACTTACTTTGGCTGTGAGAATATGAGGAAGTCCTCTGAGTCCACATCTTAAAATAGGAATCACACACTACACCTAAGAACAGAATTTCTGCAATGATCTAATGTAATAATATCTGTGAAAATGCTTGGAAAATTGGAGAATGCTATTTAAAGATATCATTTTCATTAACATTATTAAAGATAATATCTTACCATTACTAAGCCCCTGGGGCATAGCGTAGGTGCTTTAAGACACATCCCAGCTCTTCACTGATACTTGGGTATCATTTATCATATCTCGAGAGCAATTTTCTAAATGAGACATACTTTCTCTTTTCCTTGGTCACTGGCCATGGCATGTCTACAGAGAGCTCTATTTCAAATGAACAGCTGATATAATAATGCCTAAGAAAATGAATGCATCTTAAAGAGGAAAATGTTGTCCCTTGGATGTGCCAAAATGAAATGCTGCAAAAAAAATCAGAATAGCCATCTTAACTTCTACCTGTGAACTATTGCGAGCCCATTAATAAGACTGTATGTTCATTTGCACATCTTGTTGTTCAAGCTCCTGAGAACATTGTAGTTGTATGTGGGGGTTAGCAATTACTCTCTGCCAACTTTGAGGGGCAAAGTTGAGACCTAGAGAGGTTGAGCTCAGTACAGCTAAACCTTTTTTCACCAAGGTCCAGAAGAGAGGTATGGGAGGACCTCACTAAAATTTAGAACTAGAATTTCAAATTACATATCTCAGAGAAAACATAGAGATAAAATTAGCTTCCTTCTCAACAAGTTGACCTTGAATAAGTTGGAGGGAGAAGATACAAAAGAGTACACAAATATAAGATGGATAAATGCTTGGGCCCAGAGACAAGAAGCTAAGAGACCACTATCAGGTTCAAGAACAAAGAAATCAGAATAGCTTACAGAGTCTTCCATTGTTCCTGGTCATGACTGAACCCTAGAACACTCTGTGTGACTCTTTATTTCACAAGTAGGGAGAGAGTTTGGAGACATGATTACAGTGTTGAGAACTGAAATTATGACAGAAGGATAAAAGGAGTACTGGAGCTCAGTCTAAAATGGAGAGTAATGGGAGATAATAGAATATTAACACTTCTTTTACCTGATGAAAGCACCTGGGTGGGGGGTCATGGGAAAATCTTGAAAGGGAATGGTTTAAAGTTTTTTTAAAAATCCACTTCATGAAATAAGCCATACAGAGAAAGACAGATACCATAGGGTTTCGCTCTTATGTGGATCCTGAGAAACTTAACAGAAACCCATGGGGGAGGGGAAGGAAAAAAAAAAAAAGAGGTTAGAGTGGGAGAGAGCCAAAGCATAAGAGACTGTTAAAAACTGAGAACAAACTGAGGGTTGATGGGGGGAGGGAGGGAGGGGAGGGTGGGTGATGGGTATTGAGGAGGGCACCTTTTGGGATGAGCACTGGGTGTTGTATGGAAACCAATTTGACAATAAATTTCATATATTGAAAAAAAAATCCACTTCAACTAGGTATGTAATGAGGAAAGATGTAAATCTGACATGGTAAATGACAAACATTTATCAAGTGCCTTCAATGTGACAGAGCCTCTGAGCCTTCCCTTGAAAAGGTGCTCTCCACCTGTCCTGGGAGGCGGCAAGTACAGTGTGGTTAGTGTGGCAGATGGACTAAACATTCAGTTGCAGAAAGAAAAGGGGAACCCACCTAACCCAGGAAAGGTGCCATCTTAGCCACATTTTGAAGGATGTGCGATCGAGGGAAGAGCATTCCAGGCAGAGGGAACAGCATGAAGGTTTGAGATGACATGGTGTGATTGTAGGACTAAAAACTAGTTCAAAAGTACAGGTTTGTAGAATACAAGGCTGGATAAAGTTTAAGTGGCATAATTTATTGAGTGTCGATTTGTACAACTTATACTTTTTGTTTTTCTACATCATCATGGTTAATCCTATAACAGCTCTTGGGGGGGGTAGTTTTGTTAATCAAGGTTAATATTCAAACCCCAAATTCTTAGTGACTTAGTATAATTAAAATCTATTTTTCATCTCTAAAGGTCCAACGTGGGCCAGGCAGCCTACTTATATCTAGTAGCCATGACATCTGGATCATGTGGCCTCTAAGGCCACCAGCACAGAGGAAAAGGGATAGAAGAGATACTCTGATTCATAACTGCTTGCAGTCACTTCTGCTCAGTCTGTGGGCTAGAACTAGTCTTATATTCCCAACTTCACTGCAAATGAAATTTGGAAATGCAGAGAAGCACATGGATATTCGATGAGCACCAGCCATCCCTGCTCTGGGAAGGCACCTGTAAGAGTTATTTATCATGGCATAACAATGACCATAAATCTAGTGGCTTAAAACAACACGTTTATTATCTTACTTGCTGTAGGTCAGGAGTCCAGGCACAGCTCAGCTGCATCCTCTGTCAGAGTCTCAGAAGGCTGCAATCAAGGTGTTGGCTGGGGCTAGGGTCCCGGCTGAGGCTTGAATAGGGGGGGGGAATCTATTTCCAAGCTTTCGGGGCTATTAGGAACATTCAGTTCTTTATGGGCTATTGGACTAAGGTCCTCAGTTTCTTGCTGGCTATCAACTAGAGGCCTCCTTCTTTCCTTATCTCATGGGCTTTCCCAACATGGAAGCTTCCCTCCTCAAAGTGAGCAAGATCTATAGCATGTCCCAGCCAGGCTGGTGTTGCAGTCTTATGTAATGTAATTCCTGGAAGTGACATCCTGTCCACTTTACCATATTCTTTTGGTTAGAAGCATTACAGGTCTCACGCACATTCAAAGGGACTGGATTACACAAGGGTGAGTGTACCCTGAGGTAGGTTCAATTGGGAGCAATCTTGGAGTCCATTCACCACCACACCATTATTAAATCCTTATTTGTTAGAAAAATAAATTGGGCCACAGGGAGGTTAAATGGTTTGTCTAAGGCCTACAAGTAAGGAATACAGATGGAATTCTGCTCTCTTCGCTGTACTACCAGATTATGAAGAGCTTTCTGTTTGAGAAGAAAGTTGGATTTTTATCCTGTAGATAGTAGTAACAGGATCAGATTTTCATTTTATTTCTTTTTAAATTTTTATTATTATTATTTTTAATTTAAGTAAACTCCATGCACGATCAATGTGGGGCCTAAACTCACAACCCTGAGATCAACAGTCACATGCTCTACCGACTGAGCCAGCCAGGTGCCCCCAGATTTTCACTTCAGACGAGATCAGAAGCATTCAGGGTGGTATGGCCGTAGACCAGATTTTCATTTTAGACAGATCAGCTGACTGTTGGGATTGGATCTGAGAAGGTTTTACTAATGGCAAGGGTCAATTTAGGAGATTCTGGACCTGATTGATTGGGAAAAGAAGACAGCAGTGACTGGGTAGGATGCAGTTGCTTCAAATGGGCAGGGGATTTTCCACGATGGTAATCATTCCAAATGCTTTTAAGATCGATCCTACAAAGTAGACTCTGTTGTTATCCCTATTCATAAGTGAGGAAAGTGAAGGGTGAAGGGGTAAAGTAAACCAACTCAGAATAAAGAACTGATCTCAATTCAGACCTCATGACTCTTACTTAACTCCTCAGTCCCAGGTTTATTTCAAAGAATCAAAAAGATTGTATGGCTTAGAGAGTCACAAGGCTAATCTACTCCCATAGTCCATTCATTCATTCATGCATTCATCCCCAAATATTTATTAAGCTCCTGCTCTGTATCAGATGAATACTTACCATTTACATTCATTATCCTTTTGAATCCTCTTAATCACCTTTTTAGGGAGTTGTTGAGAAGTATTACTTTCCCCAATTTATAAAGAAAACACTATTTTGGTATCTCCTACTGCGCTGAGGATAAAGTGAATCCTTCATCAAGTCTAGCTGAGTCTACTTAACTTCAACATGTTTACAACAAAATTGGTTAAATTTAAGGATGGTACCAGCACAGGTACCTCTCTGTTCCCTTAGTACTTTCTTCTTCAATTCTAAATACTTCTATTTGGGCACTACTTATAAAGAAGCTGCAAACTTGATTCAAACAGAACAACAACAACAACAACAACAACGTGGTTCAGGAGCTTCTGGTCCAAAACTTTACATTTCTCCACCCATTAAATTATAGAGGGAGAGATGCCAAACTTTTATAGATATTTAGTTCAGCCAAATTAGTTTCTCTCCTCTCTGCTTGCCAAACATAAGGCAGACTGTCTTTATCCCAATGAAAACTTCATTGTTACAGGCAACAGCCAACTCCCTACAGATTCCCTGAAATCATTGTGATCTCAGCAACTCTTGTTCCCTGCACACACTTTCCAGATTGATCCCATGAAAGTACCTCATTATCTTCACTCTCTTGAGTATTTGTAGCATCTTCTAGGACATGTGCAAGGCTCTGCGTAAATCACTGAGGCACAAAGCTTTCAAGGACAGAGACAAAGTAGCTCAATTCTATCACATCATTACTAGAACCTGATTCCCAGTAGGAATTCAATGCGTACTCATAACTTGCCAATTCTTCATCCAATCATCTATAGGGGAGAGGATAAAAATGACAACATAAGTGAATGTTCCCACCCTTTCTCTCTGCCAAATAAACTAGGCTTTGTTTTTGCCACTGTTCCTTTTTACCCCCTCCACTTGCCTCTACGCTTGTTGTGAGCTCCAATCACAAAAATGGGCTGAGGGATAAATGCTCTATAAAACAGTAGTGAAAGAGAATGTGGAGCTTTCTTTCCCAGAGGACAATGAGTGTGGGGAGCTGACACTTCGGAAGTCTGGAGGAACGTGCTGGTGATGAAGGGCTTGGGGAGAGGTTGAGAAAGGCAAGAGAAAGGTCATGGTCATGGCCAAGAAGAGTCACGGGGGATGAGGGAAAGAAAACTAGTGACAGACCCTGGGAGATATGTGGTGCTAAATCATATGAGAGGAAGAGAATTTTAGCAAGAGTTACCTTTGAGTTTTACCTTCTTTAAGAAATATGTGTGAAGGTTTGGGTTCCTATTGGACTTTCCTCCTTTACATGGTGCCCCTCTTGAATAACCTATGTAGAGCATGGTTATGATGCAGTGACATATGCAACAAGCATTTATTAAACTTGCCTGGTGATCTCAAACATTATTATACAGGACAGGAGATAAAAAGAAAGAAGTGCCGCTATTAGAGACCCTCACAGTTTAGCTAAGGATTCAAATAATAATATCTGTACGTTAGTTGACAGCTTACAAAATTGTTCTTTATCTTAAATGATTTAAGGGAACCATGCAGGTCATATGTAGATTATTCCCATTTTCGGGATAAGGAATCTGAAGCTCAGAGAAGACTTGACAGTGGCTGTCATCTGGCAAGTAGCAGAGTTAGAAACAAAGCTCATATCTGGGGAGCAACAAGGTTGTCCCCTTTCTGCTTTCTCATACTCCCTCTGGTCAGCAAGGAAAATGAAACAGCAGAGAGTAGAGACCTTGATTCAGAAGGGTAAAGTGGATTTTTTAAGATTACGAGAAAGGAGGTATTCAGGTAACCTTTGTTGTGATAAAGGTTGGGATTCAGGGGCATGTCAGATGGCTCAATTATCACCTCCTTCTTGGTCGTATGGTCACTTTTGGTCCCACATACATCAGCAGTTGACTAGAGAGTAGGTCTCACAGAGGAAGAATGATATCTTTACAAGCTCTGGGATCCACCTGCAGACTTATGCACTCCGGGAATTCCTTTTTTCTAAGAAAGAGGATCTGATTGAGTCTGTTTGTTACTACTCCATACGAAGCACCTGATGGGAAAGAGCTCGGCCAAAGTCCAGCAGTGGTTTTTGGCCTTTCTCATGTCCAGCCCACCCCACCAGTGACTCTGGCTTAGGTGACCAGGATAGCATGGCTCACTTCACTCCTTGAATTTGGCTCAAGCTGTAGTAACTTAGTGCACAAAGGAGTATAGGAGCTGTTTTCTTCAGAAGATGGCTTGGAGTGCACCTTGCAGATGGCCTCATGGACCTTTCCCTATGGGCCATACCAGTGAGGTGCAGGGAAGGAAAGATTGTGACTCAGAGGCTCACAGGCACCCAGGAGCCCTGCCCTGCTGCTGTACTTCATGAAATAATAAGTGTGTTACCCTTAGTGCTTACCTGAGCACAATAGATACCCATGACCTCATATCTCTTATATTTTTGTCTTCTAAGCAGCATGTATTTTTAGTCTTTATTTCCATTTCTTGGTCTGTTTTGCGATTCACAATGTGTTGATACAAATTTTGTCTAATAAGGGAAGAGAGATATTTACATTATTTAATTTCAAATGATTATAGATGCAATTGAAATGCAGTGCATATAAATGTATCACTTACCATTAAATAGTGACAAATGTCTCTGACGAAAAATTGTTTAGAAACTGTCTATTTGCCTCATTAGTGCATTATTTTATCTCTATTTTTTAGGTTTATATGAGAAAACATGAAGTACTCTGGTCTGTACCTCAAACTTTGATTGCTTTCAAAATAAAAAAAAATTAATAGTACAAACAAATGAACAGTCATGAGTACATTCAGGGTAATTTAATATAATTCAATTCAATTAAATATCATTGCAGCAGAGAGGGATTAAAGGCTCGACAGCTGCACTCTAAGTATAGCAATTAATGTAGTTGGAATTCAGGAACCTAAAAACTACCCCATTACATCTCACTAAATCAAAGGATCTAAAGAGCGGTTGTTGAATCATTATTGGATTAACAGAGGACTGTTGATGTTACATCACTGAAATCAGAGGTCTTAATCCCTATAATAAAGTCAAGTATTACAGTATTTGCCAAGCAGGACAAGGTCCTGGGACTGGGGAGATCCATTTCAGCCACACTTCCCTGCTGTCACATTGATACCCACTCACAACATTCAGTGGAATGTGTTAACAATGCATCTGGCCAGGGATGTCAGAGTCACTGGAGGCCAGATGTAGAGGCAGGCTGGGAGTGGACAACCTCCTATGATTTGAGGGATTATGAAAAGAGTCTCTTAACCAAAATAATATCCTCTGGCCTCTGTCAGGATGTCTGAAACCCAGCCACTCAGATTATGATCCTTTGGAACTGGAGGGTTTTCCAGACTTCCTGACATTTCTGTTGCTAAAGAGACCAGTTGTTTCTTTAAAGGCAAAGACTTGCTAGTTGTCACTAGATAGTTGGTGGTTCAGCTAAACATGGTAATGCAATGATTTTTTTGGTGGATAACCCGAGGTTTGATGGGGTTAACAATCCAGGTAGTTAAGACTTTGCCACAATCCTATAAAGAGAATAAACAGACTAGCTAAATGCAAGAGCTACTTCATTTAACAAGATTTAAATGAATAACATGATAACTCTTTATATTAAAATTTCTTATAAATTGGCTTTCAAAATCCAGGTAAATTTTTTCTTAAGATTGCACAGCTCTGACATGATATTTCTGAACCAATTTTTATGTAATTGCTTTTTGTCTGAAGAGGATGTTTTTCCTGGTTGCACTGAGGCTCAGAACCCAGTCTCCTTTTGCCTCCTCTATTCCTTTTCATAGGCTTAATAACAAAGTTTCAGTGTTTTCCCTCCCTCTCTGCTCTTTCGACTTCTCTCACCATGATTAATACAAGAAAATAACGAAGAAATCATGATAACTGCGTACCAAATTTGGTCCTGTGAAAATGTCTGCCCATTCATTCTCAATATTCGATTTAGCCTTGCCCGCTCAATTCCTGCTACACCAAATGTGCTCCCAAACCTTCAAGAAAACAGTTGACTGAGATGAGCACCAGTCACAATATCCGCCTCAAACCTCAGGCCAACTTCATTTTTCACATCTTTCTTTGAAAGATTGAAAACAGATTTTGAAGAGAATACAATGGCAGTTTTTCTCTCTTCTTTTTAGATCACAGTTGTAGAACTTCTGGTAGGGACATGGTGCCAGCTTAATTCTGGATCTTGCTTCAACTCCTCTTGGAAACCACACAGAGAATTTTTCCAGAAGTCACACAATTTGTTTATAGTGAAGCCAAGAGACAGAGAAAACCTGGAAACTCCATTTACATTTAAGAACTGCCAAGAACAGCTGAAGCCAGCAAAAGTCTACAGGAAGCCAGGTGGGAAGCATCAGGGAAGAATGGGAAGGACAGAGGGCTTAGTGGTGGTGTGGCTCAGAAATCTCCAGAGAATTCCTCCCTCAGGAGGAGAATATTCCACCTATGAGAGAACTGCTGCAGGTAGGGGTTAGATCAGAGAGGTTAGAAGTAGCAGGAACGGATGAGAAGAAAGATGTGGAAGGTGCCTGGGGGTCCAGAGTTGGGTATTTTAGAAAGCATCAACAAAAATACACCCTCAAAAAGTGTGGGGATTGCATTGAAGACAGTCTCCTGGTTGCAGTACTGGTCAAGGAACTGGGGAAGCGTAGGCCTGGCTGGACGAGTCAGACAGAACCAGGATGAGCTCAGGGAGGCACAGAAGATGTGGCCACACAACAGGGTCATATTTCAAGGAAACATTTCTCACTATACGAAGGGAGGAGTTACAGCTCTTCAGTTACTAAGTCAAGAGAGCTACCCTGGCCCTTATTCCTCCTAACCTATCCCTCCACCTCTAACCTGTTTCAAAAAATGGTTCAGGACAATATGACAATACATTAAAAAAAAGAGAAAAATTAAAGGAAATGTATGCTAGTCACCCAAAAATACTCTAAGAAAATATGTGGGAAAGAACAGCAAGACATTTATATAAGACAAAGAAAAGTTTTCAGGGAAAGTGATAGAGCAGACAAAAATTATAAACAAATAATTTATCATTATTTTGGAGAAAAAAAGTTAAATGAATCCTGACCATGAAAACCAAGATGGATACATCAGGGAAGAGAGGAGCACACAATAGAAGGTAATGGCAGAATTCAGGAAAGAAAGTAAGACAAAAAGTAACAGAAATAAAACATAAAGTAGGACGGGCATAAGGGAAATCTGACAACAGTGAGGCCACAGTAAAGGACACAGAGGATAGAAATGGGAAAAAACAAACAGAAGAAAAGAGAAATACAGACATAGGGTCAGTGACAGATCACAGCTACACAAGTAAAGAAGTGAAGCAAAGCATAGCCCTTGTACACTTAATTGGAATTCCAAAGAAGAAACCCCAAAGAAAGCAAGAGAATGAGTGTTTTAACATGTAATTAAAGAAAATTCACGGCACACTGAGCAACAGAGAGTTGACCCAGAACCATCAACACCAAATCACACTTTGGTGAAGTTGTTGCCTTTAAAGATACAGAACAAATCCCTTTTGGAATCCTTTAAAGATCTAGAAAGAATCCTTGCCTTTTGGGAAGCCAGGCAACAGATGAAAGAACTCACTTTTAAGGGAAATACAAGCAGGGTGGCATCTGATTTCAGTATAGAAACACTCAGTACCAAAACACAGTGAAGACATGTCCTCAGTACATTCAAGCAATGAACATGAGTCAAGAATTTCATAGCCAAATCTTACTTTAAGTAAAAAGGGAAATGATTTTATTTTATTATGAGGTCATTTATAGAGAATCAGACTAATCAAAGTTCTTTTTATAGTCTCATCAAAGCTCAACCATTGTTCTATGCATGTATATATGTATTATGAATGTATTATGCATGCAGATTTCGATGTAAGTAGGTATTATTTATGTAATAACAAACTCAATGAACCCAAACATAAAAACTTTATCAGAGATAAGAACTATATAAATCACGTGTGTGTGTGTTCCTAAAATATAGAGTTTTCTTTGTTTTTAGCTTTTTGCAAGATTTTGCTGTATATGATCTCCTGACACTTCAAATCTAATACCCTATGAATTATAAGGAGTATAATTATGTTTCTTAAAGTTTATTTATTTTGAAAGAGAGAATAAGAGAGCACGCAGGAGGGGCAGAGAGAGGGGGAGAGAGAGAGAGAATCCCAAGCAGTCTCTGAGAAGCCAACGCAGGGCTCAAATTCATGAATCATGAGATCATGACCTGAGCTGAAACCAAGAGTCAGATGCTTAACTGACTGAGCCACCCAGGCACCCCAAGATGGTACAATTATTTTATGTACTATTGTATTAGTCAGACAGAAATCACACCAGTTATTTGACCAGAGGAATTTGATACAAAACACAGTACCAGGTATAAAGTTGTTTTCCACTGAAAGGGTAAAAAGAGGACTCTAAGATAGCATGAAGGTAGAAACTGCAGGAAGAAACTATCATGTCCTATGGCTGAGAAAACAGAGGAAACTAAGGGAAGAACTTAGAAAAAAAGGTCCATATGGGGCTGAAACTGAGACAGATATCTGAAGAGGAAGCACTGCTCAGTTGATGCATCTCTGAGCCCAGAGGAGGGGGCTCCCTGGGACACAGGTCTAGGCCTCTGGGGAGGGGGTAGTTGCCCTCCGGTGAGGCAGTGTTACCAAGCTGGTTTTCTGCATGTGACGGGAAAGTTACAACCGAGTTTAACTGCCACTAAAGGAATGATTTGCCATCGCTGTTGTGAAGAAAGGTTGCTTGGAGGGGAGGGAGATCACGGGGAGAGGAAGCAGGAAGCCAACAGGAGGAGCAAGTCCCTTCTTCCTTCTCTGGCACGGAAACCTCCTCTGGTGCCCCCTGTTGACAAACCTTTAACAGAGCCAGCTGGGGAAAGCACAGGAGTGCGTTGTGGTCTCTCAGTGCTGTACCACAAAGCAGAATATAGATGAGATGATTTGGAGCTAAAGAACAATATTTTCATGGTTGGCACAATCACTAATAAAAAACCTCTGCCAAGTAAGCTAAGATTTTTGAGACATCATAAGAAAAATTGCACACATTAGAGGAGATGAAATACAGTACATTTCTGACTGGTTATTTTGAAATGTTTTTGGGCTGTTTCCACGTTTTGCTGGGCAACTACTTTGGATATTTTTGTGCATGTCCTCTAATACATTTGTCCAGATTTTTCTCTTGGATATAAATGTTGGTGTGAAATTGCTGGCTGTTAGAGTTTGTAAATATTCAATCTTAAAATTGAATACGTTACACCAAACCATATTCCACAGTAGTTGGAAATAAGTTCCCAAACTATTTTCCATGGCAGTTGTACCAATTTACATTGTAACCTGTGATTGACAGATCCTGTTGTTAGACATTCTCTTCAGGACCTGATATTATCAAACAGTTTTGAACACATAAGAACTTAGGCACCATTGTTCATATGAGCCTGGGATCCCAGGGAAAAATTGCTCTTTTCAAGGGAAACTACAGGAGGACACACTCTGGCCAATGAATAGATGATGGGAAATTTTGGCAAAGAACCGGTGGTAAGAACTCTAGTTTCACATATCTGATTGTCTATATGACATCTTCTCTTGGATGTCTAATAGGCATATCAAACTTCACATGTTTAAAAATGAATTCATGCCAGCCCCACCACATCTGTTCTTCTGGTCATTCTCCTCATCTCAGTTAATGTCAACCTCATGTCTGTAGTCGCTAAGATGAGAAACCTTGGAGTCCTCTTGAATCTTCTTTTCTTTTTCTCATATTCCTTATCCAAATTATCAGCAAAACCTTTGGATCTACCTTAAAAGTGAGTTGTGAATTCCATCACTTCTTCTGATCCCTATAGTGCTACTACACTGGTCCAAGCCACCATCATTTCCCAGCCAGTTTATGATGATAGCCTCCCAACTATTCTCTCCAGTTCTGTCTTTGTCTCCCTTCAGTTTCTTTTTCTCCATCTAGCAGCCTCATTGATTCTTTAAATATGTAAGCTGGGTCATGTTATTCCCTTAATGGATCCCAATTTAGAGTAAATGTGAAAATCTTTTTAATCTCAAAGTACATCTTTCACAATCTCCTACAGGTTTCTGTGTGAGCTGGCCTCCTTTAATTTTTAACCTCATCTCCTACTACTTTACCCTTTCTCACTGTCCTCTAGCCATATGACCTCCTCTCTATTTCTCAAATAAGCTTGGTATGCTCCTGCTTAGGGCCTTCACACTGGTTGTTCACTCTGCCTGAGATACTCTTTTCAGCTGTCTGCCCAGCTCAGTCTCTCATCAAGTCTTAAAAAAAAAAAAGTATTTTAAATGTCACTTTCTCAAGGGCTTTCCTGCCTACCCTGGCTAAACGTGCAAACCACCCCATTCCACTCCCTACTCACTTTTCTATGTTTTAGTGTTCTCTAAAGCATTTATCATCATCTAATATAGACACATTATATTTCTTCACATCTGAGAAACCATAAATTACAAGAAACAGTATAATTTTATGTGGTACTAAGAATTAAATTAAAAATTCCTTTTAAATTATTTTACACTCACTGCAACAGCTATTTTAGATTTATCTATACCTATCTTTAAGTCTAGATAACTAGATAAGTCTAGTTTTTATTATATGTCACTATTGTGCAAACCAAGGGGGAAATACCAGCAACATAAATTGACGTGTTTCTAAGACTGCATCGTATTCAGAGTTCAACTGCTCTTGACTATGTAACCCAGACTCATCGACAGTGTTTCTCCACCAATCACTGTTTTGTGCTATCAGCAGCTTTGGAGATATGGCATTTCCCGAATGCTCTGCCAGTGTCGCCAGGATTTTGTCCCAAATTGCTGACTTCACTCTACAAGTTTTGATGAATTATGAACAGGCAATAACAGCAAGGGCTTGATGGACACTAGGCCAACAGCAACTATAAGACACAAACAAGTCTCTGAGGTACAAAAATGTTTATCTTAATGTAAATTAACTATGGTATTTAGTCTCCCCCTGTATGAGAAGGTAAGCTTGAAAAAGAGCAGACTTTTTGTCCATTCTGTTTCCTGCTGTAGCCTCAGGGCCTAGTACAATCTCAAAATCTCAGGTACATATTTGTTACTTTATACTATTGTACGAAGAACCAACAAATTGCAATAATGAATCATGCTTTCTAGGCTCCACTTAACCTTTGTGAAATGATGTTGAATGAATAGATCCTCCCTGCTCTGAGTTACTCTTTCTTTTTAAAATTGGCAACATTTAGGACTCTTTCTTTAGACCTCTACAGGGCTCTGACTCTAAATTAGACATTTTCAATTTAACGCATTTTAGAATTTGTAACAAGAGTAAGAAAAGTTGTAGTAAAGCTAATGGATGGATAATGGTACTATGCCCTGAAATTGTACACCTTTGATAACATTCTGAGAATGTATCATTGCTTAAACAAGGGGATCAAAAACATTTATAAGTAGAAACTGTCCTTCATCAGAACTATGAAAAAGGAGGAATATTGCTCAGATGAATCACTGGAAACATTCTTATGTTGGAATGAGCCAAACCAAACTGACCTGGTGTGAAGTCCCCTGATATTATTTTATTGTCAAATGGGCACCTATTCAAACTGCTCCTATTCACAAAGAAGATAGGGAGACAATATCTCATCTGATTCCTTTACTTACTGCCTTTAACATCTTATATTCATTCAATCAGCATTTATTGAGAACCCACGGGTGTCTGATGCATAAGAAATTATGGAATAAAGAAAACAGAGCACAGATAAAACCAGCATGCCTAGAGGAAAGATCATTCCAAACTCATTATTTAAGTCCCCATATACTGAGACTAGCTCCTTCTGAAATGGTACATGGGACCTAACCTTGTACATAAGAAAGCTTACTTCTGAATGTACAATGCAAAAACTTTCATTTTCTAGTGTAATTACGCAAAAATTATGGTAACTTCATCTTTATTTTTTAAGTAAATTAAATTTTTAAAAGTTTAAATTTGTGGCAATTATATCACTGCTTTTAATTTGATTTGCAGAGTTCACCTGAAATTTGCAACTGTATATATTCTGTTGATTTCTGTTTTATCAGTGAGCAAAACTGAGATAAGAGGAGAGTAAGCTTCTAAAGGAATAAAAGTAGTTTGACTTTATTACTCTTTAAGATGTCAACACTTCTTGTCATCTGTGTCAAATTAATAATAATAAAAAAGAAACCCTGTGGCAGTGCTAGCATGCACATCATGTACAAAATCCATACTTGTAACCTCCAGTCTTTTCATCTTCAAAAATAGTGAGGTACATAAGGAATGGATGATGAAGTCAGTTACATTTTCATGCCCTTCAGGTAAATAGAAATGATCACTTTCTTGGCTATGTTCTATAGCTATTGAGAAAAGTAAACAGAATCAGTGACTCAAAAATCAGCAAGGACTGACTAAATACTTAGCGTGTGTGCTCAGCAAAAAGAAGGAGCACTAATTAGTAACAAGAAAACATATGAAAGAATAAATCTCCCTGGAAAGGTAAATATATAATAAAGGTAGTGGATTAATAACTTATAAAGTTAATATAAGTTTAAAAGACAAAAGTAACTATATGACTGATTACTATAATTAATTAAGGAACACACAAGATTAAAAAAATGTAAAATGTGACATCAAAAATATTAAACAGAGGTGCCTGGGTGGCTCAGTGATTTCAGCATCCAACTCTTGATCTTAGCTCAGGTCTTGTTCTCAGGGTCCTGAGTTCAAGCCCAGCATGGAGCCTACTTAAAAAACAAAAAACAAAACAGCACCATAAAACATAGGAGATGGGGAATAAAAAAGTCGAGCTTGAGAATGGAATCAATCTTAAGTTGTTATCAACTTTAAATAGACTGCTATAGATATAAGTTATTATACATAAGCCCCATGATAACCACAAAGCAGAAACCCATGGTAAATATGCAAAAGATAGAGAAATATAAGCATATTATGAAAGAAAGTCATAAAACCAAAAATGAGGAGAGCAAGAGACAAAAAAAGGAAACAGAGGAACTACAAAAACAGCTAGAAAACAATTAACAAAATAGCATAATTATGTACCTAATAATAATTATTTTTTTAATTATTTTTTTAATGTTTATTTATTTTTGAGACAGAGAGAGACAGAGCATGAATGGGGGAGGGTCAGAGAGAGGGAGACACAGAATCTGAAACAGGCTCTAAGCTCTGAGCTGTCAGCACAGAGCCCGACGCGGGGCTGGAACTCACTGACCGTGAGATCATGACCCGAGCCGAAGTCGGCCACTTAACCGACTGAGCCACCCAGGCACCCCCTAATAATAATTATTTTAAATATAAATGTAATAAATTGTATAATCAAAAGACAAAGAGTGGCTGAATGGATTAAAAAAAAAAAAAAAGACTTGTCGATACTACCCAAAGCAAGCTACATATTCAATGCAATCCCTATCAAAATAACACCAGTATTCTTCACAGAGCTAGAACAAACAATTCTGAAATTTGTGTGGAATCAGAAAAGACCCCAAATAGCCAAAGTAATCCTGAAAAAGAAAACCAAAGCTGGAGGCATCACAATCCCAGACATCAAGCTGCCTTACAAAGCTGTAATTATCAAGACAGTATGGTACTGGCACAAGAACAGACACTCAGATCAATGGAAGAGAATAGAGGACTCAGAAATGGACACACAAATATATGGCCAACTAATCTTTAACAGAGCAGGAAAGAATATCCAATGGACAAAAGACAGTCTCTTCAGCAAATGGTGTCAGGAAGACTGGACAGAGACAGGCAGAAGAATGATCCTAGGTACTTTCTTATACCATACACAAAAAGAAACTCAAAATGGATGAAAGACCTAAATGTAAGACAGGAAGCCATCAAAATCCTAAAGGAGAAAACGGGCAACAACCTCTTTGACCTCGGCCACAGCAACTTCTCACTAGACATGTCTCCAAAGGCAAGGGAATTAAAAACAAGAAATGAACTACTGGGATCTCATCAAGATAAAAAACTTCTGCGCACTGAAGGAAACAATCAACAAAACTGAAGGCAACTGATGCAAGGGGAGAAGATATTTGCAAATGACAAATCAGATAAAGGGTTAGTATCCAAAATCTACAAGAACTTATTAAACTCAACACCCTAAAAAACAAATGATCCCGTGAAGAAATGGGCAAAAGACATGAACAGACACTTTTCCAAAGAAGACATCCAGATGGCTAACAGACACATGAAAAAATGCCCAACATCACTCATCATCAGGGAAATACAAATCAAAACCACAATGAGATGCCACTTACACCTGTCAGAATGGCTAACATTAACAACTCAGGAAATAACAGATGTTGGAGAGGATGTGGAGAAAGGGGAACACTTTTGCACTGCTGTGGGAATGCAAACTGTTGCAGCCACTCTGGAAAACAGTATGGAAGTTCCTCAAGAAATTAAAAATAAAACTACCCTATGACCAAGAAATGGCACTAGTAGGCATTTATCTAAAGGATACAGGTGTGCTATTTTGAAGGGGAACATGATCCCCAATGTTTACAGCAGCATTATCAACAATAGCCAAATTATGGAAAGAAGCCAAATGTGCATCAACTGATAAATGGATAAAGAAGATGTGGTATATATACACCATAGGATATTACTTGGCAATCAAAAAGAATGAAATCTTGCCATTTGCAACAACGTGGATGGAACTAGAATGTATTATGCTAAGCGAAATAAGTCAGTCAGAGAAAGATAAATATTGTATGATTTCACTCATCTGTGGAATTTAAGAAACAAACAGATGAACATAGGGGAAGGGAAGGAAAAATAAGATAAAGACTCTTAAATACAAAGAACAAACTGAGGGTTGCTGGAGGGGTGTTTGGTGGAGGGATGGGCTAAATGGGTGATGGACATTAAGGAGAGCACTTATTGGGATGAACACTGGGTGTTACATGTAAGTGACAAATTACTAAATTCTACTACTTAAATCATTATTACACTATATTTTAACTAACTTGGATTTAAACAAAATTTAAAAATTAAAAAGAATAGGACTCATCATATGCTGCCTATAAGAAATTCACTTTAGAGGTAAGGACACACACAGACTGAAAGTGAGGGGATGGAAAAAGATATTACATGCAAATGGAAACCAAAAGAAATCCAGAGTAGCTATACTTATATCAGAAAAAATAGACTTTACAACAAAGACTATAATAAAAGACAAAGATGGACATTACGTTATGATAAAGAGATCAATCCAATAAGATGATACAACATTGGTAAATATTTATGCACCTAACATAGGAACACAAAAATATATAAAGCAAATATTAACAGATCTGAAGGAAGAAATAGATATCATACAATAATAGTAAGGGGTTTTAATACTCCACTTACACCAGTGGACAGATCATCCAGACAGAAAATGAATAGAGAAACATAGGCCTTAAATGAAACATCACACCAGATGGACTTAACAGATATATACAGAACATTCCATCTGAAGGCAACAGAATATACATCTTCTCATGTGAAAAAATTTCCAGGATATATCATATGTTAGTCCACAAAACAAATCTTAATAAATTTAAGAGAATTGAAATCATATAAAGCATCTTTCTCCACAACAGTGCTATGAAACTAGAAATTAATTACATGAAAAACACTGGAAAATTCACAGCTTTGTGGAGATTAAACAACATGCTACTGAACAACAAATGGGCCAAAGAAGAAATCAAAAGAGAAATAAAAAACTACCTTGAGACAAACGAAAATGGAAATATAACATACGAAAATTCGTGAGATGCAGCAAAATCAGTTCGAAGAGGGAAGGTCACAGTGATAAATACCTATCTCAAGAAGCAAGAAAAGTCTCAAATAAATAACCTAACTTTACACCACAAAGAACTAGAAAAAGAAGAACAAAGTGCAAAGTTTGTAGAAGGAAGGAAATAACCAAAGATTAAAGCAAAAATAAATGAAATGGATACTAAAAAGACAATAGAGAAGATCAATAACACTAAGAGCTGGTTCTTTGAAAAGATAAACAAAATTTGACACACCTTTAGCTTGATTCACCAAGAAAAAGGAGAGGATTCATATATATAAAATCAGAAATGAAAGAGATGTTACAACTGATACCACAGAAATACAAAGGATAATGAGATGACTATGAAAAATTATATGTCAACAAATTGGACAACCTACAAGAAATGGATAAGTTCCTAGAAACATACAACTTTACCAAGACTGAATTATAGTGAAATAGAAAATCTGAACATACTAATTACTAGTAAGAAGATTGAGTTCATTATTAAAAAACCTCCCAACAAACCAAAGTCCAGGACCAAACGGTTTTGTTAGTGAATTCTACCATTCCAAGAAGATTTAATACCAATCCTCTCAAACTCTTCCAAAAAACAGAAGAGGATGAGATTCTTCCAAACTCATTTTATGATTCCAGCATTATCTGTTACCAAAACCAGACAAAGACATTCCAGGGAAGGAAAATTATTGGCCAATATCCCTGATGAACATAGATATAAAAATCTTCAACAAAATACTTGCAAACAAAATTCAATAACGCATTAAAAGGGTCATACACCATGATCAAGTGGGATTTATTCTAGGGATGCAATGATAGTTTAACACCCGTAACTCAGTTAATGTACTACATCAGAATAAGAAAATGAAGAATAGGGGCCCCTGGGTGGCTCAGTCGGTTAAGCGTCGGACTTCAGCTCAGGTCATGATCTCACGGTCTGTGAGTTCGAGCCCCGCGTCGGGCTCTGGGCTGACAGCTCAGAGCCTGGAGCCTGTTTCAGATTCTGTGTCTCCCTCTCTCTCTGCCCCTCCCCCGTTCATGCTCTGTCTCTCTCTGTCTCAAAAATAAATAAACGTTAAAAAAATTTAAAAAAAAAAAAAGAAAATGAAGAATAAAAATCAGACGATGATCTCAATAGATCTAGAAAAAGCAATTTGACAAAATTCAACATCCATTTATGATTTAAAAGACTCAACAAAGTAGGTATAGAGGGAACAAACCTGATAAAAGTAATATTTGACAATGTTACAGTTAACATCATACTCAACTGTAAAAAGCTGAAAGCTTTTCCTGTAAGGTCAGGAACAAGAGAGAAATGCCATTCTTACTACCCTTATTCAACATAGTATTGGAAGTCCATAGTCAGAGCAGTAAGGAGAGAAAGAAAGAAAAAAAGAAAGAAAGAGAGAAAGAAAGAAAGAAAGAAAGAAAGAAAGAAAGAAAGAAAGAAAGGAAGGGAAAGAAAGAAAAAAGAAGGGAGGGAAGGAAGAAATGAAGAAAGGTCATCCAAATTGAAAAGGAAGAAGTAAAACTGCCACTATTTGCAGATTACACAATATTATTTATATATAAATATATAAATAATATATAAATATAAATATATATATATATAACCCTAAATATTTCATCAAAAAACTGTTAGAATAAATGAATTCAGTAAAGTTGTACATAGAAAATCAATATACAAAAATATGTTGCATTTCTATACACTAATAATGAACTATCAGAAAGGGATATTAAGAGAACAATCCCATTTACAACTGCACCAAAAAAGTAAAATGCCTATAAATTTATAAATTTAACCTAGAAGGTGAAAGACCTATATATTGAAAACTATGAGACATTAATGAAAGAAATTAAAGAAGACACAAATAATTGCAAAGATATTCTGTGCTCATGAAGTAGAAGAATTAGTATTGTTAACATGTCTAGAAGCACCTGGGTGGCTCAGTCAGTTGAACACCCAACTTTTGATTTAGGCTCAGGTCATGATCCCAGGATCATGGGATCCAATCCCGTGTCAGCTCCATGCTGGGGTGTGGAGTCTGCTTAGGATTTTCTCCTTCTCTCTCTCTCTCTCTCTCTCTCTCTCTCTCTCTCTCTCTCTCTCCCTCCTCCCTCTCTCTCTCCCTCTCTCCCTCTGCCCCTCCCCCACTCATGCTCACACATTCTCTCTCAGAAAAAAAAAAGAAAAAAGAAAAAAGCCCATACTATCTAAAGCAATAAACAGATTCACTGTAACCCCTATCCAAATTCCAATGGCACTTTTCACAGAAATAGAATGAACAATCCTAATATTTGTATGGGACTATAAAAGATTCTGAATAGCTAAAGCAACCTTGAGAAAGAAGAACAAAGCTGAAGGCATCATGTGCCCTGATTTCAAACTATATTACAAAGCTATAGTAATTTAACCAGCATGGTATTAGTTTAAAAACAGACACAGATTAATGGAAAAGAATTGAAAACCCAGAAAAAAACCCATGCCTAGGTAGTTAATTTATGCAAAAGGAACCAAGAATATACAATGGGGAAAGGACAGTCACATCAATAAATGGTGTTGAGAAAACAGGGCAGCCGTATGCCAAAGAGAGAAACTGGGCCACTATTTTACACCAGAAACAAAAACTAACTCAAAGTGGGTTAAAGACTTGTATGTAACACCTGAAACCATAAAACTCCCAGAAGAAAACATAGGTGGCAAGCCCCTTGGCATTCATCTTGGCAATGATTTTTTAAATCTGACATCACACACAAAAAGCAAGAAGAGTGAAAATAAACTATTGGGCCTACGTCAAACTAAAACACTTCTGCAGAGCCAAGGAAATCATCCACAAAACAAAAAGGCAACCTACCGATGTTATCGTGAAAATTATGAATACATCATTAGGAGACCAGGAACAATACCAAAATCTTTAAAATAATAAAATAATTTAAATACCTTTTAAAGTTCTACATGTGTTTGCCTCTAAAATCAGGCATACTATCCTATATAATCACTTATCACATTGGATATGCAGGGACTGCAAAATGGTATTGATGCTGGGAATTAAAATGGTAAAGCACCTTGAAGGTATATACATATTTGGGATTTATATATATGCTGGGCACACATTCTAAGTATTTAGTCAGTCCTTTCTGATTTTTTTCCCATTTTTCTCTTTAATGTTATTTCATATAAACAATAATGTTACTTTATATCCATCAAGATAGGCCACAGAGCTGTGGTTTCAAATAGGTTTTTAGTATTGAATTTTTCTTTTTTCTTTCTCTTTTTTTTAGACTTGCACGTTTTTCCTTAATAAATAAATGTGTCTGGTGATGTTTGTTCATTTTTACACATTTGAAAAGAGAGTTAGTTAAGCAAGAGGATGAGTTCATTCATTCCAGCATCTTCCCTTATTACTTGATTTGCGTTTTGCTTAGTAAGCAAATATATTAAAATCCAACACTTAAATTTTTCTGCGAGAGTGTCATGGTGTTAAAACTTTCCCTTGGGATCACATTTACAATATTATGATGCCATGTAGGGGGAAAATAGGGCCATTATAAAGAACTGCACTTTACGCATTTTCTCATCTATTCAGTTATTAAGGTATACAAGATTACATGGAGTCTAATTGAAAGTACAATCCATTATTCTAATTTAGTGGTTCTCTGCATGGCAGAATAAAATTAATGGTGTCACCAAATAACTGTCACAAAATGACAGCTCAATAAAAGATCTGGGGAGTCAAAAGCCTGGTTAGTGTTTTACACAAACAATCCTGTTCCTCTATTTAAACCCATAGCCTATTTTAAACCCAGACATTCATGAAAATTGGATTTCAAGTTGAATATAAAAATGAGATGTTGAAAACAGAGCCCAAGGGCAGAAAGTCATGTCCAGACTTAAAAACACTCTTGAATGATTCTGAGGAACAGTTTTGCAGAAATGCAAAT
Source organism: Panthera tigris (assembly GCF_018350195.1). Classification (NCBI taxonomy): domain Eukaryota; kingdom Metazoa; phylum Chordata; class Mammalia; order Carnivora; family Felidae; genus Panthera; species Panthera tigris. Next base: position 62,234,721 of record NC_056666.1, read on the forward strand.
CCTTTGTGCACATTTAACTGATGTGTTGAGAAACTGTCTTTGCTCTGCATTTATAAATGTTTGCAGTTATCAAATTCAATCACCTATGGTAGAGTTGACCCACTGAGTAAAGAATAAACACATCTATTACTACAAATGAGCACATTAACAAGTATTAACCTGAGATAATGCCTGAATATGTTTAATAAAGAATTACCCATTGTTCCAAAAAGGGCTTTATGGACATATAAATGTAACCTATAAATTTGATGATGCTTTCTCACTTGTAGAAAGTTTTCTTATGTTAAAAATGTAGATGACTTAATAAAAACAAAGTGGAAGGGATGGGGAGGATAGTCCCTGAAATCAAATGCCTAGTGGATGCAAACCTGAGTCTAAGCCACTGAGTTCATATCATAGCTATTTTTAAGCATAATAGTTTGAAAATATACAAGCTACATCATTCTGAAAAAAATTCAGTTCTTATTTACTCTCCGTATTCAAACTCTCACAGAATCTTAGAAAGAGAAGGAATCTTGGAGGTGATCTATTTCTTTCTCACATCTGATGCTGACTTTTCCTCTCTTGTGCTTCTGTGTGCACAACACTTATCCTTTAATTAACAGCACAAGGTCTGTGTGTCTTTATGTTTCAAAGTATAAGATAGGTATGTGCCCTAATTAAGAAGGACATACTTTCTTTTTTAAAAAAAATTTTTGATGTTTATTTTTGAGAGAGAGAGAGAGAAACAGAGCATGAGCATGGGAAGGACAGAGACAGAGAGACCCAGAATCCGAAGCAGGCTCCAGGCTCTGAGCTGTCAGTGCAGAGCCCGATGCGGGGCTCAAACTCACAAGCTGAGATCATGACCAGAGCCCTAGTCGGATGCTCAACCAGCTGACCTACCCAGGCGCCCCAAGAAGGACATACTTTCAAGTAAGACAAGCTTTCTACCTGTAGTTTTCAAATAAGTAGAATGAAAGTTAACACTCCTATGTCACTTATCAAAATGAAAGTTACTATAGTCTTGTGTAGAATATGTAATTTATCATTTTATTTTATTTTATTTTATTTTATTTATTTTATGTAATCTCTACACCCAGTGTGGGACTTGAACTTACAACCCTGAGATCAAGAGTCACATGCTCTACTGACTCAGCCAGCCAGGCAGCCCTCAATTTCTATTTCTAATGATCTTTGTCACACTTCCCTCTTTCTTTCTTTTTTTTTTTTTATAATTTTTAATGTTTATTTATTTGTGAGACAGAGACAGAGACAGAGTATGAGCAAGGGGCCGGGCGGCGGGGAGAGAGAGAGAGAGAGAGAGAGAGAGAGAGAGAGAGAGAGAGAGAAAGAGAGAGAAAGAGAAAGAGAGAGAGAGAGAGAGAGAGAGAGAGAAAGAGAGAGAAAGAGAAAGAGAAAGAGAAAGAGAGAGAGAGAGAGAGAGAGAGAGAGAACGAAGTTAGAGCAGGCTCCAGGCTCGGCACTGTCACCACAGAGCCTGACGGCAGGGCTGGAACTCACAAATGGTGAGATTATGACCTGAGCCAAAGTTGGACCCTTAAACTGACTGAGCCACCCAGGTGCCCCCACACTTTCCTCTTTCAAAAGAAAATAATCTGACCCATTATGTTTCTAATATTGACACCTCCATATTTCTCACAGATTTCTACATTTCCACAAGGTACTGAAGAAAATGTTGAAACTTTCAGAATTTTATATTTTAAACAATGTCACAGCTCATTAACACTGACTAGGAGGCCTTCAAGTGAGTCAATTCTAAAGGAAAATAAACAGCGATGATAGAGACAGAAAAATGCCAGAATGCATTTGAACTTTTGTTTACTACAGATTTATGTCTCAGGAAATGAGGGGAAATATAAGATTGTGGTTTTCCTAATACTAGGTTCTAGAAAGCAGAGTCTCACAGGATGACTGAAGTACCAGACCTGGCATGGTTCCTGCACCTTGGGGATTGGGATATTGACACACTGTGAGAGCAGTGTCCTTAGTCCCCATACTCACTCCCCCTTCCCCAAGATCACATTAACTTTGGGGCACTAGCCCTGATACACCAGACCGGATAAATTCTGAATGATGCAAACCTGATTTCCTATACATACACTGAGAGGCAGTAGAGAGGGAATAAACTTTGGAGTCATTCCTCACCACACACTAACTGTAGGATTTTATGGGAGTGCCTTAATTTCTCACGCTTCTGTAAAACAGGAATAATAATGCTTAATGTACACAATGGATGTAAGGAATTATCAGGTAGGAGACAACATCTAACAAAGTGCTTATTTTATGGTAGGTTTCCAACAAATTGCAGGTGCCCTTCTTCAATTGTCAGTCTAGTCTCTGCAATAAGTAGTCTGCCCCAACCAAAAGAGAATGGTTCGACCCTGTTTAAGTTTGGCATACATGCGTTTCTCCTAAGAACCATGTAAAGAAGAAAATGTTTCTGCCTTGTCTCATGTCAAATTTGGTTTATGAACAGAGAATAATAGTTCATCTGGGGCCACCCACCTAGGAGCAAAGTATCAGTTTGTTTCCCATATCAGTGAGCATTCTTGATTGCAAGCAACAGAAACCAACTCTGGCTAATGTAAGTAGAAAAGGAATTTATTAGAGAGACTTGAGACTGCCCACAGAACTGAAAGGAAGGTGGGAAGTCAGGCATGGGCACTGTCAAGAAGTAAGAGAGCTGGGCAGCAGGAACCAGCATAAACTTGTGCCCCATGACATATATGCCCTCCCCTAGTTGCACCTCCTCCCCTGCTGTCATGGAACAGCACTGCCACAAGGCACTTGGTGCCACCCAGAATTCGAAACTGCCTTCTCTAGATTCTGCTGTTTCATCTCTGATGCTGCTGCCATGAATAATTTCTAATGAGTCTCAAATTTTTGATCCATTCCCTTGAGAGTCAGGTTTCCTGGTTGTCAAAATGGCACATATCAGCTATATTCCCTGAGTGCTGTTCACAGCAACAAGTTTTGAAATACCAGTCTGAAGGAGATCTTCTTGGATAAGGAGAAAACTGCAGTCATTGCTGAATCCTCTGAAGTGGAAAGTCACCTATTCAAATAATCCGCTCTATCAGATTTCTCCAACTAGAACAACCGCTTCTATTCCCAGGCATGATTCCAAGTCCAGACAAGCTGAGCTTGTGAAATAGCCCCCTTTCACCTGATTACAGCGGTTCTCAAGTTTGGTTGGGTGGCAGAGAACCTGGATGACAGTCCTGAACAGATAATATGCTTTGGGGTAGACACAACGTCTATTCAGTTCAAAAGGCTTCCTCCAATGTCCAGATAGTGCTTAGAAAGAGCTGAGACTAAATAAATATTTGTTGAATAATATATTATCTTGAAGTGCAACATGACATTTTGCATTGGATACTACCGTATACTGTTGTAAAAGTTAACAAGAACAACTCACGGTAGCTCTTCAAAATGCAATTTTAATTTTATCTATCATTGTCCCTTTAACATTTACTTACTGGAAGAATTTCTTTCCTTTCCATGGATTTCCTTTCCTTTTCCTTGGATAGAATCTTTGCCAGGCTCATTGCCTGCCCTGGTCACTTTTAAGTTGTAGCAAATCACTTTAAATGTGAAGTTGTACAACACGAACTTGGTTCAGAAATGGGAACATCTGGTCCAAGGTATTAACCAGCACTTCAGACTTTATTTAAAGGCAAGACATCCCATCTCACCAAGGCCTATAATAATGCAGCCAAGCAAAGAATACTCACTGGAGAGGAGAAATGAGTGGGTGGAATCTTCAAAGTGCAGTTAGGGAAAGAGCACCACCTACAGTTGTGGCTGACTCAGGATATCCCATATTCTGAGTACAAAAAGGAGGTGTACCTTTTCAGGTGTGGTCCTGGATGAAAGTGTGTGAGTACTCCGCTCATTTTATCATCTCTGCCTTCAGAAGTGATGTACTACTCCCTCTTAATGATGAAGGGTTTTAAGAGTCAGCCACAGCCCAATTAAAAAGGCTGGCCAGCTGGGGAGTGGCCTAGGACACCAGTCAATAAGGAGTCTTAAACCTATTTTTTTTTCTTTACTTTGGAAATATGCTGCTAGTTAAGTTAGGTCTTCAATTCCAATTCCTTATTTAACTAGTGGAATAAAAGTTGTCCCTGCTCCTACCAAAGCAGATGATGCCCTCAAGTAGAAATGAACATGCCTTGCTGGCATACATGCGTTGAATATGGTACAAATGGACTATAAAATGAGCAAGAGGAAAACAATTTTCTAAGTTTTTCCACCAGCTTTCTGTTCTCTATTGCAGAAAGATCTTGAACTTCTCATAGGATTCCAGGAGGGCTGGTACAGAAACTTCAGAAATACCTACATCTATGGGAATAACAGAGGAAACTTGGTATTGAATTATGTACTTATTCCATCACGTTTCCTGAAAATATATCTTTGTAAATATGAAAGGTTTTCCATAGATCTATTTACTGTGATCACTGATAATCCTCATAAAAACGAATGTCTCCAGTTCAAAGACTAACAGCTAATGATAAGAATCACTACCATATAAAGTCCAACAAAGAGAAATGGAGAGTATTTTCTCATCTGCTTCCAGGAGTCCAAGTTCCTTGCAAGAACTTATTATGAAGTGCCTTAGGCTATGTGTGGCTGAGATGCTTTTGTTGGTGATCCAGTTGATTAACTCTTTTTTAGCAAGAGTCATTGTGACTCTTATTCCTCACCTTTGCTTCTAAAATGGAATAATGGTAGGAATAAGAATATTGTCTATAAACACATTAAAGATGTACAGATGGTGCAAAGTTAATATAAGTAATTAAAATGATGAACAATCAAAATAATGCCAATTCTTTATTTTCTGAAGGGCTGATACCTGTCAAGTTAAAAACAGCATTTAGACACAAACCAGTCTATAAGCTCACCTGCACTACATGTACTGCAATCTAGAAAGTAATCTGGCTGACCCAGCACTGTGCTTCAGTGTGAGCCACCGTGCGGACCTCCTTCAGCGCCCTCCCCTGTTCCTTGGCAGCTGATGGCAAGGAGCATTCCAGTTCTGCCCAACTGTCTTTTTGGGGTTGTCATAGGGAAAGGAGGAAAATATAACGAGAGTCCAGTGACAATTCTTAAATCAGACAATAAGTGATGATGTGATCAGGTTACAGTAAAAACATTTTAGGCAGAAGATACAAAAATGCAGCACTGCTACAAACACAGAGCAATGATGCTCATTCAGACAGCGATACATTTCTGTGTACTCCATTAACACCCACCTCTGCAAGATAGTAAAGAAAATTTAAGACATTATAAGCCTCTGGTTTGTGTAGTTCTTTGACCATGGTGCTCTTCTCTGCCTCCTTTCCTTTCTGCTGTTTCATTAAGCATGTATCACATACAGCGTCCCCCAAATCGAGATCTTGGGCAGCACAAGTGCCCTGCTCTTGTTCCTCTCCTCCTCTGTAAGTCTCACTACCTGTGGCTTCAGCATCATTTTATACCAAAGACCCAACATCGATACCTTTAGGTCCAACCTTCCTCTATGCCTACTAGCCTTTTTCTATTTGAATAATTTACCTCAAACTCAACACATCTAACCCCGGGTTTAACATTTTACCTAAAAGATCCTCTCGTCCCCTCATCTTCATCACTAGTTCTACCATTCTCCCAGTCAACCAGGCTAAACTTTTGGCTTCTTCAACAATGTCCTCTCCAATCACTTCCAGACTTTTGGCTAAGATCAGATGCAACAATGTCCTCTCCACAATCATTATTCTTGATTTTAAAATATGCTTTTCTCCTATGTGCTATTTCCATCAACTGCGATTCTAACACCAGAACAAGGCCTTCTGAGCTGATTCCCAGTCAATAAAGTAACCTTCCGGTGCTTCTGGCTCCACCCCTTTTAGCTCCTCTTGCCTGTGATGTTAATTCCTGGTAACACTCAAGTGTATGAGGTCACGGCCCTTAAGGAAAAACATTCAACAGCTCTCTTGGATATGGCATAATATCGTCTTAGCCCAGAATTTAAGCCTACTACAGTCTGTCCCCAGCTTACTTTTCCATCTTATTCTTTTAAAAGAACCCACACTTGGCTGACTACCTAAGAAGCACCTGGGGCATATTTTTTAAATACACATTTCCAGGCCTCACCCAAGACCTAAAAGCTTCCTAGGTGATATCGACATTTGGAATCCATCACCATACAACACACACTCCTTAATCTCATATCCATATTTAGGCTTGTATTTTCCCCATGTTCTGCAATAGCTTCCCTTTTGCTCTCTGCCTTTAATGGGTGTCTGTCCTTCAAAGACCAGACTGAGCCTGGCTTGTTCCATCTTCCCCCAATCACCCAAGCCATAAAAAACACCTCCCTTGGCTTTTGACTCCCGTAGTACATATACTATCACATCTTTGGCATTACAACACTACACTACGTTTTCTTTTTTTGTTTTAAAGCTCTTCTTCATCTTCTCTCTCCCCCTTCTTTTTTTCCCCCTCTTCCTTCTACTTTCTAATAAACAAAACATATGTTACAATGAGATTTCCTGTATAACCACTTCGTTTATGTTTTACACGTATCTTTTCCTGGGTCTTCAACTACTGCTTTAGAGTAGGGACTATGTTCTCTCTTTTATATCCCCCATGATATATTGCACAAAGTAGGCACTCAATAAATATTTGTTGGAAATATTTCACAATGAGATAGTTTTGTGAGATACAATTGAGACAGTAGAAAGGAAAGTCTGTAACATGAAAGACACAGACCAAAACAAAGATCATGGAAGAAACAGACAGCTCTGGGAGAAAAATTAGCTTTAAAACATCATTCACATCCTCAGAGAGACAGAAAAAGATAGTGCATCCATAAAACAAGAGGAGACGATACAAAGGGATTATCAAAGAAACAAGAAAACTTTTGATATTAAATACACACTAGAAAAAATAAAAAAACTTAGTATCATAACTGGAAGATAAATTTGAGGCAAATCTCCCAGAAGTGACCACAACAACATGAAAATAAAGACATGGCATATACATATGAAGTATAAAATGTACTGGTAAAGGTAAGTATATATAGTAATACATCACCATACTTTAATATGATGGTATATTAATTATTTAATTATTTAACTTTAGTATATAAATTAAGACAGAAGACAGAAGTATTGAAAATAACTACAGCTACTACAATTAATGGAAACAAAATAGAAAAATACATAAATTGAGCAACCAGGGAAGAAAAAGAAATGGCATTCAAATTGTAAAAGAAGTAAAACGATCTCTGTTGCAGACATGATGTTATGTATAGAAAACTGCAAAGACTCCAATCAAAAAATTGTTAGAACAAATAAATGAATTCAGTAAAGTTGCAGGATACAAAGTCAACATAAAAAATCAGTTGCATTTATACACTAACAATGAACTATCTGAAAAAGAAATAAAGAAAACAATCCCATGAACAATAGCATCAAAAACAATAAAATACTTAGAGATCAACTGGATGACGGAGATGAAAGACCTACATGCTGAAAACTATAAGACATTAATGAAAGAAATCAAAGAAAACAAGTATAAAAAGGAAAGCTTTCTCATGTTCATGGATCAGAAGAGCTAGTATTGTTAAAATATCCATATTACCCAAAGCAATTTATAAATTCAATGTAATCCCTGTGAAAATTCCAATGACATTTTTCACAGAAATAGAATAAACTGTCCCAAAATTCATACAGAACCACAAATGACCCCGAGTGTAAAGCAAACTTTAGAAACAAAAACAAAGCTGGAGGCATCACACTTCCTGACTCCAAACTATACCACAAAGCTACAGTAATCAAAACAGTATAGTACTAGCATAAAAGCAGGCACCTAGACCAATGGGACAGAAGCAAAAACCCAAAAATAAACCCAGACACATATGATCAACCTAATACTTGACAAGGGAGCCAAAAAATACTCAAAGGAGAAATGATAATCTCTTTGATAAACAGTCTTGGAAAAACTGAATATTCACATGCAAAAGAATGACTAGACCTCTATCTTCTACCACTCACAGAAACTAACTGAAACGTAAAATTCCTAGAAGCAAACATAGGGAAAAAAGTCCTTGACCCTGAGGTTGGCTATGGTTTTTTTAGATATGACATGAAAAGCACAAGCAACAAAGGTCAAAAGAAAGAAGTGGTACTTATTTTTAAAAGCTTCTGCACAGCCAAAGAAAAAATTCAACAAAATGAAAAGGTAACCTAGAGAACGGGAGAAAATATTTGCAAACAATGTATTTGATAAGGGGTTAACACTGAAAATATATAAGAAATTCATACAACTCATTAGGAAAAAAAAATGCAAATAATTGGATTAAAAAATTGTCAAAGGACCTAAATAGATGTTTTTCCAAAGATGTACAAATGGCCAACAGGTACATGAAAAGGTACCTAGCATCACTGATCATCAGGAAATGCAAATCAAAACTAGAATGAGCTATCACCTGACACTTACTAACACGGCTATCATCAAAAAGACAAGAGATAATACATGTGGGCAAGGATGTTGAGAAAAGGAAAACTTTGTGCACTGCTGGTGGAAATGTAAATTGGTATAGACACTCTAGAAAACAGTATGGAAGTTTCTCAAAAAATTAAAAATAGAACTGCCATATAATGCAGCAATTCCATTTCTGGGTATATATCTAAAGGATATCGAATCACTATCTCAAATAGATATCTTCACCCTCATGTTCATAGCAGCATATTTACAGCAGCCAAGATAAGGAAACAAACTAACTGTCCATTGACAGATGAATGGATAACGAAATTGTCACTGTCACACACACACACACACACACACACACACACACACTGGAATATTATTCAGCCATGGAAAAGAAAATCCTGCCATTTTATTTTATTTTATTTTATTTTATTTTATTTTATTTTAATTTTTTAAAAGTTTATTTATTTTTGACAGAGAGAGTGGCAGAGGATGAGCAGGGGAGAGGCAGAGAGAGATGGAGACACAGACTCGGAAGCAGGCTCCAGGCCCCGAGCTGTCAGCACAGAGCCTGATGCGGGGCTCGAACTCACAAACTGTGAGATCATGACCTGAGCTGAAGTCAGATGCTCAACCAACTGAGCCACCCAGGCGCCCCAAATCCTGCCATTTTAAACCTGAGAGTATACTAAGTGAAATAAGTCAGAGAAAGACAAATATAGTATGATCTCACTTATACGTGGAATCTAAAAAAACCAAATGATAGAAACAGAATGGTGGTTGCCACAGGTAGGTGGAAGGAAATGAGATGTTGGTCCAAGGGTACAAACTTTCAATTTTAAGATGAGTAAGTTCTGGGGATCTAATCTACAGCATGGTAACTTATAGTTTATTGTACACTTGAAAGTTGCTAATAGATCTTAAATGCTGTCACCACAAGAACAACAAAAAAAAGGCAATCATGTGAGGTAAATGATGTAACTGCCTTCATTATGATAATCATTTCGCTATATATACACATATCAAATAATCACATTACACTTTAAATTTACACAACGTTAATTTGTAATTGTAATTGTATTGTATAATATACAATATTATTATATGTTCTATATATTCCATATATAATATCTAGGAATGTCCACTTAAATTTTTTTTTAATGTTTATTTATTTTTGAGAGAGCGAGAGAGCGTGAATGGGAGAGGGGCAGAGAGGGAGACACAGAATCCAAAGGAGGCTCCAGGCTCTGAGCTGTGAGCACAGAGATGGATGTGGGGCTCGAACTCACGAACTGTGAGACCATGACCTGAGCCGAAGTCGGACGCTTAACCGACTGAGCCACCCAGGTGCTCCCAGGAATGTTCGTTTTATATTTTCTCACTCAGAAAACTACACAAACGACTTCATGTCATGTCCTTTTCAGGATACCACATCTGAGGATAGGCACATGATGACTGGTGATGTAATCTGATCATCCATCAAAGTTTTGCTGGATGTCTCTACTATATAATCATTTTTTCTCTCTTGGAACTAATATGAAGTCTGTGGAAAGACATTTTAAGACAATGGAAATATTGTACTCATTATAAAAAATTTCCCCTAGGTTTAAAATCCACTGAGGATCCTTGCTTTACTGTGACGGCTGAAAAATAATGATCTTCTAAGTCTAGCACCCTCTACACACTTACCACTGACACATGGCATTCTGCTGTGAGCAAAAGTCTCTTTTCCTTCCCCTCCTCTTCTTTCTCACTCTCTTCCTCTTTTCTCTTTCTTTCATCATTCATGAATTCTTATTTTTAAAAGGCTTTGTAATTCATTTCTGTACCTAAATATTTTGGCATTCAAATTGTTCCAAAATTAGCCAGTGAGAACCCCTTCAAGCCAAACCCTCTATATTTATTACATTTCCCATCAAGTTTTTGAGGATTTCTTTACTTTCTAGTAGTAACAAAATGTTCCAGGCCTATCTTACACCTATTCCTCCCCAGTCTGGAATCAGCCACTTTTACAAGAAGACCTAGAGGGAATGATGTTGGAAATGAAGATCTTGGAAAAACACTGTTGAATATGGTGATTATGCAAACTTTCAGGATAACAGTTCTTTTTTTTTTATTTTTTTTTTTAACGTTTATTCATTTTTAAGACAGAAAGAGACAGAGCATGAATGGGGGAAGGTCAGAGAGAGAGGGAGACACAGAATCTGAAACAGGCTCCAGGCTCTGAGCTGTCAGCACAGAGCCCGACGCGGGGCTCGAACTCATGGACTGCGAGATCACAACCTGAGCCGAAGTCGGACGCCCAACCAACCGACTGAGCCACCCAGGCGCTCCCAGGATAACAGTTCTAATAGAGGGTTAGAATGAGAGTCAAATTTCACAAGAGCCAATAACGAGCAAGTGACTTTTCCCAAGTGACTGGCAGAAGCAATAAGAGCTATTAGTTCTAAAGAGAAAAGTTCACTGGAAGGGGTTCTCCGAGGAGGCTTATGGAGAAGGAATTGAAACTAAGCACACAGAATCAGAAGGACTTAGATCAGTGCCTCTTAAGGCAGTGCAGACAGACTGCTATTGGGTGTCACTGTGGCCAGCTCCACAGGGTTCATTCCAGGCTTCCCCACTGTCATATTTGCAACTCCCTTCCCCAACAATGAAGCAGGTATATTCTCTATTATCAAGGTATAGTGTTGGATATAAATCCAAAATGTCTGTCCTCTTAATTAAGTTTTTAAGATCTCTTATAGCTATACTTCTTTTTTGTCCACCTGACAAACAAGGTTTTCAAGTCTATTATAAGTGCATGTCTTCTGCATCTTTTCTTGCATCTCCCACCAGTATCTGCAATAGTTACTGCAGCCAGCCCACTAGTGAGTGGTATTCCATGCAGCATAACTATCTTTACTTAAAGCATTTGTCTCCCATATTTTTAGCTAAAGGAATCATAACTTCACTTGCTTTGCAAGTATACCTTGCCAGACCAAAGGAAGAAGGTCAAAATAAACAAGGTCTGTTTACCTTCTCTGGCTACTCTAATCCCAAATAAATGAATGATAATAATTCACTTCCCTGTGAAATGAGAATTCCCTTCTAATGATATAGACTATATTAACTAACTGCCCAAATAACTAGCATTTCCTCTTGAAGGTAAAAATTCTCTACATATTTTTGAAAATTATTAACCTAAAGTTAATAACAAAAAGGATAAAATCAAATTAACCTTCCATCCAAACAATAAGACAATCACTTAATTTTCTTGATTCTTTCAACTCCTTGTCCATAGGTACATATTTTCTTGCCATGAAGGCAAACACAATTGAATATTCTCTACTTTTCAATTAAAAACATTTCCCCACTTTGCCACATGGGCTTTATAATCATTTTCAACTATATAATGTTGTAAGAGGTGAATGCCAATATTCTAGACAATTTCCTTATTAAGTCTTTTCACTGCTACAAACAACTTGCAATTGATATCTTCATATATAAAAGTTGGAAAAAAATTATCACCTCATACCAAGTTTCATAGAATAGAGACTAATATATTAGAGCAGAGCTTGATTGTATTAGAAATTAAGAAAGGCTACAAAGTTAATGAGCTACAAGTCCAACTCAAGAAGTTAGAAAAACAATAGAATTAGCTCAAAGAAATGGGAAATGAAGATGAGAACAGAAATTAATAAAATACCATAAATTACATCAAACCAAAAGCTAGTTGTTTTGAATCAAGGTATATTATCCCAAAATAATTTTTAAAATGCAAAGAAAACTCTAAGAAACAATATCAGGATTGAAATCAGAAACATAGCTATGGCTATAGTTTACATTATAATATTTTTGTTGTAGAATTATACTATTTTCTCCTCCAAAATAGCCATATATTGCAGGAGGTCATTTGTGATTGATTGATTTTACATTTGTGATTTTATTATTAAATTTTTTTTAATGATTTTATTTATCTTTGGGAGAGAGAGACAGAGTGTGAGCTGGGGAGAGGCAGAGAGAGAGAGGGAGACACAGAATCTGAAGCAGGCTCCAGGCTCTGAGCTGTCAATACAGAGCCTGATGGAGGGCTCAAACCCACAAACCATGAGACCACGACCTGAGCCAAAGTCAGACGCTTAACCAACTGAGCCATTAAGGTGCCCCTCACATTTGTGATTTTAATAGCATCTTTTTAATGTTAAAGGAGAACAAATATTCTACTATTTCTTTTTTAATATTCTACTAATTCTTGTACTAAACCTAAAATAGGTAAACATTTCCATAAAGAATTAACAGTACCAAGCTCGTTGATATTCCTAGGAACAAAGACATCCATATATGACTATGGAATTTCCTTTTAATATATTAGGATAATGGAAAAAACTTGTATTAGAGTGAAATGTAGCTTACTTCTTAACAGGGATCTAATAATATACTTCTGGATCAATTAATGTCATCCCTTTTCCCCACGTTATCCCAAAGGCTCTATAAAGACTATAGATACTCTACTGCTGGCTCTAGAGAGTTACACACTGCTCCTCTTGCTAGCATTTTCCAAATAACTTACCCCTGGAGGATTTACCATTTTTGAAATATCTTCCTCCATAAAGAGTAGACTCTGTCTCCATAGCCCTCTAAGTTTTTGCATTTTTGACATAAATAACTCAGAAATGGAATTACATCCCCCATTTACAAGTGCAGAGCAACAGATGATGGTAAGACCAGGAGTTAAATCACTCATAAATCAGACCAAAAGATTTTTGTTTTTTTTCCCTCTCCCTGTTTTATCTTTTCTTGCATTTGATATATTCTGCCATGGAAATGTCAGTCTCTCAGTACAGAGTTACAAGCACCTGTGCCAAACACACCACTCAGAACTCAGAACTCATAATGAGAAGATATCTTCATTGGTGTTGCCCTTAACAATGTCAGAATTAGAACTTTCATCCCTCTGTTCTCTCCTAGAGGCATCAGTTTTGTCTCATGAGACTAGGTACAGGTGCTGCTATGTCTGACCCTTTTCTTGAATATTCTCCAATTTTTTCCTTAGGCATTCCAGTTTAGCAAGACTTTCCCTTAGTAATTTGCTATCTGAAACTAGTGGTAAGATTTCCTCATAATCGTCCCTTTGCAGACACCCAGGAAGAGAATGATTTTATCCTGATCCACCAGACTTCTTTCATAATAGAATTGAGGAAACTGAGAAAACATTGCCTGGATGAGCTATACCATCCTTGCTGGTCCATGTCTCAAAGAAATTCATTGTTAGTGTTAAGTATATGACCAGCTGGAGAATTCAAAGGAAAAGAGTTGTAGCACAAGGTTAAACAACAGAAGAGCAGACTTTTTCAATTCTGCTTATGACAAGTATGAGGATATCAGTTAAACCTTCTGGAAGTAACAGCTGGGGCTAACATTTCATAGTGTTCTCATCAGAGTGTTGGCTAGAGATTCATATTATTGGGAAGAAGGAAGAAGGAAGGAGAGAGGGAGAGAAAGAAGGAGGGAGGAGGAGGGTGGGCAGGAGGGAGTAAGGGAGGAAGGAGAGAGTTTTCTGAATCTGTAAGAGCGATGATGAAGGAACCCATAAGTGTATCATACCTACTGAATTGAGTTATTCTAATCTTCAACTTAAAAATATGTACATGTGAGTAATTCTTACATAGTATAGTTTAAGTGAAAGTGGTTTTTTTTTAATGAAAAGAACAAATGAAAATAACAGTACCTAATTTGCCCAGTGCCCAAAATGTATGGCAGTACATCCCTCTGGACACTTAAGCAAGAGGGAAGGTACAGTGCCCTAGCCCATCTCCTGACCTGTCAAGCACACTGTCCCAACCCTCTATCAGCCCCCTCTGTTTTGTTCGATGCCCCGTAACCTAAATAGCATCCTTAGACCTAAATAGCATCCTTAGGTCTGCCTGGTCCTAGGTCCTTGTGCATAAATCCATTTTCTCCATTATCTGGTTCACCCTCTCTTTGGATCCATTTCCTGTAGAGTTTCAGAGCTAATGCCTTTTAGTTTTCTCTATTTCAATTAAAAATTTTTTTAATGTTTATTTATTTTTCAGAGGCGGGGAAGAGGGGCAGAGAGAGAGGGAGATGCAGAATCTGAAGCAAGTTCCAGGCTCTGAGCTGTCAGCACAGCTCAAAACCACAAACTGTGAGATCATGACCTGAGCCAAAGTCAGACACTTAACTGACTGAGCCACCCAGGGACCCCTTTCCCTATATCAAAAAATATGACTTATTTCCACTTTATTCTCTTTTAAAGCTCCCATAAGGATGAGAAATGTTTACTCCCTAGATTTCAATCTTAGATTGAAACAGTATCTCTTGGAGTGAAAGTACTTTGTGCAACCAAAGCCTAACATTTTCTGATGGTTGTTTTGTTCCAAATGTTGAGGGACCACATGCAAAAGGCCAGAACAGAGCCAGATAACAGTGAACACTCAATGTTCTGCTGTTATTATTGGTGCTGTTATTAGTACTCAGGCATTGTCTAAAAGTGTCTGTCACTGATGTATCACTTGTGAGGTAGGTGAAAGAGAGTGGGAAGAAACGAAAAACAGCAGGTTTCGTTGACAGGGATCCGCAGGCTCTGTATGTACCCAAGCACGTTTAAAAAGCATTCTTATTATTAACTCTGATGAGGATGAATAACAAAATCCAGAATAGTGAGAACCTGGACTGCTGCATTTCATTACTCTTCTCTACCCGAACATTTGTCTTACAAGTATCTTCTGATATTTATTAAAGTTCATACACATGTGTAGTCAACTGAGAATTTTCAAAACATATTTCTACTGCAGGTTGTTATCAACTTATTTCTTTGAAGAGGTTTCCCTGAATTGAAGCCTCTCGTGTGAGGTCTTGGAATCTCCTTCCCTGGTCACCTCAGGATTCTTTCTTCTGACCCTTCACTCAAAACCCAGGCTGAGTGTGGCAACACTTAGTTTCCCAAGTTTTCCTTTCATTTTTTCCCCCCCAAATGAGAAACCATTAAAAATATGTGCTGTACCCTTGATTTAATATCTTTATTTTCTGTATCTGAAAGAATTGAAGTCTTGCAATTTTCTAGGCAATATTACATTCTAGAGTGTTTTTGCAAAGAAAATACAATTTATGACGTGCCAGATTGATGTTTCCATTTGTTCATAGAGAATGTTGGCATTGCTTTTTTTGATCCAGTATTCAACTGCATCCCAAACTCTAAAAATGCTTCTTTTTGTTACCAAATTTTCTGAGCTGGAGACGTCCATGCTCCCCACCTCCCTCACCTCACCTCTTGGCTTCCCTTTCTCTCAGAGTGGCAACTCATCTTGCACCCTTCCCCCTGTCACAGCCTCAGCTAATGCTAAGCAGTATCCAGTCTCAGGGAAAGAGTGAGGCACATCAGATGCAGTGCATCTGGGCAACAAGTTTACCACCAGTAAGACCAGGGTTTGAGTCAGATGAAGGTCTGCTCACATGCGCCCATTTTGTTCTCTATTCAATCAAGTCCTGCCAGTCACGAGGCCACAATCACACCAACACTGCTTCCCATGCCCAGCACCATGGATGACCTTTCTGGTCTGGGTATTTTGTTGTGCTGTGTTCTTTAGAGTGGTCCGGTTTCTGCAGAACAATAAGCCTTGTTGGCCAGGAGGCACTGTGTTCATCACAGCTGCAGGACGAGGCTGACATTCTAATCTCTGTCCTGCCATTTAACCTGTTTACATTTTTTGGATATGGGTCCGAGAGCACAGAGGCCAGGCGGGACTAAGACTGAGAATAGCTCACTTGAACCACAGTGGTCTTGCTCAAAGCCCTCCGAAAGTCTCCAACTCATCTGACATGAAAGCCAAAGTCCCTATAGTTACCTTCAGGGCCCTACATTACTCTAGCCCCTGCCATTATGATCTGAGCCCCGCAATCTCTGACTCACTTTCACTTGCTCCACCTCAGCCATATGGCACTTTGCTGCTACTCAGGGCCTTTGCACTTGCTGTTTGCTTTGTCTGGAACGTTCTTCTTTTAGACCACCACG
This sequence comes from Panthera tigris, assembly GCF_018350195.1. Lineage (NCBI taxonomy): Eukaryota > Metazoa > Chordata > Mammalia > Carnivora > Felidae > Panthera > Panthera tigris. The sequence goes on from NC_056666.1 coordinate 62,251,207, forward strand.
TGGCTTTTTCCCTTATGACCTTTGGGTCTTTACCCAAATGTACTTTTCACCACGGCCTTCTTTGATGACCGTAATTTTTAATTGCATTCACTACCTTCAGCATGTCCTATCCCCCTTTCCTACTTTAAGTTTCTTTGCAGCATTCACCTACATATCTCTATATGCCTTTCTGTTCATATATGTATATGTATTGGTCAATGGATCCTTTTCTATTGAATAAAAGCCCCATAAAGTCAGGACTTCATCACACTATTCTCAGTACCTTCAGAAGTACCTGAAGCATAGGATATCTTTCATAAATATTAATTGGATAAATGGATGAGTAAATGAATTATGGTGAACTTTGGCTTTTATTAGATACCAGCATTACAATATGGTCCCCCTACCTTCAGTTCTCCTAGACAGGGAGATTCGTCAAGGGTAGCTTTTACTATAGCACAAACAAGCTTGTTTATCAATAAGAGGAAGTACTTTTTACATGAGAAATAGGAAAATAACATTTGAAGTAACACTTTAGCCTTGACACTTAAGTCAGAGGCTGTGAAGAAAAGGAGCCACACAAAGCACTAACACATGGTTTCTCAACCTTGACCATACTGATATTAGGGGCTGGGTAGGTCTTTATTGTGGGGACTGCCCTGGGGAATTTAGGATGTTCAGCAGCATCCCTGATCTCTGGTACACCTAGACTCCAGTAGCACTTTCAGGTTGTAACAACCAAAAAAGTCTCCAAATATTGCAAATGTTCTCTGAAGGACAAAATCCTCTTAATTGGGAATCGCTGCTTCAACAGGACTTTAGTTCAATAAAACAGATCATAACGGATGTTAAATGATACTTCCCATAAGTACATATGATTCTATGATCAGTAAAATCACAATACCCAATTTACACAGACCTATCAAAAACAAAACAAAACAAGACAAGGGAGTCATCATATTCTGTATCTGGTTAACACATGGCAAAACATAAACTACTAAATTCACTTTTTAGAAATCTCTCCTTTTTGTTTTAAAATAACCCAAAGAAATAATAACCTAGTGTTTTCAATTATTTGAGAGAATAAAGATATAAGGAAAAAACCCAGGAAGACTCTTTCCATTTAAAAATGATTTCTTTCTTATATCCTGATGTGCTGGAGTCCACGCATGTACATCCAGGTCTGTGCTTGATCTTGATTTATTTCCAAGACGGTTTTAGAGCTCTAAATAAAATATTTAAAAATAAATACCTTCATGTCACAAAACCAGATCCCTATAGGTTTGTGGAAAGCACTCCCTTCACACACAAGAATTTAAATAATGAAATGCAATAATCATTGTCATGGAACCAGCCACTCCCAGCTCACAAAGTGACCCATTTTCTTCCCGTTATTTTCTAACGTCGCATGCACAGTGTAAGTTGCTGATTCCAAAGTGCAAGAAACGGAAATGTGTAATTTCCCTGCAGAGCTAACCTCGTGGATGAAAAGGGGATGAAGATGCCTGCAGGAAATCCCGGCGATTTCTATTACAGGACATCATTTCCCACTGGCTTTGACCTGTATGAGAACTGTGGTTTTCGGCTGTTTTCATTACAAATGAAGTTTGTAATAAAAATTTCTTATTATCCTTGGATCTTTGAGCAGTTGCCAAAGTCCGCTCACTCAGCGCTCAATGCTGTCTTGCCTTTCACAACGTTACCTAGTCCAAGCGCAAATAAAGATGAAGACGTCCGGGTGTTGCTTCCTCCTTAGGGAGTCTGTTTCACTGACAGAAGTTTTAATTACTAGAAGGTCTTTATTTTCAGCTGAAATTTGCTGCTTAGTATAGAGCAACACACAGTGAGTTTCTCCTGCCACATGAAAGGTCTTCACATGTGTGAAGTGCTTCCTCTTACATTTTTCTTTTTATCTAAAGAACAAATATTGTATTGAATGCAATGTCTATGAGGATTCGCTTTAAGTATTTTTGCTTGATTTGCAGTAAAGAAATTCTGCCCAATGATTTTCAGTGTTAATAGCATGATCCTCATAAACTTGTTGACTCAGAGTAGGCAAAGGTTAATAGTTGCTGTCAACTGAAATACAAATTATACATTCAAAGATTATGATTTTATATTAAAATATTCTTTATGATTTAATTATTAAAAATACAACTGAACAGATATACCAGGTTAATGATGTGAACATAGAAAGAAGCAGTCTCTTTCCTCAAAGAATTTTCAATCCTGTTTGGGAGCTTATATATATTACATGAGGAGATTTTATATATTAGGAGATTATATATATTATATTAGAAGATTATATATTAAATTAGGAGATATTATATATTAAGAGATTCTATATATTATATTTTACTTACATGATGTAAAATTTGATGTATATCATGTATACAATGTATATAATCCCCGAGACAGGACTGGAAGCTTCTTAAAACTTAAGGAAGTTTCTATATTTATATCACTGTGTCTTACATCTTCTAGCTTGGTATTCAACAGATACAGCAATGAAATAAAATTCATACACAGCTTGCACATTGCTATGACATTTGCAAATAAATATAAATAGTATGGAAACACGATTCTTTTTTTTTTCTGGTAAAGCAATTAGTTGATGTTTATGTGGAGTATATATACTTATATGAAATTATGTATTACATATTATAAGTACAGAAAGAGTATTAGTTTTGGATATTTCCACATTTGCATCTAAAGACTGATGACATATTATATTAATATAGATATATAGATATATACTATAGAGACCTAATAGTACAAGGCAACATATGAAGGCCTTCAAGTAATCAGTACGGACACTAAATGACCTGAAAGTATAAGACAAGCAAGGTCACTGGGAGCAGGGATGGTCAGGAAGGCCTTTCTAAGGAATGGAGGACACAGTCTTGGTAGATGAATGGGACTCAGGGATGACAGCAACTCTTCCAAAGACACAAGTGCATGTGGATGTGGAAATGTCGAAAACTACTCAGGTGATAGTTAAGCTGGAGTAGAGGGTTCTGGGATCTTGAAAAATAAAAATGGACACTTATTTAAAAAAATTTTTTTTAACGTTTTATTTATTTTTGAGAGAGACAGAGACAGAGTGTGAGCGGGGGAGGGGCAGAGAGAGAGGGAGACACAGAATCTGAAGCAGGCTCCAGGCTCTGAGCTGTCAGCACAGAGCCCGATGTGGGGCTTGAACTCACGAATCGTGAGATCATGATGCAAACTGAAGTCGGATGCCCAACCGACAGAGCCACCCAGGCGCCCCCAAAACAGGCACTTATTTACAAAATTAAATGAGGTCAATTAATCAGAAGATAAATTCTACAATTGCCGACGATAGTAGATTTTACTGTGTAAGTGTGTAAAGACTGAGGAAGCACTAATTTTATCCACGAACATAATTTAATGTCTTGATTTTATTAATTGTTTATATCTTTGAACTTTTGTCACAATGGTTCTGCTCTCTTAGTTGATTTCCTTTTGTGAAAAAAATTTACATATGACTTTAGGGTTGGGTTTTAGCTGAAGTACATTTTCTATATAGTCACATTGAATTAACTCATGCACATAAGAGACTGGAAATTAAGACTATGAGTGCCAACTAGATAAAGAAATTCATGCTTAAATAATAAAAATTATGCTCTTGTTCGTATGTATTACTTGGTACAATATGTTAAGTAAATGCAGTGGGGTTAGAAACAAAACAGTCATATAATTCCTGACTTTCTTATTGAGAAATAATGTGTACCTGACAAATTCACACATTTCCTATCTATAAATTAGTGACAATGAAATGTCCCGGATCACTGTACAGGGAGGTCATGTGATACAGCTGAAAGAAAACAACATCTGGGGCTGGACATCTTGCACTGACCACATGACCATCTGGGCCCCGCCCCTAGCCCCCTCTTGGGTTCCAGGATCGACTCTGCCCCCAGCACTCACTGCCCCACCCCTTGCAGCACACATCTGATCACATTTCTCTTCTCCTTTGCATTCTCCATCATTCCTTGAATAACAAATAAACTACTTGAGCTGGCTGTACATTTGGATCTCACCTCTTGCTCCTGCTCCCTTATTCTGCTCCTCAAGTAGGCCATATTTTCTCCTTCATAGGGCCCTCAAAAGTACTCTTTCTCTATCTGGAAACTTGTATTCCTGCCTCCCCTCTTTTGAGACCACATCATTCTTCATGTCATGATTGAGTACCATGATAATTTCATGTAGGTCAGGGTGCGGTTATTTGATTCCTATCTCCCCAAATATCTAGCACATGGCAGGCATTCAATAAACATTGGTCGAATTAATTCATGAATTTAATGGTTGGGTAATCTTTAAAATGGAGATACTGATAACAGCAACGACATAGTGTGGTTCACTTGTTTCACAGGGTTTTTACGAGTCTTTTACAGGGAAAACAGAGATAATGTATTAGGAGAAATGTGGCAAACAATAGAGCACACAAATAAAAGAATTCTTCATAATAGGAATAGCTAAAAACAAACTGAAATAATAACCCATAAACTTTCATACCAAATGTGAATCTAAGGAATTCAGTGGGTATCTGTGAAAAGTGGGCATCCATAAGATACACTATGCCAACGGGTGATAGTCAAGACTGCTCTGCCTCGTAAACTTGCAGACTGGAGAGTCAGTCAGGTGCGCACCATCTTCCACCTGTGGATCTGAACAACTTGCGTGTCCTCTCTTGTCTCTCTTGTCATGGTGCTCCTCTTGCTGTAGATTGCTGACAACAGGTAGCATTCGAGGCATCCGGTCTCCTCTGACACGATGTGGGTGGTCATCTTTTCAGCTTCTCTTGTCTGACCCATTACGGCCGAAACCTGAGCCTGCAAAACCACACTGACCTTGGCCTAGGAGACACTTCGTTATCACCTCATCAAATACAGCATCCCTGAATAGAGGTGTGCCAGAAACACTCCTGACAAAAATGCTCAGCATCTGTTTGTGACTCACAGGGGGCTGAATTTCCAGTTTATGGTTCTGTGTATGTGTGTGTGTGTTCATGTGCGTGTGCGTGTGCATGTGTGTGTGTGTGAGACTGGCAAGGATGTCCAAGGAAACTCCGAGAAATAATTTGTGCTTTTTAAAAACAAATTAACTAAGTATGTCAAATCATGACCCAGAGCCACAGTACTGAATGATTTCACAAGCTTTAAGGAGAAGAGCACACTTGTAGAAAAAAAACTTCATTGACTGCATATTTAATGAGAAAGAAGTGCATGGAACAGAAAATTGAAATAAAAAAAGAACTTGGGTGTCTATGATTTTGGTGAATGAATCTAATTAAGTGTCACATCAGTATTTATAAAATCGATATACTACAGATATTTTGGTTCCAGCTTTGAGGCTCATCAAAGCCTCCCCACACTGCTCACATGCTCATCCTCACCTTTGTTTTCTGCACTCTTCTTACCAATGCCAGAGATCCTATGTACTGTAACTTTCTAGCAAATCTGAAAAGCTTCTTCACACTGTCAGCATGGTAACATAGCTCTCCCAAAGAAAGTCTCTCCCTTTTATGTACCACCTGCAGTGTGCTCAATTTTAAGAACCAATGCTTTCTTTTCAAAAAAGTCCATTTCTAAATGTTGTGAAAGACTGGGGAGGACTATCCTTAGATTGAAACTGCGTTTAACATAATGCTTGAGTTTATATCAAGAGTAAAAATATAAAATAATTATGTCACTATCCTCTGCACTTAAGGATGCTTCCCTCTGCTGAGGCACTAAGATGGAACCAAGGGTCATTCCATCAAAAGTGGTAGACTTGTCTGCTAATGCATAGGTGTTCTTCTATTACCATTTTAAAAATTAACAATTATTAGTTTTTCTTAGGGCTGTAGAAGATAATGGGCTTATATGAAATATAGAAAAATGGATTCCAAATTGAGCTTGATTAACACCACTGTGTAATCAGCAAGCTGTTCAGTCATTAATTAGGACAGTATTTACGGCATTTTATTCCTATTTTTGAGAAAGAGAGTCAATGCTACCTAAATGTTTGACACTTTCTAACACTTAAAAACTGGTTTCTTCCAACCAGCTAAAAAAATTAATGGGCAATGTGTAGGTTTCTACACAATTTGCAAAGTGAAGAAAAGGATCGTCACCATTTTTGGCCAGGCTGTTCTCTTCCACTGGCCTGTAATCTCTCCTGGTTCACCATGGCCACGTGATGCTTTGAGCTGAGCTTAGTGACCCATTGATAATGGGCCACTGCCTTCTGTGCAAACTCTGACAGTGAAGGTTTGGTAATACCAGAGCTTGCTTTCTTTCTTTTTTTTAAAGTTTGTTTGTTTGTTTGTTTGTTTAAGACAGAGGGGAGGAGCAGAGAGAGAGGGAGGGAGAGAGCAGACTCTGTGCTGTCAGTGCAGAGCCCAATGAGGGGCTCAATCCCACGAACCATGAGATCCTGACCTGAGCCAAAACCAAGAGTTGGACGCTCAACTGACTGAGCCACCCAGGTGCCCCAACACCAGCGCTTTCTTAATTACAAAACATAACTCTTCAATCTCTCTTCTTATATGATGCTTCCTTGTTATTAGAGGGTCACACCATTAGTGTCCTCTTGCCAGTGCCTAACTTTGGATACTCAGTATGTACTCCAAGCATCAAAGTACATAGTAACAAAACAAAACAAAAGCCAAATGTCATATCTCTTTTTATTTGTGGAAGTTTACAAAAACGTGTGCCACCAACATCCTAGCAAATGTGATATTTTGAAATTTTGTAGCAGCTGTTATTTATCCAAATCATTCTTATTTTACATTAAGATACATAATAGAAAAAAAATCATTCTCTAGCAAACGCTAAGTCTGCCTCAATACTAAGCTGGAACACCATAACTGATACATTGTTCTACATAACTGTATATTAGTTGAAGTTTGAAAATGTCTTTTCCAATCAGGCATTTTTGTTTTACTGGTGTTTACTTCAATAGGATTTTGAACCATATAACACATCACCTTGCACTTGTCTGGTGATGTAATGAATCAAAAAACTTTCATTTGCACATATGACCTTAATTTTAAAAATATCACTTCACTGCCTAAAATCCCTCTTGGGATGGAAGTGATATAAAGAAGTAGACAAAATCACCATTTCACAAACCCAGAAGCCAAAGCACAAAGAGGTTAAATGCTCGGACAAAGATGTCAGGGCAAATGAGGTTCTTATAGAGAAGTAGAATTAAGTCTCTCTGGTTTAGGTAATTTTCTCCAAAGTAGCATTTGAGTGAGATTATATGTAGATAACTGAATTTGAGGTGCATTTTCCCTAGCGGAATGTCTCCTCTCTACATCATAATATTTTTAGGCATGCCACATTAGAATGCAAGTTTGGCAGGTGACAAGAGACAAATCTATATTCAGATATACAGCAGGTGGTGGGGAGAGGATTTGGGGAACTTCATAAGCACATAAGCAGAAAGACAAAGGATGTTGTTCACAAGATAAATAGTGTGTGGACTGTTCTGGGGGTTTGTTTGTCATGGAAGTAGGAGAGTCATTCTCTTGAATTCTCTTCTGCTTTTTGTCAATGCATTAATTTTGTCAATTTTGTTGATTTCCTAATGTGTGTAACTCCTAATTTGTATTATGTTGCTAACAGGTCAGCAAATAGGAATATAAGACAATTTTAAGTGAAAATTAAACAAGCTTCATAGGCAGGTCATATTAAATAAATCCAAAATATAAATTTATATTCTTGAAAACAGGCGAGCTTCAAATTTACCAAGAAATGAATACCATTGTGTACGTTTCAGGTTAGAAAAATAATTAAAATAAAATTTTACTGCAGGGCAGACAGTCTACTGGGCAATGAGAACAGGGCGGTCTTTGCATTAAGCTTGAATTTTTTAAATTATTTATAAGTATTCATTATATGCCAAGAGTGTATGTGGTTCTGCCCGAATCATAAAGAAAATAGAATCCCTTCCCATACAGTGTTGCTTTAAATAAACTGCAGTAAAAGCATTTTATAAGAACACCTGCTATACAAGAACATCCTATCAATTATAAGGTATAGTAAATGGGGTTATATGATGTGTTTAAATAAGGAAAAAAACAACAGCACTGGAGGCTTGTGTCGTGCATAGAAAGCTAGTGTCTGCCCTGAGCCTATGTCTAGATTTAAATGAAGTTTCTGCCTCACTGTAGAGGAACATTTCCTCATTGTGGATTTATAAAATCTTGTATAAATGATGTAAAAAGAAGTCTGCTGCTCAATAAATCATTAATACTACTTCTTGCAGCCTGGGGAGTTTTCTTTAGAGATATGATTATAAGAACTGGGCAGATTTTGCTGAGCTGATCTTGGAGAGCTGGAGAAATCACCGTCCCCAAGGTACTAGGTCCTGTCAACATTTTGAGCTTACTGCCAAGCTCAGTGAAATTTTATTTCTTGGGCATTATTTGGGTTACTGCCATTTGTTTGATAGATACACCTGATTAGCATTATCTAATCTCACCAGAACAGGTTCTCCTTAATCTCCTTTGCCAGCATCAAGTAAGAAACCCCAAGACTGTGTAAATCTGAGCTCTCTAGACACTTCTTGGGTCCAGCCTAATTCATTTCTTCATCTTCCTTAAATTACTTCTTAAAAAAAGAACAAAGAAAATGCATGATAGATTTTTAATATTTTTTTTAGATTTTTAATAATTAATACTATAATCTCCACTGAGGGCAGGTGGGGGGGGGTGTAAAATGGGAAAAGAACTAACATTTATTGAACATCTATTGTATGGCAGACATGATGATTCACCCTTTAAATATTTAGATGCACTGACGTCAGTATTAACCATGCAAAAATAGCTACAATTCATAGCCATGCTTATTTATTTCAGATTTAGTTAGTCACCCCTAAGTGACTTCTGGTTTCAGCTAGAAGATATTAAGAGGTGGAAAGAATATCACTTCCACTTTTACAATAGGAAAAAGCTGGATATACTGCAATGACTTCTCTTCAACCTATCACATAAATGAGGTCGCAGAGCAAACAACTAACCCAAGAGGCAGATCCTTGCAGGGAGAAATAGGACCTGGGCATTTGCTTACCAAACACCATATAAACCCATAGGAAGATTAGCCAGAAATGTTAACAAACTGCTGCAGGCAGAGTGCAGGCTACTTGGAAAGTGCGAGGCCTCTGGGGATCACAGACATGGGGGTCCATGTGATCTAGGTCCCTACTGGATTTCCCTCTGAGAACCCCATTAGGCTCTATGGTGACCAAATGGCCCTTCTGGGACTGAAGGGGACACCAGGATGTGGGATTTTCAGTTTTATAAGCAGGACAAGGTGGTGACCCTACTAGGATTTTACAGGAGAGGTGGTGGAGAAACACAAGAGGAAGCTTCTGTATACTGCTGCCGGGGCAGGGGAAGGACAGTCACTGCCCACATCTACTCAGACCAGCAAGGATAAGGCGCTGGAGGTGCCGCCACACTGCTCTCTTCCAAGACCCTTTCCCCCTTTCTCCCACGCACTGATCTCAGCATCACATGTAATATAAACATGTACTTTAAAAAAATCCAGGGACACTTTAGATCCCAAAGACACCCTTATAAACAAACGCAGGGGAAGTATTTTTCCTGAAAGGATTAAAATCAATTTCCTCACGAGGTAAGTTCTTGAAACAGAATATAGCAGTAAACAGGAGTGCAATTGCTATCTTATCTGAATTAATTTACTTCTCTGATAGTTTTGCTGCTGTAAAATAGTCAAAGAGAGCACAGTTTTTCATCTAAAATTTCTTCTTCCTCTACTGGGTTACTCAGCTAGGTTTCAACTAGAAATGCAAATTTTGAAGTCAGAGATTTTAACAAGGGAATTCAAATTAGCACATATATCCAGATCATATAATTACATCTCTTACTTCCTTAGCCCCAGGGAGTGGTCTTAAGATTCTGGTTCAGAGGAAAATGTCCTCAGTATTTGTCTTTCTTTTTCTTTCACTCCCGACTGTGAATTTCAAAGAGGAATTAAGACTCTACTTTAAAAAACATGAAGAGAGATCACTGCAGAAGGAAAACACATGACATACAATATATTCAAACCCAATTTATTGTTTTGTTCTCTGTAGAGGCAGTACATTTATCCCCAATAAAAGTACGATCTATGTATTTCAGGCAGTTCCTCTTCTGTTAATTTACCAAGTTAGAAGTTCCTGAGCTAAGCCTGTCCATTCTCTGTCTCTACAAATATTGTGAATTCCGGAGGAAAAATAAAATAAAATATTTATAAGTCACCTTTAGTTTAAAATGTGTGTGACAGTAATACTGCCTGTCTACTGATAGTGGTGTGCTGGATCCAGCTGGGCATATATATCTCTTTCAATTTTGTGGTCACAGACATCACACAGGCAGCTTAAAATTAGCCACAGTGGGAGTACCTACACCATGGAAATTAGCAAATGTTACACCCAGATGTGTTAACATACACACTGCCTAATGGATGATCTCTAATAACATATGCTTCCTGCCTAGAATGGTAAGGGGCAGGCATTTCAGAGTCATGGAGGAGCTATAGAAAAGGAGAGAGACATGGGGTACCTCCACTGGAAAGTTGTCCTAGTGCTGAACCACTTACTTTCTGGAAGTATTTTTCACCGTAGTTAATGATGAGTCACAAATTATCTTCCATAAACCATTTTTCCCCTACAATAGTGTACCTCTGGTAAATTGAAGACTAGAGTGAGTTAATTATGCCCTCCCCCCCAAAAGATATGTCCACACCCAAATCCCTAGAATCTCTGAATATGTCCTTATCTGGAAGAAGGGTCTTTGCAGATGTAATTGGCTAAGGAATTTGGGATAAGATCATCTTGGATTACCTGGGTAAATCAATGACCAGTATCCTTATAAGGTAGAGAAGAAAAAAAAACACAGAGAAGTTCATACTTAGATGGAGGAAGAGAGTGGAGCCATGTGGCCACAAGCCAAGGAAGCCAAGAAATATGTGGAGCTATCAGCAGCTAGAAGAGTCAAGCAAGGATTCCCCCCCAGGGTCTCCAGTGGGGTATGGCCCTGTTGACACTTTATTTCAGACTCTGGCCTCCAGAACTGTGTGAGAATATTTCAGTTGTTCTAAACCACCTGTTTGTAGTAATTTGCTTTGGCAGCCACAGGAGACTAGGACAAAGACCAACGGGAATTAAGATTTATTGTAATTATTTCTCTAAGACACATACTACCCAGACCCACTAATTCAAAGATACAATAGACAGGCATACTCTTTCATCCTCTGCCTTTCCACTTCTACTTTCTATCCTCTGCATTTCCTCTTCAAAACAGCTCTCCCACTCATCTGCCATCAATATGGTCATTTCGTGAGTGACTCACTTTTCATGTCTGCTTCCTAGTTCATCTTTCACAGAAGGCTGAAATGAATCATTCACTCTGGCATTCTCCTCACCCTCATAACTCAGCAAATATTGGTTCTCTTCTAAGCTGGGTTTTCTCAGCAGCAGGCAGGGTGTGATCAATATCAAACTGTGACAATTTAGGCAAGAGAGAAATATCATTTTAAAGAGGAAATGCCAAACATTATCAAATAAAAACTAAAGAAAAAGTGTGACCTGAGCCAGGACTACAGCACTGTCAGGAGACCATGACAAGGGAAAACACAGAAACAACTATCTTTATGTTGCGTACAATTGCAGCTTCCACTTCTCCAGACTCATCTCATGGCATTTTCACAGGTGTTCTATTTCCAGGCACAGTAAACTCTATATACACCTGGTGCCTTCCGCTGAGAATTACTGTAGACTGACCTGGCCATTCCTATAACAGAATAAGTGGTTATGAAATACCTCTCACCTTTGGACTCAGGAATTCTGCTAGGTCTGAAGATGATTACCCCAAATCCATATTTTAGAAGTCATATGCATGAAGATATTCATTGCCACAAAAAATAGAAGGGAATCTAAACGTTCAACAGGGAATTACTAAATAATTTCTAATATATGAATTTGATAACTACTAAGCAGCCAGAAAGATAGTATTTATGAGGGCTCTGTAGTAACATAAAAGACATGTGCAACATTTTATATAATACAATGACAAGTGAACAGAATAGGACATAAATGTGTAAACAACTTCATGTGTGTGTAGGCATATATAGTAGTTTTACACATGTAGAAAGAGAATATTAGTTTATATTGCACTGTGACTAGTTTTATATTGCACAAATTCAGCAGTTAAAAACATTCATTTATAATATCTCATAGTTCTGTAGGTCACAAGTCTGAGGCTCAATTGGGTTTTCTGCTCAGTGTCTCCTAGGTTAAAGTCAGTATATTGACTGTGTGGGTTCTTGTTTAGAGGATCTGGAGAAGAACTGGACTACAAGCTTATTAACATTGCTGTCAGAATTCAGTTCCTTGCATTTACAGGACTAATGTGCCCATCTCCTTGCTCTCTGTAGACCATCCACATTCCTTCTCACGTGACTCCATCTTTAAACCAGTAATGGTGCATGGAGTCTTTTTCATGTTTCAACTCTCTCTGACTTCCCTTTTGGTTTCCTCTTCTGCCTTTTGAAGGTCTCAACTAATTAGATCAGGCTTACCCAGATAATCTCTGTATTTTAAGGGACACTGATTTAGGAATTTAATTAAATCTGCAAAATTCCTTCACAGCAGTCAGACCTAGACTAGTGTTTGACTGAAAAACCAAGGGATGAGACTCTTAGCAGGGCCATCCTTAGAATTATATTTGTCTGTTTATCTATCTATCTATCTATCTATCTATCTGTCTATCATCTTTGATAGTTAATTTTATGTATCAGTTTGTTAAGGCATGTCTAGATAGCTGGTTAAACATTATTTCTGGGTGTCTGTGAGGATGTTTCTGGAAGAGATTAGCATTTGAAATGGTGGACTGAGTAAAGCAGATGGGTCTCCCAGTGTAGGCAGGTATCATCCAATCCGCTGAGGGCCTGAACAGAACAAAAAGGTGGGGGAAAGTTGGATTTGCTCTCTTCATCCTGACTTGATTGCTTGAGTCAGGATATCCATCTCAATCTGCCTTCAGCTGCATATCTTCAGCTGAAGTTCCCGGTACTTAGGACTTCAAACCTAGACTGAAATTTACACCATTGGCTTTCTGGTCTCAGACCTTCCAGCTATACCATGAACTTCCTTGGGTTTCCAGCTTCCAGAAGGCAGACTGTGGGACTTCTCAACCTCCATAATAGTGTGAGCCAATGTCTTATAATCTATCTATATATCCTAATGGTTTTGTCTCTCTGGAGAACCTTGAGTAATACTCTCTTTATCTATTTATCTATCTTTCCACAAATGAAGGAGGACTCCCCATGCAAAATTTGATTCAGACAGTAGGACTAAAGATGCCACATATGCATATATTCTATAGGAAAGACACTTAAATAAATACATAAATAAATAAATGTGTATTATAATTTATTTATTTATTTATTTTTGCTTTTCCTCTTTCCAAATATTCCATTTTTCTGTTACATGTGTACATGAAAAACGAATCTGATTTTGTTTCATCCCTTCCTAAAATTTTGCCTCACCCTAGTGTCTTCATCAGTGGCTTCAGTGGCTGTTCTTCTTGGTCCTCTAGGTGTTTTGTCCTAGATTCCTTAATTTTCTATTTCTCTACTGCTTCTCTCTTCATATTTAAGCTCTCCCCAAGTACAAACAAATCTGCTTCCATGATGGATTCTATCCATTCCAACACTCTCTGCCTACCTCCAGGCTTTCAGCCAATCTCAACAGAATGTCTTCAACAGATCCCAAATACTCTACATATTTCCACAAAAATCTTTCCCACATATTGTATCAAAATCCCCCCCCTCAAAATATACCTTTGCCTACCAATTTAAATTTAGACTTCAATGTGTGTCTTACTACTCCCTTTATATAATCTTTCTTCAACTCCTACCTTAATTTTAATATTTCCTTATTTTGAATTCTCTCCTTTGGCCAAGTAAGCTTTGCTGGATTCATCAACAGGATCTGTACCCAACTGTCTGTCTTTTTCCTCTCTCATTCAAACCTATCAATTTAATGACACCTTATTCCAGGTCTTCTTGGTACTTATTTCCATGGAATTTCTAAATATGTGAAAAGATATTTGAAGATATGCAGCTGTTATGTAAGATATTGCTATAGCATAGCGTAGTCATTTTAAAAATTATGGTTGGTAGAAAAGGTCCCAGAACCCTTAAAACGAATATTTTTCAAGTTTTTTTTAAATTGGAAAGGTGTGTCGTAAAAATAAGAGATTAGTGAACATAGTATTAGTCACAGACAAAATAGTAGAAGGGATTATGTGGGGATTTTTGTCACTTAAGACAGGAAATATGATCAGTAGACACAATAAGAGTGTTATCTAATCATACATTTTTTCAGCTTTATTGAGACATGATTGACAGAACTAACCATAGTTTTGATAGATTTCATTAGCTTCCATCAAAGGAATGCTTTCAGCAAGGCACCTGACAAAGAGTCTCATGATATCATTGTAGATGAGACTGAGAACTGAGCTGGGTGATAGCCAAGTAGGTAAATTCAAAGCTAGAGGAATAACTACATCCAAGAATTTGAATAAGATAGAGGTCAACTTGAAGAGAGATCCCATAGACATGCCACAAAGTTTAACATCAGCCCACTCTCACTTAACACAGGTATCAATGATTTAAATTTTTGGAGGCGTTCTTACCAAATCTGTCAATTAAGTTAGCTAGAGAAAATTTATTAAGTCATTGAGTAGCAGAAAAAAAATCAAGAAGTTCCAGGAAATTTCAAATTTCAGGCTGATATCAAGAGAAACTAAATACAAATAAATATGTATCCTTTTTCTTGGGCCTATTTCATCATGGGTGAGACATAACAAATGTTTAACAAAAAACAAGAACAAAGGTTTATGTTGACTGCCTCTCCAATCTGAGCCATAAAGTCTTGTGAATGTAAAAAATATATATTATTTCATGCTGGATTATATCAATCCAGTGGCTGGCAAGTAAATAATCACTCTCTACCCTGAACTTATTGAACTTCAGGTAAAAAAGCCATTTCAGATTCCAGGTGCTATATTTTAATGGGGAAAACAGATAATCTGAAGACTAGCCAAGCAATGTCATTAGAAAGATAACTATATGAGAAACCTGGCAAATAAGGGGAAAATTGGAAAAAGCGAGGTGTTTGGCTTATAAAAGACATGGTTAGAGAAGGAGCATGGTGGACATTGACATACACCTCACAGGTTCTCAGATGGAAACACAGGGCCCACGTGGTGAAAATTATAGCGAGGTTGATTCTAGCTCAATGTAGGGAAAACCTTTCTAACAAGTCAACTGTCCCCCAAATAAAATGTGTCTTCTTGCGTAAGAGCGAGATGCCTCTTCCTGGAAGTTTTCAGGCAGATGTTGAATAATTCCCCTTGGGGTGTGTATTATATATAGGGATTCCTGCATTTTGTAGGATACTGAATTGAGAAAAGGCAGAGAATAACTAATGTATGCTGCTGCTCGTATAGTCCTCTCCACCCCACCCCTCCATAACTGCATATGCACATCTACAATAAGCATAAGCTGTGCGTGCAGACAGATGGTGTCACTGAAAAATGACAGGTGGTTTGACAGGGTTTCACAAGTTGTGATGGATTGAGAAAGGTTTGTAGACAATGATTTCATCTGGTGTGGGTGCCTGAATTGTTGGGATGATAAACAAAGTGGTATCATCACAAAAGGAATTTGTTTTCTGCTAAAGAATGTTGAGTCAAGTGGGTTTTTTGTTAACAGATGCTCTGTGCTTAGCATGGATTAGGAGCATGCTCTTATTATTATAAAATTCAAAACATGATGAGATCATGAAAGTCAGAGAGAGGTGAATAATTCTGAGTAATGCCCACCAGCTACTCTGCCTCTTTGATGCTAAAATCAATTACCTAAAAAGCTAAAGAAAGAAACTTTCAAACTTTCGATTTATTTCTTAGATCTCATAACATTTCAGCATTGTATTTAATGTGAGAAAGCCTACCAAAGGATGTGACCTTTGTATATAAGACAAGATCATGATCTTACTAATATTTTGTTTTTCTTTAAAATGGCTCACAACCTCAAATATGTGAAATGCAATAACTTTGCATCAGTGTACCCTTGAGGTTCACTCAGATTCAACCTGTCACATTACTGATTTTAAAATAGAGCATCTGTCATTTCTTAAACGTAAGTGAAGACAAATATATATATGTTATATTTTTTAAATTGTGTTAATATTTATTTTTGAGAGAGAGAGAGAGAGAGAGAGAGAGAGAGAGCATGATTGGGGTAGGGGCAGAGGGAGAGGGAGACAAAGAATCCGAAGCAGGCTCCAGGCTCTGAGCTGTCAGCACAGAGCCCAACATGGGGCTCAAAGATCAGAACTGCGAGATCATAACCTGAGCTGAGGTTGGACCTGACTGAGCCACCCAGGTGTCGCATATATGTTATCTTTTTAAAACCTCCATCTTTTATAAAAACTGTCAATAGTAACGATGAATGCAAAGATCAGCAGAAAGACATTAAAGTCAATTTTGAGGTCACTAAACAACTCAAACATTTAAAAAAGTAACTTTTCATGAATTTGTAGTTGACCAATCTAGAGCCTACATGTAAATAGTACAAGCCATGTGTTCAATTAGAACGTCAAGTGTTATTAAAATATAAGCTATTTTAGCATATTAACATATTTGCATTTGGGATAATAATACTGATTGCAATAGAGACAAGTTATTCATCATAATAGTGGCTACTAGTTTATTGATATCAAGGGCAATAGTACTAGACACTTTTGAAATTTTGGAACTAGAGGAGAAAACATCACTGAGAGTATTTTTTAGCCTTAGATTTAGCAACTAAGACCAGAGAGATCCAGCCCCTACCAAAGCCCATGTAGCTGGTTACTTTGGTGTGAGGTCCAGAACCCAAGATTCCCTGTTCATAGTGAAATGCTCTTTTATAACACATGGCAGGGTAAATGAAGCCCAAAGTAAATTAACTCAAGAGAGACTGAAATGGACTTCCTGGTTTATACACCCTTGTAGGAAAAGTAGGTTTACCAAAAACCTTAGCACTTTAAAGAAATAGATAGTTTTATTTCAGGGAACAAGACTAAAGACCTGAAAATCAACACAAGGCTTAAAGCACAGTTCAAGATACTAACATAAGAAATAAAAACACATGACTGGTTTGCTTATTGATGCGTGTTCATATTGAACACGTGCTTGGCACTAGGGGGGATGAGGCGCTGAGTCCTCTGACCTACGGAGAGCATGTGACCTGTGCTTACCGTTCAGTCAGTAAGCATTTGCAGAACAAAGGCTGTGTATGGAGCATGCGCCTGCATTTTTTACATTAAGTTATTCATTAATTCTATAAGGATCTCATAATGTGTCATTATCATCCAATCATCATCATTATTATGCCCATTTTCCCCATGAGACAATTTGGATTCTGAAAAGTTAAGTGACTCATATGTGGTCACATAACCTGTCCTCTCCAGGTTCAGTGTCTTCCATCACCCCATATCTGCTTAGTCTGCCTGGTTATTCAGGATTCTTGCTCTTTTTCTACGACCTTGCTGCCCCAAGTGTGTTCCATGGATGCCATGTTGGTGTCACCTGGGAGCTTGTTAGACATGCAGAATCTCTGAGGTCTAACCTAAAGTTTTTCGTAGAACAGTTTGAACTGTGAAAGGATACTACCTGTTTGGGTTTTCAAAATACAGTCTATTCTCTTTAACTTTAGAAGATAAAGGAAAAAAAAGGAGAAGATATTTAGTTGTAAATGGTTACTTTTTAAAATTAAATGAGATAGTAAGAGCTGAACAAAAATTGTGCCTTCTGTGTGCTAGTCCTTATCACTTAAAATCATCCAATTACTCTATTTTGTTATTATAATATTATATAATTACAATAAGGTCAGAGGAATAAGAGTCACATTCTGCCCTCAGTGCAGACCTTCTGAATCAGACCTTGTGTTTAACAAGCCCCCTCCTCCCCCCACCCCCGCCCCCGCCCAGACAGTCTGTCTGCAGGCTGAGATCTCAGCAGAACTGCTCCGTGAACCATCAAAGAAGCTCCTGCTACAGAACCCCTCTGGCTCAAGTCTCTGCAGGATGCAGTAGAGGGAAAACTCACTTGACTCCATAAATTGGGGTTTGTGAGTGCCACGGGAGCTTATCACATGGCGATTTCATCTAGAAGGCAGTTTCCTATCACAGGCATTGAAAAAATTCTGTTTCCCACACAGACCCTACATTTAATGATTCAGTTTGCAAACATTTATCACTGTGTGTTATTTGTCAGGCCCTGTGTGCAGTGCAGGTCTCAGAGGTCTCCTGTGGGAAGTGGTGGTCCACGTTACTCCCTGCTTATGGTGATTTGGCCAATTCTTGGTTTTAAAGTTGCATGCTTATAATAAAATGCATCTGCAGCTCTCTACTTGTTGCTACATTATTGATCCATTCATTTAGTCAACAAATATTTGAAGAGTGTGTACAAAGCACTTCAGAAGTCCATTATGTTTACATATACTCAGCTTTTACACTAAACTATCCGATGAAGTAATCCTTCAATGGGCACATATTTTTTTAATGAAATTTTGTTGTTTTTAAAGCACTATTAAATTTGTCATGGATTTTATGGCTAATATAGTTCTTCAGTTAAAGGATTTAAAAGTTTTTTACCAATTTTTTCCTTGGAGAGCTATCTCAAGGAGGAGTCAGTTTAAGAAACAAAGGCTGAAAACACCCAGGATTTATTGTCTCCATAATAATATAACTTCTATGCTTTTCAAAATCAGCAGAAAAGAAAAAAGAAACAACACAATTTGATAGTATAGATTTGACAGTGCTTAATTTATTTGATTTTATACCAGGATTGGCCTTTTATATAATGACTCTAGTAGGGTATCTGGCACTAAACACACATGATGAATTTATTTCAGTTCCCCCTTTCACATTCATGTGCCAAATTAACAAGTGTTATTAAGCGTCACCTTCACTAGAAAGTGCTTCTTTACAGGAAGATATACCTCTAAAAATCCCATGAGGGACTGACCCCTATAAAGAAAAGCATCTCATTACATAATTTAGTATATGTGTTAGTGTTTTCCAAAGGGGGGGAAAATAATAAAATGTATAAATATAAAGAGAGAGATTTATTATAAGGATCTGGTTCATGTTATTATGAGGCTGGCAAGTCTAAAATCTAAAGAATGGGCCAGGAGGCTAAAGACCCAGGACAGCTGATGTTTTGATTCAAGTCCCAAGCTGAAGGCTGTGTGCTGGAGAATCATCTCTTGCTTGGGAGAGGTTGATCTTTCTGTTCTATTCAGGCCTTCAAATGATTGGATTAGACCCATTGATATAATGGAATACAATCTGCTTTACTCAGTGTTCACCTATTTAAATGTTAGTCTTAGCCTAAAACACCCTGCAAATTGACACATAAAATTACAGTATAGGAGTATTAAAAAATGCAAAGCCTTCTGAGGCACATAGAATATTTCCTCTTAGCTCTCTCTGCACTGTAGGATGACTCTACCTTTTTTGGGGGACTTTTGGAGAGTCATTAGACACTGAAGACTCAGGCTAACAAGTCTAGTTCATGCCACTTGGAAAGTTGTTTAAAAACTTTTTAAAAAATAAAGTCACCAAGCCCAAAAAGTTACAAGAGATAATTGGTGATTTTTAAAATCAAAATTATTTACATAATTTACATATAATTCAGTGCAACTAAGTGTACAGTTCAGGGAGTTTTGATAAATATAAATACCCATGTAACCATCATCTCAATCGTTTCCATCATTCCAGAAAGTCTCTACTCATGGACCATTTTCTTTCTGCCAGGTATCATGCTTTGTAATGTATAACATACTTTAATTCATATTAAACATTTTGAAGTAGGCAATATTATTCCCATGCTAAAATTAAATAGGAAATTTGTAAATTTGCATTTGCATTTGCATTAGCATTGGCCCAGTCAACCAGCTACTTACTCAGTGATAATGTTGTAATTTGAACCTGGACGTGCCAATTCTTCCAATTCCTTAACCACTGCAGGGTACTAACCTCCCAAATACTTCACCACAATTCTCATTTGCAACATTAGATCTAGCCAGTTCCATGGGCAAGCCACACTCAGCATTCCCCTTCCTCCATTTACTCTTAGGTAGTTGTGCACTCCTCTGTAATCCTTATCATATTACAGTTACCCTTGAACAATGTTGGAGTTAGGGGTGCCAGCCCCCTGTGCAGTTGAAAATCATGTATAACTTTTGATTCCCCAAAAACTTAACTACTAATAGCCTACTGTTGATTAGAAGCCTTACCAATAACACAAACGGTTGATTAACATATTTTGTGTGTTTTATGTATTATACATTGTATTCTTACAATAAAGTAAGCTAGGGAAGGGGAAATCGTATTAAGAAAATCATAAGGAAGAGAAAATACATCTACAGTACTATACTGTATTTATTGAAAAAAAAAATCTGGGTAGGGGCCCCTGGGTGGCTCAGTCAGTTAGGCATCTTGATTTCGGCTCAGGTCATGATCCCACAAATTGTGAGTTCAAGCCCCACATGACCCGAACTGAAATAAAGAGTCTGAACCTCAACTGACTGAGCCACCCAGATGCCTCAAGTAAATGTCCCTTTTTTAAATATGATAAAGCTGTTGCTGGCCCCAGTATCCCTCTTTCACAGATGTGACCTTTTGGAGGTTTCGGAGAGAAATGTACAGAGTGGAATGTGGGGTTTGCTTACAAAACACTGGGAACCTTTGTTCCTATTTTGATGGACATTTGGATCTGCAGGAGCTGGGGCTTCAGTGTTTCTCACCTAACTCAAAGTGGACAATCTCTTATCATTGCAGCATTTCTCAGTATCATCCAACCTCCAGCCTTCTCATCTCACCAAGTGGCCACAATATTATCATCATGGATAATGAGCCACCGGGGGATCCTGGGAAGATGGCGGCGTAGGAGGACACTGGGCTCACCGTGCGTCCTGCTGATCACTTAGATTCCACCTACACCTGCTTAAATAACCCAGAAAACCACCAGAAGACTAGCAGAACGGAGTCTCCGGAGCCAAGCGCAGACAAGAGGCCCACGGAAGAGGGTAGGAAGGGCGGCGAGGCGGTGCACGCTCCACGGACTGGCGGGAGGGAGCCAGGGCGGAGAGGCGGCCCACTGGCCAAGCAGAGCCCCCAAGTCTGGCTTGCAAAAGCGGAGGGGCCAGATGGAGTGTGTTCTGACAGCAAGCGGGACTTGACATCTGGAAGGTTATAAGCTAACAGCTCTGCTCGCAGAATGGGAGGGCTGATGGACAACAGGAGGGAGAGTTGTTGAGCCCCGGACGACAGAGCTCAGCTTGGCGGGGAACAAAGGCGCTCGCAAGCTCCATCTCCCCCGCCCATCCCCCAGCCAAAATCCCAAACGGAACCAGTTCCTGCCAGGGAACTTGCTCGCTCCGCGCAAACACCCAAGGCTGTGCTTCTGCGGATCCATCCCTCTGGGAGTGGGTCTGACTCTCTCCCGGGGCCGTAGGGCCCCTCCCGAAGAGGATCACCCAAGGATAAGCAAGCTGAGTCTGCCCCTCCCGCCCCTGTGCACCTTGCCGATCCACCCCAGCTAATACGCCAATTCCCCAGCACCACAAGCCTGGCAGTGTGCAAGTAGCCCAGACGGGCTATGCCACCCCACAGTGAATCCCGCCCCTAGGAGAGGGGAAGAGAAGGTTCACACCAGTCTGACTGTGGCCCCAGTGGTGGGCTGGGGGCAGACATCAGGTCTGACTGCGGCCCACCCACCAACGCAAGTTATTCGAGACAGCACAGGGGAAGTGCCCCGCAGTTCCGCACCACTCCAGGGACTATCCAAAATGACCAAACGGAAGAATTCCGCTCAAAAAAACGTCCAGGAAATAACAACAGCTAACAAACTGATCAAAAACGATTTAAACAATATAACAGAAAGTGAATTTAGAATAATAGTCATAAAATTAATCACTGGGCTTGAAAACAGTATAAAGGACAGCAGAGAATCTATTGCTACAGAGATCAAGGGACTAAGGAACAGCCAGGAGGAGCCAAAAAATGCTATCAATGAGCTGCAAAATAAAATGGAGACAACCATGGCTTGGATTAAAGAGGCAGAGGAGAGAATAGGTGAACTAGAAGATAAAATTACGGAAAAAGAAGAAGCTGAGAAAAAGAGAGATAAAAAAATCCAGGAGTATGAGGGGAAAATTAGAGAATTAAGTGATGCACTAAAGAGAAATAATATATGCATAATTGGTATTCCAGAGGAGGAAGAGAGAGGGAAAGGTGCTGAAGGGGTACTTGAAGAAATTATAGCTGAGAACTTCCCTGAACTGGGGAAGGAAAAAGGCATTGAAATCCAAGAGGCACAGAGAACTCCCTTCAGACGTAACTTGAATCGATCTTCTGCACGACATATCACAGTGAAACTGGCAAAACACAAGGATAAAGAGAAAATTCTGAAAGCAGCAAGGGATAAACGTGCTCTAACATATAAAGGGAGACCTATAAGACTCGTGACTGATCTCTCTACTGAAACTTGGCAGGCCAGAAAGGAATGGCAGGAGATCTTTAATGTGATGAACAGAAAAAAATATGCAGCCGAGAATCCTTTATCGAGCAAGTCTGTCATTTAGAATAGAAGGAGAGATAAAGGTCTTCTCAAACAAACAAAAACTGAAGAATTTGTCACCACTAAACCAGCCCTACAAGAGATCCTAAGGGGGATCCTGTGAGACAAAGTACCAGAGACATCGCTACAAGCATGAAACCTACAGACATCACAATGACTCTAAACCCATATCTTTCTATAATAACACTGAATGTAAATGGACTAAATGCACCAACCAAAAGACATAGGGTATCAGAATGGATAAAAAAACAAGACCCATCTCTTTGCTGTCTACAAGAGACTCATTTTAGACCTGAGGACACCTTCAGATTGAGAGTGAGGGGATGGAGAACTATTTATCACGCCACTGGAAGCAAAAAGAAAGCTGGAGTAGCCATACTTATATCAGACAAACTAGACTTTAAATTAAGGGCTGTAACAAGAGATGAAGAAGGGCATTATATAATAATCACAGGGTCTATCCATCAGGAAGAGCTAACAATTATAAATGCCTATGTGCCAAATACAGGAGCCCCCAAATATATAAAACAATTACTAACAAACATAAGCAACCTTATTGACAAGAATGTGGTAATTGCAGGGGACTTTAACACTCCACTTACAGAAATGGATAGATCATCTAGACACACGGTCAATAAAGAAACAAGGGCCCTGAATGATACATTGGATCAGATGGACTTGACAGATATATTTAGAACTCTGCATCCCAAAGCAACAGAATATACTTTCTTCTCGAGTGCACATGGAACATTCTCCAAGATAGATCACATACTGGGTCACAAAACAGCCCTTCATAAGTATACAAGAATTGAAATTATACCATGCATACTTTCAGACCACAATGCTATGAAGCTTGAAATCAACCACAGGAAAAAGTCTGGAAAACCTCCAAAAGCATGGAGGTTAAAGAACACCCTACTAACGAATGAGTGGGTCAACCAGGCAATTAGAGAAGAAATTAAAAAATATATGGAAACAAACGAAAATGAAAATACAACAATCCAAATGCTTTGGGATGCAGCGAAGGCAGTCCTAGAGGAAAATACATTGCAATCCAGGCCTATCTCAAGAAACAAGAAAAATCCCAAATACAAAATCTAACAGCACACCTAAAGGAAACAGAAGCAGAACAGCAAAGGCAGCCTAAACCCAGCAGAAGAAGAGAAATAATAAAGATCAGAGCAGAAATAAACAATATAGAATCTAAAAAAACTGTAGAGCAGATCAACGAAACCAAGAGTTGGTTTTTTGAAAAAATAAACAAAATTGATAAACCTCTAGCCAGGCTTCTCAAAAAGAAAAGGGAGATGACCCAAATGATAAAATCATGAATGAAAATGGAATTATTACAACCAATCCCTCAGAGATAAGAGCAATTATCAGGGAATACTATGAAAAATTATATGCCAACAAACTGGACAACCTGGAAGAAATGGACAAATTCCTAAACACCCACACTCTTCCAAAACTCAATCAGGAGGAAATAGAAAGCCTGAACAGACCCATAACCAGCGAAGAAATTGAATCAGTCATCAAAAATCTCCCAACAAATAAGAGTCCAGGACCAGATGGCTTCCCAGGGGAGTTCTACCAGACGTTTAAAGCAGAGATAATACCTATCCTTCTCAAGCTATTCCAAAAAATAGAAAGGGAAGGAAAACTTCCAGACTCATTTTATGAAGCCAGTAGTACTTTGATTCCTAAACCAGACAGAAACCCAGCCAAAAAAGAGAACTGTAGGCCAATATCCCTGATGAATATGGATGCAAAAATTCTCAATAAGATACTAGCAAATCGAATTCAACAGCATATAAAAAGAATTATTCACCATGATCAAGTGGGATTCATTCCTGGGATGCAGGGCTGGTTCAACATTCGTAAATCAATCAATGTGATACATCACATTAATAAAAGAAAAGATAAGAACCATATGATCCTGTCAATCGATGCAGAAAAGGCATTTGACAAAATTCAGCAACCTTTCTTAATAAAAACCCTCGAGAAAGTCGGGATAGAAGGAACATACTTAAAGATCATAAAAGCCATTTATGAAAAGCCCACAGTTAACATCATCCTCAACGGGGAAAAACTGAGAGCTTTTTCCCTGAGATCAGGAACACGACAGGGATGTCCACTCTCACTGCTGTTGTTTAACATAGTGTTGGAAGTGCTAGCATCAGCAATCAGACAACAAAAGGAAATCAAAGGCATCAAAATTGGCAAAGATGAAGTTAAGCTTTTACTTTTTGCAGATAACATATTATACATGAAAAATCCGATAGATTCCACCAAAAGTCTGCTAGAACTGATACATGAATTTAGCAAAGTTGCAGGATACAAAATCAATGTACAGAAATCAGTTGCATTCTCATACACTAATAATAATGAAGCAACAGAAAGACAAATAAAGAAACTGATCCCATTCACAATTGCACCAAGAAGCATAAAATACCTAGGAATAAATCTAACCAAAGATGTAAAAGATCTGTATGCTGAAAACTATAGAAAGCTTATGAAGGAAATTGAAAAAGATATAAAGAAATGGAAAAACATCCGTGCTCATGGATTGGAAGAATAAATATTGTCAAAATGTCAATACTACCCAAAGCTATCTACATATTCAATGCAACCCCAATCAAAATTGTACCAGCATTCTTCTCAAAACTAGAATAAGCAATCCTAAAATTCATATGGAACCACAAAAGGCCCCGAATAGCCAAATTAATTTTGAAGAAGACCAAAGCAGGAGGCATCACAATCCCAGACGTTAGTCTCTACTACAAAGATGTAATCATCAAGACAGCATGGTATTGGCACAAAAACAGACACATAGACCAAAGGAATAGAATAGAAACCCCAAAACTAGACCCACAAACGTATGGCCAACTAATCTTTGACAAAGCAGGAAAGAACATCCAATGGAAAAAGACAGTCTCTTTAACAAATGGTGCTGGGAGAACTGGACAGCAACATGCAGAAGAATGAAACTAGACCACTTTCTTACACCATTCACAAAAATAAACTCAAAATGGATAAAGGACCTGAATGTGAGACAGGAAACCATCAAAACCCTAGAGGAGAAAGCAGGAAAAGACCTCTCTGACCTCAGCCGTAGCAATTTCTTACTTGACACATCTCCAAAGGCTAGGGAATTAGAAGCAAAAATGAACTACTGGGACATGGGCAGAAAACATGAATAGACACTTCTCTAAAGAAGACATCCGGATGGCCAACAGGCACATGAAAAGATGCTCAACATCGCTCATCATCAGGGAAATACAAATTAAAACCACACTCAGATATCACCTCACGTCAGTCAGAGTGGCCAAAATGAACAAATCAGGAGACTATAGATGCTGGAAAGGATGTGGAGAAACGGGAACCCTCTTGCACTGTTGGTGGGAATGCAAACTGGTGCAGCCGCTGTGGAAAACAGTGTGGAGGTTCCTCAAAAAATTAAAAATAGACCTACCCTATGACCCAGCAGTAGCACTGCTAGGAATTTACCCAAGGGATACAGGAGTACTGATGCATAGGGGCACTTGTACCCCAATGTTTATAGCAGCACTCTCAACAATAGCCAAACTATGGAAACAGCCTAAATGTCCATCAACTGATGAATGGATAAAGAAATTGTGGTTTATATACACAATGGAGTACTACGTGGCAATGAGAAAGAATGAAACATGGCCCTTTGTAGCAACGTGGATGGAACTGGAGAGTGTGATGCTAAGTGAAATAAGCCATACAGAGAAGGACAGATACCATCTGTTTTCACTCTTAGGTGGATCCTGAGAAACTTAACAGAAACCCATAGGGGAGGGGAAGGAAAAAAAAAAAAAGGAAATTAGAGTGGGAGAGAGCCAAAGCATAAGAGACTCTTAAAAACTGAGAACAAACTGAGGGTTTATGGGGGGTGGGAGGGGGGGAGGGTGGGTGATGGTTATCGAGGAGGGCACCTTTTGGGATGAACACACGGGTGTTGTATGGAAACCAATTTGACAATAAACTTCATATATTGAAAAAAAAGAAAAGAAAAGAAAAGAAAATGAGCCACCTATTGTGACCTTAGCTCAAATAATCTGAGGGAAGTCTTCTCTTTTTGTTAGCTGTTACCATTGATACATTTAATCTGATAGCAAGCATCAAGGGATAAGGAAAATTCACATGCTAGTATTTCTCAAAATGTAGCCTACACACCACTTCTATCAGCATCACTATGGTGTTTATTTTGAAAGCTGATCCCTGGGTCCCTGCGGAGACCCACTATGTCACTGAAGGGCCTAGGGCTATGCATTATAACAAATACACTAATACTTATGGCACTGAAATTTGATCACTGCTGATCTAGAGGAAAAGCCGAGGATTGTTGATCCTTACTTATTTACACCATTTGATAAGGAAGTGCAGGTTTCTAGAGGGAAATAATACTGCTTTATCCTAGAGCAATTTTTACTTCGCTTATCTCATTTAACTAGTGTCTTCATCTGTCCAGGCTGCTATCACAAATGCCACAGTCTGGGTGACTTAGAAACAGAAATGTATTTCTCACAGTTCTGAAGTTGGAAGTCTGAAGTCATGGAGCCAGCATGGTTTGGTGAAGGACTTTGTCGGGGCAGCAGACTTCTCACATGGTGGAAGGGGTAGGGGAGCTCTCTTGGGTCTCTTTTATAAGAGCATTAATCTCATTCATGAGGTGTCTGCCTAATTAAATGACCTAATCACTTCCCAAAGACCCCCACATACTACACACCATCATATTGGACATTAGGATTTCAACATATGAATGGTGTGGGAGGGACACAAACATTCAGACCACAGCAACCAAAATATCTTGGTTCTATCCAGTACCAACTGCACAACCCTTAACAGAGGTTCTGAGAGCCACTATATCACATGATTTTCAAAAAAGAATGAAAGCATTCTTTTCTCTGGCTTCAGACTAAAGTGGATCCTTGGCTAATTGTATAGAATATGTACTGAAGTGTTATCTACTTGTACAGCTGTTTCAACCATTTTTATTTATTTGTTCAACACATATGACTTAGGGATTTTAGGCTCCATTGATATAATATAGAAAAACAACTTCATTACATATGACGCTTGCCTAGTGAATTCAGAAGAAATTTTATTTTACTAATTCTTTTACTTTCTGAATATACCTGTCAATCTGGTTCAGATAATTAACATGATATTCCTTTATAGATAAGGCCTAAGTTAATACGTGGCTTCTGGCTTCCCTAAATATTTATTGCATAGTCAAAATACATGCATTAGGAAGTTTTAATATTGTCTGATGCCACCTCAGGGGTGATCTGTGTTGTTAGAGGAAATAGGTAAATAGTATTAAGAAACTGCATAACAATTACCTGATATTTCTTATATGTCTTCTTAGTATCCCCTCTTGGTTTTATGTTTAAGTAACTCTTGAAAAAATTAACTGACTAGGAAGCTTGTTTGTCTCTCTAAAATGAAAGTTTCAAAAGACTCCTGTTTTTTTTTATTTGCTTTCTTTTAAATCATGTGTGTGTGTGTGTGTGTGTATTGAAAACATTCAAGTTCTACTCTCTTAGAAAATTTCAAGTATATGCTACAGTTTTGTCAGCTATAGTCACCATGCTGTACGTGAACTTCTCAAAACTTATTCATATTGTGATTGAAAGTTTGTACCTCTTGACCAGTGTCTCCACAGTCCCCCCACACCCAGCCCCTGGTAACCACCATTTTACTGTTTCTATGAGCTGACTTTTTAGATTCCACATATAAATGAGATCATACAGTATTTGTATTTCTCTGTCTGACTTATTTCACTTAGCTTAATGCCCTCAAGATTCATTCATGTTGTCTCAAATGGCAGAATTTCCTTCTTTTTATGGCTGAATAATATTGCATTGTACCTGTTAATGAACACTTGTGTTGTTTCCATGTGTTGGCTACATAAATGACACTGCAATGAACATGGGGGTGCAGATTTCTCTCCAAGATAGTGATTTCATTTCCTTTGGATATATACCCAGAAGTGGAATTGTTGGATCATATGGTATTTCTATTTTTAATTTTTTGAGAAACCTCCATACTGTTTTCCATGGTGGCGGTACCAGTTTTCACTTCCACCAACAGTGCACAAAGGTTTCCTTTTCTCCACATCCTTACCAGCACTTGTTATGTCTTATCTTTTTGGTAATAGTCATTCTAACAGATGTGAGGTGATATCTCATTATGATTTTGATTTGCATTTCCCTGATGATTACTGATGTTGAGCACTTTTTTGTGTACCTGTTGGCAGACTATAGGTCTTTTTTGGAAATATGATTATTCAGATCCTTTGCCAATTGTTTTTGTGCTGCTGAATCATACAAGTTCTTTATATTTTTTGGATATTAACTACTTATCAGATATATACAACTTGCAAATATTTTCTCCTGCTCTGTGGGTTACCTTTTAATTTTGTTGATTGTTTTGTTTTGTTTTTCTTGTTCGTTTGTTCATGCTGTGTTGAAGCCTTTTAGTTTGATATAGTCCTGCTTATTGATTTTTTTATTTGTTGCTTGTGCTTTTGGTGTTATATCCAAACAATTATTGCCAAGACCAATGTCAAGGAGTTTTTCCCTATGTTTTCTTCTAGGACTTTTACAGTTTCAGTTCTTATGTTTAAGTTCTTAATCTATTTTGAGTTAATTTTTCTGGGTGGTGTAAGATAGGGGTCTGGTTTCACTCTTTTGTATGTGGATAACCAATACCATTTATTGAAGAGATTATCCTTTCCCTATTGAGTAGTCTTGGCTTCCTTGCCAAATATTTCTTGGCCATATATGAATGGCTTTATTTATGGACTGTTGATTCTGCTCCATTGGTTGATGTGTCTGTTTTTACACCTGTACTACATTGTTCTGACTACTCTAGCTTTGTAAGATTTTGAAATCAGGAGTGTGATGCCTCCAACTTTGTTCTTCTTCAAGACTGCCTTGGCTATTCAGGATCTTTTGTGATTCCAAACACATTGTAGGACTGTTTTTCATTTCTGTGGAAAATGCCATTGAAATTTTGATAGCGACTGCATTGAATCTATGGATGGCTTTGGCTAATGTGGACATTTTTAACAACACTATCTCTTTTGATACATGAACATGTGATATTTTTTCATTTACTTGTGTTTTCTTCTATTTATTTCATCAGTTTTTTAGAGTTTTTCATATACAGATCTTTTATCTCCTTACATTTATGCCTAAGTATTTTTATTGTTTTATGCTATTTTATATGATTGTTTTCTTTACTTTTTTGCAGATAGTTTGTTGTTAGTGTATAGATATGCATCTAATTTTTGCATATTGATTTTGCATACTGCAGCGTTGCTGAATTTGTTTATTAGTTCTAACAGTTTTTTGGTGGAGTCTTTAGAGTTTTCTACATATAAGGTCATATAATACATAAACAGAGACAATTTTACTTCTTCCTTTCTGATATGAATGCCTTTTATTTCTTTTTGCTAGCCTAGTTAGCTACTGTGGCTAGGACTTCCAGTACTATGTTGAATAGGAGTGGTGAGAGCAGGCATCCTTGTCTTGTTCCTGATCTTAGAGGAAAAGCTTTCAACTTCTCACCATTTCATATAATATTTGCTGTGGACTTTTCATATATGGCCTTTACTATGTTGAACTATGTTCCTTCTATAACCAATTTGTTGATAGTTTTTATCATGAATGGGTGTTGAATTTTGTCAAATTCTTTTTTTGCATCTGTTGAGAGGATCAAATGATTTTCCTTTCATTTATTAACGTGGCACATCATGTTTAGTCATTTGCATGTTGAACCATGCTTCCATCCCAGGCATGGATCCTACTTGATCATGGGTATCATCCTTTTAATGTGCTATTGAATTTTGTTTGCTAGTATTTTGTTCAGAATTTTTGCATCTATTTTCATCAGAGATATTGGCCTGTAGCTTTCTTTTCTTTTATAGTGCCATTATCTGGCTTTGGTATCAGAGTAATGGTACAGCCTCATAAAATGAGTTTGGGAGTGTTCCTTCTTCTTCAAACATTGGGGGAATTTGAGAAGCATTGGCATTAATTATTCTTTAAAAGTTTGGTAGAATTCACCCAAAGAGCCATTAGTTTAGGGCTTTTATTTTGGGGGAGGTTTTTTATTATTGCTTGTATCTCTTCAATTGTTATTGGACTGTTAAATTTTTATTTCTTCATAATTTGGACTTGCTATGTATGTTGTAGGTTGTATGATTCTAGGAACTTTTTCATTTCTTCTAGGTTATCTAGTTTTTTGGCATATAATTGTTAATAGTAGCTTCTTTTGTATTTCTGTGGTATCAATTATGTCCCCTCTTTCATTGACAATTTTGTTTTAGTCCTTCCTCTTTTTTTCTTGGTTAGTTTAGCTAAGCTAAGGGTGTTAATTTTGTTTATCTTTTAAAAAACAACCTTTTAATTTCATTGATTTTTTCTATTGTGTTTCAAGTATATTTAATTTATTTCTGCTCTAATCTCTATTATTTCCTTCCTTCTAACTTTTGGCTTAGTTTTTTCTTCTTTTTCTAATTCCTTCAGGTGTCAAGTTGGGTTGTTTATTTGAAATCTTTCTTCTTAATGTAGAAATTTATCACTATAAACTTCCTTCTTACAACTGCTTGGCAGATTCTGTCTAGTCCCCAGGTGGACGGGACTGACTCTAATACCTTGTTCAGTAGGGTTGCGCTGGGACAAGAGTCCACTTCACGGTCCACAGTTAGGTCCTCAGACAGTGGACCTGATAGCAGGTGTGCATAGATGTGACTCCCACCAGGTCCCTGGAAGACTCCTGCTGGGTCACTGGGTAGGTCCCTGGGTGAAAAGGACTAGCCCTGGACCATGGCTGAGAGGTGCTAGAACTGAGCCCTACTGCTATTTCAAGGTCCACAGGCAAGATTATGTCTGCAGATCTTACCCAGGAGACATGAATGAACGTGTCTCCCACCAAGTCCCTGGGTAGGTTGGGCTGCCCCGTTACCATGACTGGAGCCAAGTATATGGTTGTTTCAGAATCTCCTGAGGTACACACAGGAGTGTCTCCTGACAGGTCCCTGTGCCAGCAGGATTGTTTGTGGACTGCGGGTGGGAGGGGTTGAAGCTAACTATAAGGCCCTTTCATTAAAAAAAATTTTTTTTTCTAATGTTTATTTTTTAGAGAAAGAGAGAGACAGAACATGAGCAGGGAAGGGGCAGAAAGCAAGGGAGACATAAAACTTGGAGTAGGCTGCAGGCTCGGAGCTGTCAGCATAGAGGCTGACACAGGCCCAAACCCATGAACCGTGAGATCATGACTTAAGCTGAAGTCAGATGCTGATGCTCAACTGACTGAGCCACCCAAGTGCCCCTCTAAGGCCCTTTCAGAATCCCTGGATGTGTAAATGGGAGTGTTTCCTTCTGGGTCCCTGGACTCACAAAAATGCTTGCAGACTGTAGCTAGGAGGAGGCTGGAGCCGAGTGTGGGGCTCTTTCAGAATTTATGGGGGAGCAGACAGACATGTCTATGTTTGCGTCCCTGTACTGGCAGGCCTGCTTACAGACTGCAGTTGAGAGGGGCCTGGAGCCATGTGTAGGCCCAAAACTTCTCCTACCTGATTCCTGTGCCAACAGATCAATCCATAGACTATGACTAGGTGGGGACTAGTCATAGATCTCTGGGGGTACTTGGGAATGTTTCCTGCTGAGTTCCTGTGCCAGCATGGCTACTAATGAACTGTGGCTGAAAGGGTCTGAAGCCCAGTTATTGGACCCTTTTAGACTCTACCATCAGGCCAAGTTTGGTGGACTTACCTCAAGGATCTTCCAGATCATAACCAAGAAGATCTAGAGCTGATTCATAGGACACTTCAGGGTCTACAGCCACGACAGAGGTCTGTATGCTTACTACTTAGGTGGATATGACTCCTTCTGGGTCATTTGGTATATGATGCTGGTGACAGGATCAAGCCACAGAGGGCTGTGGCTGAGTCCTCTGGGATAAAGAGCTATTTCTACTTCTGTGGTCCCAGCCACAGATTTAGCCACCTCCACAAAAGCTTCCACCAAGGCAATTTTGTCCATGAGTGGCTGCCAAATTATTATTGCCAAAGAGGAATACAACAGGGGACCTCTTATTCAGCCATCTTGCTGACCTTTTATTCTTTTTTTAAAAAAAGGTTTATGGAGATAAAATTCACATACCATACAATTCAAAGTATATAATTCAGTGGTTATCTGTGTATTAATAGCATTGTGCAAATACCGCCCCAAACAATTTTAGAATATTTTCATCTCCCTCCCCATAACTCCACATCTCTTAGACATCACACCCTAATTCTCCATCCCCCACAGCTCTTGGCAGCCACTAATCTACTTTGTGTCTATGGATTTGCCTATTCTAGACACTTCCTATAAATAAAAATTACCAATATCTTGTCCTTTGTCACTGGCTTCTTTCACTTAGCCATCAGTTTTCAGGGTTCATCCATGTTAGATCATGTATATCAAGAGTCTATTTCTTTTCATTGCTGAATCATATACCATTGTATGGATATACCATATACTGGTTATCCATACATCAGTTGATGGATATTTGGGTTGTTTCCACCTTTTGGCTATTATGGATGCTGCTTTTATGGCCATTTGTGGACAAGTTTCTATATGAACATCTGGGGTAATAAGTAAGCATTCTCATTCTCATTATAGGTAATTCAAGTTTAGAAAGAAATCTGATTATGAGTAAAAAACAACTCAAATGGAAACACATTTTAGGTGAATAAGAAGAGTTCTCACTTTAAAGAAACCCTTAGGTGATTCCCTTTGTAACATTTCCTCAAGTTGAATTTTGGTAGATTTTTGTTTCCCAATTACTGCCAAGTGTTTAGTTTGGCTGGAGGGCTGGGTTTACAGGGTACAGGAAAATGGTGAAAAAAATAGCCATAGAAAGTAACTGTATTACTGCAAACCCTGAGTGCTAAGCCTTTTTTTAATTTTACAGAGAGAGAGAACAAGTGGATAGAGGCAGAGAGAGAGAGAGAGAGAGAGAGAGAGAGAGAGAGAGAGAGATAATATCTTAACCAGGCTCCACACTCAGTGCAGAGCCTGACTCAGGGCTTGATTCCATGACCCTCGGATCATGACCTGAGCCAAAATCAAGAGTCGAATGCCCAACTGACTGAGCCACCCAGGCGCCTCAACTAAGGCTTTTTATGTACGCAGACAATATATAATCATGGATTAATTATCTCTGATGCCTGTAAATTCAGAGTGGGTTAAAGAAGGGTAGCCACCAGATACAGAGGTTGCAGAAAAATACCACAGAAGCAAAGAAAGAGAACTTTCAAAAGAAGGGAATTAAACAGTGTCAAATTCTTCATTCTAGAAAAATCAAGCATGCTAAGGGCTGAGAGAAGGTCTTGGGAATTCACAGCTGATGTTCAAGAGATCAGCTTGCTCACACTGAATGGGTGGGAAGAAGTAGAAGTAACGGCAACAGCCCCTCTTTATGTTAAGGTGGAAATCTAACAGTGCTTAATTCTAAAGAAAGCCAGTCGTAAATAATATAAATCAAGAATAACAATATGAAAGCTATTCTTTATGAATCTCTCATATTGGCACCATGCTATACAGAATCTTGGCTGATTTCCTTCTAGGTTAATGGAAGAACCTAAGTGTTTGTTGAAGAAGTCAGAGTATTCACATGGCATTCAGAGAATTCTTTCACCCTGAAAAGATTCATAGTAAATTGTCATGTAATTGCAAAGATCCAAATAAAATGTGTTCCAGCACTACAGCACTGTTACCACAGGAATGGAATGTTCTGATATTGCCTCGTTTTTAGACCTTCCAGACTGGTCAACACCTCAGTCCAGGATCTGCCAGAGCCAAGGTCACGTGAGATCTCTGAGCCTTGGCTTCCTCATGTGTAAAATGGGGATGCAGATGATAAAAATAGATACGGCTAAAGTTACCATAAAACTTAAGTAAGGTAAAGGACATGAAATCATTCAGTAAAGTGAAAAGCATTATACAGATGTTAACTATTATAATTATTCTAAACTGCTGAACCATATTATCAACGATTCTGTTTATGAAACACACACACACACACACACACACACACACACACACACACACACACACCTGAGAGTGTAAACCACGGTGGCAATCCAACCAAGTACTGTCATTCATTAGTTGTATGATCTTTTTTTTTCAAGCTTTTATTTAAATTCTAGTTAGTTAACATATACAGTAAAATTGGTTTTAGATGTAGAATTTAGTGATTCGTCACTTACATATAACACCCAGTGCTCATCACAAGTGCCCTCCTTAACACCCATCACCCATTTAGTTCATCCCCTACCCACCTCCTTCTATCAACCCTCAGTTAGTACTCTATAGTTAATATTCTGTTATGGTTTGCTTCCCTCTCTCTTTTTTACCCCATCCTCTATGTTCATCTGTTTTGTTTCTTAAATTCCACATAAGAGTGACATCATATGGTATTTGTCTTTCTCTGACTGACTTATTTTGCTTAGTTAGCATAATATACTCTAGCTCCATTCACAACATTGCAAATGGCAAGATTTCATTCCTTTTGATGACTAATATTCCTGAGTAATAAACACCTTCTTTATCCATTCATCAGTTGATGGATATTTGGGCTCTTTCCATAGTTTGGCTATTGTCAATAGTGCTGCTATAAACATTGGGGTGCCTGTACTCCTTCAAATCTGTATTTTTGTATCCTTTGGGTAATAACCTAGAGAGACAATCCCAAGCAGGTTCTGCACTGTCAGCACAGAACCTGATGCAGGGCTCAGTGTCATGAACCATGAGATCATGACCTGAGCCGAAATCAAGAGTCAGACATTTAACTGACTGAGTCACCGAGGTACCCCATCTACTTTTAACTTTTTAAGAAAACTTCACACTGTTTTCCAGAGTGGCTGCACTAGTTTGCATTCCCACCAACAGTGTAAAAGGGTTCCCCTTCCTCCAATATCCTCACCACCATCTGTTGTTCCCTGTGTTGTTAATTTTAGCCATTCTGACAGGTGTGAGGTGATATCTCATCATAGTATTGATTTGTATTTCTCTGATGGTGAGTGACGTTGAGCATCTTTTCATGTATGTCTTCTTTGGAGAAATGTCTGATCATGCCTTCTGCCCATTTTAAATTGGATTATTTGTTTTTTGGGTGTTGAGTTTAATAAGGTTTTCATAGATTTTGGATACTAACCCTTTATCACATATGTCATTTGCAAATATCTGCTGGTGTGATCTTCTACAAGTCACTTCATATCTCAGGACCTTGGTTTCTCTTCATCCTGGCCTATTTTGCACACTTAATACGAGTTCTCATGAAATAATGACAAGAACACACTTTGAAAATTGCAAAGTACTACATAAATGTAAGCCATGGTCATTATCTGGGATTGTCAGCAAGAGTTGACTTTACTGCAGTGGACTTAGAGAAAAGAACTTCTATGTTGGTGTTTCTTGAACCCTTTTACTGTAAAAAGGAACCATTTTCATCCCTCAAAATAATTTTTTTTCTAAATTGAACTGATATATATTAATTCAAGAAAACAGTTACTGGCAATTTATGTGAATCGAAAAGGAAAGATTATAGCATCGATCTCTTCCTTAGGTCTTGGCAAAATGAAATTTAAAAGAATTTCTGCCATCCTTCTTGTGTGGAACCACATTCAGCACAATGTTATAACATAATTGCAGTGTATCTTTCATAAGAACAAAATGTAGCCAGGCCGTTAAAGCTGGCTTTCTTGAAAAGAATTAGCCAAGAAAAAAATAATACACATCTGCATGATACTTGAAATGATTTTATTTCATTGTATTACACTATCCAGGGACCCAAAAAAGTATAAAAAGGAGTTTTTCCGGGTCTTCTGTTATTTGGGCTTTAAGTAGAACATATTGAGAAGCAATAACTTCAAACAATGAGTCTTTAGAACTACACATGAAGAAATAAGTGGCCATAAAATCGAAACACAGTAGGATAAAATAATAAGCTTCATATAGTCCTGTATTCTAAATAAATACTATAATAACTATACTCATTCTTCTTTCATCTTTGGATTTCCTTTCATTTTCGTACAGAACTTCTTGGTACTAAAATGGTAGTTCTGACTCACTGTGTACTCTTTCAATTATCCTCAATGTTTATCTTTCTCTGTTTCTATCAAATAGTACCTGGTTTTCAAATTAAGCTTTAAATTTTTTTTACTGATTTATACTTTTTAAACCTTATTTAGTAGTACAATAATAGCAGTTATTTTTTGCGTTGTGTGTCCCCTTTATTTTGTATTCCATCATGAGATCTAAGGCCATTTTTGAAGATACAAATTACTTCACACCCCTGATGGATGTTATCACCATACACTATATTAAAATTATTCCATAACTGACAAACACCAATGCTTTTGTTTAATGGGACTAAAGAAAAAGATGAGTGTGTGCATGTGTGCACACACACGCGCGCACACACACACACACACACAAGCACAAGTCTCCCTATGAATATGATCCTAAGATTCAGGGGGTAAACAGGCAGATGCATTATACTTTCAGTTACCAAGGCAAATGAATTAGTTTTGTTATGGAAAGGCTGGAGGAACACAAGCAACCCATTAACTTTAAGGGCCATCTGGAGAGAGCCCTTGACAAAGCATTAATGGAAGACAAAACTAGAGGCGTCATGTCAATCATTGTACGTGTATACTCAGCTGGCAACCATGACTTTACAAAAAGGAATGAGAAAAGACTATGTCTGCTTAGAATAACCAGAATTTATAGAATAATTACTCATTGTGATGGGACAAAAATATTTATGAACAAAAAGTCTTATTGCCTCATCAAAGTTAGTTTATACTATTTCAAATTTTAAGAGAAAACACTTGAAAATATTTTTATTCCTAAAGTTTTAAACTAAAAATATAGAGAAAGGTTTTAATTTTTTATCCTTGTAGATAAAGCAGGACATTCCAATAGCATGATGTATGAAGGCTGAATTTCTGATGAGTTGTTTTCATTCATTTAAAAGCATCATCAATTATCTAGTAAATACATACTAAAGATGTACAAACATGAATAAGTGTATTATTTGTCCTCTAGAAGTTTATAAATACAGAAGCTATTTCATTATTTGTGTGTGACTTCTCAGCTTCTCAAAAGACATATACAAAATATTTCACTGCTTGCTTTTCTTTGAGTCCGTTTTTTTAAAAGTGTTTCTAATTTTTGTTATTATTGTTTTCATTCTGACTAGTTTGGAAGTAAAAACACTATCATTGACGCAACCATCACAACACATCACCCCCATGTCTAAGGTTTATATCAATAAAAACACAAGATACACCCAGTTCTAATTCAGTCTTCAATGGCTTAATTACATTATCACCTCATAACAGATGTAAGCAAAAACCAAATACTATTCATAGGAACCAAGGTCACCACTACTAATCCCAGCTCAAGGTGTTTCTTATTTGTAGCATAAACTGGGCATGATAACTGAATTATAATCCTGAATGTTTCTCCCCAAATTATGTGTTTTGGAATGTTTGTCTTAAGAAATGCTTATCTCCTAAAAACCATCCCTTGGGCAATTGTGTCCGTATTTCTTTTTTTAAAGTTTCACAGGGTTCTTAGCATATTAAAGGTTCCTGCAATAATCATTTACCTTTGCCAAAGCCTTTGCTTCCTGAATTTATTTGACCAGGCAACTCCCCGTTCCCACCTTGCCCATTTAAGAACAGTCGTGGATATCTCTCAGAACTAATATTTTCAGGAAGAGACTTTGAGAAATGTTATTGTTGACTGACACAGGAAAGAATTAATTCAGATGGAGATTACATCCTCCTAAAGCTTGAAAAGTCTAACTACTCTGCCTTAGGAAGACACCAATGCAGGGTACCTAAAACAGTGTTTAAGTTACAATGCTTCTTGATATTCTGCTTCCTTAAAGATATTTCCAAGATTTCAAGTGGCCCAGTTATGCTGGGGATCTAACTGGAGAGCCCTCAGATAGTACATTTTTTCCCCTGCTATACCCACGGTTGTTCAAGGCACTTGCATGGTGGAGACATAACGTGAAAGATTGAAAATGTTAAGCCATTTGTTTGTACAAAAAGCTCTAAATGAGGCAGAGTTTATTTGTTCTTTTGTCCCCAAATATTCCACTATCAAAATCAAACACTGGTAAATTGTCCCTCAGTAAGAAAACCATTGACAGAGAATATTAAATAAATAACCACCCAATAATGCATGATTTGGAGCTACTTGGCAAAAGCTACAAGCATTAAATAAATTTTAGCTCACGGGGATAAGATTACTTCCAAGTTTTTGCATTAGGAAATCCTCCTTACCTCAGTCAGGTGCTGAGTTTCTGTCCCCCACCCCGTCCCAGGGCTGCTGGCCACCTGCTCCTACATGCTCTCTGTTCGCTCTCTGTTCTCTGTTCACACAAGGTGGTGGAAATTCCTTGGGTAAAGAATCTACATTATGGAGAAAGGAAACTGTACAAAATTTCTGCCAAAATAGTTCTTT
This sequence comes from Panthera tigris, assembly GCF_018350195.1. NCBI lineage: Eukaryota > Metazoa > Chordata > Mammalia > Carnivora > Felidae > Panthera > Panthera tigris. The sequence goes on from NC_056666.1 coordinate 62,290,465, forward strand.
CTCTTGATTTTTTTTTCTGTTTTATTTCATTTCCCTCTTCTTCTGCCACTAGACTCTGTCTGGCATGATATATATTTTTAGCATTGAAATCCTGGCAAATACTGTGAAAAGTATTAAGCAATGCAAAAGTATATGGAAACAAAACAAAAACAAAACAGAAGCCAGGCCAACATTTCCAATATCCAGAAGCAGATGCAAAGGAGGACTGGATGTCTGCACCAATTAAGGAAACAAGAGACTTAGCTTACTAACTTCTTTGACTCAAAACTATAAAGCAGCCAAATCAGCACCCCTACATGACTCAGCTGTTTTTGCTACATTTACAGTAGACATATTTGGCATGTAATAGGTTCCCTCTAACTCTGTCACCAAAGGTACTGGAAATAAGCCTATGGGACTGGCCTTTAATGTAGAAAAGCCAAGATAATGCCCAACTAATAAAAACAGGATCAGTGCTTGTCAAGTCTCTGGACAATTAAATGCCAAGCTTGCTCCCCTGTCCTGCCCTATCAAAACAATCAATTTAATATGGGGCAGAAGTAGATTCTATTGAAAGGCTAAGGAAGACAAGTTGCATTAGCTTAAAAGGCCCACACAAGAACTTAGGAAGCTGTGATGAGTGACATATAAGAGCTAGCTGGACAAAGAAAACCATGAGCCTCAGAATGCCCCACTGCTTCTTTCTGGATATCTTTAATTGGCAAGAACAGTTCAAGGACCTTCTAATCTCCCCAGTGAGGGGATAGCAAATCCCAAGTGCCATCTCTGGAGGCAGCTAGTGGATACCATAGCTACAACTGCAGCATAAAAATACCCTTCTGCTAACCTACTCAGGCCTTGCCCTAGCAACTCTCCTGGGCAGCTGTGTCTAAAAATTGCCTTGCTGCTTCTTAGAAGTGGTTATAAGAGCACATCATAGCCAGAAGTATAATTTAAAATTTTGTTCTATCTATCTATCTATCTATCATCTATCATCTATCTATCTGTCTATCTATCTATCATCTCCCTATGTATATATCAAGCTAAGCTCTCTGGTCACTAACAGATTTAGGGAATGTCCAGGCAACCTGGTGAGGCAATTCCCAAGCTGGTTGTTTCCTTGATGACATGTAGTAATAAAAAACCTACCTGGGATCTTTTCCTCTCTTCATCACAGAAGTAATTTCTTAAAAGCCTGATCCATTCCCTAGGAGAGAGAAACAAATATAAACTCTGTGAGCAGAGAAGGCCTTTCCTATATTCTGTGCTCAGACACTGTCTGCAGCTGCAGAATCATGAAGTTTACGGGGAGGCTTCAAGCTGGCCAGAATCAAAGGAGGAACTTTGCTGTAACAAATAGCCCAAACCATCATAGAATGGAATTGCTAGTATTTATGGCAATTTACTGATTCTACTATCAACCATAGCCCTCCATATGGAGAATATGCAGATACTTTTTGTTCCTAGTAACACTAAATTTCTGAAAGCAAATATGCTTTCTTACCAGGTATCTGGTTAGGTGAAAATTCCTTTGGAGTTCACCTAATCATGTACAATCATTGCATCAGTTATGAAACAAAGCTTAATTTCATTAAAAGGATTCTTCAACAATCAGGTGATGAAAAGTAGCATACTTTATTTTGATTTTCTAAATCAAATACTCTCTTAAAACATATACATATATTTTTTTATTTATCACAGACTCATGCAGAAACAATACACACTTTGTGTGTTTCCCCTTTAGATGTGTTTAAACTAGATTGGGGTTTGAGGTCCCCAGAAGAGTCAAGTAGGATTATTTTCCTTTGGAAAGATGAATAATTCAAGAGATGTCTATCTGAATAAATTTAAGTGCATCTTGATTTTGACTTTTACAGGTGTGTCATACAAAAATCCTGTCAGTAATTATTCCCTACCCCATCTGAAAAACAGAGTTGCACTGATATAACTCAACAAAAGCTTCACTGAACTGGAGCAGAATGGTGTTTTTCAAGCCCGTTTCGAAGTCCGGCATGAATAGCCACTGGATTTTCGTTCTCACAGTCTTGTTCAACATTTGCATTGTTTGCGGAGGACTCTCTTACTGTTGCGTTTTCATCTTTTTCTGACTTGGATTTTAAAAATTTATCATAAGGTACTATGTTTGATATTTTAAGTAGTTCTGAGGTGGAAGAGCTTATTTTCTTTTAAAAGACTAACTACAGAAATATAGTTTAATGTGCTGAAGGAAAAAGAAAGAAATTAGTTGCCATGGAAATAATCTTTAATCCACTGAGAATTTTAATCCTTTTAATTAAAACATTAGAAAACTTAAATGCTATTTAAGTTTTAAAACAGAACTATTTGATCATTTAAGGGGATCTTAGTATCTAACAGCATTTCCTTAAACACAACTAGTCAAATTGGTGAGGATATTGTTATTTCCTTCCATCCAGCCAGTGCATCTGTGACATTTGAATAAGACGTAGTCTTTGGGAGGGAGAATTTGCCTAAGGGAAAAAGCTAAACCCTAACAAAAAGAGGTCCAAATAATCTATGTTAGTAAAGCTGATACTTGATATTTGTGTTACTGTCATTAGATCATGTAATCTTCACAATTCTTTAAGGTGAAATTACTGTTGTCTCTACTTTACAACTGAGGAAACCACAGCTGGAAGAAATTAAGTAAAGAATGTATTATAAAAAATATAAATAATTATTACTTCAATTATATTATTAAGAACTGCTCTTAAAGGATATGAAAGGAGTCCAAGTGTCTCCTGTCAATCTGTGAGTTTTCAAAAAAAGAATTCAGTTAATTTTCAGGGAAAACAGCTCACTAATGAAATGTTTAAATAGCTACTAGTTAAATCTGTTGGGATAGTTACTTCATTTTGTTTCATTGGCCAATCTAGTCAGCTTTTAAGGGCCACAATAGAAGTCAAACAATTTTCAGGATCCTGGGCTACAGAGATTTCTTTTTTTAAATAAAAATTTGTTTCCTATTACACAGAATGAACATTACATTCCTGAAAGGTATGGCATTATGGAAAGCTGATTTAGAAAAGAGGATATTCAGAAAATGTATGAAACTTAGCTTCCTAAGTTTTATAGAAAAATATAAAATAAAATATAACAAAGTAAAATATAAATATAAATATAAAAATATAAAATAGTAGAGCATTCAGCTCTACTATTCTTGACTTCAGCCAAAGGTCCAAAAGCTGAAGTCTGGAAAATGGGCCTGTAGTCCAGATAATAAACAAAGATTATTTGTTGATGAAATTCATAGGATTAAATCTTAATTTTACATTTGATTTCAGTCATTTCCTTTAGATTTTTTTAACATTCTTCAAAATTCAATGATTTGGGCCAGCTTTTTATCGTCTTAGTCATTTTCTTACTGTCACATGTGAATGCATGCATCATTATTACTTGTCTGATTGCCATTCTCAAACATTCACTTACTTGAAGTTAACTATGCTTAAGATATATATTTTCTATTTCATGTTTTAAAAAATCAAGAGAAAAATATGACTTGAAATTCATAAATGTAACTTTCACAGAACTAAAAAAGACCCAAAGAAACTTTATCTCACTCAAGTTAGCTTGTGTCATTCGTTAAGTGCCTAGATCTTTCCTTATTCCTGGGAAGCATTTGGTCTGTAACCTTAACCTGTACTTAATTCCTGTTATAACATTTGAATTATCATATCAATAAACTGCCACTGACAAATATAGCTAACCCTACTGGTCTGTTTCCTTCAATATTTGCAATTGCTGTGAACAATTCAGCGCTGTGGGCGCTAATTGTACTGCTTCTGATCCATAATGGACAGACCTGAAAAAACTCTAAGGTGATTTAGGAAAATGTGGACATTTTCAAATGAGTGGTCTACTACATAGCAAAAGGAGCATGGATGACTTCTAGGAATGACCTCAGAGGACACTACCCTGTTTATTTTTCAAGTGAATTTACAGTAAGACCACCGCTGTCTATTTCCTCAGGAAATGAACCTTGGTAAATAACTGAATTGGCTGATAGCCGAGGAGTTAATCCTTTAAGTACCAGTAAGCAGGGATTTTATTGAATGAAACTGTTTCTAAATTGCACTATTATACTCTCTGCTGTTTATTTATTTATTTATTTATTTGTAATTGATGTAGAGTTGGCACATAATGTTACATTAGTTTCAGGTGTACAACACAGTGTTTGGACAATTCTATAAATTATGGTGCACTCACCACAACTGTAGCTATTATCTGTCACCATACAAGGCTACTACAATACCACTGACTATATTCCCTAACTAGAAACCTGTACCTCTCACTCCTCTTCACCCATACTGCCCATCCGCCACCTCCCTTCTCTGCTCTTTTAATTTTTTTTTTAACATTTATTTTTGAGAGACAGAGACAGAGCACGAGCAGGGGATGGGCAGAGAGAGAGAGGGAGACACAGAATCCAAAGCAGGCTCCAGGCTCTGAGCTGTCGGCACAGAGCCCGAGGTGGGGCTGGAACTCACAAACTGTGAGATGGTGACCTGAGTTGAAGTCAGACGCTTAACTCACTGCGCCACCTAGGCGCCCCTCTCTGCCCTTTTAAAACCCTTCTTGGTGGCTTGGAATGAGAATACTGAGCCTCAATTTTTGTGACAGAATGATGGGAAACCACTTTGGAAAAATGGAAAGACAAGTGAATTTGGATTCAGCAGCCCTGACTTTTCTGATTATGATACTTTATAACCATACGATTTTAGACTTATGTCTTGTTTTAGTTTGTCTCTCTGAAAATTAAGGCCAATAACATCTCCTTGAGCTGCTGTGTGAATAAATAAAAATGATTTGGGGCACTTGGGTGGCTCAGTCAGTTGGGCCTCTGACTTCGGCTCAGGTCATGATCTCCCAGTCTGTGGGTTCGAACCCTGCATCGGGCTCTCTGCTGTCATCACTAAGCCTGCTTTGGATCTTCTGTCCCCCACCCCTCTTAAAAACAAATAAACATTAAAAAAAACTTATAAATAAAATGATTTGTGTAAAACCATCCACTAGTACACATTTACAATATGTTGTTATATTTAAGTATTTAAATGTGGTTGTCTCCATTCCGAACTTCCCCCAGGGGGGAAGGACCCTTAGCTCTGTCACCTGGAGATGCATCAGAGCCCGTGCAACCACAGGACCTCTGTGCAGTGACGCTGGCTCCACAGCCAGGATGAGCCCAGACCACGCTGAAGACCCGGCTCTGCTTCTCTCCTATCCTTCTTTCATCTTCCCCCAAACCATTCTCGACACACCTGTCAACAGCCTTCGACTTGTTCCCATCAGTCAAGATATCATCCATTATTTCTCCACCACTAACCCAGTGACACTCGAGACAACCTTCCCTTACACTGAGCGCTTTTAGGTGTGAAAGATGAGTGATCATCTCTATTTCAAGATGGTGAGAGTGTGTCAAGAACTCACTCCAAAGTCTGTCAATCCTTCATCATCCAGAGCAGATAATCTTAAATACGTGAGCAGTTTTTCTTGAAGCTTCTCTGAAATGCCAACATCAAGTGGAATTCCAGGCATGCTCAATTTAAAAGTCTACACCTAAGGTGATAATAATGTTCAAAATTCTGTGAGGTGCCAGGGTGACAGATCCACATGTTCTTGGAATTGCTGTTGTTACAATACTTTGTAGCATGATTAGCACTCTGGTTGGTGGATCCACTCAGGGAAGAGACAGAAGTAGCAGGAAGTGTGTGCCTAGTCAGTAACTGTCCTCTGAGGAGACCTGGGAGGCGATATATCCTGTATTCCCTTTCCAGGAATGCAGACAGGACACGGATTTCATTTACAGGACACGGATCATATTAGGCTTCCTGTGAGAAACTCTAAATGGACAGGCTAGGGTATCCACTCCTAATTCTCACTGAAAACTTGAGCTCTGGAAATTTCTTTCATAGAACAAAAAAAGATGACAGAATCAGCCAGAAAAAAAGTCTTTTTTTTTAGTTTATTTATTTATTTTTCAGAGAGACACAGAGAGAGAGAGAGAGAGAGAGAGAGAGAGAGCGAGCAGGGGAGGGGCAATGAGAAAATCCCAAGCAGGCTCTGAGCTGTCAGCACAGAGCCCAATGTGGAGTTTGAACTCATGAACTGCGAGGTCATGACCTGAGCTGAAATTAAGAATCCTATGCTTAACTCACTGAGCCCCCAGGCGCCCCCAGAAAAAAGTATTTGTGCATCCATACATTTCTATGAGAAACATGGACATTGTAACATCTTTGAGTATTCTGGAATTAAGACATGTTGGATCACCAAATGTTATCCTGCATGAGACCCAAGAATGTTCAAACATAGAAGAACATGCAGTTTCTCCTTATTTTTCTTATGTCTTGGAGAACTTGATTCACTTGCAGACAGACATTGGCAAAAACCATACCAAAGTGGACTAGTCCATCAGAAATTAGACTCTTGTTAGAAAATACGCTTTCTGGAAAATTGACAGAATTTTTTTTCTTTTGGTAGTCACAGTCACATCCATTTTCTTCAATGCCGTGTGAATTTGAAATGCCAAAACTCCCCTCCCTAAAGTTAATATGCCTTAATTAATCATGTAAATCTTTGCCCTTTTAAGAAACAAATAGCCAGAAATCAGGAAATTTCTCGAGATCCATTCACAAAAGAACATGGTCTGGGTCAATAATTCTCAAAGGAGGGTGCTTAAGAATCTCCTATGAAGTTTGTTGAAATGTCCAAGCTTCTCAGAGCTTGTCCGGTGGTGGGTCTGGGGTGGCACCTAGGAATCTGAATTCATAGAAAGCACTCCAGTCACAGTCTGGATTTTACTGTTCTGTGAGCTCTGATTGTGATTCAGTGTTTGCAACTGCATCAAACTTCAATGACTCAAGATGTGCAGAGCACAATGACAGATAGCTTTTCTGAAGCTGGGCATTATAAAGGTAAGGAGTGCTAAAAAATTAACTGACTCTGCAGCAGTTTAATGCCTTCATCTGTTTCTAGTGAAGATCCACATTTTTAATGCATCAGCCTTCTGATTTTCTTCTTTTTTTTTTTAGACAGAGAGAGCAAGCTCAAGAGAGGGGCAGAGGGAGGGAGTAAGTGAGAGAAAGTGAGAGAGACAGAGAGAGAGAGAGAATATCTTAAGCAGGTTCCACGCTCAGCGCTGAGCCCAACTCAGGGCTTGATCCCATGACCCCGGGATCATGACCTGAACCAAAATCAAGAGTTGGATCCTCAACCAACTAAGCCACCCAGGCGTCTCTCTTCTGATTTTCAGTACAGCAGTTGGAATCTATACAATTAGATAGTTTTAATAAGAGGTCTACTTCTCTCTGATTCCCCGAGTACTCCCACTGTATAAACCACTGCACTACCCAGAGCACCAACCTTTGCCCAGAGATTCCCAGCCCAAGGCAAGCTATCTCCACAAGAAGCATCTAGAAATATGTGTGTGTTTGGGGGGGGGGGTGCATTTCTGATTTTAGTGACTGAGGGTACCACTGTGGTGCTAACCATCCTGCAATGCTTAGGACAGGTGCCAGGCTCTGAGCAGAGGGGTGACTTTAACAATTCTACCAAATGGAGTTGTTCCATCCAAAATGCCAACATGTCTCCCATTAAGAAACTCTGCTTAATATTACCAAGTTGTCCTGTCTCCCAAGAGCTCTGTAGCCCTTATACACTCACACTTATTCAGTCTTTCTTTCGACAGACAATTATTAAGCACTTACAAAGTGGCAGGCCCTCTGCTAAGTGCAGAGGACAGAAAAGAAAAAAGAATGTAGTCCTTGTCCTCAAGAAGCTCTCATGGTGGAAGAAAACCAATTTATTTCAATACAGTGCAGTGAGGGCTGAGACAGAGAGGAACAAGGGATGACAGGAGCAGCCAGGAGGACCAGGTACTCACTGAGGTCTTAGCAGAGAGAGTGATTTTGGACCAAGAATCGGGGTCCAGGGATAGGGGTGGGGGTAAAAGGGAGAAGAGTAAAGGCTTTCCAAAGAGAGAAACCAACACCCAAATAAAAGTCAGGCCACTGAAAACATTTCACTCAGATGCAGCACAGGGAGGGTATGGGGAGAATAAAGGACCAGGAGTGGGCTTTGGAAAGAAGACAATGAGCTTAGTTTTAGATATTCTGGGGTTGGAGGTGCAGAGGGCAAATGGTGGAAATGCTCTTTAGGTAGTGGGGTAGATGGCTCTGATATTTGGGGGAAAATATGGGGTGAAAATATAGATTTGAGAGTTAGTCAGCATGTAGGCTGTAACCGAAACTGTTGAAACTAAAGAGACCTCTTAAGAAAAAGCAAGCTAGGGGCGCCTGGGTGGCTCAGTCGGTTGAGCGCCGACTTCGGCTCGGGTCACGATCTCGCGGTCCGTGAGTTCGAGCCCTGCATCGGGCCCCTGTCCTGACAGCTCAGAGCCCGGAGCCTGTTTCAGATTCTGTGTCTCCCTCTCTCTGACCCTCCCCCATTCATGCTCTGTCTCTCTCTGTCTCAAAAATAAACATTAAAAAAAAATTTTTTTAAAAAGAAAAAGCAAGCTAGAGTGCAAGAGGTTGGCACAGCCACAGAGAAAGAGGTTAAGAGTAGTTGAAGGGACTGTGATATATCTTAAGCCAAGAGAAGAGACAGTATAGAGGAGGAGTCAGTGGTCCACAAAGTCAAATGCAGCTGAGAGGTCAATGAGGATAATGTCTAGGAAGAGCCCACTGGGTCCAGCCACCAGGAACCTAGTGAGAGCGACCCTGGCAACTCTCTCAAGGAGTAGCTGCCATTGAAACGTGGACGTGACCTAGGAAAGGAGAGAAAGGAGGGGAGGAATAGCTGGAGGGGAGAAAAGAGGTTCAAGGAGGTCTGTTTATTTGCTTATTTAAAGATGAGAGAAATCTGAAACATTTATATACTAATAGGAATGAGCCATTAGGGTTTCAAGGAAAAGTATAACTACAAAGTGAACTTGAGAATCTAGAAGCTTGGAGTCCTGGCCACAGGAGGGAGGAGGGCAGCACAGTAGTAAAGGCAGGTGCCTTTATGGATTTGCTGTAAGGTAGTTGAGGCTCTCTCCCTACAATGACTGAATGATTTCCTTATACCTCAGTCAATACTTTTAATTTCAGACAATGAATCTTAAAAAAAACCAACAGCATGAGTAGTGCATGTATTCAAAGTACATACCTGCAGCATTCATTCATCCAACAAGTATTTATTGTAGGCCTGACATGAGCCTGATGTGCTGAGCACATTTACAAAATATCTGCTCTTCAGGTAGTGGGAAACAGACAATTAACAAAACAGTATGTGATCTATCTGGTGGTGAGGAGAACTAAGGGAGAAAACAAAGGTCAGAGGTGAGGAAGTGCTGGAGGTAAGGGGCTGGTAATTTTATGCAGTGAGGTCAGGGAAAGTCTTGTGGTGGGGACACAGGATCTGAAGGAAGCAGAACGTGAGCCATGCAAGGCTGAGGGAAAAGCACTCTGGACCGTGGGAACTGCAAATGCAAAAGCCCGGATGCAGGACTGAGCCTGTGGAGCTCCAGCAGCAGCAAGGAGCCTCGGGTGGCAGGGGGCAAGAAGCCAGCAGCAGGCGGTGGGGACAGAACAGGGAAGGCCAGGCAGCATGGAGTGTATGCACCCACGTGGGGGCTTTGACTTTTCCTATGGATGAGATGGGGTCCAGTGCCAGGCTCTGAGCTGAGTAGGGACTTGAATCCACGACCCATGAATCCCTGAGGCTGCCCAGGTGAGAACTGAGGGGACGGAAACAAAGGTGGGAGGCTGAAGACCTGTGGAAGGAAAGGCAGTGACCCAGGCTGGGTTCCAGGGGACAGGCTGGAGAAGCAAAGGAGGGCAGAGACGTGGGTCTGACTGCATTTGCAGTGCCATACTGTTCTAAGTGCTTAACATGAATTAACTGCTCTATTCTGACAGGAACTCTGTGAGATAGGTACCACTACTCAATCTGAGAGATACCCTCCCCAAGCAGCCATACTTACTCATGTGATGGACTATCAATCTACTTTTGAAGTGCAAGAAAGATATGAGGTCAAAAACCAAACCAAAAACAACAACAACAACAACAAAAAAAAAACTGAAAAAATCAAAAAAACACAAAAAAACCCACTATTTTTGAATAAAAAGTATTGTGCTTTGATTTTGAAATTTGGTTTATACAGGCATGACCAGTATGAACTAAAACTGTAGTACACTTTTTAAAATGAAGTAATATTTATTTTACTTAATGAACATTCATTTGTTACTTTTTTGCCAGACTTAATTAACACAGAACAGGGAGTGAGAATATTATTTTATTAATGAGAGGAGACAAATAATTTCAAGTTTCTAATCGTGATACCAGAAGGATATTTTGGGAGCTCTACAGGCAATTCCCAAAATAGTAATACCACTTTAGCAGAGGAACCTCTCTCCACTTGTTAAGCCTGGGTTACAAATGGCCTTGGTATTTTAATTCTTCCAGAAATACATGGCAGCTGGTATCCAAGGCCACCTATAGCCATGAGAAAGCTATTTTAAATGTCCTTTTATTTTTTAACATTTATTTATTAATTTTGAGAGAGAGAGAAAGAGCATGTGTGAGCCAGGGAGAGGCAGAGACAGAAGGAGAGAGAGAATCCCAAGCAAGCTCTGTGCTCAGCACAGAGCCTGATGTGGGGCTGGATTCAAGACCATGAATGAGATCATGACCTGAGCAGAAATCAAGAGTCCAACCATTAACAGACTGAGCCACCCAGCTGCCCCTAAATGCTCTTTTAAATAAGCAATGTAAAGAAGTGTGGGATTTTTATAATATTCAGTGAATTCTAATTTTTGCTATTTTTAATTTATTGACTATACTTTTCATTTGGAATTATAATAAGACCTTTATTAATGATATCATAAGATACTATTGAACAGTAGGTTAATTTACAACTGAGATTCGATTTTTTTTTTTGGATTTCATTACAATACAAACAATATGGTGTTTCTCCAATATCCATTCATTGGTTATTTGTTTACTCAATCTATATTTATCAGAGTCTAATGGAATTTCCATATAGGAGAGATAACAAAGTAGCATATTAGTGGACACCAGTCTCATGACAAGTCTCTCCTTATGTGTTAAATTAATTTTAATCAAAACTATTTCAATCCTTTTCTTTCCCATGTGTTACCAAATTAAAAATTGAATGAGCATTCCTTTTGTACAGGAACATTAAAAACACATTCCTTCCCCTTAATTTACCAATAGAAGATCAAGGACTTCAAATTCTTTGAACATATATGTGTATTTCAGTTTGTATTTTCTACAACAGTTTGTATTTCAGTAACAGATACACTGGGAACTGATCAGACATTTCCAAAAGTCCTATGACTGCGCAAACACATTTCAGTTTCCTTCAGGACATGGCAACATATCTTGTTTGTCCAAAATAGCAGGGAGAAAATAAATCCTATTTGATTTATACATTTTTATACTGAAACTAATACTTTTGCAGAAGGAAATGGCCGTCAAGTTTGAGTGAGGATCACAGCCCTTTTATCAGGTTGGAATCCTGCACACAGCTGATAACCAAACAACTGGGCATATCAGCAAATTTAGACCACTGAATTCAGCAAGTCCTTATGGGGTGGAGTTTCAGAATGAGCATCCAGGTGAACTAATATTCAATGGGAAATGGGTAATTTTCTGGTGATAGCACTGAGACCTTCCAAATCACCAGGCATAGAGAATTTTATTTTATATTCTAAGATGCAGGATTTTTTGATGACCAGCTCACATTAATCAACCAGTAATTGAATCATTTCAATACTATTTGAACAATAGTAAAATTCATAGTTGGTACTGATCCACCTATTATAAATTACCTATTTCCCTTATAATAAAAACTCTTTTAAATAATGTCCACTTCATCAGGTCATCAGTTAATAGATACTCCCCATTTCCTCTGTAAAACATATTGGTGGATGCCCACAGCCCAATAAACATTCTCTGGTATGCTCATACATTTGTGTTTCCATTGTTTTGAATTGCACAACTGCTAAAAGTCAACTGAGTTTATTCCCAAATTTATCCGGGTTGTACTTTTTATCAAAATTGTATAACGTATCTGGAAATTGATAAAAATATAAGTGTAAAGGGACTTAATGCTCTTTTAATGAAAACCATTTAAGTGATGTAGAAAGATAATGTCACAATCACCAAGTGGCCCAAGTAATTGCTGTGAATGAGGTGTGAGACAACTGTAAGAGCTTGGAAGAAAATATATAAGTGTCAGATTCTCTAAATAGATTGATATGCAACCATATTTGTATTCATTCCACTTCAAAGCTATTGATATTGATAATCACTGGCTATCATTACTGGTGGGTTAATACAAGAAAGATAAAGTGGTATTCTAAACAGTGGATGCTTACTCAAAGAAGAGCCTTGGGTCTGAGGCACCTGGGGCCTCAGGCAGTTAAGTGTCCAACTTTGGCTCAGATCATGATTTCACCATTCCCAAGTTCGAGCCCCGCAGCAGGCTCTGTGCTGACAGCTCGCAGCCTGGAGCCTGCATCAGATTCTGTGTCTCCCTCTCTGTCTCTACCCCTCCTCCACGAACACTTTCTCTCTCTCAAAAATAAATAAATATTAAAAAATATTTAAAAAAAGAAAAGCTTTGGGACTGATATTAAAATATTGATGAATGCATACATATTTGCTCATTTTAGGTTAGAACAAAGTGTGTGAGATTATATATAATTTGTTTTATGATTCCTTATACTTAACTGACTTTTCAAATTAATCAGCCAACTATTGACCAAGTACCCATTCACTTGGAGGATTCCTCCTGCACCTATTCACTCGGGTTTACTGAATTTCTTCTTATTGGACAACTACTTTCAAGTTCCTGTGTAGAAATAGTGAGCTGATTTCAGATGGTCACTGAAGGGGGAAAAATATATATGACTTGTTATTTGCCTCCACTGTAATGAAATGATAAAAAAACATTCCTCAGAATAACTAGGCCTTATTGCTACAAAAGAGCTCCCAATGAGTCACTCCTCCTTGATTTCATACCCTTGGATACAACTCTCCAATATTATTAATTTCTTGGACTGACAAGACATGACAAAAGCAATGTTGTACAAGAACTGGGCCTTGACCTTAAGAAGCCTCATTCTTTTTGTTTTTGTTCTCTTGCTGCCATATGATGCCATGCAAGGAAGCCCAAGCCAGCCTCCTCGTGAACTGCACCTCATGTAAAGAGACAGACTTTGGAAGATAAAAGACCACTTTGAAGAAGGAAAGGCTAAACCACCACCCACTTGTTCCAGCCATCATAGATGATGATGGTGCCAACATATGACTAAGTCTGTCTTGGATGCTCCAGACCCAGTCACAACACCAGCTGACTGCAAACACGTGAGTCTGGCCAGCTGATACCACATGGAACAGAGACCAGCTGCCCAGCTGCCCAGCCTGTTTGCAGAATTTTGCACAAATAGATGACTGTTGTTATTTTAGTCCACTAAACTTGGGAAGTAGTCTGTTACACAGTAAAAAGTGACTGTCACAAAACTTTGGAAGCCTATGACAGATGTCCCAGTGGTTCTCTGGTGTCTGGAAATAAATACTCAGAAGCTCTAAGGCACTAGCAACAGTAAAATAAGAAAGCTGCCTCATACAAAAAAAAAAAAAAAAAAGGAAAGCTAGCACTCATGTTTGCTGAAGCTTTAAGAAAAGGGTTCTGACATTTTTCTTTGATTCAGGGTTTAAATTAAATCCATAACCTTAGAAGCAGCATTTTCCAAAGGCGATTTTGCTCGTAGTGCAGAAATAAAATATGCGATGCTAAAAAGAGAAAGGGCAATGGGAATTCTACAATGCTTTAAAAATAAAATGAAAAGTTGAAGCAGAACAGTCAGGCAGTCTATGAATACCAATTTAATAGTGTGCTAATTTGAAAAATATAAGCCAGACCAAACAGATTGATCATTACAGATAAATATAACCCTGATGACTAATGTAACTATGATCTTTGCAATCGGTGCGTTCACTGCAGCAGTAACAGATCATTGTTAGAACTGATTTCCAATTCTATCCCCTTATCCCTGCGTTTCTCAATTATTCTCCTCCCTGCTGTGTGTGAAGGCAGAGAACATCAGACACACAGCACTTAGAGCTGGGAAGGGGCAAATGGGAGAGGAGGAATCTCTCCCTCAGGAACTGCTGCTATATCAAAGTAAAAACAATCTTCCAATCACTTGTGTAAATAACCATTAAAATGATGAATCATCCTTGCATTTTCTCCTTTCTCTCCAGTGCATATTAAAAAATGATAATTTATTTCGGAAATGACCAACGTCATTTGAATATTTACATCAGGGGCTACCCACACGTGATAATATTTTTAAAGCAGGAAGTGCTTTCAGCCTGGTACAAGAAGATAAAAAATTACTACGCGGGATATTTGTGGCTTTATTTTTTTTTTCATTTCTCAAGAGACAGGTTTCTTCCAGAAGCACAGTTGATAAAACATGATTTATTTGTATAATTTCACCAGAGAAAAGCTGAAAGTACCTAACCAGCTTCAATAATCCTGTAAAATTAACTGCTAGTGATTTTTGTTCATTGTATACCTTAGTCTGAGCTTTGCTTTAACGAATGCCTTATTTTTCTGTTTGAACCAGATAAAAAAATAAACTCTCAGAATGAAAATAAATTACTAAAACATTTTTTCTTTCTGTATTTGTCCGATAAACTTAGTGCCCTTTATCTTCACTTTGGAATACCACTAAAACTACTAAGTTAATTAATTAATTAATTGTTAAAGTCGCCATCACCTAATTTGTCTCCTCTCAGTTTAAAATGACATCCTCCAATAGCTAAAGTAATAAGACATTTATCCTTGAGCATTTGGCAAATAAGAAAATCTTAAAAAGAAAAAATAAATTGAGAATAATCACATGACCCAGAGATAATTACTGCAAATTTTGGTAAATTGTTTCCCAGTGAAGAAACGTGAATGCTTAATGCATCTCAAACAGATCTTCTATTCTTCAATAAAACATGACACTTTGGTCTGATTTTCTCTTTGAAGTTTACATTTCTTGTGATCTTTGGTAAAGATTTTGACGGATACTGTTGTAAATTATTTGTTAGCTGGATATTAAACAAGTGATGAACAATACTATGGTGCAGAATAAGGTGGAAAAGGATAATTCTTTACACACTCATGTAACCATGACACAATTAAGACAGAGAACACTTTCATCACTCCTATAAATTCCTTTGTGCCCTTTTGTGGCCAATCACCTTTGCTCATCCATGGCACCAGGCAAAAATTGATCTGCTTTCTGTTACTAAGAGTTTCACATAAATGGAATCATATAGTATATAATCTTTTGTGTCTGGCTTTTTTGACTTGACGTAATTGTTTTAAGATTCATCCATATTGTTGCATGTAACAATACAATGTTATTTTTATTACTAAGTAGTAGTCCATTATATGGTTATACAATAATCTGTTTATTCACCAGTTTATTGGACATTTAGGTTGTTTCCAGTTGGGAGCCATTATGTTTAAAGCTGCTCCAAACATTTGTATAACAATATTTGTGTGGGCATGTGTTTTCAATTTCTTCTGTAAATAAATACTTAAATGTGGGATTTCCGGGTCCCAACATTCAATATACACATGTTTGATTTGATAAAAAAAAAAACTGCCAAAGCATTTTACAGACTGGTGCACACCATTTACCTTCTCATCAGACATATATTTGTTAGTATTATTTCCTCAAGTTTTAGCCATTCTGATGGGTGTATAGTGCTATATCATTAGGGATCTGATTTGCATTTCCCTAATGACTAATGATATTGAGAATCATTTGTGTGCTTATTGGCCATTGATATATTTCCTTTGGTCATTTTTTTATATATGATGTGAGGTAAAGGTTAAGATGCATTGTTTCCATATGGATATCCAAATGTACTAATACCATCAATCAAAAAGATGAACTCTTTCACTATGCAATTACTTTGGAAATTCATCAAAGATCAATTGACCCTATACATTTGGATCTATCTCTGTACTCTGTGTTCTGTTTCACTAATAAATATGTCAATGATTAAATCAATACCACACTATCTTGTTTAATGTGCATTCATAAGAATTCTTTAAATTAGGCAGTATAATTCTTATTTTTCCAAGTGGTTTTTGTCTATTCTGGGTTATTTGCATTTCTGTATAGATTTTACATTCACCTTATAAATTTCTTCAGAAAAACCTGCTGAGTTTCTTACTTGACACATATCCAAAGGCAAGGGAACTGAAAGCAAAAATGAACTATTGGGACCTCACAAAGGTAAAAAGCTTCTGCACTGCAAAGGAAACAATCAACAAAACTAAAAGGCAACCAACGGAATTGGAAAAGATATTTGCAAATGACATATCAGACAAAGGGCTAGTATCCAAAATCTATGAAGAACTCACCAAACTCCACACCTGAAAAACAAATAATCCAGTGAAGAAATGGGCAGAAGACATGAATAGACACTTCTCTAAAGAAGACATCCAGATGGCCAACAGGCACTCCTCATCAGGGAAATACAAATCAAAACCACACCAAGATACCACCTCACGCCAGCCAGAGTGGCTAAAATGAACAAATCAGGACTCTAGAGATGCTGGTGAAGATGTGGGGAAATGGGAATCCTCTTGCACTGTTGGTGGGAATGCAAACTGGTACAGCCACTCTGGAAAACAGTGTGGAGGTTCCTCAAAAAATTAAAAATAGATCTACCCTATGACCCAGCGATAGCACTGCTAGGAATTTACCCAAGGGATATAGGAGTGCTGATGCATAAGGGCACTTGTACCCCAATGTTTATAGCAGCACTTTCAACAATAGCCAAACTATGGAAAGAGCCTAAATGTCCATCAACTGATGAATGGATAAAGAAATTGTGGTTTATATACACAATGGAGTACTACGTGGCAATGAGAAAGAATGAAATATGGCCCTTTGTAGCAACGTGGATGGAACTGGAGAGTGTTATGCTAAGTGAAATAAGCCATACAGAGAAAGACAGATACCATATGTTTTCAGTCTTATGAGGATCCTGAGAAACTTAACAGAAACCCATTGGGGAGGGGAAGGAAAAAAAAAAGAGGTTAGAGTGGGAGAGAGCCAAAGCATAAGAGACTGTTAAAAACTGAGAATAAACTGAGGGTTGATGGGGGGTGGGAGGGAGGGCAGGGTGGGTGATGGGTATTGAGGAGGGCACCTTTTGGGATGAGCACTGGGTGTTGTATGGAAACCAATTTGACAATAAATTTCATATATTGAAAAAAATAATAAATAAATAAAAACCTAAAAAAAAAAAAAGAAGTTGTGGTTTATAAACACAATGGAATACTACTTGGCAATGAGAAAGAATGAAATATGGCCTTTGTAGCAATGTGGATGGAACTGGAGAGTGTTATGCTAATAAGTCATACAGAGAAAGACAGATACCATATGTTTTCACTCATATGTGGATCCTGAGAAACTTAACAGAAGACCATGGGGGAGGGGAAGGGGAAAAAAAAAGGAAGTTACAGAGAGGGAAGGAGGCAAACCATAAGAGACTCTTAAACACTGAGAATAAACTGAGGATTGATGGGGGTTGGGAGGGAGGGGAAAGTGGGGAGGGCACTTGTTGGGATGAGCACTGGATGTTGTATGGAAACCAATTTGACAATAAATTTCACATTAAAAAAAAGAAAAACTGAAAAAAAAAAGAAAAACCTGCTGAGAATTTGATTGAAACTGCATTAAATTTATAAATCAATTTGGGAGTTTTTGACATCTAAATAAATTGAGTCTTCTTTAATGAACATGGTATACTGTTCTATTTCTTTAGGTTTAATTTAATTTTTCTCTGCAATGTTTTGTAGTATTCAGTGTTCGAGTCTTGCATATATTGTGTTAAAGTTGCCCTAACTTTTTTAGTACTATTGTAATGGTTATTCTTTAATTGTAATTTCCAATTACTGCTTACAAATATAGAAATGCTGATTTTTGTGCATTGATCTTGTGTTCCATTGGTTTGCTAAATTCATTTATTGGTTCTAGTAGCTTTGTTCAAAGATTTCTTAAGATTTTATATAAACAAAATCATCTTTTCTGCCTTTCTAAGACATATGCATGTCATTTCTTTCCTTGCCTAATTGCACTGGCTAGGAACTCCAGTAGAATGTTTAGAATATTGAGACTGAAAGTCCAAGAACTCTACCTCCTCCAAGGTCATGCTCATTGTCAAAAAAAAAAAAAAACAAGAACAAAAAACTCCATATACTGGAGGAGACAAGTAAAATAAATAGTGTTCTGAAAAGTGTAAATATGTGTCACACACTTACTTGAGGACAAGCAGAAGACTGTTTCACTTTCCAACCTTGGGCTTTCAGAAAATTACCGCAGAAGTAGTGTACCTAGGCATTATGATACACAGTTGACTTCTGAGCTTAAAACAACAACAAAAATACCAAAAAATAAAAACAACAGGGGCGCCTGGGTGGCTCAGTCGGTTGGGCGGCCGACTTCGGCTCAGGTCATGATCTTGCGGTCCGTGAGTTCGAGCCCCGCGTCGGGCTCTGTGCTGACAGCTCAGAGCCTGGAGCCTGTTTCTGATTCTGTGTCTCCCTCTCTCTGATCCTCCCCCGTTCATGCTCTGTCTCTCTCTGTCTCAAAAATAAATAAACGTTAAAAAAATCAACAACAACAAAAACCACGAAAACAAAGAGTAATAATTAGGAATCTGTCATTTTACCTTATGTTTTTACTCATGGATTTATGAACTTCTATTTGAAATGATATATTATATCTAAGCCAAGGATTCCAAAATAAGTGAACTATATAAGTTATTAAACATGCCTGTACACAAAACTACACAGAAGGCAAGAGTGCACATCTAAACAAACATGCCACTTGCACATGAACAAAATGCCATTAGCATGCAAATATAAGGGTTTGTGTCCACCAGAGTCATATGCAGAGCCTGGGCAGAGCTTTGTCATCTTACCTAAGGGACTCCGGGGAGCCTAGCAGGGCCTAGTTATAGACATCAGTGCACATATCATACAACCAGGGAAATGCATAACTTGAAACTACCAGGCCAGTCTGGCTTTCCTAAGCCAGGGTGCAGTGAGCAGCAGATGTGAGGACATTGGGGCTATACTACAGCAAGCTAGACCCCACAGAGAGTAATTAACTATTCATCCTATCTGGGGGAGCTTGGCATTAGATAAACCCTTTCTTCTTTTCATGTCTATCCACCTAAAAAGGGCAGGCTTTTTAATCATGGAGATTTGAAAAAATAGCCTAGTTGACTGATGTGAGTACAAAAGAACAAAAGATTAAATGATTTTTATAACAAGAAATAGACTAAAAGTACACCCTCCTCTGTAAATTAAAAAATTAGCTACAACGTGCAATGTATCTTTGTTCTTTGCTTTTCTTTACCTTTATTATTTCCTCCATTCTAGTGTCTTGTAATATTAGAAATTACAAGATAATTAGATAATTATTCTTGTAATATTAGATAATATTACTAATATTAGATAATTAGATAATTATTCTTGTAATATTAGAATTCAGTTTGTATCTCTGAAGGTTCAAGGACTCTTTTCCATCTCCACGTTTTTACTTTTGTTTGCATAAATCTGAGGGGCTCCATGTTTGGAGAAGAAACACATTCTAGACCTAAAGACTGTGCAGGGGGATTTGTATAGCTCCTCAAGCACATAACCATGGCGGGTGGGAAAGTTGGCTTGGTTGATGTAATTCTCACATGCCTACCCTGGACAACATGGGAAGAGTACAGTTCTTTCTTTCTCTTTTTCTTTCTTTCTTTCTTTCTTTCTTTCTTTCTTTCTTTCTTTCTACCTCTTTTAGAGACAGAGAGTGCAAGCAGGCGAGGGGCAGAAGGAGGGAGGGAGGGAGAGAGAGAGAATCCCAAGCAGGCTCTGTGCACAGAGCCCAACGTGAGGCTAGAACTCACGAACCGGTGAGATCATGACCTCTGCCGGTTGGATACTTAACTGATTGAGCCACCCAGCCACCCAGGGAAGAGTACAGTGTTAAGTAATGAGGGAAGGAGAAGAGAGAATAAAAGTATGTGTGAGCCCTCGTAGAACGATCAAAAGGGGGAAATTCCTGAACTGAAATGGTTTGGCCCAATTAACATCCAGCATTCCTGCGATCTGAATAATGGGTACAGACATTACATACAAAGTGGGGCCTGCTGGGTGCCAAGAACTGTGCTGGTTGCTCAGGCAGTCAGGGTCTCTGTCCCCAGGAAGCTTATAGGCTGGCAGGAAACATGGGCAACTACAAGATGACTTGTAAGAGTGGTGACCAGGGTCTCGTGTGAGCAGAAGGGAGGGCATCTGGCCTGGCTGTGGAGTCCAGGAAAGTCAGGAAGCAGCAACAACTAAGGAGCTACTTTATGGAGATGAGTGTCTAGAGGAGGAGGAGCACCCAGGGAGGGAGGAGAGTCCTCTGAGCAGAGAATCCAGAGAGAGGAGAGTGAGAGGCTTTTGAGGAACTGGAAGAAATTCAGGCTGCGTGGATGGTCGAGGGGAATCTAGAGCAGAGCAATCCTGAAGGGACCTTGGGGGTCATATTAGAGACTTTGGGCTTTAAAAGCAGAAGAGAGTCACTGGAAGGTGACTGAGGTGACTGAGACCTCTTGTACAGCATTTTATTAAGACAGCTGTAACCACGGTGTAGAAATGTGGTGGAAGGGGGCAAGGCGGGAAATCATATCAAGGTTTGTTTCAGTGACCTAGGGAATAGGATGTGCAGAAGCACAACGGTGCTGCTAGAAAGGATTACCACAACCTTCGTAACTTAAAACAACACATTTGTTATCTTACAGCTCTGGAGATCTGAAGTTCAAAATGGGTCTCACTGGGCTATCAACAAGGAGTCAGTATGGGTGTGTGCCTTTCTGGAGGCTCAAGGGAAGAATCCATTTCCTCATCTTTTTTTTTTTAAGTTTATTTATTTTTATTTTTTTGAGAGAGAGAGAGAGAGAGAGAGAGAGAGAGAGGAACCATGAGGGGAGGGGCAGGGAGAGAGAGAAAGAGAGTACAGAGCCCAAGGTGGGGCTTGAACCACGAGATCATGACCTGAGCCAAAGTGAAACGCTTAACTGACTGAGACACCCAGATGCCCCTCCATTTCCTCATCTTTTCCAGCCTCTAGCAGGTGATATATTCCTCACATAATGGTCCCCTTTCTCCATCTTCAAAGCCAGCAGTGGCTGGTAAATTCTCCCTCGCAATGTCAACTTTCTGGTTCTGAATCTTCCATTCCCTCTTGCCCCTTTAGGGGCTCTGCCATTACATTGGGCCTCCCTGAAAAACCCAGGCCAATCTCTTTAAGATCAGCAGATTAGCATCCTTAATTCTGTTTTTTAGACCAATTGCCTTGTAACAGAACATATTCAGATTGGGGATTATGGTGTTGGCATCTTTGGGAGTCGTTCTCCTTGTACAGCGGCTATTGCAACAAGTGGAGGGGTTCAAGAGAAATTGGGGAAACAGAAGTAAAAACCCTTGGTGACATGTGGTTCCCTGGAGAACAGCTGCATGCTCAGTCAATTCAGTTTGTTCTTCTCTCCGTTATCCTATAGCCTTATATTATTTGGTGGGGGGGGGGGGGGTAATCAAGGCAGATGACAAAGCTGAATTATTACAATATGAGAAATGTAGAAAAAGAGATCAGAGGTGGCTCAAGGAAAAAATCTGAGTAAATGGCCAAAATTTACCTTTAGAAATAGTTCTGAGATCTCCAACAAACCAGCAAAGGACGGATCCTATGCTCTACTCATAGCCATGATGATTTCACTCTGGAAAATTTTCAGGGAAGTATTATCACTCACCTTTGATAGCTCTTTAGGAAAATCTCAATAACTATCCATAAAACATCTAGTTTTAAACAATGTAACTTCCTGGTGATATTCCCAAGATAAATTACCACATTTCCTCAATTCTAAAATGCATATTTCCCCACATTATGTTTCTGAAATCAGGATGGATGTGGACATTTAGTATAGTGTTTATTCTTTTTTGTTCCTCTCAAAAGCTGTTTTCAACAGATGAAGTCTGGCAATTAAGGGTATGTGGTAATTGCATAATATCTTCTAAATAACAAATTGTTCTTCTATACTGGGTTATCAATTATCTAAGGGTGTCTGCCAATACAGAATATAATTATTTTAGAGTAATTGATCTAAATAATGGCACACAAAGATATCAAGTTCCAGTCTTAGAACCTGTGAATATTACTTTATGTGGCAAAATCTTTGCAGATGTGATTAAAATAAAGGTCTTGAGACAGGAAGATTATCCTGGATTATCAGGGTGGACTCTAAATGCAATCCCATGTACACAGGCTTTCCCTACTATGATAGTACAGTGAGTGTTACTATTAAATCTTTTGTAAACCAAAATGACACCACTGACCTTAATTTATATGGAAATATTTTTTAGCATTCCAAGACCCCAAAAATAACCTCTCTTAGGCTTTTCTGATATCTTAAGACACATGTTGCTAACAGAGGCACAACATAAGTCAAGATAAAGCACAGATGCTCACACAGTTCAAAGCTACAGCAGCTTGAGGCTGAGATGCTGAGTGAGGTTCCCGGGCAGGAGCCTGACGGAGCTACTCTTGCTGCCCAGGGTGCCCATTGCCTCTATAAAGTCTCTGCTGTAAAACAAACACTGCATATTGGTGTCTGGGTGGCCCAGTCGATTGAGTGGCCAATTTTGGCTCAGGTCATGATCTCACGGTTCATGGGTTTGAGCCCCTGTTGGGGCTGTCATGCTGACAGCTTGGAGCCTGCTTCGGATTCTGTGTCTCCCTCTTTCTCTGCCCCTCCCCTGCTTGCACTCTGTATATCTCACTCTCTCTCTCTCAAAAATAATAAACACTAAAAAATTTATTTAAAAAACTACTGCATGCTATCTCTTCTTTTTGCTTTTTTTTCATAAAAGTGAAAATCCTCTTTGGATTGCTTTTACTTAGTGAAAACAGGTACCAACACAAGTCTTTCATACAAGCAAAGTGGTGTAATGTGAACTTTTGAAAACTGAGGACACCTGCATCCTTGTAAGAGGACACCTGCATCATTACACAGAGAAGGTAATGTGACAAGAGGGCAGAGAGAGATTCGAAGATGCTGACCTGAGCCTCCAGAGGGAGTATGGTCCTGCTCACACCTTGCTTCAACCCAGTGATACTGATTCTGAAATGCTGGTCTACAGAACTATGAGGGACTGCATTTCTGTTGTTTTAAGTCAGCATGCTTCAAGTAATTTGTTACAGAACCACAGGAAACTAATACAGTGGTTTTTCTGACAGGAATTACACAGCAAGACCAGCTCTTTGTTCAGGAGAATCCTATCTCTATCTTGTGACAATAAAACAATTCCACGGGGGCCCAGGAGAATATTTTTCTGTTCAGTCTTAATTAAGCAAAACTGTACTTTTTTGCTTAAAACCTTCAGTGATTGCAGTGAACTTCTTGATTGTCTCTCTAGCAAATACCACACTAATACTTATGATGTAATAGTCATGTAATCTAGACAGGAATATGGATCACCCTCAACTCTAGCATGGGCTCTGCTTTATCTAGCAATTAAAAAACCCATTTCTCCAACCACCGTGATTGTCCTACTGAGACAATGCGAATGAGCAAATGACATTTCCTTTGCCACAGACGTTGTTATAGACCCAGATCAGACCAATGAGTTTTGAGATGTTTGAGAAAGATGGCTCCTCACCCTTCCAGGAGAGAAGTTAGAAGACAGGTCTTTTTTCACTGGACATGAACAAGGAAGAAGCTAACAACATGGTAGACAGAATAGATACAAAGATATGATGGATTCTGGATGATAATGTTAACATGCCAAATTCTTTATGGAGTATCTGTTTTGAACTAAAATCTGTTTTATGCACTTTACACAATTAATCTCTTTAATCCCCATAACGATCCTGTGAGGCAAGTTACAATCTTGAATCCTGTTTCATAAATCAACAAATTCCTTCTGTTATTTGAGTCGGTTTGGGTTTGTCATGTATCATCACATGCATTCACACGGAGGCAGCTAGATAGCTTTATCTTGGGTAGGCATGGGGAAGTACAAACCAGCACCTAAAACCACCAGACACTAAAATCACATGCTAGCATGAGCAGAAATCCCCTGCCGGATTTTCTGATCAGTCCCAAACTCAGAACCAGCCCAACTTTCTTCTTCCTCCTAGGTTGTCAAACCTTGTGGTAAAAGCTATTATAACTGAACAGCATGACAGACACTCCATAACCCCATGGTTTCCCACTGCATTTTAAGCATCAGTGTTGCTTAGATATTCCTTCACTCGTTACTGATCACCTATCTTTTGAACTCTCCAATGCAATAATTCCAACATGTCTTGCTTTCCTCTTGGACCTTAATCTACCTCATCCTCCTGCTCTCCCAGAAGATCTTGCTTATCCTGTCATTGAGATGGGGAATGTCACCTGTGAACGTCCTCAACTACTCCACCCCATCTTCCCTTCTCACTCTGCCATGGGTTACACCTGGATTTAGTTGCACCAAGCTCTTCAGCTCGAGATTAGTTCCCATGGTTGTCTATTAGCTCAACCTCCAGACATCCCGCTGGGACTGCACTTAACAAGGGAATACTAAACTCGTTTGTACCCATTTCCTCATCAAAATCTTGCTTTTCTCCCTGTACTCCATATTATTGTGGTAATTAGAACATGAAGAAAAATGGAAATGGGAGTAAGTGGGGGCATGAGGCAGCTAAATCAGAATTTTCTGTCTTGCAGTCCTCAGAAAGATATGGATATAGTACTGATTTCTCAACTACATCAGGAAGGGCTTTACGTGGACAAGGATGCTGACAGAGCCAAGTCAGCTCTCTCACTTACATCTCACAATAATGAGCAACTATTATGGGTAGACCTAGAGGTCTATAATCTTGTACATTCCTAGAAACACTGGTGAGCATTACACAGGAAACCCCCTTAGCTGGGCCGAGATGAGTAAGTACCAATAGGTTGGCAATAGATTTCTATTGACAGCGTCAAGAAACAAGAGGTCAGGCATCACATATTTTTCACAGTTCCCTAGCTTAGGAATCTCCCTTAGCCCTACTAACTGGTTATCTTCTCCAGAATCACCACCCAAACACTGCTCTTCCTCTGCCTGCTACTGGACATGGTAGTCTCAACAGCCCTGTGGTGGATGGTAGTATCTCCACCTGATGAAATCCTGCTCATCTTTCAAAGCCCAATTCAAGCATTCTTTCCTCTGTGAATACTACAATGATGTCTCTCTTCCAGTTGTCCTATCAGAGATGATGGCTCATCCTGGCTCTGACCCAGTGTTCATGCTGTCAATATATCTTTGCATGAATAGCCCTGTGTTGGCAGATGACACTTATTCAACTTTGTGCTCTCTAGTCGGTTGGTCAGGGGGTGGGGGAAGTGAGGGGGAAAAACAGAGACATGATATCTTCCTGGTCTTTATGTATGCTGCTCCCCAAGCTGCTGTTGACACTATTTGGTTGAACCAAATTTCCTGAATACAAAAATACATGCGTAGGCATATTGCTGTAACGGCATGATTCCCAGGAAACACAGCGAGTAGAGACTCTGGGATTGTTGTGTGGCATAATTCCAAAATGCAGTGCATTGTGGGGTGGGGGATGCTGTGAATGGGGAAAGGCAGAGGTGTCTCTCCTGCTCAGAGAAACTGCACAAGTCCTGCAACAGCCCTACTGCCATCCCTTCAAGTCAGTCCTGGAATGGCCTGGGGAAAAAGCGCCGGACAGAGTTGTAAATTGGCTCATCTCTGCTGTAGACCAGGGGTGCACAGGGCTGAAACACACACATGAAAAGGACACTGAGATGATTACTTTTCTAAGGGATATAAAACACCCAAATGGTGTAATACAGGAATATTTCAGTATCGCTAAACTCTGCACTGCATTAGAATCTGTCACCCATATGGAAATAGATGGTTTTGAACTTATCACCCTCATATTTCCGAACTAGCAAATGTAAAAATGGTTCTGCGTGCTTGTTTGGACAAAACTTTGCAAGCAACAGCAGGTTGCATTGTTTGTCGACTGTTGATAAGCTTTGCTTGGAAGGTTGAATATCACCTCCCTTTAGTATTACTTCCCATGTGCCAGGCATTGTGTCAAGCACTTGTATACAGGCAGGAAAGGGAGGGTTCTCTCGGAGTGGTTTAATGTCATATTCAAGGTCACCATCCAGCAAATGAGAGACCAGAACTTAAACTTCAACCTGATGTACTTCAAAGGCCATGCACTTAACTACTAGGAAGAACATAACGCTTTCTCGTCAGGTACAGGAGGTACAGCCAGCCAAATGCCACCAGAGGTTTGCTACTAGCACAAGGCGGGATATGAAGCTCTCCCCAAGTGAAGGAACCCCTCTTCTCCAGGCCTTTCTCAAGTACACAGAACCAAGCGTTCCATTTTTGTCTTGTTTTCTGTGGAGTTTTTCATCACAAAGGACACTGAGAGGTGGGAACAAAAATAGGACGCTAAAGGTTTTCCTCTCTGCTCCTCTATGCTAAGGCCATCTACTTAGGGACCCTCATCTTTCTGAAGGCAACACGAGGTCTGTTGGCCATTTAGGGCTACTTTAGCTTGAAGGATTCTGTTGGTCTTTTCCTGGGGATCAAGCCACAGAATTTGTGCTTCCCAGAATGCTCTCTTCCATATCCCTTTCATCGTCACTTCCCTTCACTCCCATAGCTACTGTTCTTACCTGAGTCACTGTCCCTACACACTGTATCCATATCTCTGGTTTGCTGGTCTCTCTCAATAGACTTTAAAGCTCTTAGAGACATGAATCATGTTGTCTTCACTCTTCTTTTTTTTTTTTTTTTTTTTTTTTTTTATTTTATTTTTGGGACAGAGAGAGACAGAGCATGAACGGGGGAGGGGCAGAGAGAGAGGGAGACACAGAATCGGAAACAGGCTCCAGGCTCTGAGCCATCAGCCCAGAGCCTGACGCGGGGCTCGAACTCACGGACCGCGAGATCGTGACCTGGCTGAAGTCGGACGCTTAACCGACTGCGCCACCCAGGCGCCCCTTCACTCTTCTATCACTAGCACCTAGCAGAGTGTCTGGCACTTAGCAGGAGCTCAACAAATAATCTTAGCTCAATGAATGAATGATTTTCTGATATTGCCTGTTATCAGCCTTCATGATCTGAGGAACTGAGGATCAGAACTGATAAGGGGATAAGCTGAGGATGGTGATGAGGGAAGACTCAGGACACAAACTGCTTTTTTAAAAAAAATAATTAATTTATTTTAGGCAGAGCGCAAGTGGGGGAGAGGCAGAGAGAGGGGGACAGAGGATCTGAAGCAGGCTCTGTGCTGACAGGATAACAGCAGTGAGCCTGTTGTGGGGCTCGAACTAATGAACCTCAAGATCATGACCTGAGCCAAAGTCGGACGCTCAAACAACTGAGCTGTATCGGTGCCCCAGGACACAAACTGCTTTTGAGGTGACAATCAAGGAGGGGCACTGGGTGAGACCAGGGTAGATAAGGCTGGTTGGTGTGGGGAATGGGGTGTCTCCACCACCATGGGATACTGGCACCTGCCGTGATAGTGAGGAGCACTATTGAAAAAGGCAGAAAACAGAAAGGGAGAAGAAAATAACCAGCAACAAGTTTATCAGTTCTCAGTGTTGCATTAGGACAAACTTGGGGCTCTTCCTTGGGTTTCAGAAAATGATGAGAGAAGGAAGGTTTGTAAATTTTTAATCAGGGACTCTCATTTGGCTTAGTTATATTGTTTGGGAGCTTTGCACATGTAAAAAGATTTCATTTAACTCAATAGTTGAGGAAGGTACCACTAAGATGTTAAAACTATTTCAAAGTAGAATTCACAGGGTGCCTGCGTGGCTCAGTAGGTTAAGCGTCCCACTTTGGCTCAGGTCATGATCTCATGGTTGTTGAGTTAGAGCCCCGCATCGGGCTCTGTGCTGACAGCTCAGAGCCTGGAGCCTGCTTCAGATTCTGTGTCTCCCTCTCTCTGCCCCTCCCTCCATTGGACTCTATCTCTCTCTCAAAGTAAATATTAAAACAAAATTTTAAGTAGAATTCATGAACATACACATACATGTATACAACCAGGAATTATGAAATATATTTGCTAACAGATACAAAAGTGCTTGATACCATCTAGGGCAGAAAAACATAATGTTTGAGGTCATCTTTTCCACAGTGTGGAAATCAATTGTATCTTTTTTAAGACAAAATTCCTTTCCTTTTTTTTATGACAAAGATCACTTGCTTTACTGTGAGTTTTCTACAACTTTTACACATGCAATGTTGTAAAATAGTCTAATCAATGCAAAGGTTATCAAAGATGCCCACGGCTACAGAATCCGATAATGCCAGGAGGTTCCACTGGACAAGATACCAATGCTCCACTGAAAGGATAGCCAGCAAGTTTTCTTTTGCCCACTTGTAAGTAGTGGATAATCTTCCCGGCAAAATAAGTTGAAAATGAAAATGACTATGAACATGTAGTTAATTGAACAGGACTGTAGTTCCTAAAGCTTTTATAATGGGCTAAGGACAGCAGCACCTCACATGTGCAATGCACTATTCTAAGTACCTTTTTTGTGTTATATCTATTCTTTAATCTTTACAACCCTGTGAACTATGTACTATCATTCCCAAATTACAGACTGAAAACTGGGCACAGAGATGTTGAGTTATTTGACTGAGGTCACACCGCTGGTAAGCAGCAGTGAGCTGGAATCACAACTCCAATAGTTTGGTTCTACAGTCTGTTCCCTGGCCTGGACCAAGGTAGTGATAGTGGGGAAACAAAAACAGATAATTTTGAGAGCTGTCCGGGAGGAAATGGCTCGAAACTGCTCTTGATTAGATGACAGGGGAGGGGGTTATGGTGAGGAGGGCAGCCAGGAGGGAAGAATAGGTGATAAAACAGAGGAAAGAATTGAGAATGTTTTATTTCATGTTTATCTGCTATTGTGAAGATTGGAGAAAAGTTTGTCAAATTGTACTATTATTTTTACTATAAACAATATATGGGGTTATTTTACTATAAACAATATAAGGTAGTATAAATTATAAAAATTCGTGTCTGGGGATGGCAGTCATCACTGTTTCCAGGAGATAACACTGTTCTTTTTTTTTTTTTTAATTAAAGTACAGCTGACACACAGTGTCAGTTTCAGGTGTACAACATGGTGATTTCACCAATCTATAGATTATACTGTGCTCACCACAACGTAGCTACCATCTGTCAGCAAGCAACCCTATTATAGTACCACTGCCTGGATGCCCTGCACTGTATATCTCCTCCCCATGACTTATTCATTTCATAACTGGAAGCGTGTACCTCCCACTTCCCTTCACTCATTTTGCCCAGCCCTCAAGATAATACTGTTCTTGCTAATCAAAATTAAAGTTCCGTGCAGCTATAATTATAAGCACCTCTCCTTATTTACATTGGACATACATTAGGCTGAAAAATGCCCTCCTCTCGCAAACAAAAAGAGTAGTGAGGTTTCATATCTCTTAGCTTTTTTTTTTTAATTAAATGTGGTTCAAATCTTGGCTCCTCATTGTGTTAGCTTTGTTAACTTGGACATATTAATTTCTCATTGATTAAATAATATGTACGAATCACTGAATACAGCCTTGGCATATAATAAGCATGCCATAAATGATCTCTGTCATTAGCATTACCCAACTTGGTGAAACCCAAGTTCTGTGTTTTTGTGGTCGTCATGCTTCTTGCCAATGAGGCACATCACTCACACAGCTAAAATGACTCTATGTGTTTCTCCCAAAAAGGCATCAGATGGTGGGATCTCTTTCATGCAAAGAAGTTTATTTGAAAAGACTGGAACTTGACCAGAATTTGTATTTTCTCTAACACAAAGGCCTATGCTAAGGTATTCTGTCAGATTGCTTCTACTACAAAACCATCTTAGATGCAAAATCAGCAAGATATTTTTGGGCCACTGGCATCACCTGAGGAGGGTTTGAGCACCTTAATCCTTGAGATAAACTGCTGTCTGCCAAAGATCCTGTCCCAGAGGCATGGGTGCTGTTAGACTATGGGTACCTTTATTCAGGCAAGAGCCTACCACAGGACAGAACCATCCTAAGTCTCTTATAAAAGCACCAACATTTAAAAGATGAAAGAAAAAAATTAGGCAGAAGCTAAGAGAAAGTTGAAGTAGCAGATGTCCACACCCCTGTGTTTATCAAATGACTTTGGTACCAGATAGTCTGAGGGAATGAGGCCACCAGAGTCTGAGAACTGTGCCAAATAGGAGCCGGCAGGATGACAGACCCTGGACAGAACCCACAGCAAAGGGCGAGGGTAGTCACCTTCGATGGTCTGCTCATTCCAGTCCAGATTACACTGCCTCCTCCACTGCCTTCCCCAAAACCATCCGTGAAATCTTCATAGTCATCTACTCTCTCTTGTAAGAAACAGAGCTGGTATTTGACCATGAAGGGGTGAGAGAAGGACTGGTTTCCCACCCATTTCAGAGAAATGCCACATGCCACATGTGGCAGAAGATAACAACGACAACAATAATGACAATGTTTGTTGAGTTCTTTTTTTAAAAATTTTTTTTAACGTTTATTTATTTTTGAGACAGAGAGAGACAAAGCATGAACAGGGGAGGGTCAGAGAGAGGGAGGCACAGAATCTGAAACAGGCTCCAGGCTCTGAACGGTCAGCACAGAGCCTGACGCGGGGCTCGAACTCACGGACCGCGAGATCATGACCTGAGCCCAAGTGGGACGCTTAACCGACTGAGCCACCCAGGCGCCCCTATTGAGTTCTTACTATGTGCCAGTCACTGCCTAAACACACTCTCACTCCCAACATTCGTGGAGTCTGGGGCACACGTACAAATAGAACTAAACACATAAAATACATCTGGTCTCTTATTTGACAAATATGCCTTCATAACAACCGGGGAGGCCATGAGACTGAGAATTTAGCTTGCTCAGACTCCTTGACATTCCATGTAGGAATATGGAAGCTCAGGAAAAGGCAGCCCCAGGTCACCCCCCTTTTCTTTCCACTCACTCTGGGTGACTGTGCAAGGGGCCACATGCATGTGTAGACACCCACACTGAGAACCCAAGCTCCTCCCCACAGCCCTACTAACTGCCACTCTCTGGCCATCCCTCAGGAGGGGGGATGCTCATACCAGAGGGGGCAGGGGGGAGGTCACCCTTCAGGAGAAGCAGAAAAGAAGTGTATAAAGACCCTGTAAGTGGACTTGGGGACAACTGGGCAGGGATCTGGAGTTTCTAGTGCCTAGAACTTGTTCTGGATGGTGCAGCATGCAATGAGAGACAGGGAGAAGGGAGAGCACTTTCTTGCTACCCCTCCACTCATCCCAGATTCTTCATTTTGTAGAATATTGCTATAGGAGAGCCAGAGTGGAATCCTCTGAAGTCTAAGGCACGGGATGGGAACCTCGTGCCTGGGTCTGAGGTACACTGGTTTTAAAGGTATCATCTAATTTAAAATTTTACTGCTCTTCAAATCCCAGGAAGTCACTACTATTCTTATCATCTTACACATGAGGAAACTGAAACTTACGGGGTTCAGTAACATGCTCACTGGTGAGGAATGCAATGAGGGCAGCCTTGCCTCTAGAGCCTGCCCCTAACACGATGCAATAACCCAAGACATCTATATAAAATAAAACGGAGATGATTTTCTTTCTAAACCACTGAAAAGAGATAGGATTTCAAGAAGCCGTAATTCATCTAAAATAATCTCTACTCGGATTTGAAAATATCTTGACAGGTGTCACATTGCTTAAAATCCTAATACAAACATTACAGAGATTAACACGCTTCTTCAATAGGAAAGATCTTTCAATGTCTGGTCTAATCCAGACCTCATCAGTCCAAGGTTTTGAGAGAAGTACTCTCTCTCCATCTCCAGGAACAGGGCAAGGCCTCTTCTTGAAAAGGGAAATTCAAGTGAAGAGCAAACCATGTGTTTTTCTGGCCTCCAAGGAGATGAAACCAGCCCGTCCTGGCTGTGAGGAAAACTCTGCTCTGACTAGAGACCTCAATAAGGAGCACAAAAGAGCCAGGGCAAGCCAGTGACATGCAAGAACCAGAAGGTAAACTCTGGTTGCCAAATCTATGAAGACTCTGAAAGTTGGTGAGAAGAAGCCAGGCTGGCTAGGGACTTGAGGACCCAAGGAATGACACGGTGGCTTTTCTCTTTGCCTTATGTATCCCAGATTTGGAGCTGGTTGCCAAATGTTCAGTTTTGCTGCATACTAAGACGATGCATTTCAGATGCATTTTCAAAGCATGTTGGAGAAACACCACTGCAGTCTCAGGGAATAGAGATTATCCCTAGCATATAAAGGTGATCATTCATTTGCAGGCTAATGGCACCTCCCAATTAGAAATGGGTTTATTGGTAGTCTGTTCAGAATTCAGCATTTAAAATAAGGAAAGACACTGTGCTGCTCTCACTTGTGCTTTTATGGTGCATGTCCAGAGGGGATTTATCAGGACAGGCACATTAGCAATATTTGACTGCAAGTTAGAATAAAACAAATTTTCCAGCTAGGCTTTAAAAACTGTCATTTTAGAACTTTGCAAGCATTTAATTTAAGTGTAAATTGTACAAATGCACTTTCATTAATCACCCCCAGAAGCTTTTAGGTGATAAAAGAACAATGCTCTCCATTCTAACTTTACATAAACAACTTTCTAATTTTGGGTCAAGCATTTTATGGTTTTTTATGGTTTTGCTGTGGCTTCATTTTTTGATTTAATTACATGCTGCTGCAAGATCCTTTTTACTACTACTGAGTACTGAAATTCTACTTTTTTTGCAAGTTAATAAGTTCACAATCTGCTAAGTGTACCCATAAATAACATTAATGATATGAGACAGATACAGTTTTACCATTTTATTGTTTTTTAAAAAAAATCACAGTTAGGAACTGTTCCCAATGAAAGGAGACTAAGGAGGCTCTATAAATGTATGTGATACTTGATGCTATACTGAGTCCTGTCCTGGAGGGGAAATCCTATAAAAGATATTGAGTCAATTGAAAAATTTGAGTGCAGATGGTCTGTTAAATTAGTGTCTGTGTGTGTGTGTGTGTGGGGGGGGGGGTGTGGGTGTTGTAGGAAGACAGTGTGCAAATGATAAAGAAAATAAAGTGTTAAGTGTTAGAAACAGGTGAATGTGGGTAAGGGGTATATGGGCTTTCCTTTCACTATTCTATTTTTGCATCTTTTACCAGGTGGGAGATTATTTCCCCAAAAAACTTCTTTAAATGGCATGTTACAAAAAAAGGAAAAAAAGTCCCCTTAGAAGTTTTTTTCTCCTGTAAAATTCTTATATTCATTATTCACAAGCTATAAGTAAATATTTAATATTTACATTCCTTGTCTTATTATAATCCTATTGGTTCCAGCTGAGTCTGGGGAAGCCTGGCTGAGAATCGGTGTGGCAGCAGGCAACAGAACCAGAGACGTCAAGAAGCTGTACTCGGGGAGAAAGAGGCCAGGCCATGGCTTCCCCTTCCTCTGGAGCCTCTCCCCCCACGCCAGCACTAGACCTTCCTGCACTGACAAGTGCTAAGTGGCCGGCTCTCCCTCAGAGCTCCTACACGAATGAGGGAGTGAACAAATAAATGAACAACAACAAGGACAATGATGGATCATGTAAGTAATTCTGTGTAAAATGTAGGCAGTTGATTTCCACTTCTGGGAAAATGGAACATACATACATTTCCCCATTCTGCCTGTTAAGTATGAAGAAGAGCCTTGGACATTGTAAGTAAAACAAATCTATGAAGACTCTGAAAGTTGGTGAGAAGAAGGCAGACTGGCTAGGGACTTGAGGACCCAAGGAATGACATGGTGGCTCTACTCTTTGCCTTATGTATCTCGGATTTGGAACTGGAGAAGCCAGCAACTTGGATGCCAACACGGGCAGACAAAAAGGCTCAAAGGAAGCCTGTTCTTTCTAGCCAAAGGATCAGGAAAGGAGCAGTTAGAAAGACAGAAAACTTTTAGACAAAAACTGCTCTACTCTAGCCAGACACCACAGATAACACAGTGGCCCCTTCTCACCATTCCAGCATATGCTAAGTGGGGAGCCACACTTCCACCATCATAGGGCTGTAACAAAGTGCCTCAATCCTCCGCCTCCCCTGTTGCCATAGTATCATATAAGGCCAAATAAGGAGCTGGGACTGTTATCTCCACTTGGGTGGCAACAAACCCTGCACCTCCCTGACTCCCAGTGTCAGTGGGAACCACATGGGAGCCTGGACTTCTTCCCCTATCCAGCAGTAATGAGGCATCCCTCCTTCCCACCCCTGGTGGGTGTCAGGAGAGGCCTCCTAGAGAATCAGGACTTTCACCACCACCTGCTGGTAATGAGGCAGCCAGGCAGCCCCCACCCACTTGGTGTCATGGAGGTCACGGAGGAGCAGTATACAGGCATTCCTATCCTTCTGCCAGGGAAGTGTCAGCAGAGACCTAGTGGGGAGGAAGTCTCACCCCTGCCCAGAAGTAACAAGGGGACCCTCCCACTACCACCACTGTGGTGTCAACAGAAGCCAACAGGTGAAATGAATTCTAATCCCACCTGGCAGTGACAAGGTGAGACCCCACTTGCCTGGCCAGGGAGGTGTCAAAGAAAGATAGCCTAATCTGAAGGTTTAAATAAGATCCAGAGTCTCACAACAAAATACCCAAAATATCTAGATTTCAGCTAAAACTCACACATCATACCAAGAAACAGGAAGATCCCCAAATGAGGGTAAATGATAATCAACAGAAGTCAACATTGAGATAACAGAGATATTAGAAATATCTGACAACGATTTTTAAAGCCGACATCATTAAAATGCTTCCACAAGCTGGGGCACCTGGGTGGCTCAGTTGGTTAAGTGTCTGACTTCAGCTCAGGTCATGATCTCGCCGTCTGTGGGTTCGAGTCCCGTGTTGGGCTCTGTGCTGACAGCTCAGAGCCCGAAGCCTGCTTCAGATTCTGTGTCTCCTTCTCTCTCTGCCCCTCCCATGCTTGTGCTCTGTCTCTGTCTCTCAATAATAAATAAACATTAAAAAAAAATTTAAGTGCTTCAACAAGCAATTATGAGCATGATCAAAGCTAATGAAAAAAATAGGAAGCCTCAGCAAAGGACTAGAAAGTTCTAGCAGAAAATAAAAAGATACAAGAAGAACCAAGTGGAAATTTTTAGAATTGAAAAATACAATAATTGAAACTAAAAACTCAATGAATGGGTACAATAGCAGAATGAGGGGGTCAGAGGAGAGTCAGTGAGCAGGAAGACAGAATAATGTGTTATCAAATTTGAACAACAGAGAGAAAATAGACTGGAGGAAAAAAAAATCCACAGATAGCTCCTCAGAGATCTGGACTATAACAAAAGATCAAACAGTCATATCGCTGGAGTCCCCAAAAGACAGGAGAGAGAGGACATGGCTGAAAAAGTACTAGAAGCAATTATGGCTAAAAACTTTCCAGGTTTGTCTGTCTATCTCTCTCGCTCTCAAAAATAAATAAACATTAAAAAAAAGATGGGGGGCACCTGGGTGGCTCAGTTGGTTGAGTGTCGACTTTGGCTGAGGTCATGATCTCATGGTTCATGGGTTCAAGCCCCTCGTTGGGCTCTATGCTGACAGCTCAGAGCCTGGAGCCTGCTTCGGATTCTGTGTCACCTCTCTGTGCCCCTCCCCTGATCATTTGTTCTCTCTCTCTCTCTCTCTCTCTCTCTCCCTCTCTCTCTCAAAAATAGATAAACGTTAAAAAGAAAACTTTCCAAGTTTGGCAAAAGACATAAACTTACAGTTTCAAAAGCTAAGCAAATGCCAAACAGGATAATTCAAAAAAACATCCATACCAAGTCACATCATAAACTTCAGGAAGCTAAAGACAAAGAAAAACTCTTGAAGGCAGCACTACCGATAGGGGAAAAATAACTCAGACGCCAGTGGATTTCCCACCAGAATCCACAGAGGCCAGAGGAAATGGCGAAATATTGAAAAATGCTTAGAGAAAGAGCTGTCAACTGACAATTCTACCTCCAGTGAAAGTATCCTTCAGGAAGAAAGGGGAAATGAAGCCATTCTTGGATGAAGACAAATTAAGACAATGTGCCACCCACCAGCAGACCTACCCTAAGACAATGGCTGAAGGGAGTGCCCTAAACAGAGAGGAAACGATAGAAGGAAACCTGCTACATAAAGAAGAAAGAGAGAACATAGTAAGCAAAAATATGGGTGAATAAATAGACTTTCCTTTTCCTCTGGAGCTTTCTGAATTATGTTTAACAGTTGAAGCAAAAATTACAACACTGTCTGATCGGGTTCTAAATATATGTGGTCTTGAGAGCTATGGCTCATCAGCATCTGCGCAGGAGAAGCAGAGGCAAGAAATGAGGAATGTGATGCACTTGAAAACAGAAATGAAACTAAAAATAAGTTCAGACATGAAGAATAAATGAAAAGGAAGGCATAGCAAATGCACTCAGGATGAGGAAATAATGACAGGATAAGTTTTATAATTTAGCCATGCACATATGCACAGGGCATGCACTGATACAGAGTGTGATGCAGTGGACATCAGAACTATGAAAAACACACGTTGACTTATTTACTGGTGTTCTCAGTAGAACGGCTTCTTGACAAGCTCAGTTTGCTCTTCCTGTCTCTTCAACGAATGGCTTTGTGAGATGTCAAACAGAGAATCAAGCTAAAGGCAACTGGGCTCCCTACCCCTGCTGTGGTCTGGTTCCCTTTAAATCTGGAACTCCTTGAGTTGTATCAGTAGGCTCGATCTTGTCCAATCCCCACCACGGGTGCCTTACACAGAGGGACTTACACTAACTCAACACTCTGAATGGCACCTGTCATCCTATGGGTAGTCTTGCTCTGACCTCAAGCCTCTGCTTAGAATTTGTTTTTTTTCATTCCAGTATATTTTTCCATTCTTATTCATGTTTTCCTAAAGTAGTTTAGGAATTTGCTTTTTGGCACTGAAGTGAATAAATCACACTTAATCTGGCATGTGAATGAATATCTGATCACATTCTATGACTTTATTTTGAGAGCTTTCATCAACTACTTCTGCTTCATCAATCCCCAGAAATTTTAGACACCTGACCCATTCTAATGTGGGTTTTACAAAAGTGAAAAAAGAAACATAATTGTATCAGTTTCTCTTAGGATAAGAATAAGAGATCAAGGGGCGCCTGGGTGGCTCAGTCGGTTAAGCGGCCGGCTTCAGCTCAGGTCATGATCTCGCGGTCCATGAGTTCAAGTCCCGCGTCAGGCTCTGTGCTGACAGCTCAGAGCCTGGAGCCTGTTTCAGATTCTGTGTCTCCCTCTCTCTGACCCTCCCCCGTTCATGCTCTGTCTCTCTCTGTCTCAAAAATAAATAAACGTTAAAAAAAATTTTCTTTAAAAAAAAAAAAAATAAGAGATCAAAAGTTTTAGAAAGAATAATTCAATCCACGAAGACTCCTGACTGTTCAAAAGGGGCACCCACAATCTTGTTTCTACCCCCCACCCCCCATAAACTATTTTCCCAGATCCAGAAACTCTAGATGAGAAAGGCCACACAAAATGAAACAACTTGGGATTTTGATCCCAGGATCCTTGGAAGTATCAAGGGTTGATCACTTAACAGAATTGAAAGAACTGAAATATTTTACTAAGTTTCACCATTTTAACTATTAGGAAGAATTATGGTTTAGAAGTTAAAAAATTTGGCATTAAACAACAACTATCTTTCTAGCTCCACTGCTTAAGAGCTATGTGACCAGGCAAATTACTTCACTGTTTAAAGCCACACAAAAATTATCCACATTACCTACCTGACAGAGCTGATGGTGACAATAATAATTATAAAGAGTTAATGTCTATTGAATGTTTACTATTCCAGACACTATATTAAGTATTTTGTATGATGAATCTCATGTAATCCTCAAAGGTCAAGGCAATGAGATGTGAGATCATCACAACTATTAGGTAAGCAGTAATTTGAATCCAAAACCTATGACTGTAGAAGTCATGCTGAAAAAGACTCCTTAAAAGTGGGTATCGTATTAGGCAATGAATATAAAGCACACAGCATTGTATCTGACATGTTATAAGGGATACACAAAAGTTTGCTATTGTTTTTTGTTCATATCAAAAGAATGTTTTGATTAATACAAAATAGAATGAATATAATACTGTTTTAAGGGATATTATAGCTTATAATACCCAAAGAAGAAAGACTTTGGCATTAGTAACTATCCTACAACAAAGGTCCCCTCCTCCTTTTGCTTGTCCATAATATGGACACAGCCCTAATTACTGGCAAGGCTTTATAAGACTGTTATTTTAAGACCTATTTAAGATGTGAAGAGACTTGTCCTATTTTTGCCATTATCAAATAGTATCTATTAAGTAACCATCTGCTTCTCAAATTGTAATGAAGTCATATAAAAAAAGCTAAGGGCTGACTACTCCCTTAATCAAATCCAAACAAGACCCTGAAATGTCTCAAGAAACCTTGAATAATTGGTTGTTGGGAAATAAAAGATTTTGAAGTGTGCTTCTAAGTAAAATATATGGTTTTGATTATTTCTAATTACTAGCCCAGCATCAGAAAAAAATAATTCTTCATATTGTTTTGTTTTGTTATGCTCTCAGTAAATGACATTCTTATATATTATTCATAAACAATTTTAGAGAATGTTTAATCAAATGCTTTCATTCTACAAATGAGGTACCACCAAGTGTAGTGTTCTGCTTTTATGGCCATTCAACGAATAGCGCTGAACCAGGACTCTATCTCCTGATTCAGGGTTTTTTTCCAGGCATCCAAAAATAAACATGGCCTTAGGATGATGCAGGTTGAATGAGACAAAAGACAAGCTTCAGAACATTTCAAATATCCAAAAGCTAAGTGGCATTACATAATCCCAAATATCGCAATACTGCTACAATTTTGAAACCTTGTATTATTTTCCTCAAGGCCAAATTCTTTTTTTAAAGTTTATTTATTTACTTTGAGAGAGAGAGAGTGTAAGTGAGGGAGAGGCAGGGAGAGAGAGAGAGAGGGAGAGAGAGAGAATCCCAAGCAGGCTCCCTCTGTCAGCACAGAACCCAATGCAAGACTTGAATTCATAAACCATGAGATCATGACCTGATTTCAAATCAAGAGGCAGATGCTTAACAGACTGAGTCAAGGTCAAATTCTTAATGTGATTTTCCTTATCTTTAATTTTTAAAGAAGAAAAGCTTAATTAAAACTAAACTACTTAAACACAATTAATTAATGTTATGCAAATAGGCAGATTTGCTAGACAACTACTTTAATTACATTCCAGAAAACATTCCAGAAAACACAGATGTTTGGCCAAAGACTTTGTGCTCAACTCCTGCTGCAAAGATCATCTATATGTACTCAAATCAATATTTCAAATTTTCCTGTAAATCTTTCAATTGTACAGAGTATTAAATACTAAAGTGGATGGGCCAGAATTTAATCTTGTACAACAGTTTGTGAGGTTGTTTTTAAAGCTGTTGTAATAAAAACCTTTGATCCACATGGATCTAATTGCTATATGCACGAAAGCTTTTCTCTCTGGACAAAGAGATGTTGGTGATGGAGGGCAGGTCTCATTAACATAGAAACCAAATACAGTAATTACTTAGTCGTGTAAAAGACTTTCTTGGCCCCCACACAACCCACCATGAAGACTCTGGTGGCTGGAATAAACGGGAAAACCAGCAATAACAAGTCCATTAAAATTTCTGTATGCTCCAGTGTAGCAGATTGTATTTTCTAAAAATGGTCAAAGCATTATTTCTGGTCCCGCACGTCCCTTCCTGAATTTGAGAGGCTTTGTGGCTGTGGGGATGAATGGAATGTGGCAGAAATGATTCTGCATAATTTCTTAGGCTAAGTCATAAAGCAGATAGGGCTTTCTCCTGGCTCCTTCTCTCAGGACACTCATCTTGGAACCCAGCCACGCCGCTGGGAGGAAGCACAGGCCACAGGAAGCAGCCACCCGTGGGTAGTCCTGGTGACAGCTTCAGCTGAGCTGACAGCCAGCATCATCTGCTTGACATGTGAGTGAGGGGAGCTGTCAGATAATTCCACATGAGCCTTCCAGCTGCCCCACCTGACACCCAGTGGAGCGGACAGGAGCTAGCCCCCCTAGAGACCTGACCAAATTGCAGACTCATGTGCAAAATAAATGTTATTGTAAGCCACGACTGTAGTGGTCTGCTACCCAGCAATAAATAATCAGAACAGCTAGGTTTCTTTCTTTCTTTCTTTCTTTTTTTCAGAACATCTAGTTTTTGAAAGGCACAATCATGAAGGACAAATGAAATTTCATTTAATTCTTTGTGTTGGTTTTTAACTCTGATTCTTATTTTCAGATTCTCATTGAATAAATGAATAATTCGTGTACATATTTTGATCAATGTGTTGAACTGAACAGAGAAACCCCATACAGGTGAGAACGTAGCACACCTAAATATTCCCATG
This sequence comes from Panthera tigris, assembly GCF_018350195.1. Lineage (NCBI taxonomy): Eukaryota > Metazoa > Chordata > Mammalia > Carnivora > Felidae > Panthera > Panthera tigris. The sequence goes on from NC_056666.1 coordinate 62,331,090, forward strand.
TTGCACCTCTGACACCCAAGTGCCATCCAAAAACTTCTGACAGGTGTATGGTGTGGTCAGTAGGCTGGACCTGAGCAAAACTCTGATCAAATGAGACTGCCCTCAGAAGTCCCTGTTCTTTGCTTCCTGCCCCTTTCAGCATTCCTGTTGCCCAGGCACCTAGTCCTCCCTGGCAGCAAAGCATCTGGAAAACTCAATCAGTACCAATGCAATTTTAAGTTGTTGTCTTCACAGAAATGACATGAGTTATGGGGGCAGACATGTGGGGCAGGGGGAGCACCAATGGAAGCAAAGCTGAGTATAAAGGGAATTAATGGTGATGTTTTAGGTGCTCATGTGAGAGTTTTCTTGGTACCTCTCAAATGACACTAGTAGCTAAGAGCATTCTACGCAGAAAGTACAAAAAGTACGGAGACAGGAAGATGTAAAATGCTACCATGTATTTATGAGACATTTGTATTTCCTGAGTGTAAAGTGGGAAGGGAAGAATGGCAATAAGTTGGACCAGGCATGTGGGCAGGAGATGGGAAGTGAGGTTTTCCCATGCCCTGTTGTGGAGTCAACCCTCACCTAGCAGTCACTAGGAAGCTGCTGAAGAGTCTCACGTGCACAGGAGGACAGCATCCTTGCTGATCCTTGCTGATCAGGAGTCAGCAAGCCCGGAGTCAAGAGGTGGCTTTTCCTGCCTTTAAGGACCTCCTGAGGCTTAGGGCTCAGTGGGGCTTAGGTGATTGCAGACATGCTCCAGCTCTGAAAGTCCACGTTATTTGAGTTACGTTACCCTGAGTCACAAGGCCATCATAGGGTGAATAAGGTGGAGATCCCATAGCATGAGCTCTGAACACTGGAAGCACCACATTCTACTTGTTCCACAGCACTGGTTTGAAGAGGCAAGGAGTGGATCTGTGATTTATTTTTATTTTTTTTAATGTTTATTTATTTTTGAGAGAGAGAGAGACAGAGAGAATGAGAGAGACAGAAAGACAGAGGATCTGAGGTGGGCTCAAACCCATAAACTGTGAGATCACGACCTGAGCCAAAGTCAAGACGCTTAACTGAGCCACCCAGGCGCCCCTATTTTTTTTTAATTTTTTTTTTTTTAGTGTTTATTTATTTCAGAGAGAGACAGAGTGCGAGTGGGACAGGGGCAGAGAGAGAGGGAGACACAGAATCTGAAGCAGGCTCCAGGCTCTGAGCTGTCAGCACAGAGCCCGACACGGGGCTCAAACTCACAGACCGTGAGATCATGGCCTGAGCCGAAGTCAGATGCTTAACTGACTGAGCCACCCAGGCGCCCCGCAGGCGCCCCTATTTTTAAAATTTTCAGCTAAAGACAAAACTCCCACACTCCCTGGGGTTAATTTTGAAAACAGTAATATTCGCCAACGCTTCTTTAACTTCAAACACTACCGTTCATAACACTCCTTTCCCTCCCTCCTCCCCAATCAGCCAAGTTGGATTTAAAATATCTAAGATGGTATTTTGTTACATTGCACATGCACCTGCCAAGTACAAAGTTGGAAAATGAGGCAAAAATATGTCGCTAAGATATGTCTGGATTTCTAAGCACAAGAAAGACTGGGAGAGGATCCCAATTTTGAAAAGCGGGGATCAAAAATTGGCTAAACATTCTTGTAGTTTGTGTGACAAAATTGTTTTTAAAAATTATAGCTGATTTCAGCCAAATAAATTCAGATAAAACTCAAACACAATTCGAGGAACCAGAAAGAAGGCATTTGAGGCATTTTCCAAAGTTAACATAGTGCATTTGTTTCTGGGAAAAGAGGCCAATGGGAAGGTGCATATTTCTGATCACACAAGGAACTAAGAGAAGTGAGAATTAAAACAGCTAATGATACAGTCCCTGATAACACACAGTATTTCTGCCTATAATTAACATGACTTTAGACTTCTCTATACTTGAAGCTGACACACATACGTTACCTCATAGCAAACCTGTGAAGACAATTAGTGGGATATTAATAGATTCCCTGCAGCAGATATAACTGAGACTGAATTTCATTTTCTGGCTTGGGAGGGTCTTCCTGAGCCACAAAGAGGTAGATATCTTTTCTCAACATTCCCGTTAAGAGTCTCTGAGGTGACCGAGTGTAAGCCCACATTACTGTTTAGCTGCTATGGGTACAGCCACGCAGACGGCCAAGCAGCAACAACAGCGGCCTTCCTCAGTGCTATCAGTCACCACAGAGGAAGTCCAGCTTGGGGCTTAAGTGCAACTTAGAAGCTCGGCTTCCAGAGGATGGGACATATACACACAGGGGAAACATATACACACAGGGGAAACATATACACACAGACCCACGCAGGTACAGGCAGTCCGACACACAGACGTATACATATGTCCACGCATGTACACAATAACATACAGACACATGCACACAATCCTTCACATATATACACAGACAAGACAGATGTAGACAGTGAAACAGACACACACAGATGCACACATATATCCACACATGTATACAGAGACAGAGACACAGATAAAGGCATATGCCCACACATGTACATAAACATAGATACATATGATACACGCAGACACAGAGGCAGACACTGTCTCACACACACACACACACACACACACACACACGCACGTGTGTACAGACTGATGGACACAGATTATCGATGCCTGCATACTCCTACCCAAAGACAGACGGGCACACACAAATCCATATATATGCCCACACTACACATTCTCCCTGGACTCGGGCATTGTGGCCAGCAGTGTGGGGGTGAGTGTGCCTGAGAGGAAGAGGCACCCCTACCTGCCCTGCCCAAACAACACAAATTCCATCCACTGCAGGCTGTTGCCTTCCCGAGGAAGTAGACAACAGGCCTCATGATATTAATTACAATTATCGTTTCTAATACATGATCTAACTCTAAACAAGATCCTCATGTGTTTGGGGGTGTGTGGGTGTTTCACAGAGTTCTACATACAGCAGTTGTATTTCCATCGTAAAGATCTATTTGGCAGCCCTAGGCTCTAGCTGTCTGCCTCCAATTTATCAATCTTCCCGGAAGCTGATGACAGCCAAGCTCTCCCCTTCTGCCCCGGATTAAGACACTTGTGAAGCTGACAACTGGCCTGGCTGCGCCTCTGCATCTAGACTCCCTGCTGGATTCACGTCAAAGGCCACGTATCTGAAAATGCATAAACTTTCCCACTGACAAGTATTAGACACAGCTGTCCAGAAAAGGGTGGTATAACAGGTAGGAGGCAAAACCCAATTCACAGCTAAGGCTGCAGTTAGGGGGTCCCAGCATCCCCCTTTGGGGTTTCCTCTCCTTTCTGCCTCTCTTCTTGGACTACAGATACTGCTACTTCCCCCTATACTCTCAATTATAATAGTCCCCACTTACCTGCAGGGGATGTGTGCCAAGACCCCTGTGGATGCCTGAAACCCCAGACAGCACCAAACTCTATATATACTACATTTTTCCTATACATACACACCTATGGATAAAGTTTAATTTGTAAATTAGGCACAGAAGAGATGAACAATAACTAATAATAAAAGAGAACAATTATAATGATATAATAAAAGCTACATGAATGTGGTCTCTCTCACCATGTCTTACTATACTGTGTACACCCCTCTTCTTGTATTGATGAGAGGTGATAAGATGCTTATATGATGAGATGCGGGACCACAATTGACTGCAGGTAACTGAAACCATGGAAAGTGAAACCATGGATGAAGGAGGGGCTATTGAACAATCCAGAGAGTGAAATTCGGTAGATACGGATCTAAATGTGCAGTTGTTTTCTCTCACTGTGTCTGTTTATGCTGTAGGAACATAGTTGATTTTGGGTAACTAGATCTACTCCACACACACCTCCATCCCCACCGTCCAGCTTAGACAGCCCTCTCCTGGGTACTCCCTGCACCCTCCACGGACTTCTGATGTTGCCCTTAGCTCACTGTTTTATATCTCTTTATATGGCAATGTTTTCCATCACACTGCAAATTCCTCAGGGGTATGCTAAATGTATTCAAATTTGTCATGTCAGGACCAGGCACATTCAAAATAGACACTCAATAAAAATGTGTTAGGAAAAATTTGCAGTTAAGGCTATATATATTTATCACTGGGGTGTTCAGGCACTCGTGTGGCTTTAAGGGAATTCCCGTGAAGGTAATCGATCTCTGAGAATGCACTAGCATATAGTAGATGGGACATGAAGTTGAGTGGCAAGTTCTCTCAGCCTTGAGCTGAGCACACAAGGGTGTCTCCTAATGGTCTGATAGAATTGACACTTGAGGAGATCTTTTTCATCATGATACAGTGTTTGCCATTTGAAATTCTCCAATTGGGCTTGTTGCTCTTGGTTACCATTCATTCTTTGATATCATCATTTCTCCTAATAACTTTCTTGCTTGGGGGAATCAACATGTTTCAGAGACATTTATTATTTTCATTATTGAAGAATTTCAAAACAGAGAAGGCTAAGCATTTTTAACCAACTGAAACCTATCATACATCATCTGATCGCACAATTCTTGACATTCTTGAGAAATATGTTCAGAACTCCAGTTACACGAGGGGGCGTGGGGAGTGGGCCATCAGACAGGTTATTCACTAGTTAAATAATTCCCCTGTATGAATCTTGTGCCATGGCAATCTAAATTTGTGCCAGGTACCAACGAAGTCTTGTTTGATCTCCACAGCAATGTGATGGAGGTGAGTATTATCCCTCCATCAAAAGTGGCATATATCTGAGACCGTTGGGTCCCTCACAAATAATTTTCATCACAAATGCTAAGCCAGCAAATGTGGACACTATACACAGGTCTGTACACTGTACACCATACACTATACCCCATATATAGGTGTGACAGTGGCAAAACTGAGGAGCTGGCGTATGCTTTAAGAGTTTTCTGCAGGGTAATGCCTTTGCTGTTGACCACAGAAGATGAAACAGTATTTTTAATGGAGTGAATCAGAGTACCAGGTTTATTTAAAATATCACAGAACTTTTAATCCAAGCAAATCCTTATACTTGTTAATGCTACCAATGGTAAAGCTAATTAGGATTACAATTAGCCTTACAATTTTATAGATTTTACAATTTAAAATTTTTTTACAATTTGGCCTTTCAAAGGCCAATTTCTTCCGCAAGAGGCACTGCCACATGCAATAATAATCAGCGAGCTGAAGCTGAGGAAAATTCGGTGTCCCTACACTGATATTTTCCACTTCTGGGTTTTGAGTTCTGAACTAGATTTTTTGCATCACTCTTTTGGTTCGGTTTTGCTTTTAATCAGTAGTCTTAAACTTCTTACAAACCATGTCATGAGCTTAAAATTCCTTATCTCCTCAGAAAAATTATGATCAGTGCATTTTATTGTGTTAAATTATACCTCAATTAAAAAGACATAAGAACAAAAAAAAACTTTTCTAGGTTAAGTGGGGTGAGATACTGAAGTTCCAGTTTGTTTGTTTTAATGTAAACATGAATACACAAATTTGTAGCTTTATTTAGAAATGCAAACTACATTCTGCTTATATGTTTCCAAATGTTCAAAGGGAAATAAGGCAAAGCCTTTTTAAAAATCACTTCTCTAGAAGGGGCAGGATGGGAAAGGACAGGGTCTAGCACTGAAATTTCATTCATGGTTTGTGTTAAGCAATTGCTAGAAAGGAGGAGGGTTTATGAGACTGAAAATCATGAATAAATCTTTTCCAATTGGAAAGAAACATAGGTTTTTATGGAGACCTGGGGAGTATACAATACATGAACATTCTTCATCATCTATGGATATGACCAGAAACAGGAAAGGAAGTAGAAAATTGTGTGTGTGTGTGTGTGTGTGTGTGTGTGTGTGTGTGTGTGTGTATAAGAGTAAAGTAGAAGAAGGAGATGGAGGAAGGAATTGGCTTAGTTAATCTGTAAGATTCCTTCCAAATTATAAATTTCATGTGTCCTATGAGAGGTAGACATGTCAAAGGGGAAAAAAAAACCCAAAAAGCCAACAAATAAAAAGAAAACACCTAATAAGCTGCAAATGGTGGACAGTAGGAGAAAAATTATCATCTCTTCAAGTGTCAGCTGTGAGCCAGATGAACCTTCCTGGTAACCTTACCAGATAAGTACAATTAGTCCTATGCCACGGGTGAAGAAATTACAGCTCAAGGTGATTTAATAACTTAGCCAAGTTCATCCAGTGAGGGGCACGGCTGGGTTTTAATCTGACATTTGGCTGACTCCAAAGCCTGTTCTCTTCCCACAGCCCATCTGGCTCTGAACCCCAAAGCCATCCTCAGATATGGGAAGTAATTCCAGCCTGTCCACTGCTTAATTGTTATGTAGTTGAAATGCACTCTGCTAGCGGATGAGGTACAGCGGGCTGGGGTTGCCAGGTAAGACTGCCACAGTGTTTTAGGAATATCTCAACCCTGTGGGTCTCTAGCAATGGGCATCCCTGCTTCAATTTGCCAGCTGAATAGAGAAACAGCTATTCTTTAACCTAGAGAGAGATAACTCCAGAATGGAGCTCCTTACAAATTAGTCTGTCCCATTACTTTGTATGAACCACCTGCTTATGCTAGCACTTAACACACACATCGTGAGTACTAGCCACAATATTATACCTTGGGAATAAACAACTATATACAAATACCCTCTTCTCCCTGTTTATTTTAACATAAGCACTGAAGTGCTCTGTTGAAACTGCCCTTCTCAGTAAGAAAAGCTAGAGAAGGCTGGAGAGCATTCATATTCCAGGGACCACAGAGGGCCCATGAATAAACAGCACATCTGGAAATGGGCCAAATGGGACAAAGATCTTAAACATGACATCCATACATATTCTATTACTTGTCATCACAACCACACTTTTTTTAATCTTTTTCATCCACAAGTCTTTACTCCATAAAATTTTCTGTTAACTTCCCAATAATATAATTTTATCATGACCTCTCAACCTTGTAACATATTTGCTACAGGAAATTACATTTTTCACTAAAGTAATATAACACTTGCTATAGGATTCTAATTTTGCTCAAACTGAGTGGTACATAAATTCACAAGCCTTGGGTTAATTATTCTATTATTACATAGAACATTTATTCGTTTATTCATTCAGACAACAAATATTATTCAAAAATCTAGTCTGAGCAAGTCTGAGCACCAGGGATACAGCAGTGAATAAAGCAAAGTCCTTGGACTTCACATGCTAGTGGAGTGCTAGACAACAAAGAAATAAATACATGCATAATAAAATACCAAGTGGTTGTAAATGCTATAAAGAAATACCAATTAAGGTAAGGCTGTGCAGGGTGATAAAGGGGGTTATTTTAGACTGTGGTTGAAGAAGTCTTCTTTGAGAAGAGGCATTTGAGTATCCACTAAATCAAAATATGGGAATAATCCCTGCAACTCTCAGGAGGAAGAGTATTCCAGAAGAAGAAACAGCAACTACAAAAGCTTTGAGGTTTTGTTAGAAGGTTTTGGGGCTGACATTCTCCCTTGACTGTGGATAGTAAAACTACCTATTAGAGTTCTGATCCAAAGTCAATGTGAAGCCTCATTTTTCCCACAGTAAAAACATCCATATATACAGAGGCAAATTTAACATAAACATTTATAATAGTGTTACAGTTTGAGGTACTACAACATAAGACATTATAATTTTCAGGGTTCTTCAAAGAAACAGAACCAATAGGATGTGTATATATCCAGAAAGAGATTTATTACAAGGAATTGGCTCATGCAAGTATGGAGGCTGGCAAATCCAAATCTGCACTGTGGGCTGGCAGGCATGAGACCCACGAGAGCCGATGGTGCAGCTCCAGTCTGAGGGTCAGTAGGTAGAGATCCAGAAAAGCCAATGTGCAGAGGAAATCCCAAGACAGTCTGCTGAAAATTTCCCTCGTGCTTGAGAAGACCAGTCTTTTTGTTCTATTCAAGCCATCAACTGATTAGATGAGGCCCACCACACTATGAAGGACAAGCTGCTTTACTCTGAGTTCACATAATTAAATGTTAATTTCATCTCAAAACACCTTCCAAGATGATACATAAAAATTAACCATCACAAGCAGTATGGTTACTGAGGCAACAAGAAACTGTTGTGGGAAGGCAGGATGAGCTGACATCAGGCAGATGTGGGGACAGATATCCACTTAGCTACAAATGCTCACTTGGAAGAATATTGCTAGCTTTTCAGTCCCACTCTCACAGCATTAAATGCTGGGTATTCACTTAAGTGGGCACAGTTGTAAAATCTAAGCAGTGGTATTGCTGTGTAGGAGATGTGTCACAGGACCAAAGCTACTTGAGTAAGGGTCAAGCAGGAGATTAGGTAAAGTACCAAGACCCCCCATCAGAATCACTTGGCTTCAGGCAAGACTATACCACAGTGTGAGCACCTGATATGACACTAGACAGGGTAACTCATGAGAACCAAAGAGAGAAAACCTAAGCAAACCCCATTCCTGTGCTCAGAGCCAACTCAGAGCAGAAAGGCAAGAAGAGGTGAACAAGTCAACAGCTCCTTAGATGCCAGGCAGCACCTCATTCACCACATTGTGGCCCTGGTTGGAGAAGCGTATGGTTCAGGTAAGGTCTGAATTATGGCACCCTAAGTCCCTAAGCCCCTAGGTTATGGAATCCTAAATGGAGTCATACCGTGAAGTTACCTTTGATGAAGTGGAGAAAACAGAGGTAGAGAAAATGAGAAGGTAGATAACATAGATCTGTATAAATTAGAAGCTGGCATTAATAGTTTTGTTCCTGTGGATAAAGTAGCCTTCTAACATTACTCAGTACTGCTTTAGTAAAACATTTGTCCACCAAAATCTGCTGAGTTGTCTTCACTCAAGGAATACTTCTCATTCATCTGTCACCACAGTTTGACACACAGAAAGTGGTGCCCTTCATTCTATAATCTAAAATAAACAAAAAGTGGGGCACCTGGGTGGCTCAGTTGGTTAGGCGTCCAACTTTGGCTGAGGTCATGATCGTGTAGTTCATTAGTTCAAGCCCCACATCAGGCTCTGTGCTGACAGCTCAGACTGCTTCAGATTCTGTGTCTCACTCTCTCTGCCCCTCCCTGGCTCTCTCTCTCTCAAAAATAAATAATTAAAAATTAAAAAAAAATAAATAAAATAAACAAAAAGAAAGAGTCAAAAATTCCAGTTTCACTCACTTGTAAAGATCTAAATAGTTTAGAGCACTATTTCCTAAAAACAGGTAAGAATTCACTTTGCTTTATCTGACAAATTTGCAGAGAAATTCTTGGCTTACTTCAAGGCCACATAATATGAAAGGAAAGATAAATCTAGTAAGCATCTATTTTAGCAGCTAAGAAAGATGGGAGAGATTTATTTGTATAACAGAGCTTTTGGGGGAGCTACTATTAATAGTGTAGCTGATTCCTGTTATCAATCAATGTATTCATCCAAAAGCAAAATATCTTCTAAATCAAAATACAGTGTATCTCTTTGGACAAGATCCACTTTCCTACTTCCAAGTTCATGGTAATAAAGCATGATGGATTATTTAGCTTCTTAAGAGGTGGTTAAACAGCTATTTTAAGAAAAAACTCACTTGATGGAATACTCCCCTTTCTCCACTTTTAAGTATGCAAACATCTACCTTCCATAACTTAAGTGGGGAAATGTTAATGGGGTAATAAAATGTAATAAAGGTCCTATGTTTTTGAATTGGTCAAATATCTGTGTTTTTCAGAATTCAGACTCTCATACCCCTATTTTCACTGTTTCATGGTATGGAAAATGCATTCTTAAAAGGACTGTTTTCCATCAAGTGGCATCAACCCACATCTCCTAAGTGTATATACAAGAGAGGAAGCTTTGTGTGATTTGTATAAGGCTCAAAATTACATTAAAGGTAAGAGTGAAGCCCCAACACATTAATTAATTCCTTTAAGAATTTTAAGGGGCGCCTGGGTGGCTCAGTCGGTTAAGCAGCCGACTTCCGCTCAGGTCATGATCTCACAGTCCATGAGTTCGAGCCCCGCGTCAGGCTCTGTGTTGACAGCTCAGAGTCTGGAGACTGTTTCAGATTCTGTGTCTCCCTCTCTCTGACCCTCCCCGGTTCATGCTCTGTCTCTCTCTGTCTCAAAAATAAATAAACGTTAAAAAAATTTTTTTAATAAAAAAAAAGAATTTTAAGTGTCAGGAAACAAAAAGAGTGAAATGGTTTCTTCAACAACCCCTGGCATTCAATTATTCTTACATGAATATCATAATGAAGACCTACATCTGTGGGAGACAGAAGACTAGACTTTGCTGACCGAAGTCACTCAAACCAAAAAAGGACGGTAGTCGGCTGGGATGGAGAGGAAATCACAGCGTTTCTCCCAATGGATAGTTTTTTGATACTGACTTCCAAATTCCTTTTGTTGTGAACTAAGATGAGCTGGTTTGGCTATCTGAAAACAGCCAAAACCTTTGTAAAAGCCTCTAGCGATAAGAGCCAGATGGGACATAACAATGAAAACAAGTCTTAGACAAGGGTCTGCTGGGATGTAAACATTTATGCACAACTAGATAAAGTCTACACCACCTGTTCTTGGAACCTCAGAGAGACCCCCTCTGTTTTCAGGCCTTTTAGGAGAATCTTGCTTAACAGATTCACTCTGAGGAGGATGTCCAGTGCTGTGAGGCAGCATCAGCTTACCTTCTAGTCAGGACAGTGGATAGTCTTTTCTGTAGGGAAACACACCCGAACAGAGTTCAGTTCTAGCTCCATAAGCCTGCTGGGCTTGCCAGAGTGGGATCTTGTTCATTTAAGGCCAATAGTGCCCGTACACTCCTTCTGGCCGGCCACTTAGTTTGACCACTACTTATTTCAATGATGTAAGATTATTTTCTAACAATTCTCATGCTAAAGAACAAAGCTCTGGTAGGAATTTTGACAATATCGGAAGTGTAGACTCTGTGATAGTTTTCAGGCTAGGCTATAGTTTCTAATCGTTTAGTTAAACATCAGTCTAGATGTTGCTGGGAAGTTATTTCTTATATATGATTAATGTTTATAATTAGCGGATTTTAAGTAAAGGACCTTACCTCCATGGCTAGGTGGGCCTCATCCAATCAGCTTGAGCTCTAAAAACAGAGACTGAGGCTTCCTAAGGAAGAAGTAATTCTTCCTCAAGACTCCAACATAGAAATCCTGCCTGTTCAAGGTTCTGGTCTGTCCCACAAATTTCAAACTTGCCCACCCCCATGATCACCATGAGTCAATTCCTTAAAATAAATCTCTCTTTCACACACACACACACACACACAGTTTTTCTGGAGAACCAAGAGTAACTTAGATCCCTAATGGGGGATCTTCAAGTGCTTCTTGAAGCACTTCAATGCTAACTAACCACCTCTAAGAGTGTACATTATAGGTCACTTAATCCCACACACATTCAATACAATATCAAAGTATATTACCATCCAGACAATATGTCACCTTGTTCTGTATGTCCCTTCCCTCACTGTTTCTTCTATATATTTTTGCCTCATTTCAGATTAACAGTTAAGTAGATGTGGAGATAACTTCTCTCCCGTACATCTGTCCAGTTACGTTTATGTAGCTCCCAAAAGATTCACTCAAGACCCTGAGAAGTTACTAGAGCAAGTGTAAGTAGTGAAGAGTTATGTAGGGTGATAGTTTTGCTTTCCATGGGTAAGATGTCATGTAATGTAGTAGTGAGTAAGCTAGCTATTCTAGGTGAAATTGTCCTCCCCAAATTATACTATCTTATGAATATACTCACCTCTCATTTCATTAGAAGTGTTTGGAGCTGCAATCCTCACTACAGCAAAACCCAACATGCACGTGTATAGCCTCTGCCTCTACATTAGCACAAATAATGTGCTCAGAAACCAGAATGAGGAGTAAGATTCCATAAGTCTGTTTCTGCTTCTGAACACTCATTGTTTTCACTCCACTATGGCTCACTGGACATCTAAAACCGTAAAAGAAATTATTCCAAAGGAATCCATATTTAGGTGGTTTTTAAAAAGAGATATCTCTGTGGATTACTTTGTTATTGTTTTCAAAAGTAGGAATGTGGCAAGTGAGAATTTTTTCAACATTATGTGAAAGTCCACTTCAAATATGTAGGTCAACATATCTCCCAGAAAGTAACACAGAACACCAATCCTTTAAAAAGCCTCTCAAAAAAATGGGTTATATATGATTAAATAAAGTTTAGAAAGAAGTTTTACTACATGTCCCTAACTCTAACCAGAGATTCACAAAGTATAAAGCAAATGCTATAAAGCCCTTCAGTAGAGCTTTTTCTTTTTTAACTTTGTTAAACCTAGTGTTTCTGAAATGCATTTGATAACAGAATCTTTATTTGAGTAACTTCCCTTAACAGCCCATAAAATACTAGAACATACTATGAAAAATGTGGGTATGAACTATTCCAGACAGAATGAGGTTAAAAAAAAAAGTTTCCACATTCAGAGATTCTATAACTTCTCTCAAGAAGTCATCTCAGTGTCTGACAAACAGAAAATCTTTCTGTATCTGAGATAAATCCCTCATGCTGCATTTTAAACATTCCCTGCTGTTGCATACTCTGCGGAGAAGAACAGCTGGCCACCATTTTCCATGTGAGAAATCATTTTTCGTTTAGAGACCTGTCTTAGGGCATCTATCTACCTTCTTTGTCACAACAAGAGCAAGTACAATGATTAAATCTTTCTTAGATATTCATCTTCTACAAATGTTAACTATCTTTGCAGCTCTACTTGGAATCATCTACTTTCTCCATTACATTTTTAAGTTAGAAAGTCCATAAGTATAGCTACTCTATTAGAAATATGACCGGTACTTAGTACCACAGTGCTGACAGATTACTGTGGAGTAATACCTCATGTGGGAATCAGGTCTAAAAGGCAACAAATGAAGCAAAATCATGTAGAGTTAAAATACTCTTCAGACCCTATTAAAGGCTTGATGGTGAAGAAGGACATGCCATCCCCAAAGATGCATCTCCCTCCAGATCTAGGGGCTGTACCAAATAAAGTAGTTGGGTTCTTCTCAGAGGCCACGTTGTATGAAAAATGCGTATCTTTAAACACTAGAATCCTGTTCACCACAGCAAGATGCTCACACCAAGAGGACTCACAGGAGCTGGATCTGGAACTGACAAAGAGAAGAACCAATCCATATCTCTTATTTCCTGCTTTCTCCTGGGACTGCAGTCAGTGAGAGCAATAGTGTGAATTGTATCCACACTATTAAGTTGTGATTTTTCTCTTTCATTTTTGCTTTTGAGATTTAAAATTAATCTACTATAATTGCATTTGTGCAAATGTACCTATGATGCAAATAACTTTATGTCAAAATGCATTTGATTATCATTTTAGTTACATTTTTAAAAATCTATTCAGGGGCGCCTGGGTGGCTCAGTCGGTTAAGCGGCCAACAACAACTCAGGTCATGATCTCACGGTTTGTGAGTTCGAGCCCCATGTCAGGCTCTGTGCTGACAGCTCGGAGCCTGGAGCCTGCTTCGGATTCTGTGTTTCCTCCTCTCTTTGCCCCTCCCATGCTCATGCTCCGTCTCTCTCCGTCTCTGATTAATAAATAAACGTTAAAAAAAATCTATTCATTATATTCTAAGTACAAGGAAAGAGGAGTCTATTTATTATTTGTTTTATTCTGTTTCAATGTTCAGTAAACAATTACAATAGGCAACAGGAGGGGGGAATATTGGGCAAAAACATGAATATGACCCAACCTCTGGTCTCGGACTTCATATTTGATGGAAACAAGCATAAACAAAACCAAAATCAAAATAAGACTGTATTAAGTATCATAATTGTATAGGAAGGGAAGAAATTCATTCTGCTTAAATCATGAAAGAATGTTGCCCCAAAAGTATCAAGTCTTGAACAACAAGGAGGATTTTATTAACTGTGGAAAGGTGCTGTGTGCATGTTGTGTATGTGGAAATGTATAGTGGGGGGCTTGGGAAATTTTTATGCAAATGGAGCAGGAGAAAAGGCAAGTAGATATGAAATGAGTATTCTGTGTCAGAAAGAGCCCATAACCTGGAACTTTGATTCTTGTGTTGCTGGGAGTTGGATAAGGGGAAAAAAAAAGAACTGAAACTAGAAAGAAAGATGGCTGGAGCCAGTTTGTGAAGGAGCCTGAATGCTCCACTAAGGAATATAGACTTAATGGAGAACAAAGAGACCATGATGAGTTCTTGACATGGGAGTGACATGTTTACATCATATCCCTGGTGGAGTGAATGAAATGGAAGTAGGGCAAGCCAAGCTCCTCAAGGCAGGTAGTAGGTCTTATTCCATTTTTATTTGCCACATTCAGCATAATATCTAGTATTTTGTCTCCTACTTTACCACTGATTTTTCTTGCAAAGGTATTGCCTTGTGTGTGTGTGTGTGTGTGTGTGTATCTCACTACCATGAAAGCTATTGTGTTTCACTTGAATACTTTGTCACTTTCACAGTAATTTTTCATGTCCATCATGTTCTCCAAGTGAGAATCCCCATATAGTGCAGTATATATATATCTATATATGTAGCTGCTAACTGTGACTAGTCATGCTACTCAGACACCTGGTCCCTGCCTATGACAGACACAGAAAGTACAAGTGGCACAGGGATGATGAAGGGAAATAATGGACAGGAAGCTTCCACTTCACTTCTTTTGTGTGAGTCTTGGAAACTATCCCATTCTCAGCAGTGGTACTCCTAGTAATCCAAGGCTATTGATCATTCATTTGCTCAAGCAATATGTATCTAATACCAAATAAATACTGGTTTTATTCTAGGCTCTTTGGGCTACATTGACAAGCAAAATGGGGGAAGATTCCATGCTAACATTCTAGTTGGGAAGGGAGATTATCAGGGAAGGAGGTAATAAGCAGTAAATATAAATAAATTATGCATCATGTCAGAAGGTAATAAGTGCTATGAAAAAAATTAGAGATTGAACAGATAAAGAGTACCTGGAGGGTATCATGGGATGAGATGCAATTAAATATGATGGGTCAACCTGCTCAACATCATTAATTATAATGAAAATGAAAATTAAAGTCACCATGAGATACCACTTCATGCCTACTAAATTGGCTAAAATGAAAATGAGTGATAAGAGCAAATATTGATTAGGAAACTGGAACCCTCATGTTGCTATGGAAATGTAAAATGGACAACCACATTAGAAAACTGTCTCAGGTAATGATAGTACCTGGAACTAGAATGGTAGTGGTAGAGGTTAAAAGATTGAATGTATTTTAAGGAAAAAGTCAACAGGTTTTATGATGGATTAAATGTATTATGTAAGAGAAAGAGGAATCTATGGCAATCTAAGATTTTTGTCTGAAAAACTGGAACAGTGGGCTTAGTGATTACTAGATGGGAAAGATTTCAGGAAGTACAGGTTGGGGTAGTGGGAATCAGAAGTCCAGTTTAGACACATTAAACTTGAGATGCATATTTTTATAACCAGTAGGAGATATAATTTAGACAATTTAATATGAGTTTGAAGTTTGGAGAAGTCCAAGCAGAAGACCTAAATGTTGAGGTTGCACTATCCAGATGGTACTTAAAGCCAAGAGACTAGATGAGATCACTATAAAGATAAGATAAAGAAGACAATTCATAGGCTAGAAGAAATCTATGGATCAGCCTTGGAGTATTATAAAATTTAGAAGGGAAATGAGGAGGTGACTGAGAAAAGGTGAAGCCAAAGGAAATCTAAACAAGAGTGAGGACAAATTGAAGGAAGTATTTCATGGAGGAAGAAAAAAATGAAGAGAGTTTAATGAGTTGAAAGGTCAAGATGAGGGTGAGAACTTTGAAATTGTGATTCTTGATCACCTCAGTAAGAATTACTTTCATGGTATAGTAAAAACAGAAGACTACCTGGAAAGCATTCAAGAAAGAAAAGAGGTATAAAGGCAATATGTGTATACAATAATTATGACTTTTTTCTATGAAAAGGGAATTTATAAATGAGATGGTAGTTGAAGGGAAATGTGAGCTCAAGGGAGGGTTTGGATGGATGGATGGATGGATGGATGGATGGATGGATGGATGAGGTCACCTCTACTGGAGAAAAAAAGCCTTCAAATCACCCACCCTTCCAGTGGGGGTTCCATTGCTTCACAAAATGATGAAAAGATATATCATTGTCATTTTTAGGCAAGTCAGATCTCTGGTACCCTCAACCCCACGCAACATTCTCCCCTTGTAAGTAGGCCATATGATTGTAAAATACATAATAAAAATAACCCCAAACCTCAAGGCACCTTGTGAGAAAGTAATGAAAAACCAATACCAAATAAATTACTCATAAATAAAATTCAATGATGTTTTTTGTTATGCAGGGAAACCACATTAGAAGACATAGGAAATTGAGAACTATAAAAAATAGATCCAATGACATTGATTCTGCCAATCAAAATTAGACTGGTTATTTTCCTGATTTATGCCACTATTTATTGCAGACCAACATTCTTAGTCCAGCTTAAATGGGCAAGAGTCATAAAGGAAACCCGAGTACATTTTCAGATGATGGTCCTCCTGGGGTATAACATTAACTATTCATAGAAGAAAGAATCAGCCTTCAGTTTTAATTCCCTTTATCTCTACTGTACATACATTCCAATGGGGTGATTATTCTAATCATAATGGTCAACAACAAATTAGTTCATTTAAAAATTTAATGCTAACAGAGGACTGAATTAAATGCTAAATTCTTATATGATTGTTTGCATGATGTAATATATGTTGAAATTCAGTCTTAGTGCAGGTATAATAGGAGTAGGAGGAGAATATGATAGAAAGGCACAGAATGAACCAAGTTCTACACACAAATTCTCACTGTGATTCTCTTTAAGGGGCACAACACTTAGAGATGAAACCTGAGTTCTTTTGAGATAAATAAGAAGCTAAGCTTGAGGTCTTGAATTTCTAATGCTATGAAAAAGCATAAATTTCAAACAATCCATATATTCAATCTGCAATTTTTCTAGAGGAAAACCTAGGTAACATATCTTAGGGCTTTTACCCAATTCTGGACAATATCTTATAAACTTTAAATATCTATTCATCGGGTCTCCTACCTAACCTAACCCTCCAACTAGTTTATGAAAAATTTTTTTTAATGAGGAGACTCAGGGAATCTGGGTGGATCAATCAATTAAGTATCTGACTCTTGATTTTGGCTCAGGTCATGATCTCATGGTTTGTGAGATCGAGCCCCGCATCTGGCCCCTGTGCTGTCAGCATGGAGCCTACTTGAGATTCTCTCTCTCTCTCTCTCTCTCTCTCTCTCTCTCTCTCTCTCTTTGCACCACCACCCCCCCCCCCCGGCTCATGTGCACATGCATATTCTCTCTCTCAGAATAAATAAACATTTTTTTTAATGAGAAGACATGATTTGTAACTCTCTGTATACTCCTGTATCTCTCAGATTTCAGTTGGTACCACTGTACTCCTGACTCATTGTACTGCAGCCCATTGCTTCCCTATTGGTCCTGAATTATCAGCCATGCTCCCTCCTCAGGATCCTGGTGCCTAATTTTCCTCTGCCTAGAATGCTTTTCCCTCAATACTCTAAGTGGCTCATTCCCCTGGTGCCTTCTGGACTTGTACCATGTGTCATCTTACTTGAAAGCTCTTGTCTTAATGTCTACACAGTATTTATCAATACTTAATTCAATTTTATTTATTTATTCTTAATTTATTTATATTGAGAGAGAGAAAATACACATGCATGTGCAAGCAGGGAAGGGGCAAAGAGAGAGAGAGAGTGAGCATCACAAGCAGGCTCTATGCTGTCAGCACAGAGCCCAATGTGGGGCTCCATCTCATGAACCTCAAAGTCATGTATTGAGCCGAAATCAAGAGCCGTACACTCAACTGACTGAGCCACCCAAGCGCCATTATCAACACTTAATTCTAATACAGACATACAATTTTATTTATTAATTATTCCCCTCTACTATAATCTAAGTCCATGAGACCAGAACCTTTGTTTTGTTCTCTGCTCTAATCCCAGAACTAGACAGGTACCTAGTCTGTACTAGGCACTCAACAAATATTCAATGATGAAGGAAGAAGAAAGACTAGAAAGAGCACCTGCCCTCTCCTTACTGGTCAAGGTGGCTGTGGTATACTTAAGAATGAAAGAAATATTTTGTCTGATCCTCTGGACTTTGTGTATATGCTTTCTTATCCAATAAAAAATATACTTTCTGATAATAGGCTTCCTATCCCCTCAAAATTTAAGAACATAGGAAGAGTTATGAGATAAATTTAACCCAATAATTATTGAATACAGTGAGCACGTTAATGAAAACATTTCTAGGCCAACAGAGTTGTGCTTATTTTGCTGATAATTCTGTATACATCTCATTCATTGTTTGTTTGTTTTAACATTAATTATTGTCAAATTGGCTTACATTCAACACCCAGTGCTCATCCCAACAAGCACCCTCCTCAATGCCCATCACCCGTTTTCTCTCCCCCCTCCCCCATCCACCTTCAGTTTGTTCTCTGTATTTAAGAGTCTCTTGTGGTTTGCCTCCCTCCCTCTCTGTTTGTAACTATTTTTCCCCCTCCCTTCCCCCATGGTCTTCTGTTAAGTTTCTCAAGATCCACATATGAGTGAAAACATATGATATCTGTCCTTCTCTGACTGACTTATTTCACTCAGCATAATATTTGTTTTTTTTAACACAAAAGAATGTCTATAAAAGCAAGACCTCTGTTTTCCTATAAGTTCACTCCCTACTGGATGATAAACAGAGTCAGAGTCCTTAAGATCATTGCCTTAGTAACTAATCATTGCACATGAAAAATAGGACGGTCAGAAATAACAAGTGAGGCAGGAAACAACAGGCCTCAAGAGGTTGCCGAGTAGCAGGAGAATCTGATTTTTAAGGGCTGATTTCCAACTCTCTACCAGTGCATAAACAGACCAAAAAGCAGAGAGGCCAGGCCACAAAAGCATGAAATAGAAGCCAAACTTCTGTCTCCAACCTTTAAAAGAACAAAATATAGAATATAAATTGCCTCCAAGGATTGCCTGAGGCATTAGTTAATGTTTGCAAAAAATTTTCAAGATGAAAAGTATCAGAGAAGAGCTAAATCCTACTATCTCAATAACTGGAATGCTATTTTTTTTTTCATGCTACATTACAAATACTTTTAAATACATTCTACCAAAAGAAAAGCCTGAACAGCCTTCCAAAGGGAAATTTCCATTCATTCATCACATTAACAAAGACACTCTGGGGACAGCCAAGATTTGCCTTCTGTGAATCTACTGCCATCATGAAGGTCCATATTTAAAATACGTGAGTGAGATGACAGCCTATGGGGAGTCAGCACTCCCTTTAATTTGTTGCGAAGGAGTCAAGAAAATCACTTACCAACACACCAATCCAGTGTTCCACTACATGTGCTTCTGCAAGTTAATTACAACGTAGCAGATGCACTATACCATGAGTTAGGGCCAAATGCTAATAATTCATATCCCTCCCCCAAATTTCATGATGCTATTGAGTTTTGGTCTTTGTAAGTTAGTGTTTTTTCAAAGTATGTTTCCTCTACCACCAGTAACAGCACCAGTAACAACACATTAGAAATGCAGATTCTCACATTAGATCTACAGAGTCCAGAATTTGGAGATGGAGTTCAATAAGCCCTAAAACAAGCCCTCCAGGTGATTCTGGTGCATTGCATTATAAGTAATATTTAATTTATAATTTTTTAAAAACCTGACTATTAAAATCCAATTGGACAGAATAATTGACTTACTACTAATTTATTTACTTATTTAGCCAATGTATATTAAGTGCCCATCTTGTAATAACTATTGCTCTGGAAGCCAGAGATTCTACAGCAAACAGAACAGACACATACCCTGACCTCATGGATCATTAAACATTCTAGTTGAAGTAGGCAGACAGACAAACAAAATAAGCAAACTACATGGTATTTTAGAAAATAAATACTGTAGAAGAAATAAAACAATGAAAGGAATATGGGGCATTGATGAGAAGGGGCATAAATGCATTTGATATGACATGGTTGTAGTTCATAAAATTTGAGCTTTGGGTCACTAATTGGTATGTCAGAGTGGTTTTTCACATCATTTTTCTAAGGCCCACTTATAAATTGATCTAAGATGTCATGGTTACGTAAGTATGTTTTAAGTACTTTACAAAGATTTTCAGAAATACATATTACATTTTGTATTCAAATCTTAGTTCTAAATGTAGCCCTGCTTTTACCCTTTTTGTATGTTTTAAACTTTATTTTTAGTACTTAAAATTGTTATTTAACCATTATATTAAATCAAATGTTTAATGACTGTACTATATTTGGAAATGGGGCCTTTTAGGAGGTAACTAAGGTTAAATGAGGTAAAAGGGTGGGGGTTTGTGGCACCCGTGTGGTTCAGTCGGTTAAGTGTCTGACTTCAGCTCAGGTCATGATCTCACGGGTCATGAATTCGAGCTTTGCATTGGGCTCTGCTGTCAGCATAGAGTCTGCTTCAGATCCTCCCATCCCTCCTCCACTCATTCTCTCTCTCTTTCTGTCTCAAAAAAACAAAAACAGAAAAAAGGTGAGGTGGGGACCTAATCCAACAGAACTGATGTCCTTCTAGGAAGAGGAAGAGACACCAGAAAGGTATCTCTCTCTCTCTTTTCAAGGGCACAAAGGAAAAGCTACGTGAGGACATAGTGAGAAGGCAGCTGTTGGCAAGCCAGAAAGACGGTGTCAGAAGCCAACTTTCCCAGAACCTTGATCTTGCATTTCCAGCCTCCAAGACTATAAGAAAATAAATTTCTATTACTTAACCCACCCAGTCTGTGGTATTCTGTCATGGCACCCCAAGCACACTAATATATAAGTATAACCATCTCTTTTTAAATAAAGAGTTCATTTGCATTTTGAGAAAATTTCCCTTAAAGCTCCCTAAGCAATGCAGGCTCCCAAGACCATCACGACCACCAAAAGAAATGTGACTAAATTCCACATGTCCTTTATAGTCTCCCCTAGAGGAATACTGACCAGCTGTCTGCAGTATTACATGATAGTGGGTGTGAAAAGTAGCCACATGTGGAAGACCAGGAGGTAGGACCAAGATAAAGAATAACTGGAGCACAACTTGTGGTCACCTCATTTGTATTAATATTCAAGAAGCAAGGGGGGATATAAAATATTCACACATGAAATGACTTCCATGTCTAGAATTTGCTTCAAAAGAATTCAGTGTAGGGGAAAGGAGAAAGTAGGCAGGAAATGAATGAGACAAGATTGGCCATGAGCTCATGATGCTTGAAGCTGAGTAGTGCATAGTATAGAATTCATTTTAGTTAATCATCAAATTCATCATTTTTTGACACATTTTCACGGATTGGTTGCTATATTAGGTGCTGACTATTCAATGGTGTGCAAAAAAGACAGTTTTTTAAACATGTATTAAAAAATATACATACAAATATGTTATAAAGATAATTGCTATGAAGAAAAAAGTGCTAGAAGAGCACGAGATAGGTTCCTACCTTAGATAAGGCTTTCCTAAGAAAACAACATTTGAGCTGAGCAGTCAGACCATTCTAGGTAGAGGTGGGCAAATTCTGGATGAGTACAGAATGCTTCTGTGAGATGACACTGAATAGTCAGGCATGGACAGATCATGCAGTGACCAGATTATTCAACAAATACAAAAGACAGAGCAAGATGCCAAGTAAAAACATGGGAATGAATACAACCCGGAAAATCTATATTGTAGGACAATCTAGAAAAATAAATGACTAGTTTCTCCAAAAAATGTATTAGAAGGGGAAAAAAAGAATAAGAAACCCATACTCAAAAGAAATTTAAGTGACATGCTGAGCAATTATAATATATGGATGGACCTCATTCAGACCCTGATTTGAATATATGGACTATAAAATCTATATGAGATAAAACAGGGAATTTGAGTTGGATATTTGATGAAGGAAGAAATCTCGATTTTTTTAGATGTGATAATGGTATTAAAGTTATTTTTTAAAAGAATCATAATTTAGATATCATGCTAAAATATTTACACATGAAATGACATGCACATCCAGAATTTGCTTTAAAAAAATCAGCACAGGGAAAGGAAAAGTAGGTAGGAGATGAATGAGACAAGATTGGCACAGCTCATGATGCTTGAAGCTGAGTGTTGCATAGTTAGAGCTTTACTTTGCTTTCTTCTCTTGTGTCTGTAAATTTGAAATTATCCATAATAAAAATTTTCAAAAAGAAAAAAGAAAAACATTAGAAGAAAAAGGGCAATAGTGAAAGTGCATGGGGGAAAATCAGGGCTATGCATTTATCCAAACCAATGTCTCTTTTCGATTCATGTATATTGTGCTCATAAAATTCAAGATACCACCAACATTCAGGCCAGATGATTAAAGTCAGATCAATGCTACTAATAAACTTTTTAAGTACTATTTGAAATATTGACACAGCATTGGGAAATTTTGCAAATTTAAGCAGAAAGAATCCATTTGGAATCATTCCAAAAGTAAATTACATTTTAGGGGGTCTATTTGAGCTAGCTGTAATCAGCAACTCAAGTATTTTTTTTTAAACTCATTGACTATGAATTACATTTCAAACTAATCATCTTGTTTATTTCTGCTAAAATTTCAGAAACCAAGTGATCAGCCGAAAATTCCTGCCCTGCCAGGTCTCTTTTTTAAAGCTAAAGCAATTTTTCTGCCATAAATTCTGCTAGTGGGAGGAAAGACATTAAAATATCTTGCCAACAAAATAGAATATAAAACACAAATAAGCCAAGAATTAAGCTTAAACAATTTAGTCATGCATTTTTGTTGGTTAATCAGGAAAGAGTAAAGGAATTCATAACAAAAATATATGACTGGGAAAGGGGAGATAAGACTGTAGGGAAATTGGCATCCATCAACTGGCACTTAATTAAATTGTATAGCCCTTTGTATTCAAACTATTTTAATCAAGAAAAAAATTTTTAATCCCAGGATGCCTTAAATTCAAAAAGATGATCAGAGCTCTGTTCTTTTGTCTTTGAGGAACACTTTCTGAGAGTAACAGGAGTCCAAAATACTTCCTGAGCATGGGGAAGGTACATATGAAATTTTTTTTAAAAAGCAGCAAGTGTTTGTCTTATATCAGAACATTAGTGTTCAAAGCCAAATGACCCCTCTGATTCTTTTACTTAAAAACTCCGTTTATATAAAGTTAGAGTGGCTTAGTCTGTTTCATAGGACTTGCCTCCGCCTTGGGGAAGAACATCATTTGGCTTTATCAAGGACACTAGTTTCAATTTAAACACATTTAAGACCAGCATGTGGCACTTCACCCTGCCCTAACTCCTTCTGTTCTACTTGCCAGATACTGGTGATCTGACCTCCTTGCCAAGTCTGTCCCCTATTTTTGCCCTCAACATTTCTGAGTTAGCACTGATGCTTCAAAGGGCCTTTGGTCTGACCTGGCACCAGCTATAATAGGTCTAGGCAGGTATCACCATCTTACTCTTTTGTCACCTACCTTCTCCAGGACCATCCAAAGAAAGTTATTATTAGCACAACTCTTCTCAACAGAACCATTTAATTCACTGGATGTGCAGAACCTGTCCCCTATCTGCTTATACTCCAAGTAATAGCCACACACACATTCCCACTCACATTGCAAGGTGGAATGGAGTATGGGCCACCAACACCAAGTGTCAAAGGAGTTCAAGAAATAAGACATTAATGAATAAGGGAAGAATATGGGAAGATGTATCTTTTCTAGCCAGAATTTAGATAGTTGGAATGATGGGAAAAGAACCAGTCTGGCAGGGGCCACTGAATCAGAAAGCCTTAACATTATGAACAAATGTGACATTTTTCTGAGGATGGTAAAAACACAGTACAAAGGCGCCTGGGTGGCTCTGTCGGTCAAGTGTCCAACTTCAAGTCATGATCTTGCATTGATGAGTTCAAGCTCTGCATCAGGCTCTGTGCTGAGAGCTAAGAGCCTGAAGCTTGCTTTGGATTCTATGTCTCCCTCTCTCTCTACCCCTCCCCTGCTTGCCCTCTGTCTCTCTCCATCTCTCAAAAAATAAAAAACATTAAAAAAAATTTAAAAACACAGTAAAGACTGTGTACCATATAGTAGCAATAATTACTAAATCAGTTTGAAGAGGTTGCCATTTGTCTCAAGCTGTAGAGATCCTTAAATTCCAGGTATACAGCAAAACTTATTTTGCAGTTTTCTCTGGAGATTTAAACAGGAGAGATCTGACAAAATCAATGATACAGAAACATCGATCTTGTGTGAAATTTACTAATAAAGCACAAAAATAATTGTCTTGGTGGAGATAGACAGTGATAACAGAAAAAAAGGAAGAGGAGAAAAGCTGCTTCAAAGAAACAAAGCAAAACAAAACAAAACAAAACAAAACCAGGATTCAGATACTAACATACAAGAAAGGAGGGGGACTTGTCCAAGATGTGACTCCTGTTTCTGGCTTAGTTGGCTGGACAGTGGTAGTATACACTGGCAGAACAGAGCATTCGGGAAGGAAATTCAAGTTTATAGAATAGAGTGTGGGCGAAGAGAATATGTTTGCTTATTGGCAAGTCTGGAATCATGGCAATTAAGGAATTATGGAAAGAAACTTGCTGTGCAAGGATATTGCAGTGAGAGCATCTGCTTCAGACAGTATGGCAGACTTGACTAGATGAGCTCCTGGGACCCCCAACTCTTATATTTCTAGCCAAGTAGATGATGTGTGTGTGAGTTAGAGGAGTCGTTTTCCTGATTATCTCAGGAGTCTGAGTCACTTCAAGAGCAAGAAGACATGGGTTATGGTGCTGACTATAGCCTACAGGCTCTAAAATCTGTCTAATATGGATAACAAATCACAATGTCAGTTAGGCTGGGGATATCCCTTCTTAAAAACATGGGATTTCATTTCCATCCTTTTCTCCCTGGGAGTTCCCATTAGCTTCACTATGGGAGTCCTCATACCAGCTGCTGGCATCACATCTACCCAGCCCACTCTGATGTTATCATGTATCATGCAGTAACCAACAACCATTACTTTTTGTTCAATTCTACTGCTGGAAGAAAAGATAAAAGAAAAGTAGCACCTTATATATTT
This sequence comes from Panthera tigris, assembly GCF_018350195.1. Taxonomy (NCBI): domain Eukaryota; kingdom Metazoa; phylum Chordata; class Mammalia; order Carnivora; family Felidae; genus Panthera; species Panthera tigris. Next base: position 62,356,245 of record NC_056666.1, read on the forward strand.
GAGAATTTTTGTTCTGATAACTTCAACCAACAGACACCCAAAGGTAAACTGGGAAAACAGTGGTACATTTAGTGTCCTAGTGACTGCATAAGAGTCAAATGGTGATAGATCTGCAACCGTGTCACCTTGAGAAGGGTGACAATCATAGCTCAAGTTCCAGTGGAGTCAAGACAGATTATAATAATACGAAGCAGGCATCAAGACCAACAGCACAGACCACGGTACCTAATGAGTGTTGGGAGCAAATTCTGAGAGTGTGCGACAAAGAGTTCATTGAAGCAAAGTGGCATGAAACTGAGGTTTGACTGATTTGGAACAGGGCCAGAGCCCAGGTCAAGGGCGTAGTGGTGGGAAACCACATGCAGTTCCCATCAGTTGATAGGAGAGGGGTAGTACTCCTTTCTTGGCCACGGGCCTCTTTCATGGCCACCCTGCTTCACCCTGTGCACGTGGTTCCCCTGCTCTCTCTGCTCATGGGCTTATTGGGCCTGTTCTGGACTGAGGCTGGAGCATGGTCATGAGGGCGGCCCCCTCTCCTTTTCTCCTGTCCTCACACACTTATCACTACAGTCTTCACAGCTCTCTCTCTGGTGTCCAGGTCCTGAGAGCAGTGCCCATCAACTCACCTCACCTTCTGGGACCAACTCTTACAAGTCGCTGAACTCCAGCTCCCGCTGACCCTTCAGGTCGCAGTGAGGATGTCACATCCTCTGACAAACCTGCCCTGTCACAGGCTGCTAGACCAGGTGGGTGCCTCTCTGTGCTCCCACAGCCCCACCCAGACTTATACACTGCCCAGTAACTGCCTGTTCACTTGTCTGTCTTCCCAGTAGAAGCTCCTGGGCCAGGGTTGTGTCTCATGGATTATTATTTTCTCAGCATCTAGCTCTTTAAATAAATAAACATGGGCTCAATGGGTTTGGATTAACCCTATATTAAAATAATACCTACAAATATGGAAATACATTAAGTCTGTACTTTTTGCTCTTGCTGAAGCCACCATACAAATTTCTACATTTCTATAAAAGCATCTGCTATGCTTCTAGTTGTTGAGGCATCTAGCTGAGGGCACATGTTGAAGGTCTGCTTCTTTTGAATAGTAACTATCTGAAATGAACCAGTGAGAAATGAATGAGAATGCAGTCCCCTTTACAGGCTACAGAAGTATCAATATATACGAACACAGCATAATGTATAAACCTCTTGAATCACTAGGTTGTACACCTGGAACTAATATAACATTATATGTCAACTATATTTAAATCAAAAAAGTAACAATAAAGAGATATCAATATATAAAAAAAGCTATGTGAGATTCTTTCTTACTTTGTATTGAACAACAACACAGTTTAAATCAGGGTTTTTCTCACCCTGAATAAATCTAAAGTGGATTTGAAATGCCATTAAGACTCAGTGAATTTTCTAATACAGTATTAATACAGTTATCTTATTAACAGAGTAAATTTAATAAAGTAAATTTCTACGTCTAAGACTGCTAACAAAATCTAAAGCACATACCTGCAAAAAAGCAAATGTGACATTCTGCAAAACACACACTTGGTTCATTTCTTACCTCTAGTCTAGTTCTGCTCTATAAAGCATTTAACATATTTATTTTAAACCAATAAATTTTCTTTGTCATTTCATTCTCTCAGTTTCATCCAATAAACATGTACAGATTGCATACTATATGCACCAAGCACATGTTTCCGGACTTCCAGACAAGAGTCTTGTTTATCTGTTAACAAACACATTAGCAATCACATTAACAATGCCGTAAGTGGGTAGAATGCTTTGTGGCTCATGAACACTTTCATATAAGAATCATCTGCTACCAACAAAACCCCTTTAATCTTACAGTGGAGGAATAGCATAGAGTGGTTGTTATGACTCCCTCAAGGTCATTCCAAGTACACAGTCGACTCCCATGTGAGAGTAGGTTGTCTGGCTCCAAACCCAATTCTCTGCTACAACACATGGCCTCTCATTTCAGCTCCTTTATTAATGTGGAGAATGGACAGGGGAATATGTTGTGTCAAATATTGCTTTCATGGAAGCACTGTGCCTGAGATCCAGACTGTTTAGCAGTGCAGCCCAGGTGAACTTGAGTTTCTATGTGACTATATCAGAGCTGACACAAGCTTACAATGAGTGTACCATTTCTTCTAACAGCTCAGTTAATAGATGACTGCTGAAAATTTGTTAGAGCATCACACAGCCAGAAATAAAATTGTAAATTAAAAGCTTTACATAATGTTCACTGGAGCCTAGCAATTTTGTCATTACAAAAATTATTTTTGTCATTATGTCCTAATTTATGAAGAAAAGGATTTTCTCTTAACTTAATCGGTTTTTCAGCAACTGAGAATTTAATGGAAATATTAACATGTAGGCTTATGTAGTTTCCTCCATGAAGTAAAAGCCCAGCAGTTAGACTGGAACAGTATTTCTCCAACTGTAGGGCCATTATCCAAAGGCAAATTTTGTCAGCTCCACAGCAACCTCCCCAGACACCATTCCCAGAGACAACACAGATCGATAAGCTCTCCTCTTCACCCTACTTCATACTGCATCTTTTCATTCCCAGGTATGAGATTTAAAAAAAAAAAAAAAAAAAAAAAAAAAAAGCAAATACTTCAGCCAACCCTGGTGTCATTTGAGTTTTGGAAACCAAACTAGCAAACTAGATGATCTCTTCTAAACCCATCAATCTATTAGTCTATGAAAAAAAGCACTAACTATATGAATATCAAACAGTACTCACACCTCAGAGGATGTTATCACTGTGGATCCCAAAAGGGGTGACCCCCAGAAATCCCAGAAACAGTTGGACACCTTGTTATATATGCCTTGGATGCCTTGTTGAGCAGATTCCTGGGCCCAAACCCAGACGTACTAAATCAGAATTTCTGGAATGAGACTTAGAAATATGTATTTCTAACACACTTCCTTGGATGATTCTGATGTTCACCCCCATTTGGGAACCTGGGAACATTCTAGAAATGAAAGTTCTCAGGTCCTGCCCCAGACCTACTAAATCAGAGACTCTTAGGATGGGGCCACAGAAATCTGTGTTTTGTTTTGTTAATGTTTATTTCTTTTTAAGAGGGGGGAGGGGGAGAGAGAGAGAGAGAGAGAGAGAGAGAGAGAGAGAGAGAGAGAGAATGCAAAGCAGGCTCTGTGCTGTCAGTGCAGAGCCTGATGCAGGGTTTGAACTCACGAACTGTGAGATCATGACCTGAGCTGAAATCAAAAGTTGGATGCTTAACCAACTAAGCCAACCATATATCCCAGAAATCTGTGTTCTGTCATGTCCTCCAGATGGTTTTGATACACAGTGGAGTTTGAGAACCACGGATTTCAACAAGAGAGAATAGTTAAATTTCAATTTAAAAAAAACATATATTGAGACCCTCCTGAGTAAAGTCCCTGGGTTAGCTGCTTCAGGGAAAAAAGAGCAGCTCACTTTGTACTACATCACTTTTTAAACGCATATTTCTTCAAACGTCTATGGAGAATTTACTCTGTGCTAAGCACTGTGTTAGTGGTTTCTTAGGATAAAGGTATTAGAAAGATATAGTTCCTGGGCTCAAGAAGCTTATAATCTACTAAGATAAACTTTTTCTGTCAAGGGCCAGAGATTAAGTGTTTTAGGCATTGTGGGCCACATGCTTCTGTGTAACTACTGGGTTCTGTTACTATAAAAGCAGCCAGAGATAATATGTAAATGAATGCAGTTGGCTGCATTCCAACAAAACTTCATTTATAGATACTAGCACTTGAATGTCATATAGTTTTCACATGTCATGAAATATCATTCATCTTTAGAGTTTTTTTCCAACCATTTAAAAAATGTAAAAACAATTTTGGGGGCCTTACAAAAATCAGTGGGGGCCAGAATTGTCTTATGGGTGGTGGTTCACTCTAAAGTAAAGCCTGTAAGGCAGTAACAAATAAAATCTGAGGGTTTGAGTCTCTGTGATATTGATAGAAATGGAAAAGTCAGGAGAAAGAGAAGGAACAATGATGAATTCTGTCTTAAATAGTCTTTTCTGTCATTTCATATCCTATTGTTTTCCTAAAAAGTATCACATGCTTTTTCTTACATTTCTCTATAGCAGAAATATATCTGTCACTTAAGTAAATCCATTTAATCTTCTCAGGAAAATAATATGATGTTAATAAGGATTCTTTATGTCTTTCCCTACGGGTCCAATGTTATCCATTTATGTGGATATGGAAGCCAAGATGTTAAACATTATAAAGGCCAAACATCTTTGATGAAGCATACAATGTGTCACTTCTTCTCTCTTTCAAGTACTAGGAGGTGGAGATTGGCTACCATTTACACAACATTTAGTCTGCCTTGAAAACTGCCAGCTTATGTTGTCTACTGCAGGCTCCAATTTTTTGGAGAATCATAATTAACTTGGGCTTTTTGTTAGTTTGTTTACAATCTCAGATTGTATAGTTAAGTGCTAATTACCCAGTTTCTAAAGATTAATATTCACAGAAATATAATGCCACTACTCTGACAGAACAAGTTACATGCAAATCTATGATATCAGTTCCCAAATTTGAATCCACTCAGTGTACTAAATCAGAATCTCATGGGCACAGCAGCCAGAACTGGTACTTTTAACATGTTCTCCTGGTGTCCTTGATGCCCAGCCAAGGGCTGGGAGAACCACTCTCTACCCTACAGTGGCCAGAAAGTGGAACAGAACAAGTTGAGTGGCTCTGGCCAGGACATGCTACTAGATGGTCATACTTGGGAAGTGTCATAGCACCATTTTGCTGGCTCATGGAGGAAACACCTTCATTTTCAGGTGGATCTTAAATTCTAAGTTATTTATCACAACAAAAGTATAAATAAAACCCAAACCTCCCACCACTGAGAGTAAGCCGAACAAAACATGAGTTGGCAGATTCAGAGAACATCCAAACCAGAGATAAACAAAGGTTGCAGAGTGCACAGTGTTCCACCTAGTTTTCACACCTGGCCATCCCATCCACTAATCAAGTTTCTTCCATCTCATAAAGTCAAACCAGGAACACCAGAGCTTGTTCTAGAAAATCACTACAGCCTTCAACCCCATCCTCCATCATTGTCCATTCACACACATCATGGTTCTCATCTTTTGAGTTCAGGGTTACTGACCCTATACTTACTCTCAGTAGTTGGCTGGCACCTCCTTCCACTGTCAAGAGTCCCCAGATCAACATCCTGGCTTTTTTTTTCCTTGGTCTTGTTGTATTGCTTTTGTCTCTACTTACTTCCTTTGTTTTTGGTGAAAACTTCTGTTCTAGCACTTGCTCCTATAGAAATTCCTGCTGGGATAAGAGAGAAGATACAGGATAAGAGAGATACAGGACTTTGGACATATGAGAGCTAAACCTTTCTTAATTAGGAAAAAAAAAAGTGACTAGCTAACTGTTGAAGAACAACATGCATGATATAGAGAAATCTTCTCTATATAGAGTTTACTTCTTCTTTTAGATGAAACTATGCTTAAATTAACTAGAAAGTCCCACTTCTCATTCCGCTGCATCAGTTCAGAAACTCTCAAGGAAGCCTATGACTGTACAGACTTCTGTAGATACTAAACTTTCAGATTAAAAAACTGGACAAGGAATGAGACATGGAATTTTAACTTCCAATCAAAGCTCTGATGCAGCAGCATGGACTATCAGGTGGATGCTGCTGCTTCAGAGGGTACCTCGACAAGTGTCCCTCCTGTCTCACTGCTAAGTGCATCACAGGCATCAGCAGTCCTTCTTCCCATCAGGCACAGAGGATTTAGTTGGGGGTCAGGTCAGCTAAATTATTTCAGTCAGCCAACGCCAATAAATATGCTAAGAAATTTTGATGTCTGCGGGGAATAAGTTTAGGAATTCCCTGGGCTTGCACCTATGGATTAACAAGTATAAGGAATTAGAAAGCCATAGGATGCTCACACCCAAGTTTGAGTAAACAAGATTAGGTACATAGGCACAGAGAGAGCGGGGCAAAGGCCCCAATATAGAACAAAAGTCTGTGAGGTAAATAAGATTAGGTATTCAGGGAGGAAATGCCCCCTAATTCAGTACTATAGCAGGAAGCTGCTTTCACAGGAAGGAAGGACCAAATTAGGTAAACAGGTAAATAGGGCTATAGACCACTGCCAGCAAAGTTGCCCAGAGCCAAGCTAATTAGCAAAAGAAAGGTACCTTGTTGACCCTGAGACAGCTCTGCTTTTCTTGTCCCCTAGACCAGTTTAGGTAAACAGAGGTGGTGCCTCACATCTGCTATAAACAACTTTCCTCCAGAGCCAGGATTTTGTTTTGTATTAACCCAAATCCCTGAAACGGCATGTTTTCAAAACCCCCTTTCCCTCACGCTCATGAGTTAATGTTCACAGTTTCATTGTCTCTTTGTGCACATCCATCACCATGTTTGTAAGTCTTCTGATCCTAATAAAAATGGAGCAAGGACCCTTGATAGGGGCTCTTGTCTTCTCCTGGACATTAGCCATCTCTCGCATTTTAATCCTGTGTCCCACTTTCTTGCTGGACAAGAAAGAACTCTAGACCCAGAGTCTATGACAGATGGCATAAAAAGTATGTCATCGGTGCCACTGTCACCCCCAGGAATATAAGAAAAGCTGAGCAGGAGATAGGTTTGTTGATTAGCACACCCTCCCACCTAACTTAGTGATAAAATTTCTGCAAATAAGTGGCTGCTCCTCTTGACCTTAAGACCTACATCCCTTTATAGTCTAGGCTCACCCTGAACCATATCACCGTATCACCTGTGGCTCACCCTTCTCTTGACCTACTCGATCTTCACTTATGCAGCATGCGCAGATACTTCATGCTGCAAAATCACCAGGCAGGGCACCCACTCACTTAGGGATCAGATCCTGGCTGTGGTTCAAAAAGAAAGCACCACGGGGGTATAGCTCAGTGGTAGAGCATTTGACGGCAAAAAGAAAGCACCATGACTAAAATAATTCGCAATCTAGTACCAATAACTACTATGTTTAAACAATTAGGGAGTGAAAGTTCACTGCCAGTTTTAGGTCAGGAAAACCTTTCTCCAAAAGAGGTTAACACTTAAATTGGACCTTTATGAAATGTATGGGCAGGAATCAGAATGGAATACTTATGAATTAAGTAAACAAAGTAGATCTGTGTGTCTGTCCGAAAATTCTGAGATGTCATGTTTGAGTAGTTAATGACAGTAGCATTGCTCAATATGCCTGAGAACCTTTACTGATAAACACAAGGGAAGAAAGAAATGCTTAAAAAGAAGCAAAGTGAGCTCAGTAAAACTTATCTAATGTTAGGTTGTGTTCACCAAGTCCTGCTTCATAATTCTTTTCCTGGATACACAAAAAAACTGCCTTCCCAGTTAGAGCCATGTGACTAGTTCTGGCCAATAATGTGTGTAATGTGTCTCTTTCTGGCTAAAGTACCTAAGGGCCGGTGGGGCTGAGTGATTATTTGATAATATTAAGAAATTGTGTCATCTTTTAGATGTGAAAATGGTATTTTGATGATGCTTTTAGAAAGAATCCATGTCTTTTAAAGGTACATACTTAAACATTTATAGAGGACATTTCTGGGATCATTTTCAAAATCGTCCAGTAAGAGTAGATATGGTGAGTAGGGATACAATTGAAGCAAAACTGAACTGATGATTGTTTACATAACTGAAATCTATTAACACAAATTTTTAAAAGATAACTGGTTTGACACCCTCTCCCTTTACCTTCCTATTAAAGTGATCCAAAAACCACCTATTCCAGAAGTAAAGCTTTAGGATAATACTATAGGGTGGAATCCCAGGTCACTGCATAGAGGAGAGTTGCCTTGATAACCCAAAGCAGACCTTTTGTGAACAAGGTGGAAATCTTTATGTGGTAAGCCACTGGTATTTTGTGGTTACTTGATATCTCAGTGTAAGTGTGCAGCCTAGCCTAACCTAAATAATAATAGGAAGATTTGATTTTGAATATGGGGTAGCCTGTAATAGCCTATATGGTATGGAGCTAGCCAAAGAGGTAACTTATAGGATAGCTGACTGGATAAGAAACTAGCATGAATTTGAGAAGGAGCACAGAGAGGAAACTGAGGGTAAGAAGGAAAGGTCAGGCAACACAGTACAGGCAAGGGATTTTCAGGAAAAAAAAAAATCAACCAACAAGAAGTCACCTGTGGCAAGGGTGGCTAAAGAACTTTTTTTTTAAATTTTTTTTAATGTTTATTTTATTCATTTCTGAGACAGAGACAGAGCATGAGTGGGGGAGGGGCAGAGAGAGAGGGAGACACAGAATCAGAAGAAGGCTCCAGGCTCTGAGCTGTCAGCACAGAGCTCGACGCAGGGATCGAGCTCATGGACCATGAGATCGTGACCTGAGCCAAAGACGGTCGCTCAACCGACTGGGCCACCCAGGTGCCCCAAGAACTTTTTCAAAAATGGCAACATCTAACAGATTGGATAATCTAAAATTAGTGAGTAAGTTCCTAGAAACATAAAACTAACCAAGACTGAATCATGAATAGAAAATGTGGAAAGATCAAATAATGGGTAAGGGGACTGAGTCAGTACTCAAAAGTCTCCCAACAAAAAAAAGAGCCCGGGACCAAATGACTTTATGATGAAGTCTATCAAATGTTTAAAGAAGTAATACCAATCCTTCTTAAACTCTTCCAAAAAATGAAGAGAAGAAAACACTTCCAAATTCATTTTACAAGGCCAGCATTATCCTGATATCAATAAGGATACTACAAGAAAACTACCAATATCCCTAAAGAACACAGGTTTTAAAAATCCACAACAAAATACTAGCAAACTGAATTCAACAGCAAACCGAAAGGACTCAAGGATGCAAGGATGAGTTGACACACAAATATTAGTAAGAGTGATACTCTAGCAAACAGAATGAAGGGTAAAATTCAGATGACCATTTTAATAGATATAGAAAAAGCATTTGACAAAACTCAGCATCCTTTTATGATAAAACTGTCAACAAATTAGATATGGAAGGAATTTACCTCAACATAATAAAGGCCATATATGACAAACCCGCAGCTAATATCTTCCAGCAATCCCACTTCTGGTTATACATCTGAGGGAAATGAAATCACTATGTCAAAGAGATATCTGCACTCCCATGTTAATTACAACATTATTCACAACAGCTGACACATGGAAACAACCTAAGTGTCCATCAAAGGCTGAATGGATAAAAAGATGTATATGTATAGATACATGGATAGACAGATATAGATACAGATGATATATAGATATATACAATGGAATATTATTCATTCATTAAAAAAAGAAGGAAATTGTGCTATGTGCACAATGAAGGACATTATGCTAAGGAAAATAAGCCAGACAAAGAAGACAAATACTGTATAATCTAACTTACACGTGGAATTAAAAAAAAAAGTCAAACTTACAGAAACAGAGTAGAATAGGGGTTACTAGAGGTTATCAGGAACTGGACAATGGGTAAAATGAAAAGATGTTGGTCAAAGGGTACAAACTTTCAGTTCTTCTTTTTTTTTTTTTTTTGAGAGAGAGAGCATGAGTGGAGGAGGGGCAGAGAAAGAGGGAGACAGAGGATCCAAAGCAGGCTATGTGCTGATAGCAGAGAGCCCGATGTGGGGCTTAAAATCACGAATCATGAGATCATGGCCTCAGCTAACGTCAGACACTTAACCGACTGAGCTACCCAGGCACCCCCAAACTTTCAGTTCTAAGATAAATAAGTTCTGGGGATCTAATAATATATAGCATAGTGACTGTAGTGAATACTATTGACTTTGCTAACAGCATAGATCTTAAGTGTTTGCACCACAAAAAAATAACTATGTGAGGTAATGGATGTGTTAATTAGTTTGACTATGGTAATCATTCACAATGTATATATGTATATCAAATAATCATGCTGTACACTTTAAATACATATTAATTTCTGGTCAATTATATCTCAATGAAGCTGGAAAAAACCACTTACTGTGGGTCTATTCTAGATTCAACACCATACAACCTGCTGGAGACATAAAGGAAGGCACGGTCTCAGCCCTCAAGGACTTCACATCAAAGGGAAGAAGAATCACTAGCAAATAATATCTAGTGCAATAAAAGAAAAGAAAGTACAGAGTCTTAGGACATCAGACATAACAAACACTGGGGATAAGAAAATTCAGGCAAGAAGTCCTAGAAGCCATATAGAAGCAATAGCAGCCAAGGATAAAGGAAAGAGCATTCCAGGAAAAGGAAGAAGCTTGTGATAAAGCTCTGAGACAAATAGAACTTGGTATATTTGAGGAACCAAGAGTAATTTAGGGTGGAGAGTGCTTATTGTTAAAGAAGAGCAAGGGAGGTGTCAAGAGATGAGGCAAAATGATCAGCAAGGGTCAGATCATAATCATATGCCTTACCAAGGACTATTAGCCTCTACCATAAAGGTTACAGGAAACCACTTACTATTTTAAGATAATTATAAAGATCAAGTACCAGCAATGTGGAGAATGGGTCTGAAGAGGTATAAAACTGGGGGCATGGAGATTGGTAAAGAAGCTATTTGCAGTAACCCAGGTGAACTATGATGAGAGCTTTAACTAAAGTGGAAGCACTGGGGATAGAGATAAATGGTCAAATTCTGGAGAACCTGAATGATCAAAACCACAGGCCCTGGTGACTGCTTGACTGTGACTGGTGAAGGGAAACAGTAGACAAAATGATTGCCAAGTGTTTTAACATGGACAACTAGTAGAAGGACTGAGCCCCCGGGAGCTTCTATAGGCAAGAGAAAGTTGTTCAGGGACTTTGCTCACTCCTTATACGTTGCTAATGCATGGGCAATCAAAATGCAATGACTCCTTTATCCCTAAACTTTTAATTACAGTTTTCTACACAACTTGAAAGCAAACACATTTATGATTCAATGTCATATCATTCAATTGATCAGCACACTCTATTCACTACAGGTTGGAAAAGTTATTGATCAAACACACAGAAGTGCTGACAGCCTACAATTGCCCACTTGAGATAAAACAGAAATGTGAAAGATTAAAGGGTTCTTGTCACTAGCATATTTGAATAATGGTCCCTGATTATAATGGTCCTCTGTGTGATTTGACAGGCCAACTGATCAAAATTAAGAAGTCAAGTTCTTAAAGGCATCCAAACTTTGGGGAACATTAACTATTTCTCAGTCATGTCGTTAGGTATTTTTGAGTAGCGCTTATGTGGCTGATCTTCGGAATATCTCACTCAAACAAAATGTGGTAAATTACCAGTTTAGTTTGACTTTAGGGCATCACAAAGACCCTATTGGGGTAATATTATCTCTTACTGGACTAAGAATTTTTTCTGCTTAGAAGTCTAGGGTTTTATTCTCTGAAGAGGTCTCTGAACTGCAGGAGACCAGGCACATACCCCAACCCTAACCCTAACACTAACCAGAACCCTAAACCATAAACCCCAAACCCCAACCCTATTTCTAACTATAAGCTTAACCTAAACCCTAAACACAGATCTGAGAAAAAACAATAGGAAGATATGGTGTGTATATATATTTATATAAAATATTTTATTTGTATTCATAAAAAAGTATGTACTGGCATTTGCAATGATATGGATGGACCTAGAGAGTATAATACTAAGCAAAATAAGTCTGTCAGAGAAAGACAAATACCATATGACTTGACTAATGTGTGGAATTAGGAAACAAAACAATCAAGCATAGGGAAAAAATAAGAGAGAGAGGCAAACAATGAAACAGACTCTTAACTATAGTATACCTGAAACTAATATTGCACTGTATGATAACTAGAATTTAAATAAAAACTTAGACAAAAAGAATTTTTCTGCTTAGTTGAAAGGCTTAGCATTAATTTAGAAATCAGGATCCTCAAACTTTACAACCAAAATTTATATAACTGGTTTGGCTTTGCTAAGTGACCAAGAGCAAGTCACTGAACTTCCCTGAAACTAAGTTTACTCATTTGTAAATGTGGACAATTTGTCTATCCAATATACCATGCAAGATAGGAAAGCACTCTACCATTGCATACTTTTTAATCATTGACAAATTCTCATAAGTATTATTGCCACTATTATTATTTCAACCCTTTTGTTTAAGTAATATGGTGGCAGGGATTATTCTACAGTTAGTATATAAATGAATTTAATATGAAGATGATGGAAAAATGAATTGGGGGTGGCAAGCACTCTGCCTTTTTACATAAGCATACCACAATGTCTTGGGTTTTTTTCTCCTCAGTTTAGTTAAAGCAAAAGAGAGAACTTCTTGGACAGACTGAAAAGCAAATGACCTCTTAGCTAAATTTAGGTAAAGAGAATCCAAAAGAGAAGGAAACTCAGAGAAAAACTTGCAAGAAGATATTATTTGAAAAAGGAAACTGTAAGAGCAAATGTCAACAAGTTATATAGAACAAAAATAATATTTTTGAAAATCCACATTTTATTAGTAGGGCAACTACTAAAGGGACAGGAAGCTAGACAAAACATCCATTGTCTGAAAGCTGCTTATGTGATTGGAGAGCAATTTATTCCCACTACTTTAAAAGAAGAAATAATTTTTACCCAAACAAGGTGCAAAGATTCTATTAAAAACTGTATGAAATCTATAAATCCTATAAAAGCAGTCAAGCATCAGAGAAGACCATTATGAGCATAACTGACATCAAGAACGAAGAACCTGTGATATTGAAAAGACAATAACAGAACAAATGAAAGTACATCAAGGGTACACAGCAATGACAAAGAAAAGAAACCTACAAACCAGGGTAAAAACCAGGATAACCAATTTGAGAATAATCGATGTATTAAAGGAAATAAAAATGTAAATAAAGTGGAATTTTACTTAGGGAGTAAATTAAAGATAATTTTGTGGACTGTCAAGAAATCAAATTACAATACAGATATCTTGAACAAATATGAAAAGTCAGTTGGAAACAGGCTTCACTGAAATATACCTGGGTACCTACTTGTTACATTTTTAAAGTCTGACACACATGAACAAAAGAATATGAGGTCTTGAGTAGAAAGGCATAAAAGAAGATAAAGATGTGATTAATGGGATATTTTTATTGCACTCTATGGATTGTGTAACCTGAGTATAGACACCTGGATAAACTCATATGGAGAAGTCAAAGGTCAAATTTCCTCCAGAGCCCCCTTCTAAGGAGTATTTTTACTCCTATAACTTGTATATGTCTGGATTCTTAGGAGTTGAGGGAAAGGCCTGATAAATGAATGACCTAATGTATTAATTTTGCCTTGAGATCCACCAATAAAAGGGAAGAATTTTTTTTTCAGGCCATCAGATGATAAGGAGCCATAACACAAGCCCTTGGGCAGGTAAGATGGCACAGTTTGGAGAACAGTAAGTTGGAGATCAAAGGAGTGTAGGACCACTTCCTTACTGATGGCAGAACATATGATAGAAATCATTGCTTGGTGAGTTGAGAGCACTCTGGTGTGAGGATTACACTTGCTCTCATCTAACTATCTGTTTGACCATGCATCTTAATTTTCTAGAGATTGGTGGCCTCAAAAAACAGGCTCCATCTTACTATAAAGGTAAGAATGCCCTGATGCTCAGCCTTGAGGCACAAGGCAGGCTTCAAGGGACATCAACCCAAAGCTAAGGGAAAAGGAGGCATTATAAAAGAACAGAATCCAACAAAGATCATTTTTTTCTTTGAAGACAAAAGATAGCTTTTGAAAATGAAAGAAAACCTCAAACACCCTGGAAAAAATTTGATGAAAATACTCCAGTGAGAAGAATGAAATGACAGATAACTATTAAGAACCAGTGGACTGCAAAATTAATAAAAGGAATGGTTAGAAATACCATGTAAAATTAGACCTCATTTTGAGATGCATGTAAATATTTTATAAAGTGTTCCAGGCAATGGAAATGCCAGCATAGAATTTAGATTTCATGTCACCTCCAAAACAATGATAAAGGTTAATTTATTTAGCTGAAGTGTATATTAAAACTAATGATGACAAATGTGTCAAAATGGATTGTTGTTAAAAATAGGTAATCAGATTGGAAGATAATCTTTTCAATTGGAAATAAAAACTTTAAAATCAGGTATCAGACAATATGGCAGCAGAGTAGAAGGGCCCTAGGCTCATCTTGTCCCACGAACACAACTATATAACTATCAAATCATTCTAAATACCCTAGAAATCAACCTGAAGACTGACAGAACAAACTCCACAACTAAAGGGAGAGAAGAAACATTGAAGAAAGTAGGAAGGGTGGAGATGTGGTTTGCAGGAGAAAAGGATCAAAGGTGCTGTGGAGGGGAAGGGGCCATGGTCTCAGAGAAAGGTGAGACAGGAGCACACAGGGGAATGCACAAGGAGGACCTCTCTCCAAAGCCATTGACCAGGAAAAAGCCATTGGCTGGGAGAGGAGCTGATTTTCGTGAGCTCTTACAACCAGTGGGGCTTAAAGACAGGATGTTTAAAGGTTGGTGGGCTTGGCTGGGATAGATCACTAAAGGCACTGCCCTGCTCCTGAGAGAGAAGGCAACAAACAACCTGGAGACAGTGTGGAAACAGTGATCTGAAGAATGACTGGGGTACACATTAGGGAGATTATTTGCTCTTCTTGGAGTGCTTCCTTGAGAAGTAGCACAGAGATGCTTCTTCAGGGACAAAGGAGCTGGCTGGTGCCATTTCTCTCCCTTGCCCCTCAGCATAAACACAGAACCACCTACAGGAAGCAGGGCAGTGCCCACATTGGCTACTTATTAGGCATAACCTGCTTATACCAAGTGCCACACCACTGTACTATGGTGAGATTGCCCTTCTCAGTCAAGCTTGCCTCAGTCCTAGCATAGTGGGCCCCTTCCCCAGAAGACCAGCACAAACCCCTACCCACACATCTCCCAACTAGAGAGTTCTGAGGGGCTTCAGTTCTGGTGGAGGTGGTGTCAGGTCCCATTTCATAAGCAGACCAGAGCACACCTAGTTAAAATCTGCCACATTCTGGCCAAGGAACAAACACTGCCCACTGCAGGCAAGGAGTGCCTCTGCAGATGACCGGCCTGAAAGACAGAGCAGCCAAACAGCAGAGCTCATGCAGCACACACCAGAGACACTCAATCAAGCACCAAGCCCTGGACACTATATGACTGCATCTTCATAAAACCATTACTCTTAGAAGAGGGAAACATGATGGGCTTTTCTAACAGAGAAGGCAGACACTTAGACAAAATGCCCAGAAGGAGGAATTCATCCCAAATGAAAAAACAAGATAAGGTCCAGCCAGAGATCTAATCAAACTAGATATAAGAAATATGCCTTATGGAGAATTTAAAACAACAATTATAAGGATACTCACTGGGCTTGAGAAAAGAATGGAAGACTTGAGGGAGATACAACAGAGATAAAATAATTTTAAAAGAATCAGTTAAAATAAAAAATATAGGGGCACCTGGGTTGCTCAGTCAGTTAAATGTCTGATTTGGGCTCAGGTCATGATCTCGCCATTCAGAGTTCAAACACCGCATTGGGCTCTGTGCTGACAGCTCAGAGCCTGGAGCCTGTTTCAGATTCTGTGTCTCCCTCTCTCTCTCTGCTCCTTCCCTGCTCACTCTGTCTCTGTCTCTCAAAAATGAATAAAACATTAAAAAATTTAAAGAAAGGATAGTTAAAAAAAGAAATGAAAAATAACTGAGATTGAAAATAGGTTTGGTGCAATGAATCCAAGGCTGGAAGAAGAAGAGGAATGAATAAGTGATATAGAAGACAAAATAATGGAAAAACAATGAAGCTGAACAAAAGACAGAAAGATGAATCATGGAACACAAGAATAGACTTAGGGAACTCTGACTCCATCAAATGTAATAACATTCATACCATAGGAATCTCAGAAGAAAAAGAGAGAGGGGCGCTGGGGTGACTAGTCAGTTAATCATCCAACTCTTGATGTTGGTTCAGGTTGTGATTTCACAGCTGTGAGACTGAGCCCCGCATTGGGCTCCACATTGAGTATGGAGCCTGCTTGGGATTCTCTCTCCCTCTTTCTCTGCCCCTCCCACATTCATGCTCTCTCTGTCTCCCTCATAATAAATAAATAAACATTATTTTTATAAAAAGAAGAAGACAGAGAAAGAGGGGCAGAAAATTTATTTCAGGGAATAATAGCTGAAAACTTCCCTAATATGGGGAAGGAAACAGACATCCAGATCCAGGAGGCATTGAGAACTCCAATAAAAATAAAAAAAAAAGTGGGGGGGAGGACCAACACCAGGACATATTATAATTAAATTTGCCAAATATAGTGATAAGGAAAAAAATCTTAAAAGCAGCAAGATAAAAGAAGTCCTTAAGTTACAAGGGAAGACCATAAGGCTAACTGCAGATTTCTAAACAGAAACTTGGCAAGCCAGAAGAGACTGGCATGACTGTTCCAATGTGCTGAATGGGAAAAATCTGCAGCCAAGTATACTGTACCCAGCAAGGCTATCCTTCAGAATAGGAGAGTTAAAGAGTTTCCCAGACTAACAAAAACTAAAGGAGTTTGTGACCACTAAACCAGTCCTGCAAAAAATATTGAAGGGGACTTTTTGAGTGTAAAGCAAAGACCAAAAGTGACAAAGAAAAGAAAGGAACACAGGGGGAAAAAAAAGAAAGGAACAGAGAAAATCTCCAGAAACAATAATAAAACAAGTAATAAAATGTCATTAAACACATATCTATCAATAATTACCCTGAATGAAAATGGACTAAATGCTCCAATCTAAAGATACAGGGTGTCAGAATAGATAAAAAATGAGACCCATCTATATGCTGCCTACAAGAGACTCATTTTAGACCTAAAGACACATGCAGATTGAAAGTAAGGGGATGGAGAAACATTTTTCATGCAAATGGATGCCAAAAGAAAGCCAGAGTAGCAATATTTAAATGGGACCAAATAGATTTTAAACCAAAGACTGTAACAAGAGACGAAGAAGTGCACTATATAATAATAAAGGGGACAATCCAACAAGAGGATCTAACAATTGTAAATATTTATGCATGCAACATGAAAGCACCCAAATACATGAAACAGTTAATAACAGACATAAAGGAGGGACACCTGGATGGCTCACTTGGTTATGTGTCCAACTTTGGCTCAGGTCATGATCTTGCAGTTTGTGAGTTCAAGCCCTCCGTTGGGCTCTGTGCTGATAGCCTGGAGCCTGGAGCCTGCTTCAGATTCCGTGTCTCCCTCTCTTTCTGCCTCTCCCCCACTCACGTTGTCTCTCTCTCAAAAATAAAATAAACATTAAAAAATTAAAAATATTTTTTTACATTTATTTATTTTTGAGAGACGGAGCACCAGTGGGGGACAGGCAGAGAGAGAAGGAGACACAGAATCCAAAACAGGCTCCAGGTTCCGAGCTGTCAACACAGAGCCCAACGTGGGGCTCAAACTCACAAACTGTGAGATCATGACCTGAGCCAAAGTTGGACACTTAACCAACTGAGCTTCCCAGATGCCCAACATTAAAATTTTTTAAAAAAATAACAGACATAAAGGAACTAATTTATAATAATACAATAATAGTAGGGGACTTTAACAGCCCACTTATATCAATGGACACATCATCTAAAGAGAAAATCAACAAGAAAACAATGGCTTTGAATGACACACTGGACCAGATGGACTTAACAGATATATTCAGAACATTACATCATAAAATAGGAGAATACACATTCTTTTCAAGTGCACATGGAATGTTCTCCAGAATAGATCACATACTAGGTAACAAATCAGGCCTCAACAAACACAAAAAGACTGAGATCATACCATCCATATTTTCTGACCACAATGTTATGAAACTTAAAGTAAACCACACACAAAAAATAATTAGAAAGACTACAAATACATTGAGGTTAAACAACATGCTACTTAACAACCAGGAACTCAAAGAAGAACTTAAAAAAATACATGGAAAGAAATAAAATGAAAACACAATGTTCCAAAGCCTTTGGGATGCAGCAAAAGTAGTCCTAAGAGGAAGTATATAGCTACACAGGCCTACCTTAAGAAGCAAGAAAAATCTAAAATACAAAACCCAACCTTACACCTAAAGGAGCTAGAAGAACAACAACAAACAAAGCCAAAGCCAGCAGAAGGAAGGAAACAATAAAGTTAGAGCAGAAATAAATTATATGGAAACTAAAAAAACCCACAGAACAGATCAACGAAAATAAGAGCCTACTATTTGAAAAAATTAGTAAAATTGATAAACCTCTAGTCAAACTTATCAGAAAGAAAAGGCACAAGTACCCAAATAAATAAAATCACTAATGAGGGAGGACCAACACCACAGAAATAAAACAATTATAAAAAAATATTATCAAAAACTACATGCCAACAAATTGGACAACCTGGAAGAAATGGATAAATTCCTAGAAACATATAAACTACCAAAATTTAAACAGGAAGAAATAGAAAACTTGAATAGGTTGATAACCAGCAAAGAAATTGAATCAGTAATCAAAAATCTCCCAATAAACAAAAGTCCAGGGCCAGATGGCTTCACAAACAAATTCTACCAAACACTGATGGAAGTGCTAATACCTATGCTTCTCAAACTATTCCAGAACATAAAAAAGGGAAGGAAAACATCTAAATTCATTCTATGAGGCCAGCATTACCCTGATACCAAAATCTGATAAAGACTCCACTTAAGAGAACTACAGGCCAATATTCCTGATGAACATGGATGCAAAAATTCTCAATAAAATACTAGCAAACCAAATCCAAAAGTACATTAAAAAAATCATTCATCATGATCATGGTTTATTCTTGGGTTGCAAGGTGGATCAATATTCACAAATCAATCAATGAATAGAAGAAAGGATAAGAACCATATGATCATTTCAATAGACGCAGAAAAAACATTTGACAAAATACAACACCCATTCATGATAAAAACCTTCAATAAAGTAGGGTTAGAGGAAATACACCTTAACATAATAAAGGTCATATATGAAAAACCCACAGTTAATATCCTCATTGGGGAAAAACTGAGCTTTTCTTCTATGGTCAGGAACAAGACAGGGATGTCAACTCTCACCACTATTGTTCAACATAGTGTTGGAAGCCGGAAGTCCTACCCTCAGCATCAGACAACAAAAAGAAATAAAAGGCACCCAAACTGGCAAGGAAGAAGTCAAACTTTCACTATTTTCAGATGACATGATACTCTATATAGAAAACCAGAAAGACTCCACCAAAGAATTCTAGAATGCTAGAATTAATGGATGAATTCAGTAAAGTCCCAGGATACAAAATCAATGTACAGAAATTTGTTGCATTTCTATACACCAATAATGAAGCAGCAGAAAGAGAAATTAAGGAATCAGTCCCATTTACAATTGCACCCCAAACCATAAGACACCTAGTAATAAACCTAATAAAAGTGGTGAAAGACTTGTACTCTGAAACTATAAAACACTGAGGAAAGAAATTGAAGAGGACACAAAGAAATGGAAAGACATTCTGTGCTCAAGGATCAGAAGAACAAATATTAAAATGTCTATACTACCCAAAGCAATCTATACAATTAATGCAATTCCTATCAAAATAGCAACAGTATTTTTCACAGAGTTAGAACAATCCTAAAATTTGTATGGAACCTCGAATAACCAAAGCAATCTGGAAAAAGAAAAGCAAAACTGGAGACATCACAATTCCAGACTTCAAGATATATTGCAAAGCTGTCATGATCAAAACAGTATGGTACTGGCACAAAAAAGAGATACATAGATCAATAGAACAGAATAGAAAATACAGAAATGAACCCACAACTATATGGTCAATTCACCTTCAACAAAGCAGGAAAGAATATCTACAGTGAAAAAATCCTTTCAACAAATGGTGTTGAGAAAACTGGATAGCAACATGCAGAAGAATGAAACTGGACCACTTTCCTACACCATACACAAAAATAAATTCCAAATGGGTTGAAGGCCTAAATGTGAGATATGAAACTATTAAAATCCTAGAGGAGAATACAGGTAGTAATACAGGAAGTAACAACTTCTTACTAGATACGTCTCCTGAGGCAAGGGAAACAAAAGCGAAAATAAACTATTGGGGCTTCATCAAAATGAAAAGCTTCTGCACAGTGAAGGAAACAATCAACAAAACTAAAAGGCAACTGACAGAATGGGAGAAGATATTTGCAAATGACATATTGAATAAAGGGTTAGTATCCAAAATCTATAAAGAACTTACCAAACTCAACCCCCAAAAAACAAATAAGCCAGTGAAGAAATGGTCAGAAGACATGAATAGACATTTCTCCAAAGAAGACATCCAGATGGTTAACAGACATATGAAAAGATGCTCAATATCACTCATCATCAGGGAAATACAAATCAAAACCACAATAAGACATTACCTCACTCTGGTCAGATTGGCTAAAAGCAGCAACACAAGAAACAACAGGTGTTGATGAGGCTGTGGAGAAAGGGAAACCCTCTTACACTGTTGGTGGGAATGCAAACTGTTGCAGCCACTCTGAAAAACAGTATGAAGATTCCTTGAAACTTAAAAATAGAACTACCCTACCATCCAGCAATTGCACTACTAGGTATTTACCCAAAGTATAAAAAAACACTGATTCAAAGGGATACATGCAGCCTGATGTTTACAACAGCATTATCTACAACAGCCAAATTATGGAAAGAGCCCAAATGTCCATCAACTGATGAATGGATAAATAAATGGAATATTACTTCTCAGTCATGAAAAAAAAATGAAATCTTGCATTTTGCAACAATATAGATGGATCCAGAGAGTATTATGCTAAGCAAAATAAGTCAATCAGAGAAAGACAAATACCATATGATTTCACTCATATGTGGAATTTAAGAAACAAAACAACCAAGCATTGGGAAAAATAAGAGAGAGCAACCCAAGAAGCAGACTCTTAACTATAGGGAACAAACTGATGGCTACCAAAGGGGAGGTAGGTGGGGGGATGGGTTCATAGGTGATGGGGATTAAGGAGGGAACTTGTTGAGCATTGGGTGTTATATGTAAATATGGAATCACTAAACTGTACACCTGAAATTAATATTGCACTGTAGGTTAACTAATTGGAATTTAAAGAAACTTTTTAAAAAAGTTTATAATCTGCTACAGAAATATTATAAAATGGAATAAAAGAAGGCAACAATAGGAGAAAACAGGAAGTAGTAGAAAGTTATCAATTAAAATCTTTAAGGCAAATGAACTAAACCCCAATATAAGGTATAGGTCACTGGCATAAAAATAAAATTTAACAAGCTGAGGCCTATATGAGACATACTTAAAATTAAAATATAAGTGGCTAAAAGTTAAGTGATAATTTAAAGTCTTTTATATCTGTGCATATACAAAAAGAAAAAATCTGGAGTTTTCTACTATGGCAAAAAGTTAGGACAAATTAATAAACAAATAACTTCATATATAAAGTCATATTCAAGAAGACACTATCTAACTATATCGCATGTGTCTATTCCAAACAACATGGTAACAACATATTCTGAAGAAAAAGAGATTAAAAATGGAAAATATAATTGTACTTGAAAACCTCATCAGTTTATAATATCAGGTTTAGTAGATATCAAATTAAGAATAATGATAAAACAGAATTTTTAAAGCTACATCAAATAATAAATGACAAATAACTTTGTAATAGTAAAAATTTAATGACAAGATGGAAGGGTCACTGGGTTTTTTTTGGTTTTTTTCTTACTAAATCCATATCTATTATTATTTTTGAATTGCCTAGGTAAATGAAAAAAAGACAGTCTCTTTAGCAAATGGTGCTAGGAGAACTGGCCAGCAACATGCAGAAGAATGAACCTGGACCACTTTCTTACACCATACACAAAAATAAACTCAAAATGCATGAAAGACCTAAATGTGAGACAAAACCATAAAAACCCTAGAGGAGAATACAAGCAACAACCTCTTTGACATCAGCCATAACAACTTCTTGCTCGACACATTTCCAAAGGCAAGGGAATTAAAAGCAAAAATAAACTATTGGGACCTCATCAAGATGAAAAGCTTCTGCACTACAAAGGAAATAATTAACAAAACTAAAAGGCAACCGACAGAATGGGAGAAGATATTTGCAAATGACATATTGAATAAAGCATTAGTATCCAAAATCTATAAAGAACTTACCAAACTCAACCCACAAAAAACAAATAATCCAGGGAAGAAATGGGCAGAAGACATGAATAGACATTTATTCAAAGAAAACATCCAGATGTCCAACTGACACACGAAAAAATGCTCAACATCACTCATCATCAGGGAAATACAAATCAAAGCCACACTGAGATACCACCTCACACTGGTCAGAGTGGCTAAAATGAACAACTCAGGAAACAACACATGTTGGTGAGGATGTGGAGAAATGGGAACCCTCTTGCATTCTTGGTGGGAATT
The DNA here is from genome assembly GCF_018350195.1 of Panthera tigris. Classification (NCBI taxonomy): domain Eukaryota; kingdom Metazoa; phylum Chordata; class Mammalia; order Carnivora; family Felidae; genus Panthera; species Panthera tigris. The sequence goes on from NC_056666.1 coordinate 62,378,738, forward strand.
CAAGCTGCTGCAGCTGCTCTGGAAAACGGTGTGGAGGTTCCTCAAAAAAGTTAAAAATAGAACTACCCAACAATCCAGCAATAGCACTACTAGAAATTTATCCAAAGGATATAGGAGTGCTGATTCACAGGGGCACATGTACCCCAATGTTTATAGCAGTGCTTTCAACAACAGCCAAATTATGGAAAGAGCCCAAATGTCCATGAACTGATGAATGGATAAAGAAGATGTGGTATATATACACAATGGAATACTACTTGGCAATGAGAAAGAATGAAATCCTGCCATTTGCAATAATGTGGATGGAACTGGAGGGTATTATGCCAATCGAAATAAGTCAGTCAGAGAAAGACACACATCATATGTTTTCACTCATATGTGGAACTTGAGAAATTTCACAGAAGACCATGGGGGAAGGGAAGGGGAAAAAATAGTTTCAGAAAGGGAAGCAAACCATAAGAGACTCATAAATACAGAGAACAAACTGAGGCTTGGGGGGGGGGGGCAGAGGAGAGGGGAAAATGGGTGATGGGCATTGAGGAGGGCACTTGTTGGGATGAGCATTCGGTGTTATATGTAAGTGATGAATCACAGGAATGTACCCCCCAAATCAAGAGCGCACTGTATACACTGTTATGTTAGCTAACTTGACAATAAATTATATATATATATATATATATATATATATATATATATATATATATATATATATATAAAGAATTGCTTAAGTAAGAAAAATAAAGTAAGTATCAGAAAGGCATAAAATCTATATATCCTATATTTTCACCTTGTGATGTGAGAAATAACAAAAGCAGCCTCTAAAATGGCTCAACTATGTGAAAAATTTTAAATTATACCTTTAATGCTTATGTCATAGAGAAAATTCAGATGATAATAAAGTATTTTTAAAGGATATATAGGGGTTCCTTGGTGGCTCAGTTGGTTAAGCATCCAACTCTTAATTTTGGATCAGGTCATGGTCTCACAGTTTGTGAGATTGAACCCCATGTTGGACTCTATGCTGACAGCACGGAGCCTGCTTGGGATTCTCTCTCTCTCCCTCTCTCTGCCTTTCCCCTGCTCTCTCTCTCTCATAATAAATAAACATTAAAACAATATTTTAAAAAATAAAGGATTTATAAATATATATTATTTGGTATATCTTAATATTATGGAATATAACCCTCACATAGGATAGTAAATGTTAAGGAGATATAAATAGAAAATAATACTCATTAATATTCATTTTTATCTCCTTAACCTCCAACTCTCCACCATCTATATTGCTATTCCTCCTAGCTTTCACTGAATCACACATGATAGAAGTTAGCCTATCAAATAGATTAGGAGTAGAGGCCTAGTATAACACTGCTGGAGGCTTTTGTTAAAGGTCTAATTTGTAAATATCTTTTCATGTTTATTTATTTTTGAGAGAGAGAGAGAGACAGAGAGAGACAGAGCACGAGCAGGGGCGGGGTGGAGGGAGAGGGAAACAGTCTGAAGTGGGATCCAGGCTCTGAGCTGTCAGTGCAGAGCCAGGTGCGGGGCTCAAACTTACCAGTGATTAGATCATGACCTGAGCTAAAGTCAGACGCTCAACTGACTGAGCCACCCAGGTGCCCCTGTAACAAATGTTGATAGCATAATAGAAAACTTATTATTTTGGGGCACCTGGGTGGCTCAGTCAGTTAAGCATTTGGCTCTTGATCTTGGCTCAGGTCATGATCTCATGGTTCATGGAATCAAGCCCCACATCTGTGTGTTAACAGCACAGAGCCTGCTTGGAATTCTCCCTCTCTCTCTCTCTCTCTCTCTCTCTCTCTCTCTCTCTCTCTCTCTCTCTCTCTCTGCCCTTCCCCCACTTATGTGCTTTCTCTCTCTCTCTCTCTCTCAAAATAAATATATAAACATTAAAAAATGAAAATTTATCATTTAAATCATTCTAAAGTAGCTAAAAATAAGCATCAGAAGTTATTACAGCTGACTTGTTTTGTGATAAAAAGGAAATAATGTGAAGTGTGAACTTTTTATTAAATATGACATCGTATTTTTTGTATTACACACTAGTATAAACAGTTTCAATGGTGTAGAAATTAAGAAGATGTTGATATTCATTAATATTTCACTTTCTCAAATGAAATCCCACCCTGCTTTAGTCTCACTTTCAAATAATTGCCTCTAGCTTTCCATATGCTGTTCAGAATTGATTTTACAGGTTTTGAAAGAACATAAGAGTTTATTAGATGCTCTAAATACATTTTTCATGATTATTGTTACAGTCATCATTGATAGCATGGTGACAATCAATAAATATCCTTCAAAACTTCCCCCACAAATGAAAATCTTGAGTTCCAATTTTTTAAAAAGTAGACCTCAAGGTGAGGTTAAATGCAAAGGAACAAATGTGTCCTAATTTAGCATTATTTATACAGTTTCCCATATAAATACCATATGGATAGTAACTAGACATTTAGTGGTGATCACTTTGTAGTGCACACAGTTGACAGATTATAATGTTGTACACCTGAAACTTATACAATCTTATATGCCAGTATGCTTCAATAAAAGTAATAAATAAATATAAACTCCATGTGGTAAATGTACCATATAATAGAATGTTTACATAGCCCCATAACCAAACCAATAATGCCATCAATTTCTATGAAAGCCTTACCATTGAATCAAACTCATTGATCAACATATACCCTCTGACCTAATAACTCTAGAACTCTTATGGACAAATAAAGACATGACTGAGTGTATCTTTGCAAAAATACCTATTAATTTCTTTTTACTACTCTTAACTTCTCCACACCCTGAACAGAATGTGACTTTTGTTTCCTCAAAGTACAAAACCAAAATAAAACACTTAAGATTACTAAAACTATCCAACAAATACCTAGATGAGGTTTCAAATGTCATTCCTACTGACCTTGCAAAAATGTTAGGCAAGAATGAAACTGGACTGTCTTGCTCGGAAGAGTAGCCTGGACTCTTCCATCATCCACAGGCAGAAGTACAGCAGCACAAGCAAAATTGCTCCACAGAACAACAACAAAAAAAACTAAGGACTAAATAAGCACTCAGTGGAGTGATACACCTTTCTGGTCATCTCAAAACACTTTACACACACTCCTTGTGGTGAGCTTTTCTATCTTAATGACGAACTGAGGAGGAAGAGCAAAATTCACTGTGTGGAAGAAGAGCAAGTAAGGAAGGTGATGAGGCAAAGGCAAAACTGATAAGGTAGCAGCTGCTTGTCACTGTGCCCTTCTATCATTGTGCTAAATGCTTTTCATTTTACTTTATTCTCATAATACTCGAGGATGTAGATATCACTGCCCACCCTTTACACAAAGATGGAGGCTTAGGGAAGTTAAGTAATCTGTCCAGGGTCACACGACTAGAAAATGGCAAGAGCCAGGCTTTCAGATCAAAGCCCAAGCTCTTAACCATCCTGCTCATGCAGCCTTCTGAAAGTTATTTTTAATGTGATGCATAATGTTGTTGTTTCTTGCATGAAAACAGTTGGAAAAATGCCAATTCTTGAATGACTTAAGACAAAATGCTAGCAAAAGTTTATTTCAACAGACCGCAAGGGAAGATTTTCCTTCCTTTTTTTTCATCTCATTGACCAGTGGGACCCTGTGGCTACCTTGGGCAGGGGGACTGCAGAGGCTGAGGTGACATTACTGCCCTGGCAAGTATTGTTCACAGTTGAGGCTGGACATTCTTCTCATTTCTGTGAAGACCAATTCCAGTGGTCTGGACATTCTTCACTTGAATAAAAGACAAAGAACTATATTTTGAAGTAGTCATGGCTGGATTTTTAAAAAATGAATATCACATGGGGCATCTGGGTGGCTCAGTCAGTGAGAGTTCGACTTGGGCTCAGGTCATGCTCTCACAGTTTATGGTTTTGAGTCCCACATCAGTCTCTGTGCTGACAGCTCAGAGCCTGGTGCCTGCTTCTCATTATGTGTCTCCCTCTCTCTCTGCAACCCACCCCCCTCACTCATCTCCTCTCTCTCTCTCTCTCTCTCTCTCTCTCTCTCAAAAATAAACATTAAAAAAGTGTTTTTAAATGCATATCACAGACTTATTAGTATAATGGCCCAAACCCAAAAATTGGGATACACATGTGGCATCAGTCCAATGTTAGTGTGACAGTAGATATGCAATAATTTAACATCATTTCAATTTCACACTTACACAATGTCCTCTTTTAGGGTGGGTTAAGGTGACTGGAGAATTTTCAGACTAAACTTAAATTCTTAAAGACATTTAAGTAGTGATACCAACAACAAAACTGGTAAGAAAACTGATAGTAAAGTGATCTGTGAGACTTGAATTATTCAAAGAATAACAGATGGGTTGAAATTTGACAACTTTCATCACAGTAACATACACACAAACACAAAGATTTGTAGGGCAGGCAATGGCATCTTAATTCTATGCAAGATGCTTTAGGGTATTTTCTAGACACATGGTCCTCCCACTTTTTTAAAAGCTGATCTCCATTTCAGTCCATTTTTAGATAAGTCTCTTCTCCCACAAATATGTTTTAATGTTTGGTAAATAAGCACATTATGTTAGTGACTGACATTACAAATAAGCAGAAAGATATTTTTATAAATAACTGTTGGTAGGGAATTTATGAGAAAGATTAATATCACACAAGGCTGGCCTCCTAAGCTGGCTGACTGGGAGACTCCAACAACACAGGAGAATGATTTGGTTTGTGGGACCATTTATTGATTCAGCAACTTCAAGTGGATGAGCAAGATCCATTGTTATTAGATCATGTTATTAGACTCCAATGCAGAGTTTATGAAATACATGTCTCAGCCAAATAAAAGCAAAAACATTTCTTACCAGACAGCCCAAAAGTGTATACATATTTACATAGCTTATGACCAGAATGGTCCTTTTAAAAACAGTCTTATGGGAACAGAAATACCTATTGCTACTTTTTAGTCAGATATGTGAAACAGGAAGGAAAAATTTTTCCTAAAACAATGTTAAGAATATACTACATGTATAATATTCTTTCGAAACTAATTTACTCTACTCTTCAAAAATGTTTCACTCAACCTGCATTAATTTCAGATAGCTGTAAAGAACTTTTGGAAGAGGTCTTTGAGAGGACATAACTGCCACTTTACCCCCTGGAATTGGTCACTCCCTACTCTATCCTTGGAAGATACATTCTGCCTATTGTTCCTACTGTAGGAGTGGTTCCAAGCAAATAGCCTTGAGATAGTGATGTTCTGTTGAGACCACCTGGACAGTATACAGGACAGAACCCAGTTAAGGCCTCTATATAAACTTTGAAGATTCTGGCCAGCAGGTACACAAATGTACTCTTGTGGCTGCCGAAGACAATTCTTGTAGGTGAGTTCTCTTGCTTACTATACTTGCCACCTGCCAACATGGAGTGGCCTGCCTCTTCTGTCTCTCCTTGCTCTCCATGTATGGGGGCCTATTTGCAAACCAACAAGGACCAAAGCTAAGGGTATGGCCTCTGGAGAAAGACCAGCTGTGTCTAAATCCCCCAGCTCTGCTAGTTACTCTCTGGAACATCTTGGGCAACTTATTTAACTTTTCTACACCTCTGTATTTTTCTTAATTATAAAATGGGGACAATAATAGTTATCTACCTCGTAGTTCTATTCTGTAGAGTAAATGAGTTATTTTATGTTATTGAATATCTCCCAAACAGACCTATTGCTTATACTAAAAAGGAGGGGACACTATAGGTAGGCAAGGTTATGTAATTTCCCCAAAGTCAGAGTTAATAAGCCTCAAAGGTAGGCTCCGTGGCCACCTGCTTTACATCCTGTGTCATCATTTCCTCTATGATTTTCAGGCCCACAATTTTAAATTATGTGATCATTTACTTTCTTTTCAATGTCAAATTTTGCATAAATTCTTTGGTTATATCCAGAGGCAATTACTATGTGCAAACTATATGCAAATCAACTATATTTTAAGGACAGAGAGGAGACAAAGAGAGTTGCATCTAATCATAAAATCTTACAACCACTTCTCTCACCCTTACTCTCCACACACTGCTACTCTTTTTTCACCCTTTCACTCTTTTTTCATACAATTTTTCCTCAGAGTATTTCTCCCCATTTCCCTCAAAATTTTGAACTTGAATGAGCTCTCTCAGGGAAAATCCTGTAAAGCCTGACTATGAGAGTGAATCAGTAATTCCAAAAGAAGCTTCTGTTTTGATACTTAGAAAATACATGTGGCCTCATATACTTCCTAACACCTAACTACCCAAATGGCACAGAGAGGAAATGACCAGCTCACTCAGATCGTGTGTCTTCTTTCCCCACTCCTCCTTCTTTCTCTCTTAATACCAGGTTTCCTGCTACCATACCAACAATCCTGGCAAAAGTTCCTAGAAAACTGGCTGTGTGAGTATTTATGGAATGGAAAAAAAAGAAAAGAATCTGGAAACGAAACCGAATCCCTTTTAGTAAGCCCTGGACTGGATTCACCCCAAGCACCATATTATTTATCTCCCTCCCTCCTATGTTAGCTCCCTCTCCTCCGCCTATGTTAGCTCCCTCTGGGCTTGGCAAGGAGGAAGCCCAGAGGTCCTACCAGCTCTCCCAAAACAGGTGCAGCTCCTGACCCAGGACTGGCCTAAGGCAGTCCATAACCCTTGAAATTATAAGAAAAATTTTGCATATATTTGTATTAAAACATTTTGGGGGTAAAAGTCTACCTTTGATTTTCAATCTCAATGTGATCTGTGATCCCAAATTGCTAAAGCCCAGCTAAGTATCCTCTTCCTCTCAACCCTGGCTCCCTGGTGGAATTATTTTCAGTTCAACATCACAAAGACCAAACTCTGGTTACTTACGTAACTTCTCTCTCTCTCTCTGTCTCTCTCTCTATCTCTCTTGCTTATTTAATCTAATTTTATTTTATCTTTTTCTTCTAGTTTTATCTATTTATTTTTAATTCCAGTATATTTAACATACAGTGTTATGTTAGTTTCAGGCGTACAATATAGTGATTCAACAAGTCATACATTACTAAGTGCTCATCAAGATAAGTGTATTCTGAATCCCCATCACCTATTTTATGCATCTCCACTCACCCATCTCCCCTCTGGTGACCATCAGTTTATAGTCAATAGTCTGTTTTCTTGTTTGTCTCTTTTTTCTTTGTTTGTTTTGTTTCTTACATTCTACAAATGAGTGAAATCATATGGTATTTTCCTTTGTCTGACTGACTTATTTCACTTAGCATTATACCCTCTAGAGCCATCCATGTTTTTGCAAATAGCAAGGTCTCATTCTTTTTTATGACTGGGTAATATTCCATTATGTATAGATACCGCATCTTCTCTATCCATTTATCTATTGATGGACCCCTCAGCTGCTTCCTTAGCTTGGCTATTGTAAATAATGTTGCAATAAACATAGTGGAGCATATATCTTTTAGAATTAGTGTTTTCATATTCTTGGGTAAGTATCCATAGTAGAATTACTGGATCATATGCTCCTGCAACTTCTTTATAGGATCAAAATGAAGAGTAGTAAGAAAGGAAAGAGAATGGCAGTGTGGAAAAAGGTACTTGGGGGGGCTGGAGGTAAATGAAAAAGTACTCCTGAAAGCTTACTTTCTCCATTTCTTCTTTTGTTTACTTATTTTAACATAGCAAATGAAATTAGAAGCGGCTCCTCCTTTCTGCAATGACAAACTTTGTGTTTGAAGATTTCTTTTAAAATGTTATGTTGAAGTATATTTCTCATGTTCCAGTTCCCTGAAAGTATGCTAGGGGTGTTGTATGAAGAGTTTTATTTATGAGGCTCTTTCTTATTTGGCAATTCTACCTCCATGAAAAATTCCATTTCCTCAAGAAGTGAATATAAAGGGACCAAATAATTTACTCTTTTTAAAAATTTTTTTTTACATTTATTTATTTTTGAGAGACAGAGAGAGACAGAGCACGAATGGGGGAGGGGGCAGACAGAGAAGGAGACACAGAATCCGAAGCAGGCTCCAGGCTCTGAGCTGTCAGCACAGAGCCCAACGCGGGGCTCAAATCCACAAACCGCAAGATCATGACCTGAGCCAAAGTCGGACGCTCAACCAACTGAGCCAACCAGGCACCCCCAAATAATTTACTCTTAATTAAGAGTTAGCTTTCCATAGCAATGAGGGTCACTGACCATTCTATTCTAATTCTAAGAAATTACCTCTTTTTCAAGGTTTCTATTTCTCTTTATCAATTCATAATAAAATAGAAAATAAGCCAACAATGATCTGGCCTTTTCCCCACTCTATATCAGAGACTGAAATTCATAAATTCAGGGATTGAGTTCTCCAAATCTCTTCCTCCTCCCTCGCATCCCTGTAAAAGTGGCCTGTGGGATTTTCCTCGTCAGCCCATTTATTATATACAGCCTATAGAACTGAAACTTAACAACAATAAAACCAAAAATAATAATGGGAAACAATTTGTATGTGCCAGACACTGCTGTGATTTAAATATATTAACTAACGCAATATAAGCCCAGGGGGAAAATCATTATATTCCCCATTTTATAGATGAGAAAAATAAAGAACTAGAAATAATAATTATATCAGATGTTCTCAGCTACTTAATTCAACCATGAGATAAAGACCTGAATGTGCTGTGTAAACATAAGGCACTATTCCAATGTCATTAGCTACTTTTCAATCTTGTTCAACTTCTCCAAGGTTTGCTGCTGCAAAGACAGTGAATAATAAAAACACTTCAAATTCTCTGAGCCTGAACATCCCCCTTCTCAGCTGGTCACATTCAAAACATCAAAGCCATAAACTCCTTCTCCTTACTTAAAGTTCACCCTCCATGGCTAATCAGTCTTCCCATTCTGTTGATCCTGTTGATTCCATATTCATGAAGGCTATTCAGTCTGTTGCCCTGGAAGTTCCATAGTTGGGCTCCCTGTTATCTCCCCCTTGATTATCTTAAAGCCCCGCCCCCCTAACTGGTCTTCCCAACTTGGCTGTTTTTCCTCAATGCCATTCACTTGAAGGGGAGTTCCCTTCTTAAAAGAAAAGATCTCACCAGGCCCCCTAATCAATACTTTCAGCCACACTCACTGCAGCCAGAGGTAGCATCTAGGGCAAGACACTTTGTCTAGGCCAAAGGATGTGAGACCCAGTTCTAAGTCTACTACTTACTGGGTCTGCAGCCTTGTACTTCTTTCTTATTTGAAAATAAATTTCTTTATGTATGTAGTGAGATGATGTAATACGTTCCTGACCTACCTCATAGGCTACACAGACTTTTTTTTTATTGTGTGAGAAAACTCTTTGAAAACTGAGATTCATTTCAAATACATAGCTCTTACTAAAATTAAAGTCCAAATTTCTTGACCTGGCATTCAAAATCTCCAAACACTGACTACCTGGCATATCCAGATGCTCTCCCACTACAACACACCCAAATCTCTCCTGGGTTCTCTGGGTCCTCTTCTGTCCTTTGCAACCTCTGAATAAACAGCTTCCTCTGCCCAGAATCCCTTTCCTTCCCATGGTTCCTAGCAGAGATCTGTTCATTCTTTAACATCAAAATAAAATCTCACCTTCTCAAGGAGGGTATCTACAATCTCCCAGTAGGATTTAATATCTCCATTCCCTGGACTTTCCTATCACTTAGTTATCATTTTGAGAACTTTTACCAAATGTCTGACATTGTGTGAATGCATATAGGTGTCTATGCATATAATCTTCTATACCTGTAATTCTCAAAGTGACCCTTAGAGACAGACATTATCTCCATTTATAAAGGAGGACACTGGATCTTTAGAACAGTCAATACCTTGGTCAAGGTTACACAAAATATAAAGAACAGAGCTTAGCTTCACCAGGTCTGTCTTCTTTGGGAGTCTCTGCTCTTAACTCTGTAGATACTCATCTTTGGTGTCTTTATGACAGCCCTTTCAAGAAATCAGCCTGATAGTAGTCAAAAATGCATTTACCCATCCCTCTCACAAGTTTGTGAGCTCCTGGATAATGAAGAAGCTTTCTTCCTTATTCATTTGTACCATCAAATGACAATGATATACCTAACCTTATAGCAAGATGATCAATAAATATTTACTGAGCTTAAATGAACTTATAAAATCTTTAGTGCTCCTCTAGGTAGAACTCTCACTCCCCACCTCTGCTATCTCTCTTACTCTTTCTCACTCTCTTGATCTCTTTTTTTTCTTTCCAGCCAGTGCTTAACCAGGGTGAAAAATAAGAATGCTCACAGTTTGGGGGTGCCTGGGTGGCTCAGTCGGTTAAGTGTCCGACTTCAGCTCAGATCATGATCTCATGGCTCATGGGTTTGAGCCCCTCATCAGGCTCTGCACTAGCAGTGTGGGGCCTGCTTGAGATTCTCTCTCTCTCTCTCTCTCTCCGCCCCTCCCCTACTTGCACTCTTTCTTTCAAAATAAATAAACTTAAAAAAAAAAAGAGTGCTCGCAGTTTGGGATATGGACAACAGAATGGAGGGGAAGAACCACTTGGAAAGTATTGTTTACCCACCTTAATATCTTGTGTTTCAATAAAAATATTCTGGTAGAGTTTCAAGCCCTTCATAGAATATATAAACACTTACTAATTTTTGCCTAAATACTGACTCTGGTGACCATCACCTCATTGCAAAGAGTTGTTACTATTTTACATTATACCTATAAATAGCAAAGAGTTTTATATAAAATTTCTAAAACATTATTCATACTGATATAGTTTTCCTTGTTCTTTTAAGCAATAAAATGGAGGAAGAAAGGGTCACATCTTCTAATAAGAAAGAATTGGAATTTAAAGTTTTTAGAATAAAAATTCAGAAATCCTATTTCCCCTTGAACAGTAGGGAAAAAGATTTCTCAGCTGACCTCAACTGCAAAGACGCATCTCATATTAGGAAAGACTACAGTTTAACAAAAATAATAAAGAGAATTTAAGTGTCTATGGGTTCTCTCTGAAATGTACTCCATTAAACAAATGAAGTGCTTCATCTAAACTTTAATAACCAATGGCATTCTACAGAGGAGAACAACCTTTGATGTCTCCTTTGATAATCAGAGGCAGATTTGGAAGGGAAGAAGCTGTCCAACCAGTCAAAAAAGACACTCACAAATGTCTCCACTGCATCAAAACTCCAATTAACCTTCAGTATCTTGCTCCATAGCTACAATAAATTCTTCTTCCTAAAATGTTAAACTCATATTCCAGCATGTTACTTGTGAAGAAAGAATTGCGTACAAGAAAATATGTCCTGTTATCATACTAGAAAATGTAGAAATAGGAGATACAGAGGACCTATGGGGATATAATTTTAATTCTCTAAACCAGTTTGAAAGTTCTAGTATACTCTAATAAAAAGGGACCATACGGGCTCTTGTAATTTTATAGATAAGAAAAAGAAAGTCAAAGATATTAAATGATTTACATAAAGTCATATAGTCATGTAGTGTCAAAATGTCAAAAATCAACTGGGGTTCAGATTCTTTATGCTTAGTCCAGTGTTTTTCTCAATACACTATACCATAATTTAGTCGAGCCCCCAAAGGAATCATTTCTATTTTGTCTACAATTAATAGCTTTAATCAATTTTGGTGCTATCAGCTACTTATGTGGTTAACAGGGAAGTTCCAATATAATAACAGATTTGGCATTTAGTGCATTTAATATGTGCTGTTCTCTGTGCAAAGCACACTCGCTGCATGCTTTATCTTCTCTAATCCTCATGATGGTCTGAGTCAGAACTCTTCCTTGTCTTGCAGATGAAGCTTAGGAAATTTCTTATCCAGAAGCCCAGAGCCTAATAGTAGAGTAGGACACAACACAAATTCAAAGCCATCAACTAATCTAGACCCTGTAGAAGCAAAATAAAAGTTGGTTTATCCAGCATGTTTTTGACTTGATATCTTGTATTTACTGGTATTTCTGGGTGTCTGTAATACAATGAGTGATGGTTTTTATTTAAAAAACAACCACCTCATTTCACATATTTTGGATGTCTCCATAAGTTAGAATAGTCCCTGGCACACAGTAAATACAAAATAAACATTTGTAGAAATAAAGAAAGAGAAAGAAAGAAAGAAAGAAAGAAAGAAAGAAAGAAAGAAAGAAAGAGGGAGGGAGGGAGGGAGGGAGGGAGGGAGGGAGGGAAGGAAGGAAGGAAGGAAGGAAGGAAGGAAGGAAGGAAGGAAGGAAGGAAGAACTTAGGCAGTGTGCAGTCCTGAAGAGCCCTCTACAAAATATTTTAAAATATAAATATACATATTGGAAACTGTGAGATAAAATAGAACCCTATATAGAACAGGTTAATTTAGAAATTCCAAGTGGAAAACAACTGACCATAGGGAAAGGGTACACACAGTTGAGAGAGGAAACCCGAGACCAGATCACTACACTATAGCTTCTCAGACCAAACTGTCAACCCGCCCCCAAAACACAGACCTAGCATCCCAAGCTGAGAAAAGCTGCAAGCTGAAGCTGACAGCGGGTCATGGACAAATGCCCTGAAAGAATGGCACTGAAGCTTACACATAAAGAATGATGAAGAATTCATGAGATGACAGAAGATGACTTGGAAGAGCATTAAAAAAATCTTAGAATTGAAAGAGAACAAGTATGCGGAAGGGCTTTAGTAGATGGCATGATCAGATTTTGAGCAGGGCAGATTCTGCAGTGTACAACATTTGTACAGTGCCACTCTGGAGTCATAGAAGAATACATCACCACGGAATTGGGTAATGGGTGGAGAGGCAATGTCCAAGGACCAGAGGGCAATAGCAGAGATGAGAGCCAGAATAAGAGGTAGACAACAGTACTTTGGGAGAACATCTGGCATATCATCAGAGAAACTTTCAGAAATATTGAGAAGGCTCTTGTGTCAGGAACTAAATACTCTCCTAATCATGGGTAAAGATGAGTGAGAAAAGCATGTTACATGTATATGTTGAAATGATTTAGATGCTAAGTATTTTGTCAATGCATTTCAATCTTTTGCTAATTGGTTAATAATTTGTTATGTATAAGAATTCTCTATTATCTGAACATTTAATTTGCCAGAATATCAGTCACTCAAATAAATATACACATTATGTATTTATATATCAGTGTATAGGTTACATTGGGCTTTTCCATCAATTTTCTTATTTAATCTTTGAAAGACTCTTTTGAGGTTGGCAGACAGTAACACTGTCCCCATATTAAGAATGAGGCTCACAGAGGTAAAGTGGTCAGAGGCAGTGAATAATGAACATGAATTTGAGTTTTCTGAAGTTCAGTGTTCTCTTAGCTGCATGACTGTAAGTATGTGGAATTTAATATCTTTTTTTCTTCTCTTTCCATCTGTCCAAACTTACTGCACAGAAGAGCTCCAAGGAATCCAAGCAAACAAAATCACTTCTTTCAGTACATACTCATGCAGGTGCATAAGTAAGCTTAGTACTAAGAAGACTTTTTTTAAAAAGCCAATATTGCTATAATCAGATTTTCTGAATTCCTAATTGGGATACAGGGGGCAATAAATTTTAGCACAATTAAGCTAGTGAAGTAGAATATTTGACATTGAAACTATCTTCAAAAATTGGGGATATTCCACCTTACAAAAAACAGTAACAACAAATAACATGTATTGAATGCTTACCTTGTGCAAGGGACTTTTCTAAGTGCTTTATTTGCATTAATATATCACTCCTCAGCATAACTCAATGACATGGGTACTACTATTAGCTACATTTTACAGAGGGGAAATTGAGGCACTTAGTAGTCAGTAACTTACCCAAGTTCTCACAGCTAGTAAGTAAAGTCAGATTTAAGCCTAGGTCATGTCCTTAACCATTGATGCTCTACCACCTACATTATCATCTGCAAAATCTCTATCTTCACCTTTCCAAGAGGATATTTAAACTTCAAATACTATTCCCAGAGATACAAATACATCAATGATATATGTTATAAAGACTGATAACCCAGGATAACAGGATATTAGTGCTCAGTTTGGGAAACCCACAAAAGAATAGCTATAACTTCATCACTATGAAAATGATGAATGATTTGGACATCAATATTCAATTTGAAAAGAAATATTAAGCAGCTACCATCTGTCCAGCCCTGTGATAGACTTAGAGGTAATGGAAAAGATAAAAAACATATCTGTGAATCTTACCTCTAGGAACATCCAGGCAAACCTGAATGAAAGGCACGTATTGAATATTTTAATAACAACATCTAAAATCCACTGAATGTATACTGAGGTCAGACAGGCTGAACACATCTATTAACTTTTTCAATCCTCATAACAACCCCAGGAAGAAGGTGCTATTGCTACCCCTCTTTTATAGAAAAGTGAGGCCCAGGGAGTGAATTAACTTGCCAATGGTTATATGTCCAGCAATTAGCTGAGCTGAGACTTGAACCTGTGCAGTCTGGTTTTGAGCCCACATTCTCAATACTGGCTCTCTTTCTCTTTATCCCAGCTTTGTGTCTGAAATTGGGTGAATAATTTAGGCTGGAGCCAGATCTATAATTCCAGACATCTCAGATTTAAGGCAGGGGGAAGAAGAAGCGTCACTAAAGCCTTAAGCCCAAAATAAATCTCACCAATGCAGCTTTCAGAAAAAAGTGCTCTGAATCAGGGATATTTAATGGTATTCTGGTTTCTAGCCTGCTAGAACTAGCCTAGTTCTTTGTATTAACCTTTGTTAGTCAAGAATCCCACTTGGAGGAAGAGTAAGCAATATGGCAGGGAAGGGTCCACCTTCCTATGATTTCTCCTCTAGATACCTCAAATCCAGAAACAACCCAAATATTCATCAGCAGGTGAACAAATAAACAAATTGTGGTGGTATTTCCAAACTCAGCAATAAAAAAAAAATAATAATAACTACAGGTACAGCAACATGAATGAATATCCAAGCAAGTATGCTGAACACAAAGGGCCAGATGCAGAAGAATATATGCTAGATAATTGCAACTACTTAAAATACTAGAAAAAAACAGTCTCATCTAAGGAGACAGAAAGCAGACCTGTGGTTGCCATGGCTGCAAGTAGGTGGGGGATGGACTAGGAAGGGGCACAGTGAACTTTGGGGTGTGTTGGAAATATAAGGGATTCTTTTGGGAATGGGAAAAATGTTCTACATATTAATTTAGATGGTAGTTACATGATGTATAAATTTGTCAAAGCTTACTTACATGTACACTTAACATGAGTGTGTTTTTATGTGAGATTCTGAAGTTGATCTCGCACCAGAAAAAGGACATTAATGGAACAGTGGCAGGTATTGAACAAGATCTATAGATTACTTAATAAAGTTGTATCAATGCTAATTTCCTAATTAGTATGATTTTTGCAATTTTTCTCTAAATCTAAAATAATTTCAAAACAAAGAATTAAAAAAAATTAAAGCCCATGAGTTTCTTGAGCTGAGTTCACACAGGGGCTAAAGAAGACAGTCTGCAACCTCAGCTTCTGGCAGACCTACAGCTCCACCTCAAATAGATCACCTTACATTTGTGGTCAAAGCCTTTCAGTAGAGTAGGTGGGCCTAATAAAACACAGCACAATTTAAAGCGTGTAAATACTGTTGATATAGGAGACAATAAATTTTTTCTTAGCCCAAACAAAACTCATCCAAAGAACAGGTTACTATCCTTCCCAGTCTCAATGTGGCTTTACAGTTAAGGTATGAGCATTTGAGTACCCTTGCAGATGGGGCTAGAAAGTGAGGAATAAGTCATTATCTGCACAATCTTGCCAAACACTGAAATTCACCTTTCCTAATAAACAAAACAAATCAAGCCAAATGACAAAAATCACACAAAACATGAGGCAGGGAAGGCCAGTGACCCCTGGACCCCTGAGAGATGGAAACAATTGTCCCAGCTAACTGCCCTGGAGAAAGTTCCCAAGCCTGGAGCAGGCCATAGTAGCCAGAGATCAAAAGGCACAGAGAAGAGACAGTGACCTGGACAAAGAGCTCTGTAGATATGCAGTTGGAACTCTGATTATTGTTACCTTGAGGACAAAGATCTGTGTTATGTTAAAAACAGCCTGTAGACTTTTTTAAACTCTTGACTTCTGAAATATTTGATGTGTATTTTTTTTTATTTTTTATTTTGAATTTTCACTCTCATAGAAAGCTAGCTCCTTAGGGGAAAGCCATAAATAAGATTGTAGAGTAGAAATGAGAACCACATTGACCCTCATAAAGAGTATTCAAGACATATATACAAACGTTATTCACACCAGGATTTTAAAGTTTGATTAATATGTCTATCAGTATTGTAGAAGTAATGTATGCATCATAGTCATGGTTTATATAAAAATGAAATATGTTTCTTTCAGTTTTGTAACTTTTGAAACCTTTTCCTGATTTCTCCATAGACCTGACAATCTAGATTTAAGGCACAGAAAAGAAGTTTATGTTGGAAAGCTGCTGAAGAAATCAGAAATTCTACTATGTCCTACTATGCAATCTGTATGCCTATTTGCTTGTAATTTAATATTTTTAATCAAATCAAAGTGTTTTTTAATGTAAAAACAGAAATCAATAAAAAACACTCTAATTTGTTCAGCTGTTATGATCCATATCTATGATGAATCCTGACAATGAGGCCATCTGTCTGCAGATTCCCAGACACCTACCCCAGTCCTTAGGTGGTCTGGGTGAGGCAGTGAACAGTAACTACATAGCTGCACAGTCAAAGAGGAGACAGTAAAATACAATCACAGAGAGAAAAAACAAACAAACAAAAACCAAATTTATCCCTTGAAACTTCTTTCTGTCCCTATCAAAACTAGGTTTTTGTTTTTTCTTTTTGATTGTTGTTGTTTATTATTATTCAAGCATTGTCACTGGGTTGGTGTATTACACATACTACAAATAATAGTAGTAACTACATATTTACGGCCCCACATAATCTTCGCTCTAACCAGGTTAGGAGTTATTACTATCACCATCTCCATCTTCCAGAATGGAAAATGGAGGCAGTCATATAGCCCAAAGTCACACAACAAGTGAACGACAGACCAAGGATGTTACTGGGGCCCAGATGACCCCACAAATCCAAGCCTTTATTCATGGCACTGATCTGCCTCCTTGTGGCCCCTAAATAGTAACTACTCACTAGTTAGGCTTGCTGATGACAGCTGTTGTTCTGATTCTTGAAACCCTTTAATAAAGACCCTTTTCTCTCAGGCAAACTCTTCTATTTTAGCTCCGTGACTTTGGGCAAATCCTTAGACCTTCTGAAAAACCTCTGGGCCTCCATTTCTAGAGTGATCTCTAATGATTCTTTTTATTCTAAGATCTCAAAACTAGGTTTCCTTCTTTCCACAGGACATCTGAGTGTGACCAATCCAGCAGAGCCCAGGACGGGAGGCTGACCCATTTATATCTTGGTTCAGCCAGTGATGATATGGGGGACTGGGCAAGCCATTTAACCTCCTTGGCTTGCAGGTGTCTTAGCAGTAAAGTTGCCATCATAATTTCTGCCTTATAAGGTTGAAAGGATTTCAATGAGATCAATTATATGAGTGGCTTAACACAATGTCCAGCAAACATAGGCACACAAAGTAGACATTACTAAAACAGTGAGTATAACTCAGTTGAAAATACCAAAACACTATGTATAGCCTACACTTTTCAGGCCACACACATACAGGAAATAATTGTCTCTCTTGGCCAAAGAATGACTGGATTCAACTTGAATAAGCACAGAAATAGGATATCAAAAAGTCTGTCAATCCCTTCCTTCCTGGAAGGAAAAGCGGAATGTAACACAGTATCATCCTGAAAGATAAAAGTATAATTTGACTTTGAACATGCCCTTATTAATTCAGCTGTCATACTGAGGTCAGACCACTACCATGCAATAGTGCAAGGGTGCTGAGCTGAGGTGAAATAGGGGCAGAAACAACACACACCCTTGGACTGGAGCTTGTATCCGTTCAGGGAAAGGGAAGCCTTAGTACTGATGTACAATAGTGGCCTCTGCACACCAAACCATGGGCTCTGCGCCCACACCTCTTTCTCATAAACACACAAGTGTCCTGACTCTACTACTGTTCAACACTTATGGACTAGACAGCTTCTTATTGCTAATGACCTTCACAGTGACTTGTTTAATCAAATGTTTCCATTTTATTTGCCATCGATTTCATTTTCTCACTGATGTACTATCACATTGTTGCTGTATTTCCAGTCACCAAACCATGTGTAAATTAATGTTCAAATGAAGAAAGTCATTTAGTTTTTCTAAGTACATTGGAATAGTGGGTGCCTTATTCATCTGTGTCTGCCCTGCAGTCCCAACACAGTGCTTTGCAACACATACATTTAATTCACCCAATTGAATTTATGACAAAAAAATTCCATTCTTGTCCTTTTAAAAATCTAGTACCATGATCATATTTTTTTAAGTTTGTATATTTATTTTGACAGAGTGAGAGAGACAGAGAGAGAGAGAGAGAGAGAGAGCTAGAGATGTGCGTGAGCAGGGGGCAGAGAGAGAGGGAGAGAGAGAATCTCAAGCAGGATTCATGCTGTCAGTGCTGAGTCCAACACAGGGCTCAATCTCACAAACTGTGAGTGAGATCATGACCTGAGCTAAAATCAAGAATTGGACACTTAACTGACTGAGCCACCCACACACCCCACCATGGTCATATTTTAAGTCGTTATTTTCAAAGATACACTTTTTGACCTGAACCGAAACACATGCCCACATCAAACTGCTCTGAAAATTTTCTATCATAGAGTGATAGAGTCTAGAGGTTTATACATGAGACTAAATTGCCATTTGCTAGCGAATTGGTACAATGCAAAAGAATAATGCAATAAAGAGTAACCAAAATTCCAAAGAAAAAATCAGCAACATTTCCTTCATCTTGCCCTGAACATGTCTCTGGGGTCCCTAATTCACCCATTGTATATAAAAAAAGTTATGAAAGGCAAGTATTTTTCCAGTGGAAATCAAATACTAGCTGGTTTCCTTTACTGCAAATAGGAGAACTAGAATTTTCTCATCCATACTTTATGGCTGTCAGATGCATTCTTTCATTAGATTGAAATCAGCCAATGTAACATACTTTTTACACTTTCATTTTATTAAAATAACAAGAAGAAAATGAAGATACAGAAGGAATAAGAGCTTAACAACTTCTAAGACTATTTGGAATAAACTAGTATGTACAATCTAATGTGTTTTTAAGATTTTGTTTAGTGAACCAAAAAGCTGCTTGGTTACTTACTGTGGAGGTTCATATTTTAAAGTCTGAACTTAAATATAACATAAATCATGCACTAAAAGCATTCTATCATTAATTTTTAATTATATCATATCTTGCTATATTGGACACTGTGCTACCTATATATAACATTAATCCCATTCTAAAAGACAAGACAAAACAAAACCATACAATTTGGACACATATCATGTCTTTTTACTTTTTGAATCAACTTTATTGGGTATAATTTACATAGAATAAAATGCACACATTTTACCCATACATACACCTGCAGTGTGACAGATTTATATGTTTTCATCTCCCTCAAAAGTTCCTTTGTGCCTCATCCAGTCATCTTCCATCTTCTGCATGAGATAACCACGCATCTGCTTTTTGTCACTATATGTTAGGTTTGACTATTCTAGAAATTTATATACCATATGCTTTTGGGGGACTGGTTTCTTTCACTCACCATTATGTTTTAAGATGAATTAATGTTGTATCTATCAGTAATTCATAGTTTTTTTTGTTTGATATGGATATGGCACAATCTGTTTATACATTCAGTTATTGATGGACATTTGAGTTGTCTCCATTTTGGTATTATAAATAAATCTTCCACAAATATTCACATAAAAGTCTTTTTGTAAACACGTCTTTTCATTTCTCTTGGGTAAATGAATACCCACACAGTGGCATCGCTGGGTCTTATGTTAAGTGTATATTTAACTTTATTAAAAACTACCAATTATTTTTCTAATAGTTTTACTATTTTGCATTTCATCAGAACTATATAAGAGTTCCAGCTGCCTCACATCCTCACACTTGGTATTGGGTCTTTAATTCTGACAATTCTCATGGAAGAATTATGTTCTCATTGTGGTTTTGTTTTTCCTTGATGACTCATGATGTCAAGCATCTACTATGTGTTTGCTATAGATCTAGTTTTGTGAAATGCCTGTTCAAATATGCCCATTTGGTCAATTTGGTGGTTTTGCTTCTTGTTGTGCTTAATAAAAGCTCTAAATATATGTACTGTGGTATTTTCTTCCAGTCTGAGGCTTGTCTTTTCATCTTTATTTTCTTAATAATACTTACACTT
Source organism: Panthera tigris (assembly GCF_018350195.1). Taxonomy (NCBI): domain Eukaryota; kingdom Metazoa; phylum Chordata; class Mammalia; order Carnivora; family Felidae; genus Panthera; species Panthera tigris. The sequence continues at coordinate 62,399,092 of NC_056666.1, forward strand.
TGATGAAGAACAATTGATCTGTTTTTCTTTTTATGGTTACTGCTTTATTTCTCCTAAGAAATCTTTGCCTACCCCAAGGTCACAAAGATGTTAATTTTTGTTTCTTCTAATTTTTATTTTATACTTATGTCCATGATCCACTTAGAATTAATTTCTGAATATAGTATGAGGGAAGTATTGAAGGTTGGGTTTTTTCCCTACATAAAGATATTCAATTCTCCCAACACTATTGAAGAAATCCATCCTTTCCCCCGTGAAATTACCTTGATATATCAATTGCCAAGTCATGTGGGGGTCTGTTTCTGGGCTCTATTTTGCTGCACTGGTCTGTTTACGTGTCAGTCACAGTCCCAAATCACACAGAATGATTGCCATATCTTTATAGTCGGTTGTGAAATCACATAGTATATGTTCTCCAACTTTCTTCTCATCAAAATTGTTCTAATTCTTCAAAGATTTTAGAATTCCTAGAATTTGCATTATAAAAGTTAAGAAGAAAAAATTTATTTAAGTGGGCTCCATGTGGAGCTCAATGCGGGGCTCAAACTCACAACCTCAAGATCAAGACTGGAGCTGAAATCCAGAGTTAGATGCTTAACTGACTGGGGAGCCAGACACCCCCCCCTCCAAAAATTTTATTAAACAAGCCTGGTGGGATTTTAATTAGAGTGATGTTAAATCTTTAGCCCAGTTTGAAGTGAATTGATATCTTAAACATATTAAATGTTTTGAGTTATGAACACAGCATTTCCCTACATTTATTTTGTTTTCGTCGATTTCTCTCAGCAGTGTTTTATAATTTTCAAGGTACAGTATATATTTGATAAAATTACCTTTAAGCATTTTATGATTTGGGCTATTGTAAATGATGTTATTTTAATTTTATTTTGCAGTTATTCATTGCTACTATATAGAAATACTATTGGTCTTTGCACAATAACTCTCTATCCTGTTACCTTCCCAAAATGGGGAAGAAGAAGGTTAAAATTTCATTGATAAAACCAACCCTTCACCCTCCAGCTGTGAACAATTAGGCTCATCAGCATTTCCTTCAGGAAACTTCTGCTGCTTTATTAGGACTAATAAGCAACAGAATTTTGACTTTTTGATAGGTGGGGTTATAAATCTCCCATCAAGACTGAAAAGGATAACCTAAATTTATGTGCACAGTAGAATCTTTAATTATGGGCCCCACAAGATGCTCAACCTAAAAAGGTCCTATTTGTTCCAAGGTAGGAGGTGGGGGGGAGGGGGGGGGTGGAATGGAGGGACCAAATCTAGGCTAAGGAATTATTTTCTTTTAACCAAATTAGACAGTAGGGTGGGTAACGGCTGTGCAGATCTCTGAATTTCTCTGGTGTGTCAACTAAAGAATCTTTGCTCATGAAATGTTTCTCTGCATGTCCAGACAAAATTTTATTACTTTCATTGAATTTTATAATTTTTTTATGCATTCCTTTATATGAAAATGAATCCTTCAACTCTTTGGAGAGAACACAGTCATGATGAAGGAAACAAATTGAATTTTAGTATGTCTTATTAATAAAATAAAATCCTATGTGAGAGAACAAAAAGTTCTATTAAACCATAAAATATTTTCAAGTCCTTTTAATGCAACTTTATTTTTTAAAGCTCCATGTTTTTTAATTCAACAAATTAAATAAATATAGCATCTCATTACACATAAGTTTAATAAAAATGCTTATAATTATAACCAAATTTTGTTTTCAAAATAAATTCCTTTTATAAAGCCAAGAAGCCCCTGGTTGCTTTAATTCGTCTTTGGTGTGCATGATCAGAAAGCTTTTAAACTGGTACAGTTTTCAGCCAGAAATATCTTTAGCTCTCCAACTGGTGGTTTAGATACCTATTCTTTTTTTTTTTTTTTTTTTTTTTTTAGTTTGAGGGTGATTGACTCTCTACTGTTGTTTTTTTAATATATATATAATTTATTGTCAAATTGGCTAACATACAGTGTGTAAAGTGTGCTCTTGGGGCAGATTTCCATGGTTCATCACTTACATACAACACCCAGTGCTCATCCCAACAAGTGCCCTCCTCAATACCCATTACCCATTTTCCCCTCTCCTCCACCCCCCACCATCAACCCTCAGATTGTTCTCTGTATTTAAGAGTCTCTTATGGTTTGCCGCCCTCCCTCTCTGTTTGTAACTATTTTTTCCCCTTCCCTTCCCCCAAGGTCTTCTGTTTATAGCAGCATTTTCAACAATAGCCAAATTATGGAAAGAGCCTAAATGTCCATCAACTGATGAATAGATAAAGAAGATGTGGTTTATATATACAATGGAATACTACTTGGCAATGAGAAAGAATGAAATCATGCCATCTGCAGCAATGTGGATCAAACTGGAAGGTATTATGCTGAGTGAAGTAAGTCAGTCAGAGAAAGACAGATGTATGTTTCACTCATATGTGGATACCTATTCTTAAAGAGAGTTTGGAGAGGCTATTTTGAATATCCAATGGTCTATTTCTCACCTCCCTATATTCAAACTTGCTTTGCCACATCTCCACTCTATTACTTCTAATGCTCCCAGAGAGATATTTCTAGAACATAAATCATTACCATTATTTTCTTGCTTAACATCTTCATCATTTCCCCTCAGAATTCAAAATAAAATGTAAATGCCTTACCACAGCATAAAAAGTCCTTCATGGTTTGGTTCTACCCTCATTTCTGTCTCCTACATTTGGGGTGGCAGGATCTCCATGAGGGCAGGAATTCTACTCATGACATTTTTTTTATTTCTGTGTCCCAACACCTAGCACTAACACTTAGTGCTTCTAAATTGGTGGGTGGATGGATATATGGATAATTTTGTCTTTCCAGGCCATCATTCATTGATGGTGCTCACATTACAAAGAGTTCATATGATGTTTACAAAGATGTTCATGTACTTCTGGATGGGATTCTGGGAAGTTTGATGTATTTGCATATCTATTAAGCTTCAATAACATTTTGGATAAGAGCAAAGGCTTCAGATTTTTTTTTCCCTCAGACTGCTCTAAATTCCTCAAAATTCTAATTCCTCAAAAACTATTGAACAAAATTTAATGTTGTCCATGTTCTCTACATATCCTCTTCTTATGCTTTTTAGAAATAAATTAACCTACCAAGGTTGTTTTGTGTGTGGCACTGCCACAGAAGGAGACAGAATTGAGGCATGAAACACAACATTTTTGGTGCCCAAACAATACTACCACCAGCTTTTAGAGAAAGATACATCTTGTGGTCAGGAAAACTTCACAGAGAACTTGAAATCTGATCTGACACCTGCAGGAAGGGGAGATTTAGGTGGAGAGGGAAGTATGCATTTCACAAAGGGCAAGATCTCAAGCAGCCAGGAACATTAAAGGCAGAGACGAGAGCAAAAGTAATACAATCCTCTACAATTCCTGTCACTATTCCCTTTACGTTGAGACATTAGTATAATAGGATTACATATTCCTTCTGCCCAACAATTCCACTTTTATTTTATTACCATTCTAAACTCATTAAAAATACACTCTGACTCCTCACTGAGCCACAACACTAATGAGGTAGTGCCATTAGCATCAGGGCTTAGTCTGAAGTAATTACTTCCAGCTACATTTTGGTGCCTTCACTGAAATGTGGGAATATGAAGAAATGATTCTGGAGGTACTTTAGCAGGGTTTAGAACAGATGCTTTCATCTGGAACACTGAATCCAGGAATCATCAAACACTTGGGAACAGTCATCCATAAAAATAATTATTTCTGTTGAAAATGAAGGACTAGAATCAGATTCCTAACTCCCAGGATTTTATTGTTGACACTATTGATGACACTCTCTAAGAGTATTTTTGGTAAACTCTAATTTCTGTGCTATGGTTTCTCACTCTACAAAGCCCCTCTTGTTTTTTTTAAGTTGATGATTTTGGTGTTATTCTTGTTTTTTAAATTGTGACCAAAACCTTTTTTTTTTAAAGAAAGGGGAAATGAAGCCAACAAATCAGGCTTTATTTAGAATATGTGGTATGCAAGGATGAGAGAAAATAACAAACTGCTAGCAGAAAAGCAGACTTTATTATTTGTGGAAAGTATGTGACTGCGAGTTGTAGTGGATGAAGGTACCAGTATTCCTATCCTTAAGAGGATGGAACAGTTACATCTGGGGCCATCTTGAATCTCAGGAGGCAGATACACTGGGAGATAAAGGGGAAAACAATTACTGGACAAAAGGCTAAATGACCCCAAATAGATACAAAGTGAATGCTTGGGCAGGGGAAGGGAATGGTTAGCCTGTGACGTCTTGGTTTTACAGCTACTCTGCAAGATCAACCACACATGCAGGTGTCCCAACCCAGAAGTCCCCACCCCTCATGGTGGTCATAGTGATGTTCCTTCCTTGGCTTGGCTTCTGCCCTAACCATCCTCATTCATCCGCATGAGGTTCACGAGATACATAGATGATGCTTGGCTCGTGGATATCCTGTCTCCTTCTAGAACAAAACTTGCTTAGCAATTATTATACTTTCCTTTTAGCATCTCACGCTTGCGTTCCACACAAGACTTGCCCTCCTCTGCTCTCCACCCTGGGGCATCCTGTGCTCCAAGACTACCATCAGAGCCTTACTATTGCTCCCAGTGCTGCTCTTTCTCCTTTTCAAAAACCCTTTTCCCCATCACAAATTTCCAACAGCCCCCTAATCTGGCCGTGGCTCTTCATTCACTGATATTAGGCAAATCACTTGTTTCTAGTGCCCGAGGACAGAGACAGAGACAGTTCTGCAACTGGGGAAATTCTATAGACTCCTTGCAGTGGCCTCTGCACCAAGGGGTCTTCCTCACCCTTCTTGCTGATCCTGCTTTTCAGATTACTTGACATGTTCTCTCTACCCATAAGTCATTCCCCGTATCAGGTCTCCACTGAGAAGTCTTCCTTCCATGCTGCCTGCTATCTCTTGTCCTTCTCTTCATTTCCTACAGCACCTAACTCAGAACTATGGGTTTGATACTTCCTTTTCCTCTGGTGAATTGTAAGCTCCCTGACATAAGGATCATGTTGTGTTTCTTCTTTTTCTACCCTTCCAACACTCCATAGTGATTACCTATTTACAACAGATATAAAGTGAATCTCAGGTAGATGCCAGGCACTATAAACGGACATGGTAATATATTCATTCAACAGTGATGTTTTGGAGATCCTATTATGTCAGGCAGTGTGCCCAATCCCAAGGCTACTGTAGCTTTTGGCACAGTGAGTAGACATCATACAAATACTTAATTTGTAAAGAGTGATAAAATTACCATGGAGAACTACAGAATGAATTTATAATGGAGTGATCTTACTTAGTTTGAGTAGACATAGTTTGACTATAGCACAATGTAAATGTAATAAATGAATGAAGGAATGAATACGGCTAAGGGGAGGAGGAAATATGCATAAAGAAGCTCCCAGAAAACTTAGTACACTTTATATCCTAAATAAATCCATATGAAATACAAAAAAGAAGCTGCTAATCTCAACCAATGCAAATAATAAGATAAAGAATTTATATTACAATAAATAAACAATAAATATATAAATAAATATATAAATAATTCAGATAAAAATCTGAAAGTAACTTTAGAGATCAACCAAAGCTACACCATTACAATTTCAGGATCTCCTGGAACTCTAAAGCCAAAACAATGTTTTCAGACAACTACAATGAGACCCTCTAAAGCTCATGAATGCCATGATAAGGACTCCTACTCCAAAAGCATTTTTCTTACAATACTTTCAGATATATGACATAAGGTACAATCAGGGTATATTAGAATTTTCCAATCACAGCCACAGCATACCAAGAACAGAAAAATATTCACTTGTTCAATAAATTCCAAAGAAAAGACGTTTTCCTTGAGAAGAAAAAATCCACAACAGTCAAAACACAAATCTAGAATACATTTTCTTAAACCTTGTTTTATGGGAGATGCAAAAAAGGAGAAATAGTCTGAGAAAAAAGGCAGATCCAAGATGTTTGAAAGCTTTGTGAATAAGATCCATATCTTAATAGGAACAAAGCCAAAATGAAATGTTGTCTTAGTTTTCTTCTGAGTAAAGGGAGATATTTTATTTCTCTTGTAAACATGGGAATAAAAGAAAGTGATTTTCTGCCCAATGTACGTGATCTAGCCCTTTCTAGTAGGAGAAAAGTTAGTAAGAAATGATACTGAATAAGTGTAGAACAGCAAAACCGAAAGAGAAGACATCACTGTCCTTGTATCTTTATACACAATATAACAAAAGACATGTCTCAAATTCAGAGAAGTTTCAGAGTTTAGGAATGCCATCTTACAGAGTAATTTTTAAAACATAGGCTATGGAACCTAGTTGCTAGATGCAAATGAATGTGAGTCCTTTCTGAACTGAGTGGCCTTAGTCTACCCATTTAACCTTTCCAAGACTGTTTTCCTTTCTTATAAAATGGGGAAAATAATAATAATTAAAATTAGCTTCATAGGACAGTATGAACATTATACAAGATAATCCATGTTTGGAAGAATACTTGGCACACTGACAAAATGCAGGAAAGAAAGTGGAAAAGAAAAAATGAGAAAGAAAAATATTTCCACATTACAGAGAACTGAGTAAAAGCCAAAATATGTTTCTATGTATAACTACCATCTTTTAAAATACTTTAAAAATACATTATCAGAAACAAAAGGGTTTTTTGAGGGGGGAGGTATTTCACAAAGAAATGGCCAAAGAAAGAGGCAAACATGGAAAAGAAATCAGAGAACCCCCCCCTTGGCTGAGCCTGTTTATCCATTCTCTGCTGTTCTTTCAGAAGTCAACTCCCAGATGATAAGGGAACCAATCATGACTGTGTAACATTCTTCCAGCTCTATGTCTGCTTTAGGAAGTTGGCTTTAAAAATCAAAATATGCCTTTATGTCTCCATATTTTTTTATTTTTTTAATGTTTATTTATTTTCGAGAGAGAGAGACAGAGTGTGAGTGGGGAAGTGGCAGAGAGAGGGAGACACAGAATCCAAAGCAGGCTCCAGGTTCTGAGCTGTCAGCACAGAGCCTGAAGCAGGGCTCGAACTCAGAAATTGTGAGATCATGACCTGAGCTGAAGTTGGACACTTAACCAACTGAGCCACCCAGGCACCCTGTCTCCATATTAAACCAAACAAACAACAACAACAAAAACACATGATTTCCATAACTTAGCTCAATGTTTATCAATGCTAACCTATAAAATAGGATTATAACATACATAAACATACTTAAAACACAACAAAAAGCAAAAAATGCTATCCAAATGCCTCACCATCATACGAAAATACATGTGAAGAAAATAATGCCCAGAAAGACAGGCATTCACAACATGAGGCAAGTTATCTTGAAGTATAAAATCATTAATTTGCTGTGAGAAGGACTAACATTAGGGTAGGAACAGCCCAAGGGAGGTTTTCCTAACAACTCAGCACTACACAAGACATACCCCACATTGGTCTGCTGTAAACGAACATACTTTGTCCCTCCTCAGGGAAGCAAGCAGAGTTTATAGTTGATTTCTGTTCCCATTGATTCTACTGAACAATTCTCTTTAATCAAGCAGCTGCCACGCTGCTAACTGGCTTCCTGTCTGAGCTACTCCAAACACAGCCTGCACCGCCTTGCCCGGGTCTGCAGAAAGTCTTTAGAGCCGTTAGGACACAGCGGATCCCTTGTAAGTCATTTGGCCGCTCCTGCTCCCCCTGCATGCCAATTAGTCTGCGGGCTGCTCTTCCTCTGCATCCACTGGAACCACACTCCTATTAGGGAACCACATGTCTGAGAAACCAAATGGTGATGACACCCAATGTTTGTCACCAACCTGGACCTCAAATGTCCTTGGCAATTCCTGAAACTTTAGAAGACCATTTTCAGAGTAGGAAACATGAAAGCTAAATATTTTTACAAGGTAAAAAGGGAAAGTATTCACATAGGAACTACGTTTTTTTCCCAAGATTTTATTTAAATTCAGGTTAGTTAGCATACAGTGTAGTATTGGTTTCAGAAGCAGAATTTACATGATTCATCACTTAGATATAACACCCAGTGCTCTTCACAAGTGCCCTCCATAATGCCCATCACCCACTTAGCCCATCCCCCCCCGACCTCTCTTCCAGCAACCCTGCTTATTCTCTATAGGCAAACCATAAGAGACTCTTAATATGGTTTGTCTCCCTATTTTTTCTTATTTTATTTTTCCTTCCCTTTCCCTATGGTCATTTTGTTTCTTAAATTCCACATATGAGCAAAATCATATGGTATTTGTCTTCTCTGACTTATTTTACTTAGCATAATACACTCTAGTTCCATCCATGTTAATGCAAATGGAAAGACTTCATTCTTTTTGATGGCTGAGTAATATTCCATTGTGTGTATATGTATATATATATTCACACACACGCATATATATATATACATATATATATACACACGTATATATATATATTACATCTTCTTTATCCATTCATCAGCTGATGGATATTTGGGCTCTTTCCGTAATTTAGCTGTTGTTGATAATGCTGCTCTAAATATTGGGGTGCATGTACCCCTTCAAACCAGAATTTTTGTATTCTTTGGATAAATACCTAGTAGTGCAGTTGCTGGGTTGTAGAGTAGTTCTATTTTTAACTTTTTGAGGAACCTCCAGGCTGTTTTCCGGAGTGGCTGCACTAGTTTGCATTCTCACCAACAGTGCAAGAGGGTTCCCATTTCTCTGCATCCTCACCAACATCTATTGTTTCCTGAGTTGTTAATTTTAGCCATTCTGACAGGTGTGAGGTGGTATCTCATTGTGGTTTTGATTTGTATTTCCCTGACAATGAGTGCTGTTGAGAATCTTTTCATGTGTCTGTTAGCCATTTGTATGTCTTCTTTGGAAAAATGTCTGTTCATGTCTTCTGCCCATTCCTTAACTGGATTATTTATTTTTGGGGTGCTGAGTTTGATAAGTTCTTTATAGATTTTGGATACTAGCCCTTTATCCAATATGGCATTTGCAAATATTTTCTCCCATTTCATAGATTGCCTTTTAGTTTTGTCATTTGTTTCCTTTGCCATACATGAACTAGTTTTATGTGATGAATTGGAGGGGAGGAAATAAAGGAACATTCAAGGTAGACAGATCTCTATTTTTAAAAAAAATTTTTTTAACGTGTATCCATTATTGAAAGAGAGAAAGAGAAAGAGAGCATGCCAGGGGAGGGGCAGAGAGAGGGGGAGACACAGAATCCGAAGCAGGCTCCAGGCTCGCTCCAAGCTGTCTGCACAGAACCCGATGCAGGGCTCGAACTCACAAACCGTGAGATCATGACCTGAGCTGAAGTCGGACGCCCAACAACTGAGCCACCCAGGCGTCCCGATCTCTATTTTGTTAATTCAAAATGTTGCTTTTCTATTCCCTCAAACCTACTGAAATGTTCTACATTGTCCCAAAAAATTAAACGCCTTGAGTTAGGATTTGGTAAATTTTTTTAACTAAGCTATAAACTGCAAATGACACTGTACTCCTAAGACAGCTGTGATAAGGGAAGTTAATGGAGTAGATGCAGCACACATAGAAATATTCAGGGAGATGCGGTCCAGAGGCAGAGCATGAAAGAAAACCGGTGAGCTGCTGCTGCACACACTTGGTGAAATGTTCCCAGAGCCACTTAACAAAGCTGCCCTCTCTGGGCTGGCTCATCTCAGACCCTCTTTTCTTAAGGCTCTGTCACTCTCAAATGTACGATAGTCTTCTGTGGCAACAAAAAGAAATATGTGGAAGAGAATCCTAAAAATGAATGCCATTTTCAAGCCATTCATCTTGCTACAGACAGAAAACACACTAAAAGTATCACATTGTGCAGAAAGACAAACACTGTATGATCTCACTTAATATGTGGAATCTAAAAAAGTCAAGCTCATAGAAAAGGAGAGTAGAACGGGGCTGGGGGGCGGGGGTCAAAGGGTACAAACTTCCAGTTATAAGATGAATAAGTTTGGGGAATCCAGTGTACAGCATTGTGACCATAGTTAGGAATACTGCATTGTATACTTGAAATTTGCTGACAGAGTAGATCTTAAGTGTTCTCACCACAAAAAGGAAAAATGATAACTGTGTGAGGTGACAGATGTGTTAATCAGCTTGACTGTGGTAATCATGTCACAATGTGTGTGTATATCAAACCATCATATTGTAAACATTTAAAAAATACAATTTTTATTTGTCAGTTATACTTCAATAAAGCTAGGGAAAAAACATTAGGGGAAGAGGGTGAAAGGTATATAGGTACTATCATCACATCTCTTCTGTAAATCTAAACTGTTCCAAAATTTTAAAAAATTTGAGACTATGAAAAAAACATACTGTATGAAGATAATTTTAACAGAAAAATCAGAATCTTTCAGGGTGATATGGGATTACGGGTCTCATTTTTACTATATGTTAACATTTCTGTAATATAATATTATTTCTATCAGTACATAAAGTAATCCAAAGAATATGCTCACAAAAAAGAGTGTCCTTTCATATGAGAAACTACTTTTTTATGTGAAAATGTCCAAATTTGTTAATCCCTGAAGACAAAATTTAACCCATAATGTGTGCTCAGCCAAAATAATAATTATTTTCTTTCAAATTTCATTTCCTCCTGTTTACCAAGAGGCCACTTTGAGTATCCATACCCAATAGGGGCAAGAACAGAGAACTCAAGTTGGGAGATGCTGGGCGTGATATGTTCCTGCTTCAAACACCCAATAGAAGACAGGGTCCCCAGAGACAGTTCTTCAAACTAAGCCCACACACAAAATCTATCCACATGTATTGTTTCCTTAGATTTGCCTAAGATCAGCAGCCAACGGATCACACTGTTTCTCTTTCCCGATATCTATCTCCATCACTCCATAGAGGGGAAGCCAACCTTCCCATCTCTCTGAATATTACACAGGCCCACTGTCCCAGACAGTAAAAAACCTAATGAGGTACTAGGGGTGCAATCCAAAACCTGGAATGGTGGTTGCAAAGGAAAATGAGTGGGAAGACAGAGGGAAAAAAACTTTTGCAAGTCAGGTGGTCTCCAAACCCTTGCTTTTGATAAAATTGAACAAGGTCATCCAGTGAAGAATCAGGTAAAATATTTGGTGACAAAAAATGGGAAGTGATTTTTTAGCATGGAAGTCTAATTGACTTGGTTATACTTTAAGAAAAAAAAAACCCTTCTTGCATTTCTATCTACTGATTTATGAAAACAAGTTTCGCTCTGTAATGTTACAATGGAAAATAGGGATAACATACATGCTGAACAATAACTGAAATTCATCACATGATTATAGGAAAATTTTACCTTTTGTGTATAAGCATCAACATAAAAATAGTAACTAACACATATATAGTGCTTTCTATGAACTCTAAGTGCTATACATTTTTAACTCATTGAACTTCCTTAAGATTGCTATGGACTAGATATTATTTTTACCCCATTTTACAGTTGAGTCAATGGATACACAGAGTTTAAGAAACTTTCCCAAGGCTACCTTGCTGGGCAGAGGCAGGTTTGAATCTAGGAAGTCTGACTCCAGAATATGTCTGTTTTAACCATACCCAGTATTGTCTCAGTGTGTTTATAATAAACACATTTAGGTTGTTTGCATTCATAACCACATCCAGAAACATTTTAAATATTTAGAGGGTTACGCTCATAGTTAATTAAAAATTTGAAAATGTATATACAATGCATATCGCAAAGAAATAAGATAGAGTAGTCCATGAAAGCTATTTGATTTGAAAAAGTATTATATCAGCATAAAATACTGTAATTGAAGTGGAATGAAAATACAAGTTCAAGGAGAAAAAGGGAAGACATAAAATTTGAATTTTTTAAGGAAGAGAGTATGTATTTTTCAAAGAATTTTATAGTTAATATCCAAAAACCCACTACATAGACTTTCCATTAACACTGTATTGTACTTGTTTTGCCATAAATCCATCCATTTATCCATATATCCTCCTAATTTGTTATTTAAAGCTTTATTGGGTTAAAATTTACATATCATATAATTTTCCCATTTTAAATGAACAGCATGAGGATTTTTATTAAATTTTTAACAATTCTGCAACCATTTTCACAATCGAGTTTTCAAATACTTTCATCACCCCCCCAAAAGTCCCCATGTATAATTTGTAATCAATACCCAGTCACATTCTCCCCACCCCCTGCAACCACTGACCCACTTTCTATCTCTATAGTTTTTCCTTTGCTGGAAATTTTATATCAGTTTGAATCATCTGTGTCTTTCATGGCTGGTTTCTTTCACTTAGCGTAATACCTTTGAGTTTCATCCATGCTGTTGCATATTCAGGGGTTCATTCCCTTTTATTGCTGACTAAATACTCCACTGTATGGATATTCCCTACTTTGTGTATCCATTCACCGGTTGATGGATATTTGGTTTGTTTCCAGTTTTTGACTGGGAACAATGAGTAATGTTGTTATGAATACTTATGCAAGTCTTATGTGGACATGTTTCCATCTCTCTTCAGTAGATACCTAGGACTGGAATTGCTGGGTAGAATGGAAATGTGTATTTACCTTTTTAAGAAACTGCGTGTCTGTCTTCCAAAGTGGTTGCAGGACTTTACATTCCTGCCAGCAATACAGAGTTTCTTCACATCCTCAGCAATGTTTGGTATTGATGGACTTTTTAATTTTAGCCATTCTGGTGATGTATAGTAGCATCTTATTGTGGTTTTAATTTGCATTTCCCTAATGACTAATGATGCTAAGCATTTTTTTCATGTGCCTGTTAGCCAATCATATTCTTTCCTTGGTTTATTATAATCTCTGGCCCATTTTTACTGAACTTTTTTTGTCCACTTCTAAGAGAGTTAAAAGAGTTCTTTATATAATCTGGAATCTTTTATCAGATAGATTACAAAATCTTTCCCAGTCTTTGACTTGTCTTTCATTTTCTTAATAGTCCATGACCTCATTGTCTCAAACTGAAAAGTGAAGTTTTAAATTCTGATGAAGTCCAGTTTATCAAATTTTTCTTTCATGTGTCACACTTTTGATATCATATCTAAGAAATCTTTGCCTACTCAAGGTCATAAAGATTTTCTGTGTTTCTTGTACAAAATTTACAGTTTTACCTGTTATATTTTGGACTATGATCCATTTGAGTTAATTTTATGCATGGAGTAAGGTAAGGTATCTACAATCTTTTGGAAGGAGGGGTAGAGATAGGGCTATCCAATTGTCTCACTTTTGTTGAAAAAGTCCTCCTTTCCCAATTGAAATCGCTTGGCACCTCTGTCACAAATCAATTCACCATAAATGTTCAGTTTGGGGGTTTTCTTGGATTGCATTCTTTCCTTGTTATATACATCTGTTCTTATACCAATATTACACTGCCTTGACTAGTGTAGTGTTATATAGTAAGTTTTAAAATCAGGTAGGTTTTCAAGTTTGACTATATGTATCTGGGTGTGGATCTCTCTGTTGTTTTTGTTTTTTTAACTTAGGGTTCACTGGATATGTAAACTAATGCTTTTCATCAAATCTGGGAATCATTCAACCATTATTTTTTATTAGTTTCTTGCCCCTCTCTTTCCTCTCCTTTTGGAATATTCATGAAATATATATTGATAGGATAGTTTTTTATTAAGTCCCTGAGGCTCCATTCATTTTTGTCAATCTTTATTTTCTCATGGTCACTGGAATGAATAATCCTTATTGATCTACTTTCAAAATTACTGGTTCTTTCTTTCTTCTATCATCTCAAATCTGCTATTGAGACCATCTAGGGACTACTTCATTTCATTTTTAACTCTAGAATTTCCTTTCTAATCCTGTTATAGCTTCTATTTCTCTAACGATATTCCCTATTTGTTATTATCATTATATTTTATTTTAATTCTTGGGACATAGTTTCTTTTAACTCTTAAGAACATATTTGTACATGCTGCTTTGTCTGACAAACCCAACATTTGGGCCCTCTCGGTGTTATTTCCTCTTTTCTTTTTTTCCTTTTTTTCTGAACACAAGTCACACTTTACTGTTTTACTGCATGTCTCTTAAATCTTGGTTGAAAAGATCTGGACATTTCAGATGATAGATAGTAGAAATCATGAGCTCTATTTTATTTTTTCTGAGGGTTTTGTTGCTGCTATTGTAACCTGCCTGGTCTTAAACTTTGGAATCTGTCTCCCCTGCAGGATGCATCCTCTGATGTCTGTGCTCAATTTTTTATTCTTATCTTCATTTTTTGGCTTCATTTCCTAGAGGTTGCTTCTGCGGCTGCATACCTTAGAAATTAGCTAATGACGTGGGCAGACACTGACTGACCACCTTGACCTATATACCTTCCATCTTCTGTGAGTCCACCTGTTTGTGGTTTGAGAACATATTCAGAATTGAAGGCTTTCCTTAGGTCTGTCTTGCTTTTTACCGTTTGCTCGTGTGTGGTTTCCCAATCTAACAGGCGTGAGTGCAGACCTTATCTCAGCCCTTTATGACACTCTCATTTGCAGAACCCTGTCACTGATTTTCTGACTGTCCATAGCTCACCTCAAAGAGGAACATAACCTTGGACTATCAAAGCTTCTACTCAGTTTGTAAAGCTTATTTGACAAAACAGTGATGTTGTTCCTCATCTAAAATTGTTTGCTCCCTCTAGCAGCAAAGCTGTTGGTTTCTTTGTTTTGCATCCATCTTTATTCTGGTAAGCTGGCAAAACTACGGCTGGAAAGGTGGCTGGGAGCAATCCCAGGCAAGAAGGCTGCTAATATTGCCTGAAGCTCTGGAAGTCTTTCAGTAATAAATGCTTCCCAATATTTTGCCTGCCTTTATTCAGTTTGCACAACCCTGCAGCGGTTGTTTTTGGCAACTTGGTGCAGTTTTATACTTGCTTGTTGTGGAGAGATTTCTCCAAACTCTTCACTTCACCATAACTGGAAATCCCTCTTATTTGCGTATTTTTTAAATGGATACTGATGGAGAACAAATCACTCCAGTATTTAGATTCTATTGGTTTTTATTTTATTTTATTTTATTTTATTTTATTTTATTTTATTTTATTTTATTTTATTTTATTTTTTAGAGAGAGCACATGCATGAATGGGGACAGGGACAGCAGGAGAGGGAGGGAGAATCTCAAGCAGACTTCACACTCACCACAGAGATTGATCCCAGGACCCTGGGCTCAAGACCTGAGCCAAATCAAGAGTTGGACACTCAACCAACTGAGCCACCCAGGTGCCCCTGCTGGGTATATTTTTAGAAAGATAAAACAGTTTTTGTTTAAATCACCAACAATTGTTGTATATGGGAAACTAATTTTTCTCTTACTACTCTTTTGGACATTTAGAATTTTACTTCTAATTCCAAGAAATAAATAATTTAAAAGTATAAAATGATAGAAAATCTTCAACCTATTATGTAAGACATGTTTCTTATTAACTCAGCTATTACCTTTCTAATGAAACTATCCAGTGTTCTTTGAATACACATTAGTAAATCAAGTGTGAAGGAAAAGTAGAGATAAGTAATTAGAGTCTGAAAAAACAAATTAAAAACAAAGATGGTGAAAAAAAAGGATAAACTTTAGGGTAGAGACAGTAAGTACAACATGAATTAAAGAATGGAGAATGTGGAATTCAGAGGGAACTCTAGGTTTTTATTCACTGTTTACAGCACTTTCTACTTTGGGAGTAAATGGCAATCTGACTAGAGAAAAATCAGTGGTTTCAGAGCTAAAAGATACAATATAATTCTCTGTACCACCAGTTTTTCCAAGATGATTACCTTGCACAAGATGCAAGTGTAGAGGTTAAGAACACTGGCTCTAAGGTTCAAATTAAGTTTCTGTCAGTTATTATTAAGTGACCTTGGGTACAGTATTTCTCTCTCCTCACCACCATTTCCATACCAGGAAAATAGGCTAATGACAGTAACTACCTAATATAGTGGATGCAAGAATCAGTGGGGTAGCACACAGAAAATGCAAAACAGCCCTGGCACAGGATAAGCAGTCAATAGATAGCAGTTATCATTGTTAAATGTTAACAACAGTGTTGATATGAATCCCATGGTTTGAAAACCAGTGATAAAATATGTCACTGTGCAAAATAACCTTCTGCTGTTCTATTATTATTTTCATATATTTGATCAGGCTTAACAAATATGAGTTAACTGATAAGATTAAAAGTTGGTAGATTTTAGAATTTATGACATGCTTCTCAGGGAAAAGCAATCACACCGCCATGGTGTCTGTGTACATGCTCTATGGTGCCCAAATTAAAAGACTAGGAAAACAAGTACAGATGCTGTATTTAAGAAACAGAAAATTTTAAAGTTCAAGAATAAAAACTGAATGAGAAAGCTACCTCATGCCAAAAATAAAAAATTTCACTCTAAAAAAGATATTTACTCTTCATTGCATAGACATCCTGACATCACAACTGTTTAACTGAATGTTAAAACAATGAGTCCAAAAATTTAGAATTCTTTAAAAGACAGCAGGACAAACAGATCCTAAAATGCCTTGTGAACAGCCAGAGAACATAATTGGGATTCATTTCCAGGCAATCAATCAGTTACTTGAGTCACCAAAATGGAACTATTGCTTAAGATATGTGTGCCTGGTTCAAGAGTCATTGATTTCTGTCCCTTAAAACAATATGTCATAGCATACACTAAATCTTCAGTTATAGAAAGACTTAATATCTTAATCATATCAGGCCTCCTAAAATTGATCTACAAATTCAATATGATTTTAATCAAAATCTCATAAATTTGGAATAGTTAACATCCAAGAATAGCTAAGACCCACCGAAACAATTGGGAAAAAAATAAACTAGTTGATAGAAGCTATTGTACCGAACATCAAGAATTATTATATAGCTATAATACTTAAAAACCATGTGGTATTAGCACAGGGAAAGTAAAAACAGACACACAGATAGATGGAAACTTCATTGGGCAAAGGCTAGACTTTTTTTCTAAATCATATTCTGATCATTCGTTTTTCATATAGTGAAAGAAGAGCTGTACTGCCAGGTTACTCTACACACACTAAAAAAATCAATTACAGGTTCTTAAAAGACCTAAATATGAAAAAGGAAAACTAAAATATAATCATTAGCACTGTAATAGTGTTGTATGGTGACAGATGGTGACCACACCTTTGGTGAGCATAGCATAATGCATAGGATTTTTGAATCACTATGTTGTGTACATGAAACTAATGTAACATTGTGCACCAATTATATTTTTTTAAAAAAGACTTAAATATGAAAAAGCAAAACTAATAACTTTAAGAAATAGAATATAGGAGGATATTTTCATGAATTCAGAATGGAAAAGGATTTTTTTTAATATTTATTTTGAGAGGGAGCATGAGCAGAGAAGGGGAAGACAGAGAGAGAGAGAGAGAGAGAGAGAGAGAATCCCAAGCAGGATCCACACTCAGTGTAGAGCCCAATGCGGGACTCGATCTCATGAACCGTGAGTCAAAATCAAGAGTCACTTTTAACCAACTGAGCCACCCAGGCGCTCCAGAGAAGGATTTCTTTTTGTTTTTATTTCTCTTTAATTTTTTTAATGTTTATTTATTTTTAAGAGAGAGAGAGCGAGAGCATGAGTGGGGGAGGGGCAGAGAGAGAGGGAGACACAGAATCCATAGCAGGCTTCAACCCAGCTGACAGCAGCAAGCCTGATGTGGGGCTTGAACTCACAAACCGTGAGATCATGACCTGAGCCGAAGTCAGACACAACTGACTGAGCCACTCAGGTGCCCCTCAGAGAAGGATTTCTTAAATAAGACACAATAAGAGCAAACCTGAAAAGAAGCTGTTAAAATTAACTGCATTTGTCTTCTCAGGCCAGCATAACAAAGTACCACAGACTAGATTGTTTAAATAATGAAACTTACTTTCTCACAGTTCTGGACACATTGAGTCCAACTCACGGTGTTATTAGCAGGGTTGGTTTCATCCGAGGCCTCTCTCCTTGCAGAAGGCCCTCTTTACTGTGCCTTCACATTGTCTTCCCTCTGTACCTGTCTGTGTCCAAATTTCCTCTTCTTATTAGGACACTAGTTGAACTGGATTAGGGCCCACCCTAATGACTTCAGACTAACTTGACTACCTCTTTGAAAATCGTAAGATCCCACTAACATGTTAGGACTCACCATATGAATTTGGGGGTGACACGTTTCAAGCCACAACACAACCCAATAGAAAAGTAGGCAAAGACGTAAAATGGGTACCGCACAGAGAAGGAAATCCCAACAGCCAATTGTACAGTATGAAAATATGCTGACCCTCACTGGTAGTCATAGAAAAAATAAGTTAGAAACCACAGTGACATACCATTTCACACCCTCCAGACTGGTCAGAGTTTGAAGGTCTGACAGTATCAACTATTAGCAAAGATACAGATCAACTGGATTGCATATACGTGGTTGATGAGACTGAAAATTTGCCTAATGACCACAGAAAAAAATTTTGGTTCACCCAAAAATGTTAATGGTGTTCATAATTCGTAAGTGTCAATTCTAGGAATATCAACTAGGAAAGGTTTTATACATTTACACCAATAAGCATGTAAAAATTATTCATGCCAGGACCGTATGTGGTAGTAAAATAGTGGAAAACCAAAGGTCTATCAATAGCATAATGGATACATAGTGGTGTACTCCTATAATGAAATAATCTATAGCCATTAAAAGAATCAATTATAGCTAAAAACAAAAAATGAATCTCAGAAACATAAGGTGAGTAAAAAAAACAATTTCAGAAATAATACCTACGGAATGATGATTTGATTTATACAAATTTCAAAAAAATGAAAAACTAAAAAGTGTATTTTTAGGGATATGAACATATATGGTAAAATCATAATGAAAAAAAGTTAAACACCAAATTCTGGACAATGGCATCTCTGAGGCAATTGGAATAGAATGCATTGGGGAAGAGGTACACAATACAGAGGTATTCACTGAGTTCATTCAATACTCTGAATTTTATCAAGTGTTTTATTAAAATTTGTGTTATATATTCAACACTTAACAAAAATATTTTAAACTTAAAAAGTTAGAACACATTAAAGTACATGAAAGAATGTGAGATAAAAATGTTATCAACAGCTTTTATTATAAATGAGCATTCTAAAAAAATCTATGTATAACTCAACTATCTCTGCCAAATTCTAAGCATTATCATTTCTTATTTTAAATCACAAGATCATCATGTAATAAAAGCAGAACTGAAAGACTATTAGTGAATAATCTTGTTTATAAAACACTGTAAACACTGTATCCAGATAAATGCCAATAAAGTGACTATTTCCCCATAAATCTTAATTAATTGAATGCTCTGCAAAGAAAAAAAAAATTACAGTATTAAATTTTTGTCCTTTCTAATAAATGTTCATTTTACCTATTTCACAATATTTTATGTGAAAATATTTTCCATTTTCCATGTATAACATTTCAAAGTCATCAGAACTACATTGGAATTAATTTTGAGAGAGGGAACAATGTACATAGGTCCCATTTTTTTATACCAACTATTCCAATTCAAAATGCATGCAGGTGTATAAACATGTAAGGGATATTTCAAGAAAGGGAATCTGAATCTGAACCAGACTATCTGGCAGAGAGAGACAAATTCCATTATGGCCTCTTATTTTTGGCCAGACCCAAGTCTTTATATGCAGAGCTGCTGCTTAGACCCAGGATTCCATGGTCTGACTGAGTTACCAAGTATTGACCCAAAAGGGAGAGAATAGCCATACACCATGTTCTCGTTCATCTAACACTGTTCTAGAAAACACGGTGCAGTCTCATGGGACATGACCAACTCCACAAGCCTGGGAGGGCTGCTGCCTGTTCTCTGGGGCTGCTAGGCGAGAGGTAGGTAGAATATAGGAGGTGAGGCCTGGGAGGAAAGGCAGTCTGTCTTGTGAAATCACCCCAGATTTCTGCCTTAACCTTGTCTACTCAATAGATGCTTTTGATATTTTTACTATAATTCAAAATCAATTAACATGGAAGCTGCTTTTAAAGACATAGGGTCTCTAAATACGGTATTTACTCCGTTAGTAACAATGATTCTACCATCTTTCCAATCTTAGGAAAGTTGCAAAGAATTGCTTCCGAGATTTTTATAGCGCTCTTCCATCTATTCCAGATCTTCACCCAAGTGGGAATGAAGCATTCAGCCAAGACAGACATATGGATAGAGATACAGACCAACTGTGTTTCTCTTCAAGGGTTTTTGGAACCATCATCCCTCTCCTACCCATCACAAGCTTTACAACAATTTCTTTTACTCTGTATCTTTTATCCTTTAACAATTCTAAAAATCCCATGCCTGGTTAAATACTGGGCATACTAATCCTAAACCATGGTTGGAATAATAATTGAGTATCAATGGTACATAATAAAAACATCCTTAACTGCAGATCAGGAAAAATTAGGAAGACAAGTCATTCAATATCTCCAACATGAAGACCATTCTAAAGATGGAAAAACCTATTTCTGCTTGTATCTACTTGAAAATTAAATGTATGCTTAAAAGATTACCCTGTCCCAACATCTTCCTGACATGTAACTAGCCCTGAATGTGGTTAAGAAATAATGAATTATATAAACATGGTAACAGGACAGCAAACACCCTTTGCAACTTTCCAGGAGGCACTGCTGAAGCACAGCAGGGGGATAACACTGCTGCTCTGGACTGATTAGGGTGAGAGCATCATCAGATGCAATTAAATTTCACAAAATGTCAAAATGCAGCAAGAAAACCATCTGGAGAAATTCTTTGCATAATTTACACTATGTACTGCATGATCAAAGCAAAAGGAAGAAAAAGAAAGGCCCACTATTGTGGACCCAGACTGAAAACACAAAACTGTGATTTGCATAGTGAATACAGAACTGGGGATTACAGTGAAATGAAGCCCTAAATTGCAGGTACAGCACTTGGAGATTTAGGGAACCATAACAATAAAACTTTCTTTGAAGCTTAAGTTATAAGAGGGCTTATCATTTTCTATTCATAGGTCCTCACAGCTATTACAAAAGCAAAAGATGTTTGAAAATGGTGAGTTTTAAGTACAGCATTGGCTGGCCACACTGAGTTAAGTAATTTCTGTTAGTTTCATAGCAGAAATCCTTTTAAAAGAAAAAGTCTTATGAAGATGCTAGCGTTTTCTTCACAGGAATATTACAGTTTGGGGCTGAAATTATAGGGTAAAACATAAATAATACAATGTGGTATCTTGTATCAGGCTCCATTTTTAGATTGAGCCCCCTAATCAGCTGTGACAGGGAATAAAAATCCATGAGGCAAAACTGAGCAGTGCCAGCTGCTGGCAAACCTCTCAGATGTGGAAGAAAACAGCTGATCACAGAGAGCCCCTGTCTGTCCAGAAGCTCAAGCGCTGTCATCTGAACTCGGCCCATGGGGAGAAAGAGGCTGTCCACACCAGCTCCCCTGTCTAGAGCCTCCTAGCTGGTCAAGACCAGGAGAACTGCACCACTGACAGCTGAAAGGTGCCTCCTGCGTCTGAATCAAGGGCAGAGGGGTGTGCAAGGTTTGCAAGCTTGGCTGGGACTTAAAAATCATGCAACCTGCTCATGTCACACATCAGGAAAAGGAACAGCAAAGAGATTGATTGAATTGAGCTAACTAGAGTCTTACCCTTGAGACTGGACTCCACTTTTCTATCTCCAGGCCCTTGATCCCTCACCACACAAAGCAGATCAACAGCATTTGGTAGAAATGTAGATGCTCAGGCCCCATCTTAAGATCTACTGAACCAGGAATTATTTTTAAAGAAGATCCCCCAGAAGGTTCCCATGCATATTAAGGTTTGAAAAGCATAGCTCTACACTACACTGCTTAACTCTTCCAATCCAACAAAGCAGATCAAGAAACAAACTGCCTGGGTTTCAATCTAGTCTCCTTCACTTAGTAGCTTTATGACCCTTAAACTCACTCCCTCTCAATTCCTTCTACAAAATCATCGCAATACTTACTTCACTGGGTTCTTGTGAGAGAACACAAAATGAACATAGAGATTCCGGGCATAAAATAAATTCTATACAAGTTTTAGCAATTATTATTTTAATATCATTTTTATGATGATTTGATGAGGAAAAAATCAGAAGTTATCAATTATCAACTTCTGCATATATATATGACTCTGCTTAGAAATATGGAATTTTTAAGGCTTTTAAGGATGCATACAGTGATTCCCTAGTGTCTGCAAAGAAGGGAGAAACTTCTGGGCTCACTATAAAAGAGCTGCTTTAGCATCTTGTCTCTGCTTTTACTCCAGTCTTGTTTTGTACCATAATGACCACAGAGTTCTGGATTACCAGTGGGTCAACTAAGCATGCTTAGGACATTTACAAAGCGAGCCACATTTCCACCCTACCCCACGAAAAACTTAGAAAAGTACATTTCTATGAATATATTGTAATTTTCAATCAGAAAATCTAGAAAGTTGTTTTAATTTCTGCCTACAGGTAAGTTTTGAGTTATTTCAAAATGTAAAATCTTTCTCCAGTTTTTTATGCATGTTATTTCTTTTCCTCACCTAATTACACGAGCTAGGAAAGAGTAAAATTTATTTTTGAATACACACATTGGGAGTACGTTTACAACCTACTAAACTAGTAAACTTAGTACCAACCCTTGCGAACTACTTGTAATGTTTTCAATGTAACATATGCTCTCCGTTCTATGCATTTCTACATGCTGCCCCATTAACTTCAAATGCCTTCTCTCAATTTTAACCAGGGGTAACATGCTCCAACTAAAAACCACCAGGAACACACCGTGGTGGACCAAGTTGAATTTATTACTCACTGCAGAGATGGATAATGCACACATTGGGGAACTCTGGGATGCCTTAGTAAGAGGGTTTATAAAGAACCTATTACAGAATTGGGGCGAGTATTAGGTGAATCTGGGTAGGAGGGAAAAGCTTTGATCAGGACTGGCTGATGCTGGTAAATCTTATCAATAAAGTGGATGAAATGAAGCAAAGCTAAATCTGCAATTTGTAAACAAAGAGCAGTCATTCATATTATCCAGGATGGAGGAATATTTGACCATTTTTGTGATCTGGACAATGTTCAAGCTTTCATCTATGTTCAGACATGATTTCAGAGTGCTCTTGTTTTTTATTTAATCCATCTGAGCACAGATCCATCAACATTTTCTGATGTTGATGTTCTGTGAAATTGTTTATGTGCTACAGAATAGCTAGGCCTAACTGTGAGCACCAAGCCAATTCCTGGCTGTCAGGGGCTAGTTTTCTCACCAGGAAGACTCCTCATCATTCAAAATCCAGGAATGCCTCCTGTGAATCCCCGTAGCACCTTGTCCTCTGATTCAGGGACCTGTCCTCAGTGATCCCCAATTGCACTCTGCGTGCACCACATCTACAGCACATGTCGAACCAGGCTGTCCATGTCTGTTTTCTCCTCATTCTCCCTACTAGATCGGGAGTTTTTATTAGCAATACATCTTAGCTGTATGTGTTGAGTATCTCCTGTCTCCCCTGCACCCGCCCCCAGCTCTTTTCTCCACCCTGCTCCGCTCTGTCTATACAGAAGCTTGCCTCATATGGTCTGCAACTTCTTCTCATGCCTTCTGCCTTCCAGTTTGATTTCAATGGGGGCCCTGACAGGAGATGGAAGGAAGGGAAGAAAGGGAGGTCAGGGCACACGCCTATGGCACCCTCCCCACAAGGTTGCCTCAAGATGGATGTGTCATTCCTTGTAAGTCTCAAGGGAACATTTCCACAAGACTCTCTCCCCTGGGTTCTAGTAACTGTTTCTTCCCTCTTCCCTTCAGGCCTGGATGCAACACAGTAACTCTGCCCTTCCTAGACTGAAGGCCCCTGCAGGGCCCCATGCCTGCCTCTGTGAACAACCCGCTCCCACCCCCCACCTGCCCACCCAGTTATCCTAACCTGAGTGTGTCTTCTTGTCCTGCTGTGATTGTGGCCCCACATAGTGTCTCCACCTGGTTGTGGGTCTACTTCTGTACCATACACAATTCTGTTGCTGAGAATAAGACCCCAACCTCATGAGTTTATACTCTGGACCTAGTCCAGTACCTGTCACTCATTTGGATGAATCGGTATGTTCATTCTTCATGTTAAACCTTTCCCTTTTTTCTGTATTTAGAACGCTTTCCAGGGTGTTGGTTATGTGTGGCAGATTCTCCTGGAAGGACTCTGAGCAAGATGGGAATAAGGCACAAAAGGGGACTATTCCCAGAATCAGTGGCTGGTTGAGGACTGAAGAGAGCTGGGGGTAGGGGTCCCATGAAGGGTGCTAAAAGTTGGGAAAAAAGTATAATAATTTCCATCTAAATTCACTTATTCTTACCCAATTAATTCAAAGACTCTGAAAATATTTTACTTGAGTGAGATTTAAACACAGAAGGGAGGTTTTAGGACCTCTGCCTAAAGGATCAGGTTCAATGATCATATGCAGTTCAACCCACCAACTTCCCAAGAGTCATCGCCCACACAAAGTTCCAAGGTGGCTTTTAAAAATGCGTTTTGTAGAAAACAGCCACCTTTCTTCACATAAGAGGCAGATGGATTACACTAAATGTATTATTAGTAACATACACTACGGGGCTTAAGTGCCTTGCAAAACCACCTTCCACATCTGTCTACAATTTCAACAAAATAATACCCATTCCTAAAGATAAGGGGATGCTATCATGTCCTTTCTTCCACTTATCCTTTAAAATAAAGTCATATTTGCTGCAAACAAGCAGGGATTCTACATTTAGAGCCATCTCTGAAAAAGACCTTTGGAGGGTGACAGCATTGCCATCTGCAACAGAAGATGGTGGGTATTAGCACAAGGATGATTTAATTATTTCTTGATGCCAACAGAGGTTTCACCTGATTGTTCTCCAGCTGTTCCATATTAAAATAAATTACACACATTTAGAAGAGCCAGTAAACAGGGTAGTAATGATTCCTATGCTCTCACATCTTAACAGTCAAGTTTGTACAGAATTATTTCGAGTATAAATAAAGCAGGAACCACACTGAGAAATTCTACTTAACATTGACCCCAAAGGGGAAAAAGTCTCTTTGAGAATGATATTTTTAATTCCTTTTAATGCAAGGTAATATTAACAATTACGCAAAATAGCTACACTCTGTCCTCTAAAAATATCTGAGGGCAAGACAGGAACATATTCAAAAAAGAGGAAAGTCATGGGAGATCAGATCTCAGATTCTCTTACAAATATCATATGTTAGTATGTGAAATAGAAACAGAGTCTACATATTTCTATGGAAGGTTTGGAGAAAGGAGTGGGAAGTAAAACTAATCATGAAAATCTGATTTTTGCCATATTATCAGGGAACTATAGTTCCTACTAAAAGATTTAACCCAACAAATACAGAAATGGATTGAATAGCAGGCTAAATACCTAGCAAAACAAATAGTTATTCAAAACACACACACATACGTGGCACCAAACAACATGATGAAACTAGAAAATAAATGTTAAGCTATTAGAAGAAAAACTTTAAGATTAGGTAACATATTTAAACTCACATGACTACAGAAATTGCTCGCTCCTTGTGCAACCAAATGTTGGAAGAAGACACAATAAAAATTTATAAATCCAATGCCAGTTTTACTTCTAAATCATCTTTCTCTCATTTACATGAATGAAGAGGATTATTAAATAATGTCACAGTATATAAAAAAATTCTGTTTAATATGAAGAGTATTAAAAAGACACATAAAAGAATGAAATGCTACTTAATAGCTATATATGGTATCAATTTTTTTCCTGTACTTTAACTGCTGCATTTTGTTACACACTGAAGGATTTGGGGCACTTGGTTGACCAGTCTTCCAAAGTGATAGGTAAACCCTACCATGACTCTGTTATGTTCCATCCCTTTTTTTGCCTCTTTATTACAGCTTTTCCGTGGCTATGATTTCCTGCATTTACTCACTTTCTTTTCATTAAAGTAACCAAGATGATAAAGGCGCCTAATCCTAATATCCATAAACTGTGACTTGTGCTATAATTTTATAGATTTGTTTTCTTTCATGTTTTAAAATTATCTCCCTTGATGAGTATAACATTTTCCTGAAATTAATTAATTAATTGATATTTATTAAGTTAGACGATGTGCAAAGTAAGCATTTCTAGAGGTTACAAAAGGAAGACATGGGCCACAGGGCTTGGTGATGTATTTGAAAGCACAAGGCACAGACACATGAAAGACAAACTAGCAATGACAATTGACTATAAACTAGCAATGACAATTGCTGGGTAAGTAAGCCAAGAAGAAATGTTGTGGGTTCTCAGGTAAGTTGCAATAGGACCAGGCAGGATGTTCATGAAACTGTATCAAATAGATTGCTTTATGTGGGAGAAGATATGGAGGTGGATGACAATACTGGAAAGCCATGGCAATCAGAAAGCAAAAGGTACATTTTGTGACAGTGAGGAGAGGGATTTGGTGAGAGCAAACTACTTCATAAGAGCCGTGTGGGAGTGCAGCCAGATGTGGACATGAGGCCCATCAGCCTATAGCTGCAGAGAGAGTCCACACAGAGGGCTGTTAAATCATAGGTTCTGACACCAGACAGATGTCCTTTCCAATTCTGGTTCTGCTACCTACCAGGCCCATTTCCTCATCTGCAAAATGGAGATGATAATAGCAACTATCTCAGAGAATTTCTGTAGGTATTAAATGGGAAAACACCTTTCCCAGTGTATAGCACATAGCAAGGGACCCAAAAAGTATGAGTTTCTGTTATCAACACGGAGTCTTAATGTGTCACTACTAGAAGGGTCTTGGTGCTGAGTGATGTAATGAATCATTCCATTATAGCCAGGGCTCTCCAGAACCAAGCCTCTTGCCTCTGTACTCAACTGTCACTTCCCAATGATGCTCCATGTCTGCCCTCACATATGTTAGGAGTCACAGTACAGTTAACATGAATTTGGATCAAGAAAGACCTAGATTCCGGGGCACCTGGGTGGCTCAGTCAGTTAAGCGTCTGACTTTGGCTCAGGTCATGATCTCGCAGTTCATAAGTTCGAGCCGCCCCGCATCAGGCTCTGTGCTGACAGCTCAGAGCCTAGAACCTGCTTTGGATTCTGTGTCTCCCTCTCTCTCTCTGCTCCTCCCCTGCTCATGCTCTGTCTCTATGTCTCTCAAAAAATAAATAAAATGTTTAAAAAAAATTAAAAAAAAGAAAGACCTACATTCAAACAGTGACTATATGTACTATTCTTCACAACTTATTTTCTCTGAATTCAATGTTCTCACAGGTTAAAAAAAAAAAAAAACAAAAACAAAAACATGCCCTTGTAAATGCTGTTAGGATGCTTACATGAGATAACTCAAGCATCCTACCAAAAGAGTGGGTGTGCTATCAAGGTGACATTACCAAAAACACCCTCAGGGCCCCCACCTCATGCCCTGAAGTGAGCATTATCTTGCTTCATCATCCTAACAATCCTATGAGAGAGATGTCATTATTGGTGCCATCTACATGTAAGGAAACTGAGATTTAAAAAGCTCAAATAACTTGTCACATCACAGATGATGCAGATGATGTGGGTGACAGAGCTTGTCTGGACCAGGCAATCTGACCCTAGAGACACCACATCACCTTCTCCTTCCCACCCTCCAAGAACCCCAAGACAGTAATCACATGGGCCAGTGTCAGCTGTCCCAGGTCCAGGGCTTCCTTGGCCTCACTGACTTATCCTCCATGAGGATGCCTTCAGTTTACAGAAAAGCCATAATCAAAGGGCAATCCTTTGTGTTCTCTAGGAAGTTGTTACATATTACCCTGCATTTTACCCTGAAAGTCAGACAATGACAGTCATTGCTAATATATAGAGAGGTGGCAAGAGCCAGCTAAGGTCTCAGCTGTTCAACTGTCACATCCTTTTTCCTTCCAGAGGAATGTATTTTGCTCAAAATTACCATCTTCTGAACACAGCTGGCTTTCTCCCGCTCCTGGCTGTGACATGACAAAATCTGCACCCCGGCTGACTTTATGCCTCCGTGTGCACCTGAACTGCTCATCACTACTCCTCTATTCGAGCCCCCACTCCTTATCAGCCTTCCCTCAGGGTCTCTGTACTCAACACCCCTTGCTTTTCTTCACCTGTTTCCATACTGCTCTGCATACTCTATTGTTGATCCCGAGGAGCTTCCCATTTCTTTGCTTTGACAGCACAAGGCCTACTACTTTTTTTTAATGTCAATTTCCACATAACATCAATGAACCTGAAACTGTTCACTTAACATTTCCTTGAAGACCTGCATTCAGCACTTTACTGGGGAAAATAAATATAACTTACTTCTAAGAATAGGGATCGAGTCTTTTTACCTTTTTATAGTACAATGATCAACCAATCTCTTAACTAATGCACATCTTAAAATAGATGTTGAAACATCTGCTGCATCACCAAGCAGCCAAAAGCTATCTGGTTAAACTATGATTCACTCCTCTCAGATATACGTTGACATTCTGTCTTTTTATTCCTTCACATGCCTCTTGTACATTGGGAGAGAGAAAGTGTGATGCCCACAGGGATGATGCATTTCCTCTCAAGCATCCATCAGAGTCGGCCTCTATCTAATGAGGCCACATGCCTTTGCAAACCTAAAGAAGTGGTGGCCTCTTCCAATTTTGTCCATGGTTATAGAAGACACAGCACATTTTTCACGGGAAGAACCCCTAACCTTTACCTCGGACATCAGTACTTCTGAACTCTCCCTCACAGTTTCCAAGTCTTTCTCAGGTATGCCTCAGTGAACTCAGGTTCCTCAGTGACTGCGTCCAGAAGCTGGAAGATCACAAATTATTTTAAGAATGCTACAAACTAAACAGAAAAAACAAAACCAAAATTATTTTCAACTGCATTATGGAAACAGCCAAAGAATCAATCGTTTAGGATGTGCCACATTCCCTGTGCTATTCACATGGGACCACCATTACCAATCTTTGTGAAGCTCAATTTTATTTAACTTTATGTTACTTCGGACGCCTGGGTGGCTCAGTCGGTTAAGTGTCCGACTTCGGCTCAGGTCATGATCTCACAGTTTGTGAGTTTGAGCCCCGCATCGGGCTCTGTGCGAGAAGCTCGGAGCCTGGAGCCCATTTCAGATTCTGTGTCTCCCTCTCTGTCTGCCCCTCCCCTGCTCACACACACCCTCTCTCCCTCTCTCTCTCAAAAATAAATGAACATTAAAAAAAAAAATTAACTTTATGCTACTTCAATTCAGTAGTTGGTAATTTGTATTTCTATTCTGACTTGTTTTGCTTTTTACAACTGAAACAGTTATAAGGGATATTTCCAGCAATCATAGATCCTCCTGCCATAAGGTGGTTAGTGGTTTTAGCTGACAACCACACTAAGCCATACTGTGATTATGGAGATTGTGTGGGACCTCTGGGGTTACTTCAGTTGTGTGTAAACATTTCAGAACATAATTTCAGTGCGTCTCTTGGTATGAACTTTGTTTCTTGACAGTGTTTGGCTTCTGTCTCAATAATTAGCCTATTCCAAGCCAAAGTAATATTGAAGAAGAAAATCAAAGAGGGAGGCATCACAATCCCAGACTCTAGCCTCTACTACAAAGCTGTAATCATCAAGACAGTATGGCATTGGCACAAAAACAGACATATAGATGAAGGGAATAGATTAGAGACTCCAGAACTGGACCCACAAATGTATGGCCAACTAATCTTTGACAAAGCAGGAAAGAGTATCCATTGGAAAAAAGACAGTCTCTTTAACAAATGGTACTGGGAGAACTAACTGGACAGCAACATGCAGAAGAATGAAACTATAGCACACTCTTACACCATTCACAAAAATAAACTCAAAATGGATGAAGGACCTGAATGTGAGACAGGAAACCATCAAAACCCTAGAGGAGAAAGCAGGAAAAAATATTTTTGGCCTCAGCCGCAGCAATTTCTTACTCGACACATCTCCAAAGGCAAGGGAATTAAAGGCAAAAATGAACTATTGGGACCTCATCAAGATAAAAACTTCTGCATTGCAAAGGAAACAATCAACAAACCTAAAAGGCAACTGAAAGAATGGGAAAAGATATTTGCAAATGACATATCAGACAAAGGGCTAGTATCTAAAATCTATAAAGAACTCACCAAACTCCACACCCAAAAAACAAATAATCCAGTGAAGAAATGGGCAAAAGACATGAATAGACATTTTTCCAAAGAAGACATCCAGATGGCCAACAGATACATGAAATGATGCTCAACATCACTCATCATCAGGGAAATAAAACCAAAACCATATTGAGATACCACCTCACACTGGTCAGAGTGGCTAAAATGAACAAATAAGGAGACTATAGATGCTGGAGAGGATGTGGAGAAATGGGAACCCTCTTGCACTATTGGTGGGAATGCAAACTGGTGCAGCCACTCTGGAAAACAGTGTGGAGGTTCCTCAAAAAATTAAAAATAGACCTACCCTAGGACCCATCAACAGCACTGTTAGGAATTTACCCAAGGGATACAAGAGTGCTGACGCATAGGGGCACTTGTACCACAATATTTATAGCAGCACTTTCAACAACAGCCAAATTATGGAAAGAGCTTAAATGTCCATCAACTGATGAATAGATAAAGAAGATATGGTTTATGTATACAGTGGAATACTAGTTGGCAATGAGAAAGAATGAAATCTGGCCATTTGCAGCAACATGGATGGAACTGGAGGGTATTATGCTAAGTGAAATAAGTCAGGCAGAGAAAGACAGATACCATATGTTTTCACTCATATGCGGATCTTGAAAAACTTAACAGAAGACTATGGGGGAGAGGATGGGGGGGAAAGTTACAGAGAGGGAGGGAGGCAAACCATAAGAGACTCTTAAATACTGAGAACAAATTGAGGGTTGATGGGGGGTGGAGGAGAGGGGAAAGTGGGTGATGGGCATTGAGGAGGGCATTTGTTGGGATGAGTACTGGGTGTTGTATCGAAACCAATTTGACAATAAATTATATTAAAAAAATAAATAAAGACATTCCAAAAAAAAGTATAGCTCAACATAAAAAAAGGAAACCAATTTGATAATAAATTACATTTAAAAAAAGAATTAGCCTATTACAAGCTAGTTAAAAATATGTAATAGTTAAAATAACCAATCATCTCACAACTATGATCTCATCAAATGCAGAACCAGACTGAACACGGGTTAGGCAGGCAGAGGTAAAACTCATGAGAGGAGAAAGAAACACCCATTCAGAAGACAGCCTCCATCTTTCAAGTGGTGTATAACCTCAATGTCAACCAAGGCAGTACCATCTTTAAGGTAAAAATTCTGGCCAATTGTGCAATTATGAGATTTCCTGCCATAGCTAACTTTGTCTTTATATAAGGTGAGTGAATTGGTTAAGAGCAGGGACTAAGGGCCAGCCTGCAGAGGTTTGATTTCCAGCTTCACTACATACCAGCTGTGTGATCCTGAGAAAGATTCTGGTTTGTTTTTTTTTTTCATCTGTAAAATGCACATAATAATAGTACCAACTGCATAGCATTGTTGAGGGTTAAATAAGTACAAAGGCATAGAGAACTGCGCCTGAACATAGTAAAGCCTCAAAAATGTTAGCGTGATGGTTAGTTTTAAGTGTCAACCTGGCTAGGCTACAGTACCGATTATTTAAACAAACAGTATTCTAGAAAGCTGCGAAGGTATTTTGTAGACATGGTTAACCTCTATAATCAGTTGACTTTAAGTAAAAATTAGCATGTATAATTTGGGATAGACTCATTGGTTCAGTTGAAAGGCCTTCAGAGCAAAGCTTAGATTTCCCTTAGGAAAAAGAAATTATGCCTCTGGCCTGAATTGCCAGCCACCACCCAAGAGTTTCTGGCTGGCTGGCCGGACAGCCCTGTAGATTCTGCACTTCCCTAGCCACACCTCACAATTACATGAACCAATACAATTCCTTGACAAGAAGCTGATGATCCTTATTCCCAGTAGTTATACTCTACAAAGTAGCCATAATCACTGAATTCATGCATACGCAACCATTGCTCCTAGAAGAAACACACATTAGGTTCCTTGCTCCTAGGAGAAATACACTTTAGGTTCCTGCAAGCCTCTGGTCACAACATTTTTGTCAACCAATCAATACATAATCTTGTTTCATGCGTGTTTCTGTTTAAGGACACCTTATTTAATATATATTTATTATAAATAATTGCATGGGAGATTTATTTGTTATAAATAAAAGCTGGGAGATTTAGAGGCCATTTGCATGATACAGGTTTGTTGTCCAGTGTCGTTATAAAACAAGCCAGTCTGTGAAAATCAGCTCTTTCATATAACCCTTTTCCCATCTACCATTTATCAGGTTTTTTAAAGTTCTGATGCAGCCTCCTGATCTGCAGCACCTGCCTCATCTGCAAGTTAATATTTTTCAGGCTGTATCACCTTTTTGACATGTGAGCAAACCAGCACTAGCCAAGACAGGTTTAACATCTTCCTGACCCTGGCTAACATGACCATAAACTTCTTTGGCTTTCAGCCTCACAACATTGTTATCTACTGTGCTTTATCCTGTGAGTTACTACCTCATGAATCCATACATTTAGCCACTTTTCCATCTTTTCCATAGCTTCATCACACACAATAGTTGTTACTTTAGCACTTTCCAGAGCAACTTCTTGTGCAGAGCAGTGAATTTCTTCTTCATTTTTCTGGATATACTCTGTTGTTGATTCATTAATATTGAACTCATAACTAGCAGCACTATAACTCATGCCTGAATGATGCTTATCTAGCACATATATGTTCTCCATAAGGAACAACACAGCCTTCTTGTGCTTAGGAACACTAGACAGCACTTCAGCACTACCCTTGGGGGCCACTGTAAACAATGAAATCACCAACAAAAAGAACAAAAATATGAAAAATGTGGCACTATGTAGACCATGAAAAAGATGCTTGTTTACAGCATGATAGCTGAAACAAGAAGGCAGGCATCACCTTGTTCAACTTCGGCTAGAAGCATCAGGTGATTCAAAATTTTCACTGCTCTGTGCATGTCCATGAACGACCATGCAAGCATTACAAATAGTGGTTTGGGGGTTACAAAAAAGTTTAGCAAATAGGTGAATTCACAAATACAAAATCCAAAACTAATGAGTGTCAGCTATAAGTAAATCAGATATAGACAGAGATGATATAGATAGAGATAGACAGAGATAGAGATAGATAAAGATATATATCTACTGGTTTTGTTTCTCGGTAAAACCTTGACTGTTACAGCTAGTACTATTAATTATTCCAGATACATCTAAAATCCCTGGGGTACTTTTTATTGAATTCAGAATTGCATTTGATTAGTAGGTGTTGAATAAATATGAATAAATATTTGTGTAATTAAACTAACAGAAATGACTATGTTTCATAAAACATTCTGGCATAAAATGTGATGGGAATGAAGGAAAGTTCACCCACAGGTAACTCAGATGCCCACCTCACATGGTGAGGTATGTGTCACCAGGAGTCACAGTTAGCTCAGGTGAGTCTCAAGGTCGACATGAACAGGAGGGCAGCATCCACCCATCCAGACTGAATGTCAGCTGTGCAGAATGTGCTGTCTTGGCGGGGGTAAGATAGGAGAAAAGAAAAACAAACCACCTAAAAGAGAAATGATAACCATAGAACGTCACTGATCAAGGTAACATCAACTCAAAATAAAGCAATGCGTATGAGCTAAAATAAAAAAATTAAGGGAAATACTTAAGAGAAAAGGAGATTTTGAGCCAAGGGGAGTAAGGGAGGGATCTCAGGGTTATTCTAAAGAAAAAACACAGTGACTTGCAGCAAAGAGGAGTGATTATTCTGAAGATAATAACAATAATAATAAATAGGCTATGGTGGTTTGCCAGGAAAAGAAACATTTAGATGGCTTCTCTGCAATATAGACCCAGGTTTAACAACAAATTTGGCAATAAAAACTGAGAGACAGAACTGTAGAGGATAACTCTGCAAACAAATAACCATAGCAAACAGCATAAAGTTACATGTATTTTTGTTAACACAAGATGCCTTAAACCTGTAGCATCCCAAAGGTATTATTACCTATAACTGAAATTGCAATATTCTTAAAATGTAGACAAATTTGCCTAAGTACCAAGAGCAATAAAGAGAATACTTACAACAGAATACATAAAAGGAAAGACAGATGTTGGGTGTGAAGAAGTCAATATTTTTCTTGCAGAGGAAAATATGCCTTTTGGGTTTTCTCTCTACTGGAACATATCAAAGAACTGTCTGTAAACTAAATAGTTACTAAGCAATTTTTTTTCTTGTAATAACCTAAATATTCCAGGGCTAATTCAATCTAAATGATACTAAGAAGGGTACCTGAGTGACCAGTTAACAGCTGTTTGGTGTTTCATTCAGAAAACATTTTTTGAGTCTTTAATATGAGCCAGATACTGTTCCAGGAGCTGGGGATATAGTAGTCAACATGAGACTTGAGGACTCTGCATTTATGAAGTTTATATTCTACTAAGGAGTACAAACAACAAACAAATAAAGAAGCAAACAATAGCAGATAGTGTTAAGTGTTATGCAGAAAATAAAATAGGATCTGCTTTAGACTGAATGATCAGGTCTGGCTTCTGCAAGGAAGTTGGACTTTTAAGCTGAGACCTGAATGACAAGAAAGAGATGACTACACCAAGATCAGTGGCAGGAGTTGGGGGAGAGCATTTCCTAGTGAAAGCCAGCACAAAAGGCCCGCATTGGGATGCACTTGGCACGTGCCAAGATCAGAAGACAAACAAGTATGGATGGAATGTTGTAAACCAGAGAAAAAGTAGTAGAAAATGGGGGTGGAGAACAGTACAGATGCCATTCATGGAAGGCCTTTTAGGCAGGGTGAGGAAGAGGGATTTCATTCTAAGTGGAATGGGAAGCCAACAGACATATTTAAGCATAATTAAGATGTAATACTGACCTTTCTTTAAGATGACCCTGATGAAGAGTGGATTGCAGAAATGGAAAAACCAAATAGGAGCTTTTGATGCAGACTCGATGAGAAATAATGATAGCTTAGATCAACATAGTGGCACCAGAGGTGAAGCAAGGTAGACGAATTTGGGATATGATTTGAAGGTATTATTAACAATCTCATCAGGAAACAGGAAAATTCAAGATTACTCTCTTGGATTTCTGGCCTGAGCAACTAACTGGACTGATGCTGATGCCATTTATTGAGATGAGGTGGTCTGGGAAATATTTTAGAAGGAAGTTTGAAACACCTATTAGATATCTAACTGAAAATGCCAGTGGGTACTTAAAAGTATGGATCTAGTGTTTAGGGGTGGAGACAAATGTGGGTGTCAATAGCTTATATATGATATATAAAGCCATAAGACTAGATGAGAGCATTCAAAGAGAGAATATAGATACAGAAGAAAAGAAACCTCTCTTCAGAGACCTAGGGAACGGCAAAACTTAGAGTCAGGCTGACATGTAGCAGCAACCAGCCTCTAAGATGGCCTCCAGTGATCCTCATCTCCTGGTATCCATGCCCTTGTGTAGTCCCCCTCAACCCTGCCCCCGCACAATGAATCATGGCTAGCATGTGTGACCAATAGAATACTATGGGAGTAATGGTGTATGGTTTTCAAGGTTTGCTCATAAAAAGAATTACAGTATCTGCACAGCTTTCTTTGTCTTCTCATTCAAAGGCAAGCCAGTCACCATGCTGAGACAACACTCAAGCAGTACCACAGAGAGGCCATATGAGTGAGCCAGTCCAAGTTAAACCTTTAGATGACTGTAGATCCAGCTGACATCTGACTGACATCATGAGACCCCAAGCCACTCCCAAATTCCTGACCCACAGAAACTAAAAAATTAAAAATTATTGTTGCTTTAAGCCAGTCTAGTTTTGGGGTAATTTGTAAAGCAAACTATTACAGTTACTGATAGGGAAACAAGCAAAGGAGACCAGAGGGGGAGAAAACAATGTATTAGGAAGACAGACAGGAAAACCAAGAAAACAGAAGAAGGGTTACAGTTTTGAAGAAAGAGAATATGTGAAATAATCATTTTGGAGAATGAGAAAGTGAACAGACTAGAAAGCTCAGTAGGATTGATGAGCAGCATTGAGTCCCCATTCAAGATTTATATTTGTAAATCTGCAAGTTATATATTTTTCTCCATGAGTATTTAGTTGCTCAGATTCTAGTCAAACAGGTAGAAAACTGCAGTTAAGTTGAGTTGTGGTTCTGCCAGGTGAGTATAAAGAAGGTAGAAAGGAAAAGGGTAGTTGTGTTGCATGAGAAGGAATATGAAGATGGACCACAGATTCTACCATGGGTAAGAAAGATAGTGTTCACATAGAGGTTGACTAAGAGTGAAAGGCAGTAGGATCCAAATCTTGGAGATGTTGGTGGAATGGAAGAAATGTTGGAGAGGAAGTATCAGAGAAAGTGAGGTTGAAGGGAAGGAGCCAGTGGTTAGACATTAGTTTGCTTAAAACTGAGATTTTAAAGTTTATTTATTTTGACACAAAGAGAGAGAGAGCAGGGAGGGGCAGAAAGAGAGGGAGAGAGAGAGAATCCTGAGTAGGCTCCCCACTGCCAGTGCAGAGCCCAATGTGGGGCTTGAACTCATAAACCACAAGATCATGACTTGAGCCTAAACCAAGAGTCAGATGCTTAACTGAGCCATTCAGGTGCCCCAAAAGTGAGATTTTTAAATACACTATAGTCATTGATGGAGATAAGCATAAGAAAAGAATGATAATTTTTTTTCATTTTTTGAATCTTTATTTATTTTTGAGAGAGAGAGAGGCAGGCAGACAGAGTGCGAGTGGGGGAGGAACAGGGAAAGAGGAAGACACAGAATCCAAAGCAGGCCCCAGGATCCTACCTGTCAGCGCAGAGCCTTACAAGGGGCTCGAACTAACGAACCGCAAATTCATGACCTGAGCTGAAGTCGGATGCTTAATCGACTGAGCCAATGAGGTGCCCATGATAATTATTTTTTAAAATAATATCTCATATTTAATAAGCATTTACTATGTATCAGATACCATTTTAAGAACCTTCCATTTAATACCATTTCTCCTCACAAACATCTTCATTTTACAGATGAGGAAACTAAAGCACCAAAATTAAACAGCATGTGCCAAGTTACATAGCTAACAAGTAAGCAGCTGGAATTCAAACCCAGGCACACATTCTAAACCAGTGTGCCCCAATGACTACGTGAGTGGTAGCCAATAACAGCAACAGCAAGACGGATTGTGGAGTGCTTCCCTTTTTAAAGGAATATGAAGGAGAGGCAATGAGATACAAGCATAGGATGCCTACTCTATATCTGCTTGCTGAGGTGTGTTACTGGAGAGAAAAAATATGGTCTCTACTGAAGAGGACCACAGGTGAGTATTTTCATCAGGGGAAATTTAGGTTTCACTTAGTCAAAGTAGTGAAAAGAATGTGGATATAGAGAAGCTTGCTCAAGAGAGTTCTTGGGTGCACAAAGGAAGTGTTTAGGAAGAGGTACCAGGAAAGGCCAGATTAGGGGCTATCCAGAATAAGAATAAGAATATGAGTGTCCACACATAACTTGTGAGGTTTAAGCTTCTGGTTGCAATGGAGGCACCAGAGGATAAGATTCATGAGATGAATGGGTCCTATCATTCTATTTAAACCGGAAGGCTGGGGCTACTGGGCAAGTCTTCGCAGTTCCTAGTGGCATGGTAGCCCCGGGATGAGTGAAGGCCATCCGGTGATCAGATGTTAAGGACCCTGACATAATAAAATCTAGGAGTTTCCTCCATATCATCCTTGCATGAAGATGCTAACAGGGGCTAGAAGTTTAGGAACAAGTATAAGGACTCTGAGACTCTTATCACCTCAGTGTCACCTGAGAAACAACTATACTCTGAGCTAATTACTAAGAATTCAGGGCCACTCTAGCCTAGATCTCTCTGGGTAATTTGAGATCCAAGGTAACTTGTTCACATAATACTGTAAAGATTTAGAAGACTGAAAAAAGACAAAACCTGGGAAATCCTAAAGTATATTTTGTTTCACTTTTAATCCAATGTCTATGAGGAAACTGATTGTATGGCCGGATTAATCAAAGGTTGGCACAGTTTACTGGATAATTTAAAAGAAGATAGACAATGTCTCAGAAAAACAACCTATGAGTTGAGGTCTACACCAAACTCACCATAGTTTCTGCCCCTAAGAAGAGGAGAAAGTAATAGGATTTTTTGTTTGTTTGTTTTTGTTGTTGTTATACAGTTAAGGGAGACTTTCATGTTCTCTAATGTTTCATTTTTGGGAGGATCTGGAAGAATTTCAGATGTTCAAAGTTTTCTTTCTGGGTCAGTAGGAATATGCAGGTGCTTGTTTTATTTTCCTATATACTTTTTCCTAATTTTTTAACTTTTCAGAAAAAAAATAAACAGGAAAAGCAGTCTATGAAAGAATTACTAGAAAATGTTTGAGTAAGGAATAGTATATTATAGATAAGAAACTGGAAAGTATAAATACATAAATTGAAATTAGAGGACATTTCATTTCAAATAGGAGACATACTAGACCACTTCTCTTACTTAAATTAACTGCCTCACTTTTTTTTTCCCTTAAGAAACCAATGGCTTGCTTGTGCATGACCATGATCAATTACAGCAAAACATTGTTTTAGCATGCCCACGGTGAACACCCACACAGACATGCATTCACTTTGAAGAGTTTTGGACCAAAAAACTCATAAATGTAATTATGACCTTGCAAAAAAACAGCCTATCCCCCAGAAATATTACACATGAAGTTATTTCACTGAGGAGCAAAACAACTCAACAACAACAACAAAAAAAACCCCATCAGATACAATAATCAGGACCCAAGTTTTCATTCTATCAGCTAGCTGGCTGTCACTTCAGAGCCCTTCAAAAATGTATTAAAGAGCTGCTTAGAGATGGACTGTGACACATTTCATATTTTACTTCAAGGTGAATAAGGTCCTTCTGAAACGTGCTGAGCCCAAGGCCCTGGACGGTGAAATCCCACTAATCTTCAGCGTGATGATGACTTGGAGGAGTAGAATAAATTGTCAATGCCCAACATGTGTGAAGTGTAAGCTAAAGCCACATGAGACACATAGGTTATAGGGGAAAATAGATTAGAACAATGCCCTTCATGTTCACTGAATGTTTCTAGCTACGTAAGAAAACACTGTGGGGCTCAGCCTCTAGAACATGAGGCAACTAGAATAAAATCTGGCAGATCTGGATCTTCCACTCCTAGCTGTACAACGCTCTGAAAATTATACAATTTCCTTGAGGCTTCCTTTCACATATATAAGTGTGGCAAAAACAACTACTTCATAGGGACATGCTCACTGTTAAGTGTATTAATTTCCTGGCTTTTAGTAGGCACTCCATGCTATTTCCCTTTTCCTTCCCAATGGCAGAGAGGTAATGAAAAAATTAATCTAAAACTTTCAAGAAATTGAAAAACAGTATCATAAATGCATTAGACAGGAAGTTTCTCTGATCTGACACTCTTTCCCCCCATTTCCAATTTCAGAAAAACTAGTCAACTGCATGAGATTATCATACAACAATAACAACATCAGTGAATGTCTCCTGAATGCTTTAAGTTCTACTGGGTCTTATGTATTTCTATACTTTTAAATCTTACAACTATACATTTAAACTATACATTTAAATCTTACAACTATCTCATAAGGCTGTATTACTATTATTCCTATTTTTGGAGTGAAGAAATAACCTAACTTTACACTACTACTAACTGATAAAGCTAAGAGACTTGAACCCAGTACTTTTGACTCCAGAGGCTAGCTATGTACCTAATCACCAAGCCATGCTACTCCATCATTATTAAAGATAAACAAGTAAGGAAAGTCCAGAACCACTTTTCAGGAAAAAAAAGTCTATCAGTATAAACCCTTCAAGTGGTTCAATTTTCCTTATGTGAAAACTAAACACTGTTTCTTACTATTCAAGCCTTAATTCTAAGAGCTTTGATATTACAGGCTTGCCATACAATCCTGATCAAAGTGAACCCTTGACAATTAATAGCTTCAGTCTGATGTTGAACTGCACTTACTGTATCACCTAAGAAAACACAGTCATCCACAAAAAAGAAAGAAAGAAAATTAAAGAAAACACAGTCAACAGGTTACAAAGCTTCTGAATGATCAAGCCAGAAAATTATATTTACTGTGTATCTGTTTACTTTCTTTGCCAAATAAATAACCAATCATCTTCTCTGGTAAAAAGTTTATCAGCTGCTTGCATGAAACAAGCATGAGTTAAATTCTAAACCTAACCACAATTAGTGGAGCTTCATGTATCAACCAGGCACACCAGAATAATTCAGATCGAAGTGTGCTTAATAAATGAAGTTTATTTTACTTTTAACTGGCAGACCACTTATGAAATA
This sequence comes from Panthera tigris, assembly GCF_018350195.1. Lineage (NCBI taxonomy): Eukaryota > Metazoa > Chordata > Mammalia > Carnivora > Felidae > Panthera > Panthera tigris. The sequence continues at coordinate 62,439,629 of NC_056666.1, forward strand.
CATTTTCTGTTCTTTTCCCTCAGTCTTCAAAGGAACTCAGATGCTTCTTTATCAATATAAACTAGCTGTTGTTTCATCATTGTAACATTATTACATCACGACTGGATATAACAAATTTTGAAATGAGGCTAAGAACGTTTAATGTGCTTGTAGTAACAAGAAAACAAGACATTACTGCCAGTGTATTCATTTTATTCCACTTACCAATTTTGTAGGAACATATTTATATTTCCCTTCTTCCAAACAAGGTCTCAAATCTCATTGGCCAGTAGACAGCTCTCATTTTACCCAACTATATCCAACTGTACATGTTCAGAAATGATGAAATTAATTAGAAGTCAGAAATAAAATTATAAACTTAATGTCTTAGCTAAATAAAGTTTCTATTTGTTTTTATGTTCTTTGGAGGGAAATAAAAAAATTTTAGAGGCTGGAATCAATTGGTATGAATAATGGTGCAGTTTCTCTATCCCATGTGATAAAATCACACCGTGAAGGCTTCTAGTATCATTTGCAAATATTAAAATTCTTTCAAGCTACAAATAGGTAGAGAAAATTTTATTTAAGAGATAATCAATATTAAGCTTTCACAGATATGCAGGATTCAACTAAGGTAAAAATCTCAGAACTAATGCTTTGTCATTCTCAACAGGTAATTGTCATACTCAGTTAACTGTTAAAAAAATAATATCAAGTGGCTTGAGATTTTTTAACCTTCGCATTTAAGTAATATGTTCTTTCTTGCTTTGATCACTTTTTGCCACACAGAAACCTAAATCGAAGACAGCCAGTCTATCTCGCTTGTTGCCAGATAAAGGAATCCCCTTGGCATCTCCCTCCATGGCAGCATTCTTGCCTATGGGCCCTGCCTCGACCTGCCCGCCACACCAGTCCTGAGCTGGTTGCTGTCTCTCTCTCTCTCACACACACACACACACACACACACACACACACACACACACACACATTTTGTAGTTGCAAACCTCACATGCAGCTTGTGCTGCACTTTCTGACTGGGGATATTCCCACCTTTCTTCTGCCCACTGTCTGTTGGGACTCAGCTCCAACTAAACATTCCAAGTTGGGTAAGATGCTCTGTCCTGGAGTCCCAAAGCACCTTGTGCATACATCTATCATTGCATTGTTTTTTTATTTATATGACTTATCTACTATAGTAATCTAACCCATGCTGAACCAATTAGTCTCTTTTATGAGAACTTAGAATCAGAACACAGTAAATAATTCTAGCTCATCTCTTCCCAAGACAAACTGAGAGACCATGCAAAGCTAGAATGGGGGTAACTGCACTCACAAAATTAGGGAAAGCCACTCTTTGAAAAGAGAGGAAAGGATGAAACATGAACAAAAATCAAAAGGGAAGCCACAAATCCAGAAGAGGCAAAAAAGAAATCAGTTTAATTTACTGTTTCCTGTGTCCAGAAACCAGGAAACCTTGAGGTCTGAGATATTCTCATATCCTTCCAATAAGGTCTCTGTTTTTAGCTAAGCAATTTTAAAACATTACTGTTTCTCACAAGCAAATAATCTCTAAGACACATATATACAATAAGTAGTGAATATACACCTGTTAATTAAATGAATCAGTGACTGCCTTTTAATTTATCAGGTGAGAATAAGGATTCCCTCTCAGCCCCAGTCTTCAGCAGAACCTCCAAGTTTGCACCTACCATTGGAAGAATAGCAATTTTTTTAAAAAGAAAAATGGCAGTATAATTTTATAAGATTTTGGATGTAGAAAGACTTTTAAAAAGTATTCAAAAACTTTACCCTCCTCCAATTGCTACCATTTTATTTTTTTTTTTTACTTTTTTTTATTTTTTTTTATTTTTTAATATATGAAATTTACTGTCAAATTGGTTTCCATACAACACCCAGTGCTCATCCCAAAAGGTGCCCTCCTCAATACCCATCACCCACCCTGCCCTCCCTCCCACCCCCCATCAACCCTCAGTTTGTTCTCAGTTTTTAACAGTCTCTTATGCTTTGGCTCTCTCCCACTCTAACCTCTTTTTTTTTTTTTTCCCTCCCCCATGGGTTTCTGTTATGTTTCTCAGGATCCACATAAGAGTGAAACCATATGGTATCTGTCTTTCTCTGTATGGCTTATTTCACTTAGCATCACACTCTCCAGTTCCGTCCATGTTGCTACAAAAGGCCATATTTCATTTTTTCTCATTGCCACGTAGTATTCCATTGTGTATATAAACCACAATTTCTTTATCCATTCATCAGTTGATGGACATTTAGGCTCTTTCCATAATTTGGCTATTGTTGAGAGTGCCGCTATAAACATTGGGGTACAGGTGCCCCTATGCATCAGTACTCCTGTATCCCTTGGATAAATTCCTCAATTGCTACCATTTTAAAGATGAGAAAATGGAGACCAGAGAGGTGAAATAACTGGCCCATGGTCATATACCAAGTCAGAATCACAACCCCAGGCTTCTTGTTGGATAAGCCATTTCTTCTCTCCCACTTAACATGTTTTCAAATACCTTTGACTCAAGCACAATCAGGGAAACATCAATGCCATGACATGAGCTTTCAGAAGAGCGAAACTGAGCAGTGGTTTTATATCCTGCAGGTCTTTCAAAAGTAGAATGAAGGTCAATGGTAAGAGTTCAGATCTGGAAGATATTCTGTCCCCTTAGTCTTCACATGTGACCAACCTTAAGGTCTAAAAGATGGTGCAGAGCAGCTCTCAGTCTCAGTTGTAAATGTGATTGAATGAAGAATCACTGGAGATGTAAAAGATAGTCTCTTGTTTTCGTTGCATAAAAATCACAATCACAGTTATCAAAGTAAGTTATCAACCATTTTTACCAATAATATATGGTCCTCATATTTGACATATATGTCATAATTCCCTTCACAGTCACAAAAATCACTTAAAGCTACGTGCAAAGTATAAAGGAAAGATCTATAAGAAACACTTAACTATAAGTTACATAAAGCTCTATCAATCAATAACTAAAATGCATTGATTATTCACTAGATGCAGATGGATGCCAGCCCTCAAGCTCAGCACAAGCATTATCCTTTCATTCACCCACCTCTGGACGGTTATTTGAGTGTGTTTTATTTCTTTTTCAAACTATGATAAATTAGTTGGCTTCATCCCCTAGAAATCCAGATTTATGTTCTCTTTAAATAGTCCATCAACACTTTTAGAGGTTAAAATTTTAAGGGCAAATCTTTAATATCAGTCTCCTCATAGAGGCTACTGCTTAGAATGATTTCAAAATCAATATGCATTCTCTTGCTTATCTATAAATAATGATAACCATGATTTGTATAATGCAAGCAGCCTTAACATTTGTAAAGTCTAGATACAAAAAGCAAAGCTTCCCCTATAAGAATAAAGTTTATTTATCTAAAAATTGGTAAACTACATCTATTTATTTCTTGCATTTCAACCTAATTATTTGTTCATTTAACTAATGCTTCTTTATTCAGTAAAGACTCTAAAAATGTTAAAAGGTATTTTTTCTTGACTAATTCTTAGTTACAGAAAAATAAAGACTAAACACAAGCAATTCTTTTTAATCAATTTATAATGAGGATGACACTCATCAGTTAAATAAATACACCCTTCTGTTAAGAATGGGTGCTAACCCAGGCATTCCATGTTCTAAATACTGGTAGACTTCACAAAATTACCCCAGAACACTTTTTATTTTCTACTTCTTTATACTCTGTTTTTACTCTCTTTCAAATGCTGTAAGCTCATAAAAAGAGAGCAATGACTTCTAATGACAAATATGTCAAATCAACACTATCTCAATTTCCCTAATAAACCCAACAGAAAACAAGGAGACATTGTATGGAAAAAAATATGGTTCTCAACAATAATTCTTCAACATTGATCTGGCAAAAAATAAACATGAGGAAATCCTAGCACTTATTAGCTCCCTCTATGTATATTGGGTTATACAATCCTGTAGGGTGAGTATTAGTATTTTTGCCATTGTACACATGAGGAACCTACAGCCACAGAGTTCAAGAAATTTGCCCAAGATCATATTCCTGACAAATAGTGGAGCTGAAGAGGATTCCAGGAACTCTGGCATGAAATCATACTCTTAACCACTCTGTATACTGCGTAGTTTGTATGCTTTTTTAAGAGTAAAATGTAAAGATATATGTAAATCAAGTAGCATAGTTCCTACCCTTTAATGAGTACCCAGACATGTGTAACTGTAGTGGTCATCATCATGGTTATTGGGCTGATAATCATGATTGTGAATCATGATGCTTGTTACTTTTATATTCTAAATTATTTTGTATGTACAATCCCATTGTTTTCTGCTGAAAAAATAATTGGCTCTCTAAATGCATCATGGCTTTCTTTAATGTTTCAAACATGAATTTCTGGCATCTGTCACAAGCATTCTACAAAACATAGTATCACTCAGTGACATACGGTTTTCAAGGCTGGGAGTCACTGAAGTTTTTACCAAGAAATTTCAGATCATAGGATTTGCTACCTGCTCTAGAATTATGTTCTCATGAAAGAACTCTCACTTTTTTAATATGATATAAACTCTCACTCTTTTATGATATAAAAATAACTGAAACTGCTTTTATTATAATAACAATCTGTCCACAGGCTACATTACAAAGAAAAAGGGAAGAATGGAGGGAGACAGGAAGAGAAAGATAGAAGTACAATCTTTTGTTTCAAAAAAAGATGGAGAAATGTTTGGTGATCTTAAAATCACAGTTCTTATCTAAAGCTAGAGGATTCCATATGGTGACTGCTTGATGGGAAAGCTTGAGACCTGGGATACACTAGCAAGAAGTGGTTACGACAGTGACTTAATCGCCTGTCAACCAGAAATGCCTACATTCTGATAGTATCTCTTTGAATATATTATCCTGGGCATTTACGAGAAAGTATGTATCTAAACTTGATTATTTTCAACTGATAAAGGAAAGAATTTATCTTCCATTAACTGAAGTTCACCTAGGAGATCAAAAATTACTAAGCACCAGTACCCAATTAACATTAAGCAAAATGAATCAAGGACAGTAGCAGCAAGAATCTTTACCAACTGCTACCCATAAATTGAAGAAATTTTGCCCCCTGAATAAGTGATTTATTTGGGAAAAGCTTTTAATGCTAATTTCTGAATAAAGCCAAGAAGCATTTTATTGAAATAAACCATTTTAGTGTTGAGCTCAGTTCAAGTACCAACCAACACAGTTGCCAATAGGCTTTCAAATGAACACATCAAAGTAATTCTTGCTCTACTACTTATTCTGGGGACTCAATTAGAAAGAATAACAATATATGTAAACTACATCCTCTCCATTTCACTATAAGGGAATTTGAGAGTCCAGCTTTACTAAATCAACTAATCCCACCCAAAACAGAGGCAAAACTTTTCACAACAGAACTTTCTTCCCTAATGAGAATCCCCAGTGGGAGATGGCCCATAATTTAGGAAACTAGCAATACTAATCTAATGTAGTATTTTTTATAAATTTCTTAATGGTTCCCATGATTTCTGTTGTTCCTATGCAAAAAATGAGATTATCTGAGCATTTTTTTAAGTCTATTTATTTATTTTGAGAGAGAGAACATGTGCATGTGTGCACAAGCAGGAAAGGGTCAGAGAGAGAGGGAGAGAATCCCAAGCAGGGTCCGTGCTTAGCACACAGCCCAACTCGGGGCTGGAGTTCACAAACTGTGAGATCATGACTTGAGCTGAAATCAAGAGTCTGACACTTAACCAACTGAGCCACACAGGCACCCCTATCTGAGAGTATGTTTTTAGTTAAATATTCCCTACTTAAGAACTTAAGAACATTTGCCTGGGCATCATATCACCCAACTACCTCTCTAATGCCTTAATAGACACTAAGAATTCTGTACCTCAGGGTATCTGGTGTTAACAAAATCTATGAACAGTTCACTGTATTTAAAAAATAAAAAATATTTTGTAAACAATACAAAATCATTTTTACGCAACTGGGAAAAGATTGGAAAAGGTCATAGAAGTATCTGAATTACTAAATTCAAATAATAGGACATGTTATAAAGTTTTTTTTTTGGTTTATTTATTTATTTAGAAAGAGAGAGAGAGCATGAGTAGGGGAGGGGCAGAGAGAGAGGGAGAGAGAATTCCAAGCAGGCTCCGTGCTGTCAGCACAGAGCCCAATGCAGGGATCAATCCCACGAACCGTGAGATCATGACCTGAGCTGAAATTAAGCATCAGACACTCAACCAACTGAGCCACCGTGGCACCCCTATAAAGGATTTTTTTTACTAATAAATTATTTTAAAGCAACCAGGTTACACTAAAATTCAACATGATAAGTTCTGCTAGGAAAAAGGTTTCACCTTTGGCACAGAGTGGAAGGACAAGATCACCATTATAGAAGAAAAAAATATGTGAAATTTTAACAAATTCTTAAATGCTAAGTATGGACTAGCCTGTCAGTTTTAGATCTCTAGGGGCCCTAGACTTAAAAAGTCTGTTCTCCTTCATCAGCTTTTATCCAAGGCCCTCTATTGGATGCTCAGGTCAATAGCACAGCACCTCCTCATTGGAACATCTCATATGAAGCAAAACCTGGAAGACACAGGAGGTGGGGTAGGAAAGCCTCCTGGCCTGTTCTCAGACAAAGTTACACTACAGGGGAAGGAGAGCAAGTAGCAACAGCAATATGCAGCCAAGGAAGGGACAGGACAGCTGCTTGAACCCACGCCCCTAAACTGGTACAAAGCAGAGGTGTACTGTCACTGGGAGACGGCAGGACAAATGCCCCCACTCAAGAGGTCCCTTCAAGACCCCTTTATAAATATAGAGAAGACTATGGTGATGTGGCAGGGTAAGGGGGGAAAGGATTCTAGTGAGGATAGAGGTCTGAAACACTAAGAAAGCTTCACCCCCAAAATATAGGTGAACAAGGCCTTCCTAAGACTGAGGCTAGATCGGGAAAACCGAGACACACTACCTACCTTCCCCCCAAGTTCCCACGAAATAACAAGCAATAGCAATCTGCTGTTTGGGAGGAACAAGACCATGGGAAAATATCCATTTGTATTTCGGGTATGCAGGACCTGTTGCTAGCAGAACAGGAACCCCGAAAAAAGCCCTGTGCTAACGCAGGCCTTATGCTAAGCACAAAGTGGCAGGAGCCCACCATTCGAGGAATTTGAAGACAGATGTACTGAAGGTAACGTAGCAACAACAACAACAAATCCAGTCATGCTACTGATAACCACTCAGGGCCTGACAAAAGATGTGTGTCAGTTTCAGGTGTAAATTGTATTGACCTCCATTTTTTCTGCTCTTTAAAAAAAAAAAAAAAAGAACTAGTATTCAATGAAAAACTGTGATACACAAAAAAGAAAAAAAAACAAAAGACATATTATCATGTAAAAAAGAAATCAAGAGGGGTGCCTGGGTGGCTCAGTCGGTTGAGCGGTTGAACGTCCAACTTCGGCTCGGGTCATGATCTCGCAGTCCGTGGGTTCAAGCCCCGTGTCAGGCTCTGTGCTGACAGCTCGGAGCCTGGAGCCTGTTTCGGATTCTGTGTCTCCCTCTTTCTCTGACCCTCCCCTGTTCATGCTCTCTCTCTGTGTCTCAAAAGTAAATAAATGTTAAAAAAAATTAAAAAAAAAAAAAAAGAAATCAAGAGAACCAGACTGAGAAATGACTCATGTGTTAGAACTATCAGACAGGCAGGGACTTTAAAATAATTATGATAAATGTTCTAAAATATTTAGTGAAAAAGGTAGACAACATGCATTCACAAATGGGAAACTTCAGCAGAGAGATGGAAACTATACAAAAGAACCAAATAGATAATCTGGTGTGTATAAATGCATATATATACATACTTCCACATTTATGTACATATGTATATATGTTGGAAAATTCCCTGTATAGGCTTATCAACAAGATACATAGAGCAAAGAATACATGAGTTTAAAAATATGCCAACAGAAATTATCCAAATTCAACCACAAAAGAAAAAAAAATGATGAAAAAAAAAAAGATCATCCAAGAGATGTGGGACAATATCAAATAGTCTTAAATATATGTACTGGGAGTACCAGAAGGATAAAAGATAGAGAACAGGACAGAAAGAGTATTTGAAGATATCATTTTCAAAATTAGACAACAAACCACACATCCAAGAAGTTCAGAGAGCACAATCAGTATAAATACCAAGAAAAACTCACCAGGCACATTATAGTGCAAATGCTGAAAACCAAAGATAAAAGGATTATCCAATATCCTTTTGGATAATTTTCCAAAAGGAAAATTTTGATGGTAGCCAGAGAAAAAGAAACATTTCCTACAGAGGCACAAAGATAGGAAGTAGAACAGATTTCTTGTCAGAAATTAAGTAAGCAGAAGACAATGAAGTCACATCTTTAAAAAACTGAAAGAAAAAAAATGTGTCAAGTCATAATTCGGTATCCAGTAAAAATACCTTTCAAAAAATGGAGATAGAATGAAGATTTTTCCAGACAAATAAAAGCTGAGTTAATCACCACAACAAGGACTGTTAAAGGATGTTCTTAAAGGAAGTTCTTCAGTTCAAAGGAATCTGATGCAAAATAGAGATAGAGAGCATGGGAGCAGGAAAAATGGGGATAAATATGCCAGATGTTTTTCTTAATTTCAATCTCTTTAAAAGGCAATTGTCTGAAGGAAAAATACTTAAAAAGCAATGTATATTTCATAAAATATGTTGAAGTAAAATGTATGAGAACAGCAGCATGAAAGACAAGAGGGAGTAAATGAAAGTACAGTTGACCCATGAACAACATGGCGATAAGGGGCATTGACCCCTCGTGCAGTCAAAAATCCACATGTAACTCCTGACTCCCCGAAAACACAACTGCTAATAGCCTACTGTCATCAGAAGTCTTACTGTTAACATAAACAGCCAATTAACACATATTTTGTATAACTACAATATATTGTATTCTTAATTATTAAGGAAGCTAGAGAAAACAAAAGTTTTATTAAGACACTTTAAAGTAAGAGATTAATATATTAAGCAAACATGACTTCACAAACATTACTTTAACTGGTGGCTATTCTGCGCAGACTCATTATTCAACTTCACACCTTGTTCATTCCATTATTTCATTTTTGACAGGTATCAGCTGAATAAAGTGAAGAACTATAATTCAGTCAATAAGAAAAAGGGGAAAGAGGAGTAATAGGTGACCAATTACCTTCAGAAGACAATCTTATTATTTATTAAAAATACATGATGTGCACAGAGTTATTTTTCTATCACTTACAAATCTCACTGCCCTAGCTCACCACATTTGTCTCAAACCAGTATAATGCTGTCAATAATGATCTGAAATACATTCAGCCCATTATAGCATCACATGTATGAAATAAAACCTTAACATTCCAGCTAAGGAGATGAAATAATATGAGGATACTTTATACAATGTTTTCTAACTTGGGGGGAAAAAACAAAGCACAAGGTCTATGACAATAAAATATTAAAATATTATTTAAGTATTTGGTTACTGCAATGGACTGAATGTTTGCATTTCCCTAACATTCACATGTTGAAGCTTAGATCCCCAATGTGATAGTATTTGCAGATGGGTTTTTTTGAGAGATAATTAGGACATCAGGGTAAATCTCTCATGAATGGAATTAGTGCCCTTATAGAGGGCTGAAGAGATAAGAGTTTCTCCCACAACGTGAGAACACAGCAAAACGACAGTCATCTATGAACCAGGAAGCAGGCTGTCACCAGACATCAAATCTGCTGACAGCCCAATCTTGGACTTCCAGACTCCAGAACTGTGAGAAATAAGTCTATTGTTTATAAGCTACCTAGTCTATGGTACTCTATTATAGCAGCCTGATACAGTTACTCACTCTAACAATGCCAGTCAAGATATTTTTATGTCTCCTTATGTCTCCTAATTTTACATACCCTACAATTTCACTTTAGTGACAAATGTAAAGATGTTCTCTAAATCGAGTCCTGTCTTAGTAACTTGATTTACATGCTTTTGTGCAAAGTAATTAAAATAAAAGAGTTTTAACATTCACTGAGTGGAAATCCAACCAATGTTTCATCCACAAAAGGTAGAAAATGAGCCCATTTTAAGCAAAACATCACGGCCATCAACCAGATAAATTCCATGAGGGCAGGATTTTGTTTCATTGACTGCCACATCTCCTCCCCGAAAGTTGAAATAATGCCTGATAGATAACAGATACTCAACAAATATTGTTAAATTAATGAGGAAATATGAGAGATCCTACTGTACAGGCTACTGCAGAGAAGAAAAATAAATTACCCATGAATTCACTGAGCCAGGAACTGTCTCAGTGCATATTGTTGTGACTGTCATCAAAATGTGAAACACACACTCATACGTATCAGGAATAAGGAAAATAAAGATAAGACTTCATATACAAATCCCTGAGCTTTATAATTTTCTTTTTTCTTAAAATATAATTTATCATCAAATTGGTTTCCATACAACACCCAGTACTCATCCCAACAAGTGCACTCCTCCATGCCCATCACCCACTTTCCCCTCTCCCCCACCCCCCATCAACCCTCAGTTTGTTCACTGTCCTTAAGAGTCTCTTATAATTTGCCTCCCTCCCTCTCTTTAACTTTCTAATTTTAAAGGGAAAAGTTGTGTGCATTCATTTGATATATTGGTAGCGTTGGGGGAAAGTACTTAAGTACAAAGCATTTCTCATTGCACAAGCAGCAATTCAGGGAAAAGACAATAGTAAATGAACTTCTTCTGATCTAAAGCTGGGTGTAACAACAGTCCAGGATTTCCAATTCAATAAATTCTACTTTTAAGCCAATCGCTACAAAGAAGATAAAATCAGGCAACTAAATTCATGAAATAAGAAGAAAAGGATTTTTCCCATGCTTCCTGACATCTGTAACCCATAGTTTATTTGCCAGATAAAGTATTTGTGTCAGCCTCAGAATAATGACCTCAATATAATTTCACCCTAGGGTTTTTTTCAGAAACAGCTCTCACAAATGAACCAAACAACAGCAAAAAATTTAAAAATAAAATTTAAAAAAACCTCACACAACTTCATTATTTCATTCTCATACTGTGTATTTCAGAATCTCAGATTCACCATTTCTCACAATGCACTTATGCTTTGTTATGGACTGAACTGTGTTCTCCAAAATTCATATGTTCAAGCCCTAACCCCCAATGTAATGGTATTTGATGGTAAGACCTTTGGGAGGTATTTAGATTTAGATGAGATCATGGGCAGGGGACCCTTGATAGGATTAGTGCCCTTATAAAAAGAAACACCAGAAAAGCTTGCCTCCTCTTTCTCTCTTTCTCTCTCCTTCTCTCCCTCTCTCCCTCTCTCTCATTCTGTCAGGTGAAGACACAGGCAGCCATCTGCAACCCAGGAACAGAGCCCCCACTGGAGAAGTGAATCTGCCAACACTGGGCTTCTGGGCCTCAGAAACAAACTTCTATTGTTTATAAACACTCAGTCTATGGTATTCTATTACAGCAACCTATGGTGCCTAAGACACGCTTAAAGCTAATTCTCAGTCCCATTGTCAAATCCTTTTCCCTGCATTAGGAGTGTAGATTTGCACCATCACATTTAGTCCTCACAACCTCTCCTGAGGCAATATTACTGTCATTTTATACATGAAGAAACTGAGGCTCAGAGAGATTAAACAAATTGTCTAGGAAGTACCAGAGCCATAATTTAAAACAAGGCCTTCTGTCTTCAGGGTCAGAGCTCTGCAGTCCTACACAGACCACATTTTCAGACTTTTTATTAAGCTCAATTAACCCACCTCCTGATACGAAAGAACAAAAAAAATTTCCCCAAATTACTAATACTTTGACAATATACACAGAATTATAACAGCTTTCTTTTCAAAAGAAAGAAGTTGCCTTCCTTGCTCACAAACATGATAACCTGTAAACCTCTGTCCTGGTTTTAACGGAGCTATGTATTGCAGTCCAGTGATCTCACTTTCTAAAATTGCCGGTTTAAGTTAAGCATGAAAATAACCTTGAAAGTCCACCACCGGACCCCTCACCTATGCTAACTCTTCATCATGGCCTGGAACTCCAGCCTGTCTACAGCACAGCTTAATGCTAAAAGTACACCTTCCGGCACAAATCCATCTGTGCTACCCCTTACTCACTTGGGAACTTCAGGTAGTGATTCCACCTCTCAGCTCTCAGGCACTCACATGTAAACTAAGAAGTATAATAATATCTATCCCAAATGGCTACTGTGATGGCTCCAGGTACACATACTCCTAAACACCTAGCATACTCTCTGGTACTTAGAAGACTGCACCACATGCTCGTTCTGTCCCTTCTCCCCCTTTCCCTTCCTCCTCTCCCACACCTGCTCATCCTCCCCACTGGCCCTCCTAGGACCTCCTTCTATCAGTTACTCTCTGGCCCCACCATCTTCATCAGTCCTCCTTAGGGGTTTTCTTCCCTGAGACTATAACCATCCTCAGGAACCCCTTGTCCATGACATTGAAAGTAAACATAAAACCTTCCATTGTTCCAGCCAACATCCTTTCTCTCCGTATCTTCATTGCGAAATGTTCATTGTCACTTCCAACACTGTCTTACCACCTGCTCATTTGTTTATTAATTTCACAAATATTTGAGCAGCTACCATTTGCCAAGTCCTGTGCCAGGAACTGAGGATACAACTATGAGCAAAAACTGACGCCCAGCTCTCATGGTGTTCACCAATGTTTGTTCATTTTTAATTATTTACCACCTGTCTTCCTCTACTGGAAGGGAAGATACACGGGGGCAAAGACCTTATCTTCTTATTTCCCAGGGCATCCCTGGTGCTTGGAACATGCCACGTATACAGAAGATGCTCATTAGATTTTTTTTTTAATGAATGGATAGAATCAGGTAAAGGAGGGAATAACTAGGAACAGAGACCCTGAAAGGGCACAGAAGGCATAATCTGAAGTGGTAAAGTACCAATGCTATAAGTAGAAGTTTCATATCTATTAAAATTCTTATCCATTAGAAGCAGGCTAATTTAGTGAAAACCTGTTAGGTCAAAGAAGAGAAAAATGAAACTTCATTAAGGCTTCGGAAACTCGCATTCTCTAAAAGCATTTTCCTGCCAATTCAAAAGCATATCCTTCGGGCTTCCAAGATTTTTCTGGGCTTCCTCCCATACTTGTGCTGAACCAAATTCTTAACACACACAGAGAGCAGGGAGAGACAGCAAGAAGAAAGTAGAGTGCTCTCCTCTCCTACAAAACCTAGTGCATCTGTTCTCTGATGCCTGGGGCGCTTCCACCAGGGAACCAGCAAAATGTTTGCTCTTCTTAATCGAGGCTTTGCAGAACATCTCTTTCTTCCAAATGATGGCAAACAGCAATGTTTCTACTTCTTCCTCCTTCTCCCCTTCTGCTATGCCTTTCTGTAATCTAATGCAGGAAAAGAAGGAGGGAAAGGAGAAAAGGAGGGAGAGATGAAGGGAGAGAAAAGAGGAAGTCCCAAAGAACTGACTGAGAGCTTTATTCCCCACCATCATACTCTGCACTAGGTGATGCTGGACATTAAAACCCACACAGATGAGGAGCCTAGCACAGTATCTCATTATGGACCACCCAGCTTGAAGAGGCCAGGGGAATCCACTGCTTTTGGGTTCTAATGGTGATGGCAAGTGGCAGCAACCCCAAGCTCCCCGGTGAGGAAACTGCTGCTGCTTCCCATTCTCCCAGTGAGGGTGTGCTGGCAGTAAGGGAGCCTGGAGGCTCCCAGGCTGCTGTGGGCTGTGCTGCTGTGACCCTGGGTACTCATGGAATTGAGAGGAAACAAACAGAATGACAAAACTTGCAAAAAGAAACAGCAGTCCCCTGATCCATTCATCCTTTTCTCAAGTCCTACTCCCTAGAAGCAAACATTCTCACATTTTTTTTTCTGGTATTTTCCTCCATACTTTAAAATAACACAAGTTTACTACTAGTACCTGATATTTCAATTTTCAGTATTATCACACTGACTTCTTTCTAGGGAAGACTAGGAACTAGCTACCTTATATACATCATCACCACCTCAGCTATGCTCACAAACATGCTCACACATATACATACATACAAATGCACATGTCCCTTCCCCACATCCTCCAAAGTCTACATTCTCACAATATCAGTTAAATCAGTTTTCATAGCTCATTACTATGGCCATGTAAATGTTTGTCACTGATACAAAGTTTACCACAATTACACCTTCTCTCTAGAACCATACCAGGATATAATTTAATACCTATTAAACTGTGAAAAGTTAAAAATCTGATATGACAGAGACACCTGGGTGGCTCAGTAGGTTAAGCATCTGACTTCAGCTCAGGTCATGATCTCACGGTTTGTGGTTCAAGCCCTGAATTGGGCTCTTTGCTGACAGCTCAGAGCCTGGAGCCTGCTTCGGATTCTGTCTCTCTGTCCCTCCCCTGCTCGTGCGCTCTCTCTCTCTCTCTCTCTCTCTCTCTCTCTCTCTCTCAAAACCAAACATTAAAAAGAATTTTTTGATCTGATATGACAAAGTACTGGTGAGGATGTGGAACAAAGGGAATTCTCATACACTATGAGTGTGAATGGCTACCTTCAGACTGTGTAACTCTGGATGGGTACTTCTATGCTTGTTTCCCCCTATATAAAACAAGGATAATGGGATGACTGTGAGTGTAAATAACTTCATGCCTATAATGGTATGGCATAGTGCCTGGTACATGGCAAGGTCTCCCTGTTCCATACTCTCATTCTGCACACTTCCTTCACAGCAATGATCCCACCAGTAATCAATTTTTCATGCAATGACTTATGTCTGTGTCCTCACCAGATTATAAGCTCTTCAAGGACAATATAAGCTCTTCACACCCATTTTTATTCTCAACTATTCTCTTAATACTAGCAGAGTGCCAAGAACACATTAAACATATACTGAACAGACAGATGAGGGAAGAATAAGTGAATGAGTGTCCCCACTAATGCAGAGATGCTGACTGTGTGGGCTAAAACTTTCCTTTAAAGAACAGAATCAGAAACTCTGAGCTATGAGGTTTCTAAAGCACATTTCAGCAACGCAATTCCTTTAACACACTTGGAAATTTCTTATAATGAAGGTCAAGGATGGTTCATGGAACAGAAGGAAGAATCATCCTCTTTGAAAAAAGGAGCCTGGCTCTACAGAGATGGGATGAAAAGGAGTAAGAAGTGTAGATGACAGTTGGCTAGAGAGTCACAAGACCACAGGAGACACCAATTCACAGATAAAATGAAAGCAGGTCTGGACTGGACCAGATGAGAGAGTGTTTGCAGTTAGTTGTCATATCCATGTGCTATTGGAAGCAACGTGAAAAGAAGTTAGAGGCAGCTTTTGTGTCCATTTGAGAAGAAAGAGGAAAGAAAGCAAGGGAGATCAGTCGCTTGGTCTCTGATAAGTAAGGCTGGCCTGCCAGTTTCTACATGACATTACATTACAACTGTTCCATTGGTTAAAGGGAAAGAAAAGAAAGAAAAACTAGTATAAGCCCAAGGGAGGTCCTCAGGCTCATGGCATTTAGGTACCGGGCATTTGGCATAAAATCCATGCTCCAGATGAGCTTGGGTTATAGTGATAACTGGGCTCTTTGCCTTTTACAAATGGCTGGGATTTGCAGAGAGCCAACAAAGCAGCCGGCTCTATTAAATGGTCTCCAATTATCAACTTCATAGGCAGGAAAGTGATTAAAATTTAATAGCATATCCCAGCTTGTTGCCATTCAATAGAACTACTGTCATCTTCCTGTCAAGGAGAATAAAGAAGAGGGAAATGTTTAAAAGAAAAAAAAGAATATTTTAAGGTAGAATTCTTCATCTGACAATGTAAGAGAATAAATCAGCCACATAAAGAAAAAGATCAAAAGTGATTTTGCCTTATAATTACTGACTTAGCGTCTGTATGTCAAATGGTTGCTATTTATGGATTTAATAGGGGAAAAATTCTCAGTATGTGCTTCAACTTTTAATATGCTTAGTCAGGACATTCTTATCAATATTCCACACATTAAAATGCTTTATACATTTTTCCTTTAGTTAAATGGACTACTCAATAAAGTTATGTTTTAGTTTGAATATAATGTACAACAATAAAGTAATGATAGGCCTACGTGTTTCAAACTGACCCTCTGCAGAATTGCAATAGGCAACTCCCAAGACTGTTTTGGGCAGTTTTCTCCAGCAGTATCACGGAAGGAAGTAACGGCTCCAAGGTCAGCTGCACCTCATGTTTGGACGTCACTCATTTGGATGTATTCGTCACAAATGAAGTACAGGCCCTAGGGGCTCCACACTGGAAAGGCACAGAAAGCTCAAAGAAAGCCCTGAAGACAATAAAGATAGCTTCAGGGGAAGAGCTGCCTCACCTAAGGTCACATCCCTTCCAAGAAAGCCAATAACCAATGACTGATAAATGAAGGAGTATAAAGGTATTGATCTCGAGAGCACTTTTCCATAAATATCTCACAGGTGAAACTCCATTTCAGAATGTTCTCTCTGGGACTCAATCTAAACACTTGGTTCCATGAATGATCCAGAAAAGAAAAGGGGCTAAGATGGGGTTTGTAGCTGGATCATGGATCACTCTCTGCCAGAGTAATAAAGACCCTTTATCCCGTGGTAAGTGAAGCACACATAGCCCCTGTAATAGAATATCAATTCCATTTTTAAAGCTCCCAGCATTGGTCAAATTGGGATGCTATACTAACAGAAGGGAATGCACTAGCTGGTATCTGAGATATATAGAAAGGAAGGAGCAGCTATAGGATAATGGTATTAGCTGGTTATTGCTATGTTCGATATTACAGAAGAGGTGACAGGGGCAGGGAGGTAGATAACGAGTAGCTGAATGATTGAGTGCCAGTTAAAAGCTGCGTGTGAGAGCCTCCTTGGTAACGTAAGAAGAGGCTTCTCCTCAGCAGAGAGGGCAGAGAAAGCTAAGGAACAAGATTCAGGACTTCACTGTCATCATAGCTGAGCTCCAAAGAATGTTAAACTCCCATCTAAGCCAGGTCTGCTATGCCAAGGTCAGGTCCCTGGTTGGGAAAGACCAGATTCTGAATAGATGAAATATCTGGATTTATGCCCACAAAAAAATTCCTGAATTCCCGAATCAGAATCCCCAGAACCCTCTGAAGGCTACAGAAGTGTCCTGTTTCTTCCTGTCAAACTAACACTCCTCTCAGCCTGGCTTAAAGATGATGCAGGGGCCTCTTCCCTCCAGGATACCACATATCCCCCTCAGGAGAGACACTATACCCCAAAGCTGCCTCAATATCTAGCCAGCCTGGACCAGCAATAATACATGTGGAATTGTATTCTGAGGGTACTTGGTCAAGAATTAGATAAAAGAGAAATTATCATTTTGGGCACATTCTTCTAGGAAACAGTATCTAACCCCTTAGCAAAAACCCCAGGAGATAGTGTGAACTTGCTACTAGCAAACTCCAAGAAGCATAGTGAAAGCCATGACTCATGATAAATTAGAAGTGCCAGAACTGGTTACAGTGGTGGAAAATGGCTTAAAAGGCTGAGAGAAGGGACACACTGAAGTGGATGTTCTATTTAAGGCCTGAAAACCCACCAGATGATTATATTCCCCAGGAAAGCCTAGAGGATATTCCATTTGCTAAGACCACAAGGAACAAACTGGTGGGAAAGTCATCAACCTCTCTCCTCTATAGACCAGGATTAGATAGTAGGAGAGGCCATTCCACAGGGAGGCTCATTACTCACAAGGTGGAAGATGGGATCTCCAAGCAATAGAGGCCACTTAGCAGTACAGAACTGTCAAAATTCAGGTGACAGCAACTGTCATAATGAGCGACCTGAGCCACAGAGAGTTACTGAGATATTTAATAGAATGCAGTGTCTTAGGGGCCAAAGAGATGAGCGGTCAGAACTACTCAGAGTCATACTACTCAGATTGAACCATCAAAATAAATCAAGCAGGGATTATCAGCAATGTCTCCAATAAAAAGTAGGGATCCCTTACAGGAGTACTGATGCATAGGGGCACTTGTACCCCAATGTTTATAGCAGCACTCTCAACAATAGCCAAACTATGGAAAGAGCCTAAATGTCCATCAACTGATGAATGGATAAAGAAATTGTGGTTTATATACACAATGGAGTACTACGTGGCAATGAGAAAGAATGAAATATGGCCCTTTGTAGTAACGTGGATGGAACTGGAGAGTGTTATGCTAAGTGAAATAAGCCTTACAGAGAAAGACAGATACCGTATGTTTTCACTCTTATGTGGATCCTGAGAAACTTAACAGAAACCAATGGGGGAAGGGAAGGGAAAAAAAAGAGGTTAGAGTGGGAGAGAGCCAAAGCATAAGAGACTCTTAAAAACTGAGAACTGAGGGTTGATGGAGGGTGGGAGGGAGGGGAGGGGAGGTGATGGGTATTGAAGAGGGCATCTTTTGGATGAGCACTGGGTGTTGTATGGAAACCAATTTGACAATAAATTTCATACATTAAAAAAAAAAAAGTAGGGATCCCTTACAAAGTTTTCAGACATGAACAAGTTTTCATACATGGAACCCATTGACTGAGAAAGAGGGAAAAGTCTCCAACACTCTCTAACACCACAGCCAAGTAAACACAGAAATTATTGCCCAGGTCCTTCCCCCAAGGAACCTATGGCTATTTACTTAGGTAACTGTGCACTGGGGAAAGGTCCAAGTGTTTTTTCAAAATATTAGTTATGTTTAATGGAAGTATAGTTGACATACAGTGTTATATTGGTTTCGAGTGTACAACATAGTGATCTGACATTTGTATACATTATGAAATGCTCACCACAGATCAACATCTGTGATCATACAATGTTATTACAAAATTATTGACTATATTCCCTATGCTGTATTTTCATTCCTGTGATTCATTTATAACTAGAAGTTTGTACCTCTTCTTTTTTTTTTTTTCCTTCTGAGAGAGAGGTGGGAGAGGGACAGAGGGAGAGAGAAGAATTTTAAGCAGGCTCCGTGTAAGGCATGGAGCCTGAGGCGGGGCTCAATTCCACAACTCTGGGATCATGACCTGAGCCAAAATCAAGAGTTGGCACTTAACCAACTAAGCCACCCAGGCGCCCTGAAGTTTGTACCTCTTAATCCTTTCACCTATCCCCGTACCCACCTGACCTATGGCAACTACCAGTTTGTTCTCTGTTTTGTTTTGTTTGTTGAGTTTTGTAAATTCTACATATAAGTGAAATCATGTGGTATTTGTTCTGACTTATTTTACTTAGCAGAATACTCTCTAGGTCCATCCATGTTGTTGCAAATGGCAAGATTTCATTCTTCTTACAGCTGAACTATATTACATTGTGTATATATACCACAACTTCTTTATCCATTCATCTGTTAATAGACACTTAATGTTGCTTCCATACCTCAGCAATTGTAAATAATGTTTTAATGAACATAGGGGTACATATATCTTTTTTTCAGTCATTTTTTTCAGCACGATAAGTGTACTCTTTAATCCTCATCCCTATTTCTCTCATCCCTCCCCTCTGGTAACTAACAGCTTGTTCTCTATAGTTAAGAGTCTGTTTCTTGGTTTCCTCCCTGCCCCGTCCTTTTTTCCTTTGCCTGTTTATTTTGTTTCTTAAATTCCACATATGAGTGAGATCATATGATATCAGTCTTTCTCTGACTGACTTATTTCGCTTACTATTGTACTCACTAGCTCTACCCATGTAGTTGCAAATGTCAAGATTTCATTCTTTTTTATGGATGAGTAATATTTCATTATATATATGCCACTACTTCTTTATCCATTCATCTATCAATGGACACTTGTGCCAAATCCATAATTTGGCTATTGTAAATAATGCTGCTATAAACAGAGGGGTACATGCATCTCTCTGAATTAGTGTTTTTTGTATTTATGGGGTAAACACCCAGTAGCGTGATTACTAGATCATAGGGCAGTTCTATTTTTGATTTTTTAAGAAAACTCCATAGAGTTTTGCACAATGGCTGTACCAATTTGCATCCCATCAACAGTGCATGAGGGTTCCTTTTTCTCCACAGCCTCATCAATGTTTGTTGCTTCTTGTATTTTTTATATTATCCATTCTGACAGGCGTGAGGTGATATCGCATTATAGTTCTGATTTGCATTTCCCCGATGATGAATGATGTTGAGGATCTTTTCATGTGTCTATTGGCCATCTGTATGTCTTCTTTGGAGAAATGTCTGTTCATCTCTTTTTCCCATTTTTAAATTGGATTGTTTGTTTTTTGGGTATTGAGTTGCATCAGTTCTTTGTATATTTTGGATACGACTCCTTTATCGGATACCTCATTTGTAAATATCTTCTCCCATTCAGTAGATTGCCTTTTAGTTTTGTTGTTTCCCTTTGCTATGCAGAAATTTTATTTTGATGTACTCCAAAAAGTTTATTTTGCTTTTATTTCCGTTGCCTCAGGATACATATTTAGAAAAATGTTGTTATAGCTGATATCAGAGAAATTACTGCCTGTGCTCTATTCAAAGATTTTTATGGTTTCACGTCTCACATTTAGGTCTTTAATCCATTTTGAGTTTATTTTTGTGTATGGTAGAAGAAAGTGGTCCAGTTTCATTCTTTTGCATATAACTGTCCAGTCTTCCCAACACCATTTGATGAAGAGATTATCTTTTTCCCAATGTATACTCATTCTTTCTTTGTCTAAGATTAACTGAGCATATAATTGTGGGTTTGTTTCTGGGTTTTTGATTCTGTTTTATTGATCTATGTATCTATTTTCATGCCAGTACCATACCATTTTAATCACTACCACTTTGTAATATAACTTGAAATCTGGAATTGTGATACCTCCAGTTTTGTATTTCTTTTTCAAGATTGCTTTGGCTATTCAGGGTCTTTTGTGGTTCCATACAAATTTTAGGATTATTTGTTCTAGTTCTGTGAAAAATGGTGTTGGTATTTCGATAGGGATTGATTTAAGTGTGTAGATTGCTTTAAGTAGTACATAGACATTTTAACAATATTTGTTCTTCCAACCCATGAGCGTAGAATGTCTTTCCATTTCTTTGCATTGTTTTGAATTTCTTTCATAAGAGTTTTATAATTTTCAGAGTACAGGTCTTTCACCTCTTTGGTTAAGTTTATTCCTAGATATTTTACTGTTTGGAGTGCAATTGTAAATGGGATTGTTTTCTTAATTTCTCTTTCTGCTGCTTCATTATTATGTATAGGAAAGCAACAGATTTCTGTACATTGATTTTGTATCCTGTGACTTTATTTCTCAGTTCCAGTAGTTTTTAGTGGAGTCTTTAGAGTTTTCTATATACTTCTTCCTTACCAATCTGGATGCCTTTTATTTCTTTATGTTGTCTAATTGCCATGGCTAGGACTTCCAATACTATGATGAATAAAAGCAGTGACAGTCGATTTCCTTGTCTCTTTCCTGACCTTAAAAGTTTTCAGTTTTTCACCACTGAGTGTGATGTTCACTGTGGGTTTTTCATATAAGGCCTTTATTATGTTGAGATATGTTCCCTCTAGACCTCCTTGGCAGAGGGTTTTTATCAAGAATGGATGTTGTATTTTGCCAAATGCTTTTTTCTGCATCTTTTGAAATGATCATATGGTTTTTATGCTTTCTTTTATTGATGTATCATATTAATCATTTTGCAAATATTAAAACACCTTTGCATCTCGGGAATGAATCCCACTTATCCCTAGTGCATGATTTTTTTTAATGTATTGTTAGATTCGGTTTGCTAACACTTTGAGGGATTTTGCATCTGTATTCAGAAGAGATACTGGCCTGTAGTTCTCTTTTTTTGTGATGCCTTTATCTGGTTTTGGTATCAGGGCGATACTGGTCTTCCAGAATGAATTTGAAAAGTTTTCCTTCCTCTAGTATTTTGTGGAATAGTTTGAGAAGGATGCATATTAAGTCTAACTTAAATGTTTAGTAGAATTAGCCTGTGAAGCCATCTGGTACTGGACTTTTATTTGTTGGCAGTTTTGTGATTACTGATTCAATTTCATTGCTGGTGATTGGTCTATTCAAATTTTCTATTTCTTCCTGCTTTAGCTTTGGCAATTTATATGTTTCTAGAAATTTATCCATTTCTTTGTTGTCCAATTTTCTGGTATGTAGGTTTTCATAACATTCTGTTACAATTGTTGGTATTTCTGTGGTATTGGTTGTTGTTTTTCCTCTCTTTCTTAGTAATTTTGTTTATTTGGGTCCTCTCTCTTTTTTTAATGAGGATTGTTAGAGGTTTAGAAATTTTGTTGACCTCTTCAAAGAACCAGTTCCTGGTTTCATTGAACTGTTCTATTATTTTTTTTAGTTTCTATATCATTTATGTCTGCTCTAATCTTTTTTATTTTCCTTCCTTTTGCTGCATTACATTTTGTTTGTTCTTCTTTTATCTAGCTCCTTTAGGTGTAATGTTAGGTTGAGATTTTTCTTGCTTCTTCAGGTAGATCTGTATTGCTATATACTTCCCTCCTAGGACCACTTTTGTTGCATCCCAGAGATTTTGGGCCATTGTGTTTTAATTTTCATTTGTTTTCATATAACTTTTTATTTCTTCTTTGATTTCTTGGGTGACCCATTCATTGTTTAATAGCATGTTATTTAACCTTCATGTATTTATTGTCTTTCCAGACTGTTTCTTATTTTCTTGTTTCTTAATTTCTAGTTTCATAACATTGTGGTCAGAAAAGATGCATGGTACAACCTTAATTTTTCTGAACTTGCTGAGACTTGCTTTGTGACCTAACACGTGATCTATTGTGGACAATGTTCCATGTGCACTTGAAAAGAATGTGTATTCTGCTGTTTTATGATGGACTGTTCTGAATATATCTGTTAAATACATCTAGTCCAATGTGTCATTCAAAGCCACTGTTTCCTTGTTGATATTCTGTTTGAATGATCTCTCCATTGATATGGGATGTCAAAGTCCCCTACTATTACTGTATTATTATCAATTAGTTCTTTTATGTTTGTTAACAGCTGCTTTATATATTTGGGTGCCTCCATGTTGGGTGCATAAATATTTACAATTTTTATATCCTCTTGTTGGATTGTTCTTTATTATTATATAGTATCCTTCTTTGTCTCTTGTTACACTCTGTTTTAAAGTCTATTTGTCTGATACAAGTATTGCTACCTCAGCTTTCTTTGGCATCTATTTGCATGATAAATGGTTCTCCATCCCTTCACTTTCTATCTCCAGGTGTCTTTAGGTCTAAAATGAGTCTCTTTTAGGCAGCATATACATGGGTCTTATTTTTTTTTATCTACTCTGTCACTCTATGTCTTGTGATTGGAGCATTCAGTCCATTTACATTCAAAGTACTTATGGTAGATATGTATTTATTTCCATTTTGTTACTTGTTTTGTGGTTGTTTCTATAAATTTTCTCTGATCCTTCCTCTTGTGCTCTCTTTCATGGTTTATTGGATTTCTTTAGTGATATACTTGGATTCCTTTCTCTTTATTCTTTCCATATCTATTACTAGTCTTTGATTTATGGTTACCATTAGGGTTGTACATAATGTCTTCTACATGATAGGAGTCTATATTAAGTTAATGGTTACTTAAGTTTAAATCCATTCTTTACTTCTCTCCCTCCCATGTTTTAGATATATGGTATCATATTTTACCTTCATTTTATGAGTCTCTTGACTGATTATTACAGAAATATTTATTTTTACTGATTTTGTGTTTTACTTTTCATACTCTCACTTATGGTTCCACTCAAAGGTTCCCCCTTAATATCCTTATAAATCTGGTTTAATGGTCATTAACTTTTTTAGTTTTTGTTTGTGTGAGAAACTCTTTATCTCTCCTTCTATTCTGTATGATAGTCTTGTTATATAGAGTATTCTTGGCTGCAGATTTTTCCCTTTCAGTACTTTGAATATATCATGCCACTCCCTTCTGGCCTGCAAAGTTTCTGCTGAAAATTCCCCTGATAGCCTTATGGGTTTTCCCTTGTATGTAACTGTCTTCTTTTCTCTTCCTGCTTTTAAAATTATTTCTTTATCACTACTTTTTGCCATTTTAATTACTATGTGTCTTGGTGTGGACCTCCTTGTGTTGAATTGGGGGGGATCTCTATCCCTCCAAGATCTGGATGTCTGTTTCCTTCTACAGATTAGGATAGTTCTCAGCAATTATTTCTTCAAATAAATTTTCTGCCTCCTTATCTCTCTCTCCTTCTTCTGAGATCCCTATAATGCAAGCATCCTATATGTCTGATGAAGTCACTGAGTTCCCTAAGACTGTTCTCTTTTTATTTATTTTTAATATAATTTATTGTCAAATTAGTTTCCATACAACACCCAGTGCTCATCCCAACAAATGCCCTCCTCAATGCCCATCACCCACTTTCCCCTCTCCCCCACCCACCATCAACCTTCAATTTGTTCTCTGTATTTAAGAGTCTCTTATGGTTTGCCTCCCTCCCTCTCTGTTTGTAACTTTTTTTCCCCTCCCTCTCCCCCATGGTCTTCTGTTAAGTTTCTCAAGATCCATATATGAGTGAAAACATATGGTATCTGTCTTTCTCTGACTGACTTATTTCACTCAGCATAATACCTTCCAGTTCCATCCACATTACTACAAGTGGCCAGATTTCATTCTTTCTCATTGCCAACTAGTATTCCATTGTATACATAAACCACATCTTCTTTACCCATTCATCAGTTGATGGATGGACATTTGGGCTCTTTCCATAATTTGGCTATTGTTGAAAGTGCTGCTATAAACATTGGGGAACATGTGCCCCTACGCACCAGCACTCCTGTATCCCTTGGGTAAATTCCTAGCAGTGCTATTGCTGGGTTATAGGGTAGTTCTATTTTTAATTTTTTGAGGAGCCTCCACACTGTTTTCCAGAGCAGCTGCACTAGTTTGCATTCCCACCAACAGTGCAAGAGGGTTCCCATTTCTCCACGTTCTGGCCAGCATCTCTAGTCTCCTGATTTGTTCATTTTAGCCACTCTGACAGGAGTGAGGTGGTATCTCGGTGTGGTTCTGATCTGTATTTCCCTGATGATGAGTGACGTTGAGCATCATTTCATGTGTCTGTTGGCCATCTGGATGTCTTCTTTGGAAAAGTGTCTATTCATGTCTTCTGCCCATTTCTTCACCGGATTATTTGTTTTTTGGGTGTGGAGTTTGGTGAGTTCTTTATAGATTTTAGATACTAGCCTTTTATCCGATACGTCACTTGCAAATATCTTTTCTCATTCTGTCAGTTGCCTTTTAGGTTTGTTGATTGTTTCCTTTGCAATGCAGAAGCTTTTTATCTTGATGAGGTCCCAATAGTTCATTTTTGCTTTTAATTCCCTTGCCATTGGAGATGTGTTGAGTAAGAAATTGCTGTGGCTGAAGTCAAAGAGGTTTTTTCCTGCTTTCTCCTCTAGGGTTTTGATGGTTTCCTGTCCCTAAGACTATTCTCAATTTGCATAATGTTCACTCTTCTTCTTTGCTCAGTTTGGTTACTTTTCATTACTCTGTCGTCCAGTTCATTAATTCGTTGTCCTGCTTTATCTAGCCTGCTGTTTATTCCACAAGAGTATTTTTAATTTTATTCATTGTGTTCTTCATCTCTGATTGGTTATTTCTTATCTCTGTGTTACGGGTCTCACTGATGCCCTCCACTTTTTTTCTCTAGTCCAGTGAGTATCTTTATGATAATTAGTTAAATTCTCTATCAGGCATATTACTTATACCTGTTTTACTTTGGTCTCTTGCTGTGGTTTGGTCCTGATCTTTCATTTGGGAGATGTTTCTCTGTCTAATTTTGTCTGACTTTCTGTAACTGTTTCTGTGTGTTAGGAAATCAGCTACTTCTTTTGTTTTTAACAATAATAGCCTTATGAAAAAGAGATCCTTCATTGCCCTGGAGTACAGAGTTCTCTGTTCCCCAAGGTATGACACTTCAGGAAGTATCTCCCATGTGTGCTGTGTGTGCTCTGATGTTGAGTCTTTGCCTCTTTTTATCTCAGTCCAGTTGTTTGCAATGGCTCTCTTTGCCTATTGTGGACAGCAAGGTGTGTAGTGATCTGCGTGCAAAATGACATTTTCCCCAGCTGCTGCCAGAACTCAGATCCCACAAAACACACAGGTCAGGAGATGTGATGTTGGCAGGGCTTACACAGGTCTTCTGGGGGAGGGGCCCACAGTGGTGGGACTTATGACTGGGAAGGGCAGATACCCCCAATCACAGGGTGAGGGGGCAGGGGTTCTTGGTTCAAGCAAGTTAGGTAAGGAGTATGGGTGCTGCACTGGTTCCCACAAGTGGCCATTGTTTATGTTGGAAGATAGGAAAGGGAAAAGGTACCTGCCAGTTTCTTTGTTCCTGAAGGGGTCTCCCTATGATCCCTATCTCTCTGGGCCATGCTCTAAGATTAGAAAATCACCCTCCCTCCCATCTGCCCCCATCATTTTTCAAATTGCTGGGTCTACCCTGTGTCTGCAGGGGTTGTTTATCATGCTGTCTCTTTAAGGGAAGATACTCCATTTCCTAATGCCCTCTGAGCTCTCCCAAAGCCGAGCTTCCTGATTTTTAAAAATCCAGGCTTTAAGCCCTACTGGTTTCAAGAACTCACAAAATTCAGCCCCTCTCACTTTCAAAGGCAAATATTACAGTGATTCATCTTCCCAATTCATGGGATTCCCCAGTGTGACAGTCTGTTTTCTGCCCTTCTCCAGACCACTGGCTCTCTCCTTACTGGGGACAGCCATGGTTGTTTCTCTCCCAGACCACCTCTTTGCCATTCCTACCTTCATTGATATAAGCTCTTCCCTGCCTTTAGTTATGGAATTTGTTCTTCTAGGCTTTGGGTCATTTCCTGGGTTATTTACACTGATATGGGTGTTTTCCAGTTGTATTTGTGGAACAAGGCAGGCTTAGGGTCCTCTTACTCCATCATCTTCCCAGCTGACTAGGTGTAAACATTTTTCAGAACCACTAGATCCATGGTCTGAATTGACTGATACCTGGAGTCCTGAAGCATCACCATAGCCTGTCTCAGACCTGGCCAAGATTCTGCTCACAGTATATCAGCAGGGTCCAGAGACCCACCCGGTAATCATTTTCCAAATCCCTGAATATACAATTAAAATAAACATACTTAGTAGGTACACAACACCCACATTAAGTCCTTGGCGAATGAAGTAAACACTATCATAACAGAGAA
This sequence comes from Panthera tigris, assembly GCF_018350195.1. Taxonomy (NCBI): domain Eukaryota; kingdom Metazoa; phylum Chordata; class Mammalia; order Carnivora; family Felidae; genus Panthera; species Panthera tigris. Next base: position 62,466,900 of record NC_056666.1, read on the forward strand.
TGTCAAATGGAAGCTTCTGAAATTGCCTCCAACCCCATAGATAGCAGCTTTTCATCAGCTTCATTCAAGAGTACACTTGAAAAACAGAGTTAAGAGAAAATTCTCCCAATGGGAAGAACCTGAATAATTTACCTGATCTTTCACTTTCTTCCACTTTTCCTGGTCTTCTGCTGAAGAAAAAGGGCCCAAGATTAAAATATATGTGGAGTTATGGATAGTGGAAACTGGCTTGGGTTGTCAGAAGACTGGAAGGAGAAACACTGGAATATCAGGGACAAGGATGTCTTGGGTAGGGGCATGTGGATGGACATATGGAAGGGGTATGAAGTATAATCTTCATTTCCATATGCACCCCCCCAGAGAGCACTAAACAACCAAGTACAAAAACAAATAACTCAACCAGTTGGCACCAATGAACCTCTGTAATCAGCTACCCCAGTGCTGACATGATAGGTGTAGGAAAGAAACTAGGTAGCAGGGATGGAGACTATGTCTGGGTCAACAGCATGAGCCCAACAGCCCAACCAAGGCCCAATCTAGCTACAGCCACTGGCAAATATCCAACCTGCCAGAAACAGAGACCAATATGAGTGGCAAGTTGACAACAATGAATCCTTTCTATCCTAGAAGGGTAAGAGTTTCATTCTGAGCTTTCTTGCCCAGAGGGTCTCAGCCAGCACCACTCTGAGGAGGTACACAGTATCTGTTTTACAAGCACAGAATCCTGGATTTCATTGTAAAAGACCAGGGGACAGTCTTTACAAGATGTGAAAATTGATCCACGACCATGGTATCCATTGCTCCAGTGGTTATACCACTGTAACCAGAAGCTGCCAGTCTAATAAAGTATTGGAATGCATTATTAAAGGCATAGATGAAACAATGCTTTGGGATGCAGTATTTTATAAGGGTGGGACACCATCCTCCAGGATGCAGTATACATGTTGAATCAAAGAATTTTCTATGGTGTTGTGTCTCCAAAAGGAAAAATATATGACTCTAGGCACCAAGAGGTGGAAGCTGGAGTGACCCCATTTCCCATCACTCTCAGTTATCTACTTGACAAATTTGTGCTTTTCTCCCACAGCTATAGGTTGTACAAGTTTAGAAATTCTCCTAAATAGAGATCATGTCTGACAAAGGATACACAAACAACCTCATTGAATTATAAGCAATGACTTCTCCTGGGCACTTCAGGCTCCTCATGCCAAGGGACCAGCAAGCATGAAAAAGAGTAACCATTCTAATCAGGAGCAATTTCCCCTGGTCACCAAGAAGAGATAGGGTTGCTGATACACAAGAGAAATAGAAAGGAATAACTTTGATGTCCAAGTGATCCATAAAGGTGCCTTTAGGTACCCTCTTGCCCAATTTTTATTGTAATTAGAACAAGTGTAGCAACCTGGACCTTAGAAGAACATGGTGATCAGGGTGCTGACTTCTGGGTAATACGAGCCAGAGTCCTGACACCAGGTAAGCCACTAAGACCAGCAGAGGTGCTAGCTGAATGCAGGGGGAATCTAGAATGGATACTGGGGAAGGACATCAGTAGTAACTGTGGCCCTCAGCCCAGCATCAGCAATGAAGTTATACTTTCATCCCACTAATCTTCCTCTTCCAAGTTTCCCCCAGCAAGAGATCCACTGGAATCCTGGAAAAGCCAGTCCCACAATGAAAGGGAAAGCCTGATTCAGTCAGCATGAGGAATAGATTGCCCAAATCTCCTTCCAATGAGGAATTCTCCTGGTGCTGAGAGTGCTGTGGCAGAGAGCCTTTAGCTGTCAGACTGTAGGGATTGCCTTAGTGGCCGAGTACTGCCTTGCCCAAGGTCATCTCCCTTCCCAGAATGACCACATCCAATGACATTGATCATCTGGCCATCTCAACCCAACTCAGGACAACTCTGCAAAGCCATCTTAGCTAAAAAGATCTACCTGGGGCATAGGCTATCTTTGGGCCTGGATCACACATCAGTGTTTCCCTCTGCCCTGTCCTGCTTCCTTCCCTCTCTTCCACAGGTATTAATCCCAAGGACTCTCCTTCATAAACATTCTGCACACTAAGTTCTACTTCAGTCTGTGTCCTGGAAACCAACCAGCCGAGGTCATATAACCTCAGTGTCCTCTCAACTCAAAATGGGGGAAATGCCTGTCCTGTTTATTTCACAGGGAAACAGGCAAATGGCATAATCTATAGGTAAGCACTTCCAAAACCATAAAGAATTACACAATTACAATGCTGTAATTACTATTGTTATTATCTAAATAATCATGTCCCCAGTTCTTCCACTCCCTACATTTTTTTTTAGTGTGATCCAATTTTTGATAATGCTAAAACTTGAAAACTACTAGCTGGTTCCAGTTCTAGGGTGGATTTGCTACCCTGAAAAGGCAAAAAGAGGTTTGACTGCGAACATGAATCCTACTTCTCTTTCACAAATTAAAAAGCTACCTAGTACCAGCATTTTTTTTAATTATGGGCTTCTATCACATTTCCTATGCATTGATATAGAAGCAGAAAGAAAAAAAATCCTTTATCTACCTTCACAGATTTTAAAAATAGACAAATTATCAACCAAAATAAAACCATCAGCCTCAATCAGGTTGTCCTTTGCCATCAGTGCTAACTCAGTGAAGCAGGAATGGTCACCACCTGTTCTCTCCCTGGGGGTGAGCAAACAGTCCAGCTCTGCTCTATTAATTAATTCATGGGCAGTAAATGGGTGTCAAACAGGCCAGCATGTCACCACTATAGTCTTGTAGTCTAAAGAGGTAGCCTACTGGTTTGCACATCTGTCCAACTGCCCAAATCTGTTGTGGTGGTTCCAGATAGATGATGAGTCAAGAACTATCTGGATGAGCTAGCTACTCAAAAAATATTCAGTGGCTCAATCACTCTACCTTTCCCATTTGATTTAGCTGTCATTTGCTTCATGTCAGACCCTGAAGTCACAGACGCTCTTCCTAAATTTAAGGAGCTCATAATTAAGCTACAAATAGACAATCAAACATGATCTACCCATCTGCTACTGAACCTGAACTTCTGTAAATGTGTCATTAATCTAGAAGCTACATTTTGCCTAGATCATTTTAAAATCCAGAGCTGCCAAAATCATCTTGTGGAAAATAATACAAGCAAGTGCACAACCACACACAGGTGCCCAGCTCAAATACATATGACACAAGGCTTACTGGCACTCTCCATTCTTATGAGTAGTTGTCATTATTATAACTTTTCAGTGGTTGTTAGTGGTGAGCACATGGATATAGTTTTTTAAGTTTTTATTTAAATTCCAGTTAGGTAACAGATGGTGTAATATTAGTTTCAGGTGTACAATATAGTGATACTGCATTTCCATACATCACCCTGTGCTCATCACCACAAGTGCACTCCTTAATCACCATCATCTATGTAACCCATCCCCACCCACTTCCCTCTGGTAACCATCAGTTTGTTCTCTATATAGGAGTCTGTTCCTTGGTTTGCCTCCCCCTCTCTTTTTTCCCTTGCTCATTTGTTTTGTTTCTTAAATTCCACATGAGTGAAATCACACAGTGGTTGTCTTTCTCTGACTTATTTGGCTTAGCACTATACTTGCTAGCTACATCCATGTCATTGCAAATGGCAAGATTTCATGCTTTTTATAACTAAATAATATTCGTGTGTGTGTGTGTGTGTGTGTGTGTGTGTGTGTATCAACCACCTCTTCTTTATTGATTCATCAATTGATAAACACGGGCTTGTTTCATATCTTGGCTATTGTAAACAATGCTGCTATAAACATAGGGGGTTCATGTATCCCTTTGAATTAGTCTTTTTGTATTTCGGGGGTAAACGCCCAGTAGTGTGATTACTGGATCATAGAGCTATTCTACTTTTAACTTTTTGAGAAACCTGCATACTGTTTTCCATTGTGGCTGTACCAGTTTGTGTATCTACCAACTGTGCAAGAGGGTTCCTTTTTCTCCACATTCTTGTCAACAATAGTTTCTTGTTGTTTTTAGCCATTCTGACAGGTGTGAGGTGATATCTCTTATAGTTTTGATTTGTATTTCCCTGATGGTAAGTGATGATGAACATCTTTTCATGTCTGTTGGACTTGGATG